>NW_020884877.1:4410554-5010554 GCF_003945725.1 Corapipo altera
ATGAAGAGGGTGAAGAGGTTTTATTAATTGCTGCGTACAAATCCACACTGAGCACGTTCTGAAAGAAAGATGGGATTGCTTTAGCTACAAGCAAAATTTTGGCAAGATCATTTTCTCAAAGCCTTCATTCTGGAAACGCGCAAAATGTGTTTCATCACCTTTGTTTCATTTTCCAGTGTCAAACAGCAATTCTGGACACTGTTTTGCCAGTTCTCCCTGGGGGAGACAGGGCCTGGGTGGGGGCTACCGTGCTGCAGGCAAGTGCAGTCAACTGTTCAGACAGAAGCAAATGTAAAATATCCTAAGGGGTTAAGTAGGGAACACAGAATCCATGGCCACCTGCTTGAAACAATTCATGGCCTTTGGAGACCCAAACATATGGATCAAAACACTGACACACAGCTCTTCTGGCAGCTATTTTGCAATCCCTCTACCTGTATATGATGGCATTTTAGAGGAAAAGCATTGTGTTCGCAGCATAGCAGGATTTACCACTAAGGGATTGCTGTGAATGCCTTCAGAAAATGTTCATTTACTAGCAGTCCAACTTCAATTAGAAGTTCATTCCACTAACTGTTTTATCTTCATATGCTGGTTATTCAAGGTATTTTATATTGGTTCATTCTCCTGCTCTGTATTCCTACAGTTTTGTTTTCCAAAAAACTCATAGTAAGGAAAATACTTAGGTATCTCAAACACTTCTCACTCAGTGTGGAAGTCACTACCTTCTTTTTTTGTCCTGGCTGTTCGAAACAAAGTATGATTTCTTAAGCTATGAGCAAACCAATATATTTCACCCTTAAATCACTGTAAAATCCATCAGACTAATCTAGAATAACTCAGAGAACAAAATTTGAACTGACACCATCTCTGAAAACTATGGTTCACACCTAAACTAACTCAGATGAATATTGTATGCATTCATGAAAGTATTGATGAGATCAGCTTTTAGACTCACTCTTTTTTAATCCCTATGAGCAAAAGAGAGCAGAAGGGTATATCCAATGCACATTCTTGGTTAGTCATAAACAGAAATCCTAGTGAAGGAAAAAACCTTGTGGAGGGAAATTCATTTCCACAAATGGGACCTTCAGTGTGCAAATGAGGAATATTAAGATGTTTGATAAACCAAAGTGTTGTATTTTCAGAACTGTCAATCCAAATATCCTCTATGATCATTACATCAATTTCCTTTTCACATTCAAAATCTAAAATCAAACAAACACACAAAAAAACCCAAAACCAAACCAAACTAACCAATCAAACAAACAAACAAAAAATCACATGGAATTAGTAGAAGTAAAATGTAAATTTGTCCTGCTTCCTGCAAGGTGACCACTTGTCACACATCCCATTGAGTTTCCCTACAGGTCTGAAAATAAACTTCCCAAGCCTGAAAGTAAACTTCAGCTGTATGTAAAGCTGAGAGCTTAATGCGTGAGCATCTGTTCCCGCAGTTATTCCATTTAAAGTGCGTTGTCACTTCCAAACTGCAGTACAGGTGTCCTGTGCCACCAGTCTTATCCAGAAGCTTCCTAGGTACAGAAATACTTTCTTCTTCTTGCTATTTTTAATTGCGTCATGTGGAATTACACCGAATGAAATATTGATTTCTAGGAATCATGTAGCTTAAGCAATAATGCAGTTGGTAACACCTCTTACTATATTTTATCTCATCCTCTATGGCAATTTTATGAGCTTAACCATGTTAGCTGCTGGCATATGGCGTGTTGATATGCATGTTGTGGGAGTAGTGCTTTCAATTTATCTACCAATAGTTGGCAGCATTCACTCAATTCTCTAAACCATGACAGCAAAAATTCCAGAGGATAGCCAGAAGTGTCACACTGTCTGGGCTAGGGTTATATGCTAAACTTCAATATTTTATCCAGGCACATTAAATCATTCCATGAAAATTCATTTTTATTCAAAAACCTGCAAGGATATAAAAATGCCATTCTGCTACTCTGTCTTTTCAATAGTTCAGGCTTAAGACATTATCTGGTATTCAGCTCAAGCACACCTCAGTAGTCCTGGTAGTGTCCTTTTTTGTCATATTTTCCCTTCCTTCCTTACCATTCTTCCTAATTTAGATTCCCATTAATATCATAACTCCTAAATACTGAAAAGAAGGTAACAGTAATAACCTAGACTACTTGCCTTATTCTACCCTGATTTATAATGGGTTTGCCCTGCCACAAATCCATGGAGCACCTCCCACTTTAATATTAGAGGGCTTTACCATCCTATTTTGTGTGATTTTAAACAAATCAGCTTGCCTCCATTCTGAGTTCATGAAGACAATATATAGATGTTTTCAAGGACAAAGATCATTTGGTATCAGTCAGTCTTTAAAAAAGTCAGCCCTCAAAGACTTCCATTTTAGCAGATGGCTTTGTGAACCAGTTGTGAGCTTCTGTTCACATCTTCCTTCCCTCAGTGTTTTGCAGAAATATATCCATCTATATGGTTTTGCATCTATATATATCAATACATAATTCTATATTTTTTGTATTTCATTTTCTTGGCTAAATGTATAATTTCATATTTCTCTCCACTTGCTAATTTCATTTGACAAGCCTTGACAGATGACAAGAAATCTTCTCTTGTGGCTTTCCCACATTCCTTCAGGGCTGATTGCATATCCACAAGCAAAGTTGTCATTGAAGCCACCTGCTTACTGACAAAGCAATGTCTACATGGTTGTTCAAATTGCATCCAAAGAACTGCAGACAATCCAGTGCCAGGAATCAGTACTTGTGTCAAGTTAGAGATGTGCTGACTTCGTTATCAAAATGCAGAGTATCACAAAACAATTCCCTTTTTTTTCTAACATTGAGCTTGAGACAGGGAAGAGGAAAGAGATGTCTCCATTCTAACCACTCTCCAAAATTGTTTCCCTTGAAGAAAATCAAATGCTTCAGATTAACATTTACTGGACCAAGAAAGCAAATACACATGAGAGAGAGAGAGAGAGTATGTGCATCAGAAGTTAAAGGGATGATGTGCTGATCCCATCTCAGGGATAAATGCACAGGAAACACCACAAAAACATGATGGCTAATACTAAGAAGTAAAACCCAAGCAATGGTACAGGCTGGAGACTGACTGCCTGGGAACCTAAAGGGCTACAGCCACCTCGATATCAAAATTGGCAAGGAGAAGTATAGAGAAAGAAAGGACTTTTGTATTTATAGTCATACAACACCTATTCTATACCATTTCCCACACAGTATTATATTTCCTTATCTTTTACCATTAGGATAGAAATAATTGGGAATACATCTTCCTTTCACTTCCTTACAGCATTTCTACAAACAAACCCAATGCATTTCGCTTTCATGACATGTATTGAAGTTGAAAGAGTAGTGTGAGGACATCACCTTTCTCTTTTCCTTTTCAATTGTCCGCTACAGACACACACATTTTAATTAAGGCTACAGTTTTATTAGCCAACATTTCTGAGTGGAAAGAAATATTCTGATTGTAGATCAAGCTGAAACCTCAAGACTGCTCTACTTTGGATCAGAGCAGTAGCTGAGAGCTGAAACAAAACGTGGTTTTGAATGTCATTGAAGTATGAAATACAGGTAAGTGCCCTTTTCTGTCCCCAGACATTTCCTAATAAGTGAGCCTGTTACCTGCCCTGAAGTTCAGATACAGGCTAGACTGTCTGCAAGAATATTTTCACATCTGGTCTCGATGGGTCCCACCTTGACTGAAGCAAAGAATGGACAGTTATCTCTGCAGTCCCTACTTCCTAAGCATCCAGAGAGAACCTCTGGCTCCTAACCCCTAGCTATCATGACCATCCTTACTTGCACAGAAAAGCAAAGGGAGGAGTGGAAAAACAGCACATCTACATTTAGTCCTAAGTTGCACAGGAAGAGACATTTGTACTTCTGCAGTAGAGACACAGCCATTGCCTGTACTGTTCTCCACTGACCAGTGTTTTGACAATTACCATTTCACCCATGAAATTTGGAAGGCATACAACATAGAATTGCATTTGTCCCTGATATTATACTATGTTAGAACACTTTATCCTGAAAGTACACCTCTAGCAATACATATCTTTAGGATACACAACCAAAGCTATCTAGCATTCTTACATGATCAAATAAGAGATTGTCTTTTCGCGTTATATCATCACAGGTTGACAATTCCCAAATACTCTTCTCCAGAACTGTAACTAAATTGGCAATTCATTTCAAAGCTTATGATGTATAGCAAAATAAAATTTGAAGTGGTAAGTTCTTACAATCAAGAGCATAAGTTATTTTAAATGTCTGTAAAGATCCATCACAAGGGATCATGGGAAGAGTAAATGAGGCATACTGTACTTACTTTAAAAAAAAAACCCCACCCTGAAGGGTCTGGTATCATAAATTATAAGCAATGACAGTGAGCCTTTACCTATAACAGTTTGCACTAAAATTTAATTGTAGCTATAATGAGGTGTATTATTTGAAAAACAAAGGAGAACTTGCAGTAGACACACAGGACTGGTAAGATGGTTATATTTGATCTAGTAGACATTTTTTCAAAATTATTTCATTAGAAAAATATTAAAATTAATTTTAAAGTGTGAAATAAATTTAATCAAATAGATTCTTCACAAACATGTAACAATTTATATGATTTTTTTGTTGTTTCTGCTCTCAGTTATGCAATGCCACAAAGAAATTAAAAAAAAATAAAAATATCAACACCAAACTCCCAAAATGATGTTATCTAGAAGAGTCACATTATATATAAAATAAAGTAAATTAGTCACTTGACACATGCAAATGGTGGTTCTTCACATAGTCCTGAAGAACAAATGAGGAATGACTTCCAGGAACCTGGTCTGTAGCCATATTCAGGAAATATAATGAGCCAGAATTTCAAAATGTTGGTTCACTTAGAAAAAAATAGAAGCACAGAGCAGTTTGTGCAAACATGGAGCAGTCATGAAAATATTTCTACTCAGGAACTCATAATAGTATTCCTGTTGCAACTCAATATTCCATCGACTTGGATTTGACAAGGTAAAACCAGCAACTTCTTTTTCAAAACAGAGGTAGTGAAAATAGGTTCAATAATCATTAAACAGGCACAGAAAGACCCATTTTCTCATAATTCTGTCTCTGCAGACATTTAGTCCTTCAAATTGGACTCATTACCAGGAGTTTTACAAGACAAGTACTGCATTGAGCTAAGAGTGCACAGACACACAGTTTTACCTTTAAGCACAAGCTCTCCCATTACTTCCTTGGGATTTTAATAGATTTGCTGTCTCTAAGGCAAAGTTGAACAAATAAACAACTACGTTACAGATACGTAAGAAAAAAGGCTGGAGGTTGGTCAAAGCCTTGTACTGCAGGTAAACCAAGCCAGTAGGTCTAGTAACACATTTTGTCAGTAGAGACAGCAGACAGGACTGAGCAGGCTGATGTGTGTGAACAAGGGACAATAGTCAGCGGAGGTGCCTGAGCATTTCCCCTCAGCACCTTTAGTGCTGCAGATGGGCAGCAAAAGCCAAAGGAGGTGATGCACTGTGCTGTACACAGAGCTGCATCATCAACACTGTGTATTCACACAGAACAGTGGAGCTACACATGCCCAGGGAGTGTCATAACTTACATCTTTCTTACCTAAAACAGCACCTGCTTCAGCCTAACACCCAATTAATTTCTCACTAGACACCACCTTCCCTTTCTGGAAGGGGTCTGCCTGCCTACTTTGACTTTTCTATTGCTTTTTCTCCTTCAAGTTTATTTAGATTTACCAAGTTCTCATGAAGGCAACAACATGCAATTACATAAACACTGGAGTAACCAAAGGAAAAAAAAACAAACAACAAACCACTTTCATTAGTACAAACACAACACATACCCACCTAATCCAAAAAATTCTGGCTATTCTACTTCATGCATTTTACTCCAGAAGCGAGTTGGTTTTCATATCTCTTAAAAACCTATTTAAAATCACCTGCTCATGCAAAGTTTCATCTCAAATGTTAACTGGATATGATGTTTTTCCTTATACTCTAAACTACTATGAAACGGGAGCTGGGATTCTCATTCCCTACTGAATCTACAATACCTTCACAAGAAGCACATGCTTCAGCTCCCTCTAAAACTTCTGGGTCACAGTGCATGAAATTCACTCAGGTGAGTGGAAGACACATAATCAGTTCATAAAACACTCCAAGGATAAAATGTCTCTTAAGCCAAAAACCAGATTTAGGCTGAAGCTGAGCAACAGATTTGACAGTGCAGATTTGGGGCAACTGCGTCAACAGTATTTTACACCCGCTCCCTCACCCCACATTTTGAAAAGTTCCTCCCCTTTGTGGATCTAGACGATCAATTAAAGAGAAAGTTTAATCTTTACAGGAGGTTTAAGCATACTAAGTATCTGCTCAACTGCTATTACTTCGATTATCTCCAGGTTTTGAAGATGGGAATATTGCATCTCTCTCAAGACATTGCAAAATATGTTTTCCTGTAATAGTAAGTCATCACTACGGGCACTCAGCTGTTAATGGAAGGTAGGATATTCTCTAAACTGTGGATACTTGTCTTCATCCCAATTCTCTGTATCTGTAGCCTTCTACATATCACTGCAAAGGGACTTCTTTCCATACAAGGAGAAAAGACAGAAACATGATGTCACTCTCAACACTACAAAAAATAATGCAGCTTTGATAGCCCAGTAAAACACTGTTCTTTGGTTTTAAAGGAAAATATGACTAGCAGAGAAAAATAAGTTTTAGTGATATAACGTTGAAGAGTCTAAAGACTTGAATCTGAATGAATACTCACATCTGAGGCACTAAAGGCATTAATCCTTGATATGAATTTTTAAATTGCTAACCACTTTTTCGTGTAATGTCATAATATTTTCATCCAGGAAATCGATAAAACTATCCTTGACTCTTCAATCCCCTTACAAATAGTTCCTAAAAGTTATAGAAAAATATTCAACATGCATTGCAGGACAGTTCACTGTTGCGGTAAATGAGTTGTGCTCTACATGTTGCATGTGTACCACACTAATCTTATCCCATGATGAGGGAGGGGATTTCAGAAACCCAACCAACCTTACTGAATTCTGCAGTACCTCTGACAACAGTCATCTGCAAGGTGATGATAAGGCTCTAAAAAGGTCTCGCAGAGGTAACTTCCAGTTCAAAAAAATCACAAAAAAACCAAAGACAACAACCAAAACTTGCACAGTGAGCTGACTCACCATCACAGTGGCATTAAAGAAGAGGTGCTTAGTGGTACAGTCCAAAGGACAGTACCTACTGCATCAAAGGTTAAAAGCAAGTAAATGGATTGACTTTCCCTACTCTAAAATGATATATCAAGTAGTTTAGACCATCTGGTGCAAAAGAACCCTTACTTATCTCACAGTTTAAATGCATAGAAGAGACATAACTATTGAATTATTGTTAGAACTATAAATAACTAGCATGTTAGCTTACCTTATGCAAGTCTACTAATTTATACAGTCTCAAGTCCATTAATCTCTCCTGTTCTCAAAAAAAAGGTATTGCCATTCCCTAAAGAGAAATTTCCCCTCAGAATTCAGGGTGGGTTATTCAGCACATTTCCTATATCTTGAAGATTTGTTATACTTTTTGAGCAATAGGAAACTGTTAATAGATTTACTTTCCGTATTTCTTCCTTGGGAAGAGAAAAGGTGCAGGGAAGCATGGGCATCTCATACAGAGTAAGCACAGAACTACACTCCTTCTGGGGAAGGAATGCATCTCATGTGAATGCAAATAACATCTATTCTTCAGGAGCCACCATCTTCTGCAGACAGAAAGTCGTCAGAGAGAGAGTAGTGTTACCATCCACTCTACCATGACACTCCACCACCAGAAAGAAGTAGTATTTGATGCAGAGAAGTGCTACAAACCTTCAAGTAACATCCATCCACCAATGGTGATTCCTATCACCTCTCCCACTCTTGGTTTCCCAGTGACCAGAAGCAGTAAGATGCAATTAGTGCTCATGCACACTTAAAAATAAACTGAGATATAGAATTTTCACTAATGCTGACCTTAGCAGAAACAAAGTAAACTTTGGGGGACTCAGGCAAGGTGGAAAAAGGGACCAATCCTATGAAATTCAAGAAGGATGAATGCCAAGTCCTTCCCTTGGGAGGGACTAACCCTGACAACAGGACAGGTTGGGAGGAGACTGACTGGAAAACAATTCTACTGAAAAGGAAAGGATTTGAGGGGCCAAGTGGACAGTATAATACACACATCTACAGCATGTGCTGGCACCAGTGAAGGTTTCCATCTTGTCTCAATGGAAGCATAGCCAGTTGTTCAAGGGAAGCATTTGTCCTTGACTCTGCTCTAGTCAGACTGCACTTACTGCATCCAGTTCTGGACCCTCCAGAACTAATGAATTAATGATATCAATAAAGTCAAACAAATTCAGAGGGCCACAGAAAACACATCTTCTTTGAAAACATTTTGGGGCAACTGAGATTATTGGAAAAGAAACCCCACGGGTTTGGGAGGGAGATAACAGTAGCTCCTCCAGTACTGTCCAGTACTAGGGGGTATGAAGATAAAGTCTGTCATGGTGCATAACAGGAAAATGAGAGAGCAAATTGAAACAAAATATTCTGAGTAGGTACAAGGGGAAAAGAGTCACTACAAAAATAATTAAAAAGAGAAGCTAGAGCCCAGAGAGCTTGTGCAAACTCCATCCTTGGAGGCTTTCATAACCCAGCTGGACAAAGCTTTGATGATCCTCACAGCTGACCTACTTTGAGCAGGAGGTTGGCTAGGACCCTGATAGCCTGAATGATTTTGTGATTCTCCTGCTAGAAGCCTGCAAAGCCACTTAAATGTTTCAGGTTACCAGTTCCCTTTCTATTCAGTAATGTTCAGCTTTATCAGATGCAAAATGTAGTTATAATTTTAGTTGGACATCCCTGTTTTTTTTTAATTTGATGGGCCTACAGCAAAAAAACCACCAACTTTCAGACTGCAAGCAAATTTCTACAGAAAATTTTACAATAAACAAGATGTGCTACTGAAAAATAGGAAATACAGTCAAATATTATGAGCTTCAAAGTTTGAGCTTTCTATTTTAAATTTCAATTTTAAACCCCTTCAAAAAAATTTCAAACACGTACATGTTTTAAAGTTTAATGTCAAAAGGGCATTGACAAATACTCAGCAAGTTTTTTAATCTACTTACCCAGTGCAATTTACCACAGCACTTTAATCTCCCTAAAATGCAAAAATATCATCACCTTTCTCCCAGGCTGAGCAGCAGCCTGGTTACTACTATCTAAAAAAAAAATCAGAAGTATCCCTCCCTTGTCATAGACTTAAGTACTCAAGTGCCATTGCCCAGGAAAGC
This sequence comes from Corapipo altera, assembly GCF_003945725.1. Classification (NCBI taxonomy): domain Eukaryota; kingdom Metazoa; phylum Chordata; class Aves; order Passeriformes; family Pipridae; genus Corapipo; species Corapipo altera. Next base: position 4,419,938 of record NW_020884877.1, read on the forward strand.
AGATTTCTGTTCTTCCTTTGCTAACTTTGACCCTCAGAAAAAAGATTAATTTATTTCCTTATTTGGAAAATTGGATGCTATACAGAGCAACATCAGAAATATTTCATCTTTTGCCAACAGACATGTTAATAAAGAGATAATCCTCTCATGTTTATATCAAAGCTGAGGCAATCCATTGCACTAATACAAAATCCCTCACTCATCTTCTTCCATTTATGCTCTGTTAATCATATAACATTATTACAAACAATACAGTAAACTAATTACTGTTCAGTCACTTCTTTCTTCCACACTATAAACTAAATTACTTACTCACAAACATATTCTCTCTGTGCAGATGAGTTGTTTGTTTATTCTCTTTCCTTCCAGGTTGTTTAATGTTACTGGAATTTGGAGACAGCAAAATCTTAAGGATGCCTTCCTACGTAACTGAGACGAGGGCCCTTAGGGTGTGATGGTTTCTGAGTTTGGGTTGGGTTTTTTTATGGTTTGGGGAAGGGGGGTTGTTGGTTGATTGGTTGGTTTGGATTTTTGTGGATTTTTTTTCATCATTTGTTTGTTTTTCTTGGGTTTTTTTGGTTTCTAGTTTTTTGGGGTTTTGTTGGTTTTGTTTGTTGTTGGTGTTTTTTTTGCGGGGGGGGGGGGGGGGGGAGCAGCAGTGGGAGGAAGAAATAGTTCTAAAATGGTTTTAATGAGTTTTCTCTTTGATTGTCCCAACCATTTTCGAAATCTGTTTGTAAAAGATTCTACAAAATTTGGAGAAGCCCAGTTGATTAGTTACTCTGCAGCCTCGTGAGATTAAATTGGTACAGCAGTTCAGTAACAGAGCGAATTGAGCCTATTATTTCATTTACATACAGCATTGTCACCGTTAGAGACACACGGTCTGGGATCAGGCAGGATGATCAATGGACACAATGAACATATCACAGTATAACACAAAAACACGGGGGAAAAGATACATAATTGAAGAAACTGTGCTTAACAAAATGTTCCATTCCACAAAATTGTTTAAAAGAGTCAACACAATCAAAGGCTCATGAAAAAGACTCACTAGAGAGTGTTTTGCCTGGCCTGATTTTCCACTATTAAAATGTTGAGCCTGTCCTGAGGCTTTGAGAGTTGAGCTTCGGAGGACTGCACAGTACCTGCCTCTGGGTTTCCATGAGAACGTTGCCCATCACCTGGTACTTCTAACCTCAATTTACAGCAACCATCCATGGGGACCATAACAGTGATGCAAGTCCACAGCCTCCACATTTCCTCAGAAGCAAGTCCCTCCAAAGCAAGGAGCAAGTTGCAGAAGATGAGCACCAGCCTCCACAAAAACAAACAAATGTCTTTGGGTATGTCAATATTCTGCTGAACTATTGTAACTCAAGTATCATGAACCCTGCATATTTGCAGCACAGTATGAAGTAGAAAGTTTTAGCATCTGAATACAGGATGTAGACTTCCAGGGAAAGATTTTATTTTAGAACAATCCTCTCTAGAAAAATGAGAAAATAGAATCAACATAAGCTTTCAAAACAGACAGCAGGGCAAAACCATGCTAGCATTTTAAGTTTTGGATTACTGAATACTGAATATTGAGTTCAGAATATTAGAATAAATATTGAATGTATTTCAAAACATTATTGTGTTGGAGAAGTTGTATATGCTCACCATATTCAATACTACTTACGAAAGCAAATCAGAATTTGTTCTGAAAATGGTTATGTTCTGAAACTGAATCTCATTACATGTATTCATGCATTATTCTTCTCCTATTTGACAAGTACGAAAGGCATTAATATATAAAACACTGCATCACTATAATTTTTCATTGCATGATACCAGATCTTGCCATCCATTTTTGAAAACAATAAAAAATCTTTTACACTCGGAAGGTAAGAAATGTAGAAATGTAGTATGGAATACATTCCAAGCTTCTAACATCACTTCAAACAATGCACATATTTTGAAACGGAAGTACTTCAAATAAATGAAAAATTCTCTTGGTACTATAAGGAGCATTTTAAGTCTACTTGGTTGATTTATTAATTAAAAAATACCACAAATTCAACTATCATATTTGCATGAGGAACTAATGTTTCAACACACTGCAGATACTTTCAGAAGGTAGACTGAAAGATACCTTACAGACAGCAACAAAATGAATTCACCTCAGATAGGTTTCCTTTGCACCAACAAAAATGAACAGGACAGAAAAAAAGCTCAAGATGTAGGAAAGAAAACCCTCAAAATTGATTTGTGGATCACAAGGAAGACAGTAGGGGACACAGGAGGTACAAGTATCCATGACAGAACTTCTCTGGTGTTTCCAGCACCTTTCTCTTATTTGGGATATTCAGATTAAACAAAATCAGATGGCCAAGACTTAAAATAATCTGCACTTCATGACTAACTCCATATTCCTTAATCAGGGATAAACTGCTTTCCAGGTTTCAGCTTGCTCAAAAGTACCAAGAGAGTACTTTGCCATTTCTATGCGCCAGATAAGTATTACACGTCACTTCACATTAGATTTAACACCAACTGAGCAAACTGCATTGCTCACTTTGGAAGCACTACAGGTTTATCTCTTTCTACTACCAATGGTTTGTTCATTCCCTAATCTTAAAAATTAGGTTGAGCTTTGAGTTATGTTTTCTACACCTTGGTATTCACCTCTTGTTTTCATCTTGAGTCTTGAAAGAAATGGTCCTTTGTGAATGGTCTTTTAGGAGCTCTGCTCTTTCAAAGCCCATCAGTCCTTGCCCTGCTCTGCTCACCTTCTGGTAATCAACCAGCAGTGCTCAGCCTGCCATATGCAGAAGGGAAACTCGGCTCACTAAACAGTTAGGGTTTTTTCCAAGAGTAACAAACTGGGAAAAATAGCTGTCTGGTTTTAAACATCTGCTCCAAATACTGTGAACTCCACCTTGATGAGGACTTCAAGAAATCATTGAAGGTGTCAATTTTTATGCTTATGTATCAAATATTTGGCCCTGAATAATCAAATGGAGTCTCATTTCCTTTAAGATACTTTGCACAAAAATAGCTCAAAAGATCCACATAGAATTTGTTCCTAGATGAGTAAAATTAGTAAATTGCAAAGCACTCTCTAAGTTTTCTTTATTAAGGTCTCATTATTATTCTACTTTTTTCTACTTCTTTCCATCAGCAGATTGCATTGTAATAAGTATTTGTAGATATTTAAAGGATATCAAATTGTATTAACCTTTAGAATAACTGGAATACACTAATGGAATTGTGTTCAGTCAATAAGCTTTCCCTGGTAATCAAGGATTGCTTTCTTTCCTCTTTAGTTGCTGTCCCCTCAGTTCCTTAAAAACATATTTATACTGATTAGCCAATTTTTATTTCCTTATTCAGCATAAGTTGCATAATATTGCCATCCTATATTTCATTCAAATAAAAATTTTATTTAGTTTTTAAGGAGTGGAGCAGTGATCTCCAGTATCACATTCCTTCCTCCTCTTCTGTTAAATATTGAGCCAATAGCAGTAAAAAAATCTAGTTCAAACTTCAAATGTAGTATAGAGGTATCTTATGGTAAGCACAAAAGAGTGGGGGGTTTTGCTATTATGATTAATTGCAAGAATTGGGCTCTATTTTTCTACTTTTTCTTCAAGAAGATATCAAGCCAAAATAAAAACAAACTTGCATGTTTATTTGTGTTGCTTGTGCAACTATTGAGATCTCCATTTTGTTTTTCTGCTTTAGCACAATACTCTATCCTGCCCAGGGAAATAACCATAAGGGTTTTACTTAGTTTCCTTTTTATACTAATAGTGAATCATAAATGCTATGTATAGGGTTGAATGTTAAAAATATGTTAATTTTGCAAAGTAGTCATCACCTCTTTATATTTGGGCCTGATGACTTATTCCCAAAATGCTGAATTACTATTCCAGGTGGAAAAAAAATTTGAAGGTTACTGCATATTCTGACAGTCATGCCATTAGCAGCAAAAAAATAAATAGAATTTACCAATCCTATAAGAGCATCACACTGCAGCAGTGTGAAAACATCAGTTTTCAAGGTCTGCTTGGAATTTTGAAACTCTGAACCATTAAATCAGTCTCTGGCCTATTCTTGAAGTCGAGGTCAGCTGATCTGCTCTCCCCAACAACCCTAAATACATATGTTTTATTGCCCAGTAGCAAGGTTCTCTCAAATTCCCTAACCCCAACAGTCTGGCAGAGCCCACATTTACAAGCCTTGAGGGCATGCTGCAGGGTTTATCTATTTATTCAGGCTTTTGCCTGAGGGGTTGGCTGCAGAAGCAAAGGGAAGGATGGCAAATTCTCTTTGTTTGACAACGAGGTCATTTTTATGTATTAATTTATGTACATGTTCCCAGAGATTATGATAGGCAAATTTCATACAATAGCAAACAACTTTAGGCATAACCTAATTAACTGTGACTAAATAAGAAAAGAATCCAGGTTTCCACTATAGATACATTCCTGTAAGAACTAGACATGACCACAGATGCAACAAAATAAAAGAGTTGGTCTGATCTAAAATTAAAAGCAAAAAAAATTGTGACTTTTTACAGTCTGAGGCATACATGTAAAAATCTAAATCCAATTTATAAATTTTATGTAAGCTTTGGTACTATCAAAGCCTTTCGTCCAGTGTCCTTTGAATTATTGTTGAATAACACAAAAGAAAAATTATTCTGCCCTTTTAGTATAACTGGGCATAATTTTGCAAGTGTTCAAAAGTTTTAGAAGTATTGTAGATCACTAGATTTGGAAAAAAACAAAAGGAGTTTCTGAAAATAAAAGAGTACCCTGAAAAGGAGCACAAAATGGTAGGTTCATGGTGTTATACTGAAATAATACAATCAATACAAGAAATCAACTGGAAAGTGAAACTGATTGCTGAATACTTTCTGACAAATCTAAAGAGACTTTCCTGCAGCTGTTAGTTTGACCTATTCCCTGAAGAAACAAGAGAAGCATATTAGACTGGCAAGTTAAGGGCACAGCTCAGATATAACATTATTTTAAGAAAAAGAGAAAAAAGAAAAAAAAAAAGAAAATATGTTTAAGGTGACACACATCAGTTCTAGAAATGGATTTGAAAAAAAAATGCAGAGAGTCTTATGACACCATTTTATACTGTGGATAAATTATTTAGACTTTTTTACTTTTATGTTACTTAGCAATGCCAAGTATCAGCAGACAATACGTTGCCTCAGTGACAAACTCACCCTAACCTGGGATGAGACATGTCCCAGGTCAACGTATTAAGCTACAGTAGTACTCAGCGAAGCCAATAAAAGGCTCTATGGAGATTTTTAGACAGGCCAAGAGAAGCTTCATTGCTATGAAATGTCTGTTCCACATTTGCAGTTAATCAGGAGACGCTAAAATGAGTCATTCTGGTTTGGGTGGATGGATAGACCAGTTTAAAAATTTCTTTGCACTTACGGAGATGCAAAGTGACAGAAATGCAACTGAGGATCTTACCAAAAGCTACAAAGTGACAAGTACCAAAGGCTTATAAAAAGAGTTAAGGAAACCTGGAGTTGCAAAAGGAGGGCTCATATGGTGTTTAGAAACTTAGTCAAACAGAACAGCTCATCTACAACTGATGTTCTTACCAAAGGGAGTGCACTTCCACTGGAGAAGTGGGATAGGGTACTCCCACTTTCACACGTACTCTAAGTATGAAATAACACATATGCCTCAATGAGGAGCATGTTCCAAATACCTTCAAGAAATATTCATGGCAAGTAAACAGAACACAGTGTGTACTAAGAATAATATAAGTAGAGCAGACCTCAGGAACAGAACTCATTTTACAAGGAGAGAAGTAAATGCTGCATTGTCACAAACACAAATGTAAAGTGAAAGTGGATAATAATGCTCAGCAGGTCACACTTAAAAGCTTTCTCTTTCAATACCTAAATTACAGTGCCATTCCTAATCAGTTACCATTTTTACAGAGTACCATAAATATTATGGGATCTTTATTTAACTTTAACTAATGAAAGTTTTAAAGCTTTACTAGTCTGCAGCAAGCTGCCAAATTTATGGTTTATGCCATAATATTGAAACATATGTTTTATATAGCATGGAACCCATTCAGTAATTTTCACCAGTTCCAGGTATGCACTTCCCTTTCCTTGATACATGAAATGTGTTTCAGAAGAGGCAGATAATCAGAACTGGGAGCTGGAAGTTTTGGAGAGAAAACCTATAAGGATTTTCCCATTTGTCACCCTTGGGCTCTGGTAGTGACTTATAGAAAATGTCATGTTTCTCTAGAGACCGTACAACAAAGTTTTTCCTTAAGCACAAACAGAAATTCAGGACGAAGAGCACAGAGATGACTGTAAATTTCAAAGCTGTCTTCTACCTCCATGGAGAGATAAAACAGTCCATAGCTCAGGTACCCAATCTGCCATGTGCCTGATTCCCAGTGTAAGTAGGAGATCATGTGGATTAAAGCTGTATTGCTGTCCTATCTACAAGTTATGCAGAAATGCCACATAAGATTTCCTTACCTGAACAATCATCCCAGGAGATTTAGGGTCAACTGCCTTTTATGTAATGTAATGATTCTGAGAAGAAAGATGAGGTTAATGATGCAAACTCAACCTTCCAAAATGAACCCAGAAGCTTGCCACAGCAATTTCAGTGTACATGCATTTTTCTTTTTGACAAATGAAAACATTTCATTTTTTTTCTTACCACTAAGTAAAGACTTAACAGTGTTTGTTTTCACTGTTAGCTGAAGTTTTATTTGCAATAACAAAAGACTGAAATGCAAAATTCCCAGGAGTATCACTTGCATTGATAACAAAATATTTTTTCAGACAGTAATTGGAAAGCAAACCTACTCTTACACGTAAGAGTAAAGTTTACACGTAACTGGTAAAGTTTCTAAAACCATAAAGCTGCTTGTGGAAGAGTTGTTTGCTGTGAAAACTCTCCTGCTTCACTTCAAATACCACTTTACCTAGAAAAGTGACTAAACCACAAAGACGTGAACTATGAGTATCTAATATCATGAGGTTGGGTGCTTTTGACGATCACACATTTTATTTACTCAGAACTTCTGACATAATTGTCACGATTACTGAAATGTTAAAAGCAATTATGTTATCCAGCCAACATGATTGGAATGGAAAGAAAGGAAAAAGCTACTTTTTCCAGGGTTTAGGAACATCAAGTCCTTAATCAAGTCGAGTACTTGTTTATCATGAGACCACTCTGTCTTTGTTGGGGATGTGATACCAAACATAACAGATGGTCCGCCAAAACCCTATCACGTTTGCTTCAATTATTTGTGAAAGACTGCAGAGGGGGAGGAAAGAACTATGGTGATACATTAAAATCTAAAAGGAACACAAAGCCAGGTACTAAACCACAGAAAGAGTGATATGCTAAAGAAAACAGACATTCATGCACAAGTTGGCCAGGATATTCCACTTCAACAGAAATGAAGAAAGTTCAGAGTCAGACAAGTATGATGCCAAAAAGAGAAGAAAAGTTTCATTGTTAACTCTGCCTACTTAATTTTGTCAACAGTTCAAAGGCACAAAGGGCTGATTTTGCACAGTATTTTCGCAGAATTACTGATTTAATATTATGAGAACATATGTAAAGGATAAAGATACACTACTACATGTAATAATTAACTCCAATTGCAAAAGGATCTAAAGGGCAAACTTGTAACGTGAAAGGAGACCAAACGACCTTTTAAATACAAGGCAATGCTCAGCACAACAGTGGTGTACTTTTTGATTCTCCTAAGTCCTTAAGAAAGCTTTTTCATGAGCCAAGGCATTTAAAAGACGTGTAGACATGACTCTTAAGAGATCTGTTTTAGTGATGGACGTGGCACTATTAGGTCTTTTTCCAACCTAAATGATTCTACGCAGGTGAATGTGTTGAACAGACTTACCAAATCCTCCCTCATTTCCATGTTCCTTAGGAATTTACCACCACCAGTCCACTAAAACACAAATACCAACACTGTGGTGCTATCTCAAACATTTAACTATTAATGACAAAGGAAATAGAGGAGAAAAAAAAAAAGTATGTGGCAGAGAACTATGAAAATATGTTTCTACATTATTTTTTATATATTTCTGAGCTAAAAGTGTTTGACTGCACACCTGTAGAAATTTAGGGCATTTGAGGTGAGATACTTTGATTATGTGATGATTATTACAAAACCCTGACTTTAACTCGTCTAGCAGTCCCTCAGTAAGTTACATTTATCAAGATTATCTTCCTTGAGGTGCCAGTATTTCTTGTGAAGACACCAAAAACCAGAAAAAACAACCAATTACTTTTGACAGTATGTTCCAAAGATTATTCTCTCACTAATGGAAAAAGTCCAAACACTGATTTGCTTCAGTTTCTTTCCTGTCACTATCCACCAGCAAATGATCCTCTTTCAAAATTCTTTTTTGGAACACTGGAAAAATCACTTGTGATTTTTCATATATTAGATATATAAAAGTTAGATATATAAAAGTTAGATATATAAAAATATAATTATATTAGATAAATAGATATGTCACAGCTTAAATCTCTCTCTTAGAAATATTTTCTCCACCTAGAACTTATAGAAGGAAGCTGATTTCTCCACCTTGCTCTAGTCTACCATTTGTTCTGAAGTGTGGAACCTAAAACTGACACCAACTTCACTATTGGTTTCATCAGTGTCTCAGGGGTAAGTTACCTGTATATGTGTACTCCTATTTAATTGTGTATTCAAGGATAACAGCAAACTTTGACTGATATTCAAATCAAGATGATCTGTGAAGCCCAGAGCCTTATTCCATTCATAAGAAGTGATTATGTCTGTTCTGTGCTGTGGGGTTCTACATCAGTGACCTCACACAGGGTCTTACTAACAAGAATTCTTTGAAGTGGGTCCATATTCTCAGAGCAATCTAAACTGCACAACCTGGCTGGCTCTTCAGAATTATTTATGCTTCAGTGTTCATTCACTCACCTTTGTCAACCTCATAACTCCTTTACCTTTTTTTTTATTTTCAAATCACTGCTACGTATATTGAATGACACTAGATATAGCACCAGTCTTCACCAAAAATCCCTGTAGTTATTTCTTCTTTAAATAAGATTCCTTTCAAAAGTTGTTTTGAACTATAGCAACTGTTCCTCTCTTCTCAGGTGTACTTAAGTGATACTGTATAGGAGGAAGGATTTTTCTTTCCTAGAACGTCACGCAACAAGAGATGAAAATAGATCACATACCTTCACAATTAGAAATATTTACCCCAATTAAACTGTCAGAGAATAAAATCAGCTTACTTCAGAGGGCATTTTCCTTAAATCCACAGATGTCATTATTATAATCCATATTACCTTCTCCATTATTTCACTTAATCCTGATGGCAACTGACTACAGCTGCCCTGGGCAACCAGCTTGTTGCAAACATCAGAATGACAGTAGTGCTTCAAGCCTTTTAGATACTCATTCCCAGTCAATTAGATCTCAAATATATATTTCTAACCAGGAAACATTCTGGTTGGAAAAGGACATTGCTCATTCCAATCTGATTTAGAAAAAAATTCATTATTTTTTTTATGTACATATCAGAATTAGCACACACAGAACAGTATTCACTGAATCTGGAACACACTTTGCAAGTGGTACCACATAAACTACACAAGCTACTCTGAGAAAAAAAATTATGTCAAAGTAGCATGTTGTTTATGTGAAATCCACACTACCACCATGGATTTGCAGTTTTACAGGAATTGGAGGGAAAAGCTAAGTCCTTTCCATTATTTCAGTAATTAACTACTCTCAGTCCCCAGATTTACCAGTGTAAACAACAGAGATGAAGGAATGAGTTTTCTGTGCCCCTCCCTTATCTTTATATATAGCTATTATTCTGAGCAATTCTTTTCATATATAAAGGAAATAATAAATTACATGATGAAAAAAAAAAGGTTACTAGGAAGAACTGTAATGTTTAGTACTAGATTTTCCTGATAACTAAGTTATGTTCTTGGAGGTTTCAGAATTTGTTTCACAGATATTTAGTCCTTCCTAAGTGAACTAGAAGTTTTGGACTGAAGCCTTAACTCTCTGTTTAGAAACAACCTAGATATCTTGCATTTTGGGGTGAAACGTGCCTGAAATCTGAAGTTCATTTTAACAATTCTTCCTCCAAGCTATGTACAGTACCAGATCTCAGAAGCTACTACAAGGTGGAACATTCCTGCACAGTATCGTGTGGCTCATATAAATGAAACCTTCCCTTCTAATAGTGACAAGACTGATTCAAAAATCAGACTACAATGTGAAGACCTTCCTACATCAGTCCAAAAAACCCTTACCCAAAATCAGTCATAGATTTCAGGTTCAGGAACAAAGGTTCACATCCACAGAAGGCTTGAGAGTCTCCTTTCCTCCTTCCCACACACATCTCGTTCTGCTCTGAGGTGGAACACTCATCACTCTAACACTTTTCACCATTGGAGGCAGAAATGCATAATGGTATAGGAGTACTCCAGGAGCACACACTAATTGTCACCACCTTAAGACACTTGGAAAGGTAATGATTAGTTCAGTGTCCATCAACTCTGTTACGACCTCTCCAGATCAGACTTTCCCCTAGAAGGGACATCAAGGCAACTTGAGTTTTACTGATATTTTTTGATAAGATGAAGTTGCTGTAGGTGTAGAGTTGCCTACAGATTATTCTGGAAAGCACCAGTACAAACCAGTGTGGGAATTACAGACTATGATGAAAATTATTTAAACCAGCACATGATATATGAATAACCCAAATTCCACACCTCTTCAAAGTGAGAGGAAGGTGATAACTTCAGCTCTTACCAACACACGCATGCTGGGCATGAGTTCAGAGATCTTGGGAGCTGTCATGTTTCCTCCTGCTCATTTCCCTGGCAGCGAAAGCTCTCTTTGACCATTAACAAGTAATTCCTTGGGAAGAGCCAGGAATAGTTTAGCTCAGCAACCATCTAATTTCTTAGTAAAGGAAAATATGTCTTGGTTACCTATGAATAGGACGAAGTCAGTGTCTCTGCAATTTACAATTGTCAAAATTGTCACTCATAAAATCAGTTTTTCAGTGTCTTGCTCAAAACAAATATCTTCCCTCACACATGTTATTGCAGATGATAACTGCATTCAATCCTATTTTTAAGCCCTCATTGTAGGAGGTAAACAAAATAGCATCTGCACTTTGGTTGTTTTTTACTTGTATGCATGAAAGGATAACTGCAAAGAGTGTTATTGCTCACGTTTATGTAAATCATATCTATGTCTAATACTCTACACAAAGAGAGCATTCAGCATTTTTCATCCATTTCAGAATAAAAATAATAAAATAATAAATAAAAATAATAAATACAAGGGCTATGTAACATCAGAGTTCTTTATAGCTACCCTATTTCAGCTGTATATGTGCACTCTTCTTGACTGTCTGGCCTTATAGAGGCTGTACCTACTTAAACAGGATGAAATTGAGTAATTTCAAAGAAAATTTAACTATAACATCAGCACAAGCCATTATGTCCCAGTAATCCATCATTTTTATAGACCAAATGTATTTTCTTCACAATGAACAATTTATAGATTCAGAAAGTACGACTGGAATTTATATTTGTAGTTCGTCTTCCACAAAAAATAGTTCTGGTAAGAGCAAGGGTAGATAAATATTGAAAGAGGTTGACATTTTGTGGAGATTATTCCTAAAATCTGAAAATAATTTGATAAGCATTGCACTAAACAGGGAATGGAAAAATTTGCAGCTGATAATACAATGTATCAATTTAAAATAACATATATATTCCCAAAGCTAATTAAAAAAAAAGAAAAAAGGAGGAAAACTCTACACACCATTAGGGAGAAACTTGAGTTAGGAGATTTCCTCCCAAAGACAGGGGTTTTGTTTTTTTTTACTCCAGTGTTCCCTTAGCATTTAAGTGAGGTGCTGTGGGCTGATTTGCCTGGGTTACTTTACAGCAACAGCAACATTCCCAGGCAGATCATGCATTGTCCATGCAGGAAGTTCAAGATATCATTTTAACATTTTTTTAAGAAAATATTAAGTCAGGTAGTAACATCCCTAACCTTTCTGTAAGTTGGGGATTAGCCAAAAAAATTAACAGCATCCTTTCCCCACGTTTTAAAAACATTATCAGTTCTAAGAACATTGACATTAATTAGCTAATTCGGGCAGAATATAGGCCTCTTTTCACTCCAAGACTTCCTTCTTCCATTCAGAAAACAGACTGTGGTGGTCGGTTTTTTTTTTTTTTGAAAGTATGAGCATGTTGCAACAAGATACCCAAGTAAACCTAACTATTTGTAGGAGAGAACAGATAAAATTTTGTCTTCAGAATCCCACAATGTTTTAGTAGACATTTTGTCTTAGATCTTCTTAAACCCAAAGCTACAGGTGTTGTTTTCTTGTTGGCCCTGAGGTTTGGTTTTTTTTGTTGTTGTTGGGTTTGATTGTTGGGGTTTTTTTACCATAGGCAATCCTTTGTTACAGTATGAAATTAAGTTCACATAATGTCAACAATATATTTTATACTAAACAAAATAAGTATACATCAAATACAAGAGTAACACATAAATGAACCTATGTGGACAATAATGGTGTTTCTTCCCAAATAAATGGATTCAAACTGTAAGTATATGAACATCTTCAATGTTACCTTTAATTTCCTTCAATTCCTTTAATAATCCTTCTATGTATTTTAAAAATCATAGGAATCAAATAATTTGAAATTAATGTATTGGTAAGGGGTGTTTTCAGGTGTCTTCTGTTCTGTGCCTATGGATAATTAAAGCTTTTTAAAGTGGGGAAAATCAAAAGAAATCAATCTGTATATGCTTTTAACATTATTATTTCCTAGCGATACACAACCTCATCTCTTTACCTGTAATAGTTCCCTAATTTATTAAAATTGACTCCACACTATAACCATGGGATGTACAAGCCAAATATTACTTCTAGATTTGAATAACAAACTGAATATTAATGGTGTACAGTTTCCCTCTTATTTCCATTTTACCTTTGGGCTTCTGGCTTTCATGCAGACCAAGAGATGAAAAGTTATTGTCCCACCAATCACACCTCAAAATGAAGGGCAGTAAAACAACATTGTGCAAAAATCTGTAGGTTTCAACATGGTTCTCCCTTATAGGGGCTTACTCAAGCTTGGGAAATTCTTCTGAAAAATCTATACTAACTTTTCTAGTTAAAATTTCTCAGTTTTCAAACTTGAATAATTTTATTAATGTGAATGTCTTCGGTACTTGAATGAATAATAAAATTCTCATCAACGCATCAATACTGTGTAATAGTAACAGTGTCTAGTTTGTATAATCTCTAGTAAAACAGTACACTGATCCCATTTCCCATAAATTTGCCATTAGACAAATCCATCTTCACTTCTCTCCAAGTAACTCCAGTAGAGCATCACAGTGGCAGAGATGACTGTATGTCAGCTGTTCAGTGTTAGATGTGCAGTAGTATTTGTTTATTCCAAATAATAATCTACTGGGATAGAGTAGAAATCTGGAGCAGAAAGTAATTTCACTTATTACACAAGTATCATGTCAAACTTTACATTTATCAGGACCATTTATAAATTTGTGTATACTAAATCTGTTAATAGCATGCAAAAATGCAGTGCATTATTAAAATTTTACACACATGATCTTTGGTTTCATTACCATTACATTAGCAATATATAGTACAGAACTATGTCAGTCCCTACTGAGCAACACTGGAATGCATGAAGCAGATGAAAATTAGGAGCCATGACCTCAAAGACAAAATCCAAAACAGCTTTGAAGGTTTCAGATTAAAGACCCCTGAATTACTCCTGAAGCATTATTAAACTCTCCTTCCCCAGTTTCGGTTCAAACAACGTGGTGGATTTTGTTTCAGTTCTTAGTTGTTAAGGATGCAGCAAACTTGAATCCTGTAAATGGCACATGGATTTGAGACTACTTGCGTGTTTATATTTGTGCACAGACACAGATCTACAACAGCTGTTTATGATCTTAATTCTTATTTCTCCCGGGTAGAGGATGACCACAGGAAAAAAAAAAAAAAAAGAAATGAAATACAATAAAACAGCAATTGTGTTACTGTGTTCTCCACTACACTAAACCATCTTCTTGCACCTGAGCATTTGGGCATTTTGTTTTTTCGATCCTGTTGGATTTCTCACAATTCTTTTATGATCTCTCACTACACCATCTTTCAGTGTATGTACAGATCCATTTGGTTACAGGTTAAAGACAACACAGCTTCCAGGCACTACTCTGCCATAAATAATAGGAAAGGGGAAAGAGAGCTGAATATAATTTATTATGGGTTTAATTTCTTATTTCCTTAATAATTGTTTGATAAATGAAAAAAGGAACATTTTATTGATATTCAATTTTTTCATCCTTCTATTAAACATTAACTGCATAGTTTCACGTAAAAAATGCTCAGGAAAGTGCTACTACTTATACCAATAAAGTATTGAAGGAGAATTCTAAAATTCCACTTCCACTTGATGATTCTTGAGCCACTATAACACATGGTAAAGAACTACAGTAAACCAGAGTAAGCTTCCCTAAAGGTTGGGCAATGATTTAATAATAATAGTTATTTTTAAAAAATTCATCTCCTGGAGCTTGTTGATTAGATGATTATGCTTCCAAACCTTGTATTTTATTTAGGAATGAACATTAGAAGATTTTTACTGTTAAAAGCCCCATTTTTTTAATAAATGTTTGTTTAGGTCACTAAACTCATTATTACCTCCAGCTTCTAAATAACCAATAGCTGAGCTTGTTTGGACTAGCCAAGGAGCAAAGAAAGAAATAAAAACTCCATAATACTGAGCCTAGAATAAGAAAACCAGAGCTACCTAATTCCTAGGCAGATGGCAATAGAAGGTTGGTGAACGGGTATGAATTTTTATAACTCCAATATTGGCAATATAGGCAAAGCCTCCTAAGCTGAAGCACATGCAGCTTAAATCCCTCTAAGCTTGGCCTGTCAGGCAAACCAGGACACACGGGCTAAAAATAAAATAGAAATTGTGGCTCACTTGCACTCTTACAAGCAGTAGAGTAAACAGAGTGATTGCCAAGGTTTTTACTCTCTCAGTTTTAGGCGTGTGCAGCTGGCACCCATGCTCTGTTCTCCTGCACCAAGGCAGCAGATGGAATGAATTACATATTTCAACAGCCTTTGACATCACATCAAACACCTTGGCTTTTAGTTTTAGAAGAGTAACTCTTGGGACTATTTTTTTTTCCCCCAGCTTTCAGCATCCAAGTAAAAGTCATACACAGTTATTTCCCTCTTTATAGGACAATATAGCCATGCCATATGTTGCTGACTTGCAAGTCTTGCATAGTAAAACAGTGCAACAGTTGCAAAAGAAAATGTTCTGGTGGGGACTTTGCAGTTAAGACACTGTTCACTGAGCAAGGAGTTACAGAAAACTTTTGAAACAAAGGGCTTCAATTCAAAGAAACATAGAATAGTTTGGGTTGGAAAGGACCTTAAAAATCACCTAGTTCCAACCTTCCCCTCCACAGACAAGAATACCTGCTAATGCACGCTGTATTGTAGAAATTATGGGGTGTTTAGTATTTTTCTAAAAACTAAAAAAAAATTCACGTCTGATGTTCACAACTTGGTCAAATTAGTCAACTATATTTAAAAAGCCATTATCAATTGCTTTTAATTTATTCCTTAAATTTCAGAGTTTTAGCTACCTTGTGCAATTGGACTACCCAAGGGCATGGGGACCCTTCCTGCTGATCACAGTGATAGGCTGGGAGCAGTGACAGTGATGCTGGGAACTGCACAGCTGAATGTGCCCCACAGCAAATAGTCTTCATCCAGGAAATGAAAAAAAAAAAAGTCTCTTTAGGCACTAAATTCAGATGAAAGTCTGTCCCCAGATTGCATCAGAGAAAGTCTGTGTGCTCACATGTGTGACTGTAATTCTGAGGACAGGTTGGACAAGAAGCCTGTTCCAGCACCTGACTTCCATCACTTGCTTGCTTTCCTTTCCCCGAGGGGCTGTCAGACTGACCTACATGTGTGCCTGAATCATCTTCCCCTGTGCCTTTCCTCCTCCCCATCCCTACAAAATTACATGCTTCTGCAAGACTTGGAGACCAGCCAGAGGCTGCTTCAACACAGAGTGGAAGCCACAGCACAGAGCAGAGTGACAGAGTCCATTCCAAGGAGAGACAAGTCAGGAGGCACCACGTCTGCACAGAGCCAGGACATCACCTCATCTAATTCCTCTGAAAATCTCAGAGTGATTAAGGTGATAAAAGTTCCCCTATCCTGGGAAGCTTACAGGTCTTCTATTTTTCTGGATCGAATTTTCCAGTGTCTCTTTGCTTTTATATTATCAGTCATTTCTCCCAGTCTCGGGTTTTCAGCAGATCAAGTGAATGGGCCTTGTTATGACCTTGATTCCCTCCACTTTTGCTGAAGTGGGATCAATGTTGGCCATTCTGCTCTTTTCAGATAACGAACAGCTTCAGAGACTGCCAGACTGCATCAGACCCATATCCTCCCATAGCTTCTTAGCTGGAAACTCTGCATGTACAAGTGACTTTGATCCTAGCCAGCTCAATACTTCTTTGAAATACATTACCTGGTAGCTACTAGCACTGATGAAAATCTCTTCATCATACTTGATATTCTCTCTCCTCATTTCATATATTAATAGCACTATTCTCACCCTCCCCTCTGGCCCCCCCATTAGTTCACATGTATTCAACTATTTTATTTTTGATAACACCGAAGTTGAGCTTAAACCTTCCTTTTTTTTTTCCAGCTTAGTAAAGAGAAACATTTGAGCTGTATCATAGATCTTTCTCTTCTCTGCACATTTTTTTTCTCCAAAAACATTTTCCGTTATTTCTATTCTATTTCATCCTCTCTCATCCTTATCAATTGAAAAAAAGAAGTTTTAATATCTGCTCTTTGGAAAGCATACCCCTAAGAATTTTCTCTTTCTCAAGATCTGCTGTCTATGTTAATGGATTCAGAGTAAATTGATAGTCTGCTGCAGATCCGTATGGAATTAGGTGCTTCCATTTACCTAATTCAGTCCAAAGCATGTCCATTTTTTCCAGCTTTGTTCAAGACACTTTCTCACTTTGCTTCTTCCTAATTATTGTGTGCCTCTGAAGTTTAACTCTCCACCCAATTTCTCCTCTTTCTTGCAAGAGGGACAGCTGAGAGAGACAGGATTTTCCTGACAAAGACGAACAGCTTCAATTCATCTCAGTTGTCCGCTATCCTAATCTCTCAATTTCCTTAAATCAGCCACTCAAAGTGAAGAGACTAAAATGCTTCCAGAGAGAGAATAAGAAAAAAAGCCCAGCACACATATAACAAAGGTGCAAAGAAAATGGATTACTACATTAAAGAAACATTAAACATCAACTCAGCCTATAAAACCAGACAGAATTAGCAAATGTAGGCAAAATACATTTCAGAGCTGAAATGACAACAAGAGAGCAAGATGGAGTTTTCAATCTGCACACTCAAAGCAGTTCTACTTAAGTGTTCCAAGGAATGTGCTTATTTGTCATCATCACTCTGTCAAAATAAACTGATTTTAGCCCTCATGTTCAGTTCCACGTTAATCTAATATATTTGCTAATTTCTGTGTAGTACATAACATGTGATGCCGTTTAAGATGTCATTGAAATAGAAAACTCAACTATCTCACAGAGTTTTTAATTTAAATGGTGGATGTGACAGTGTATCCTGTTCCTTTCCTAGGAGTCAAGCACAGATCTGCACTTTCTTCTTTGCCATTGATCAACTAAATCACCAGCTGTTTATGCAGAATTGCTGGCAACCTTGGAAGTGTCATTTGTCTTCCAAAGCTCCATGAACTTGATTCACCCATTTGTTTAAGAGCACAACAAGCTAACAACGTGAATGTTTTCATTATTAGTACATAAAAAGGCTCACGAAACAGCACATATTCATGCAAGACTTCTACTGCGAGATATTACACCTGCTAAAGAACTACAGCATCGAGCTCTGCAAGTTGAATGGAGCATAAATCTGTGTGAAAATCTTTAATTGCTAGAACAATCTAAATCTTTCAGCTCATTAATTAGTTCAACTCATACTGTCTAATGTGTTACACCTGGGGCTTATTATGGGCAAATTTTCAAGTTGTGTCAAGGCTGTACAGATGTGCAAACAAGCAGTAAAATTGTGCTTCTTTCCCCAACACTCAAGAAATCATTTTTTTAGCACATTTTTTTTGTTATCCACATTTAATCCTTAACTCAAAATGGTTGTTCTTGCTCTTAACTGCAACTTAAGATGGGATGTTGAGGTACACGCACATCAATGTCAAGTGTATAAAGCACACTGATTCACAGGTTAAGGTCATAATTAACCCACTTTTTAAAATAATATTGACAGAACAGGGCAGAAGTGCAATATGATGGTGATCAAACATCAATGCAGACTAGTGTACCCATATCCAACCTGTATATTCTAATTTTTGATACTAATGACAAGCCCACATTAGCTATCCACTAATGACAAGTGCCCAATCCTTCTTTCATAGGTGAAGCTCTGATTCCAAATGAATAGTCCATGATATGTACTCAATCCTTCTTCTTTTCCCACCCCTGCATTACAAATATATAGAAACCATTTTAAGGGGATCTTTGAGAATATTACAGAGGAGTGACTTTCCCGTTATAGTATGCCTTGAAACCCTCACTATTTAAGGCAACCAAAACAATCAAAAAAATGTTTTAAAGCTACTACAAGTTGCTACAATTTACAATCATGACCTAGCACAGCTGAGTACATCTAACTGATTCATTACATACCACACACATGCTCACATGTAACAGCCTGTGACTCAGGCATCACAGTTACTACTTCCCCTTTATTATAGGAAATATTATTTTGGTTTTTTGAAATGCATATTTACTTAGTTTTCAAACTCACCTCGGAAAAATTGTCCACACTCTTCCATTATCTCTTGGTAACAACCCATTCTCAAGTAATTCACTTTGAAACTTTTTAACTCAATGTGTGCTGGCTACAGCTTTGCCATTAACTGGCAGATCCTATCTGGGAGCCATTCCAAATGGCGAGGCAAACATAGCTAAGCCTCTCACGCTCCCACACAAAGCCCTCATCAGCAGCTTGCACAGTTGTACTTGCACAATCAGATCATATCTCACAACCTAGCTAGACTAAGTTGAACAGCCATGACCTACAGCCTTTAAGTTCAAAATCCTCACACTGTATGGACGTCACAAACATCGTGACTGTAACAGACCCTCAGTGAGGTATTGTACAGCAGACAGGATCACAGTCTCAGAGCAGCATGTATGCAGGGGAGAGAGCACATATGCACCAAGAGTCGAGCACATGGTACCTGTCTTTTTCAAAGCTGATTATTCTGATGTGGTCTGACAAAAGCTACATCGAAGCTGCATCCTTTTCAAAGGCTCTCTTGCTGCGTGAAAGTCAACAGATGTGGCAACGGAATAACATTTGGAAAGACTGAGAAACCAGGCACAAATGACTTGTCTCTCCCTGCTCTGATGCAAACACACAGAAGTCACCAAGTGGAGCCTCCTTTAAGCCCAGTTCTTTGTGGAAGAGATGTGAGCAGCAGAGAAAGACAGAAAGGGAGTGGCAGGTATACATCATTCTGTCTATAAAATAAACCAGGAAGGAAGCATATGCCAGTGCCAGCAACCTATCATGAACTAGGTGATGGAAAACAGACAACAATGGGAAAAGATGACATCTTAAAGACACTTTCAAAGATAATTTACAGTTACAATAGTGATCCACAGCACTGAGAAATTATACCTGTCAAATGACTAATTGGTGATGAACACCACATGATGGAGTGAAGCTGTTTGACAGTAACTGTCAGCGTGATCACAAACAAAAACAACCAGCTACATCCACAACAGTCCCACCCAGCATATTAATGGGGGAGCTGGGACAATCCTTCAAAATATTCTACAAGACTGAGGTCAAGTGACAAGTGATTTCATTTCAGACTAAAAATCTTTGTAATAATTTATTAGCTGGTACCTTTTTTGTCACATTCACAGATACAAAACAAATCAGCTTCTTACTGAGAAAAGCAGTCTATTCTAACCATACACAGCACTTCAGTCTGAACCTGGACAAATACTCTCCTCCTCAGATCATAAAGGAAAATAATTTCTATCTAAGATAAAAGGCCTTTTGTGGCCTTAACCTCAAAGCCCTCTTCAGAAATGTACTGTTATGATTTTAATCAAATTCATTCACCCCCACATACTGCAACATGAATCTAATCACTTGCTTTGCAAGTTTAGTACCCAGAGACACTACAGAAGTTTTAACAGCTGTTGGAAAAATGTTGCAGCTTCTGACTTTTTTTACCAAAGTTGCTGCAGCCAAGGTTTGCTGTAAATTGATGATTTAGCTGGATTAGATGTTAATATGCATCTTGATATATTATTCATGAGAATGAGTCACAGACCTAATTAGAAACATGACATGAAAAGCTTTTGAGTCCACAATCTGGATTCTCCCTGACATGAAAGATTTGACATGTGAATACATTTTCACTTGCTGAGAGAAAAGAGACAAATGACCTTTTACATCTAAGCGTAAAAATGTCATGTTGGAGATGCATCACTTGCCTTTCTGAGAGTTTGGGAAAAACCAACAGAAGTGTATCAGGAGCAGTGTGGCCAACAGGTCCAGGGAAGTGATTTTTCCCCTGTATTCACAGCACTGGTGAGGCCACAACTGGAGTGCTCTGTCCAGTTCTGGGCCCCTCAGTTCAGGAAAGATATTGAGGTCCTGGAGCAGATCCAGAGAAGAGCAGCAAGGCTGGTGAAGGGACTTGAGCACAAGTCCTATGAGGAGAGGCTGAGGGAGCTGGAGCTGTTCAGCCTGGAGAAGAGGAGGCTCAGGGGAGATCTCCTCACTCTACAACTCCCCAAAAGGAGGTCGTAGCCAGGTGGGGGTTGGTCTCTTCTCCCAGGCAGCGATCAACAAGACAAGAGGGCATGGTCTTAAGCTGTGCCAGGGGAGGTTTAGGTTGGATATTAAGAAGAAATTCTTTACAGAGAGGGTAATCAGACATTGGAATGGGCTGCCCAGGGAAGTGGTGGATTCTCTGTCCCTGGAGGTTTTCAAGATGAGACTGGATGTGGCACTTAGTGCCATGGTCTGGTAACCACAGTGGCAGTGGATCAAGGGTTGGACTTGATGATCTCAGAGGTCCCTTCCAACTCAGCTGATTCCATGATTCTGTGACTCTAAGTATCCAATTTGATATAACAGAAGGCCTTCAGAAATATGAGGTATTTACCCCTCAATGGAGGGTCTGTTTATCTGCTTACAAAACATGCATTCCATACACCTGACCAGCCATAGACATTAAATAGAGAGGGTTTATAATCCTGGGAGTTCAATAAGGTGGCTCAGGAACATGTCTGGTTCACACAGCTAAGCAAACCCATATCATAGTTATACCTAAGTATAAGTACCTGTGCGCACCAGTTGGTTCAGTGTTTCAGCTTTCCAGGCTTAACTGATGACTAACTAATCTTAGAGCATCATGATTTGACTGTTTTGGCTGGAAGTCCTGTGTTAGATAAATTAGTAACAATAGATTCAGACAACAGCAGAAGGGAGCTGCCATTCAATTAACAGTAATGACTAGCAGTGGTCAATAAGTGTACCTGGGAAAGCATTAATAGCACATCATATTAGGGGACTATTTGATGCAGTGAATTAATTCATTAATTATTTATCTCTTGGAGCACAAACTTGGTGTTACAAGCACCAAGTGAAGTCAGTTAGATAGCATAAGCCTGACAAGTTTGCCTTTCTGAAGGCCTTATTTACTCAGAATTGATTTTGAGAGCCCATTTTCCCACAGTTGCCTGTTTCTTTGCATTTTTACCTGTCCAGCAAACCATTCAGATCTGCCAAGTATTATTTTGGGAGAAACTACTGCTGTTAAAAAACATTTTTTTTTGCAAGTTTGAGTTAATTATTCTTTATTATATAAAAATTGGATGATTTAATTTCTACAACTATTTAAATCCTACAGTCATATTCTAGATATTACCTTACACAAAATGAGACCAAGTTGCAGATATGAAAAGATGAAGGTATCACTGGATGAGTTTGAAATAAATATGATCTGTCAGGCAAAGAAAGAACATTATGAGAAACATTTTCTTCAGTTTGCAAAACAAGTCACCAGAATATACTAATGAGCTGTCAAGATGGAAGAAAGCATTTTAAAATAAAAAAAACCATGAAAGTTAAATGGCAATTAGTGTGAACCTTACAGTACACACAAAAAATTTTTTTAAAAAAATCATATTCCTAGCCAGTTTTGATCTGACCCCAGTAAAACCAAAGGCTATCCCAAAGTAAGCAAGGTTTCCAAGTCCAGGAAAACAATCTCCAGTGGCATATAAGAAACTGGGAGATTTTTCCAGACTTCACAACATTGAGAAGTAGAACAACACAGAGCAAAGAAAATTTATTAAGAATAAAGAGCCAAAAGCTTGCAGTCAGATGTCTTTGTATGAGGGCAATACTGAAGGAGATAAGAAGGAAGAGGTCAGGATGTACTAGTTTCCAAAATTAATAATTCATTAAAAATTTCACTTGAGAGAGCTGTTACGAAAAGGAAAAGAAACAAACCAACTTGAGAAGAACAGAGTAACACCTGAGCATCAATGGTCTGTGTCCTTACTCGCACAGGATCAGCTCCTGAGCTGTCTGTATCAGACACATTCACACACACATTTCACTTACTGCAAGTTGCTTTTGTTTCCTGCAAGCTGGAAAACCATAAGCACTGTGACAAGGATAAGAAGCTCTTTCATTCTGAGGTATTTTTAAATAGTATTATTTGTCAGTAGGTCAAACATCTTTTGGTAATGCCATTCATTCCACCCTGAAGGTACCAAGGAGCAAACAAGTGCTAACTGGATAAAAGCTACAAGCAATGAGGCACTGCCTCAAACTACAATGTGATACTTGTCCTTAGGACACTTAACTGTTTCAAAATAAAAAAAAAATAATTATAACCTTTTATAATCTGCCATTGTTCAGTGATAAGCTTATTTTCATCCTTAGTGAAAACAGGCTTTTTTAAACAATGAAATTTGTATTTTTGAAGAAAATGTGGAAGAGATTAATGGTCACTGGCTTCTCTGATTTGTAAATCAGCAGATTTTACGTCTTCAGCCACCACTGTAGAGATTATTGGTATGTTCATGGTCCAAAGGTGGAGTTAAACAAATTGAAAACCTATATTTTTAATGATAAAAGGCTCAGCTAAAGAAAGATCATGAAACCAAAGAGAAAAAATAAAAAACAAATCAGAAAAGTACATCAAGACTTGACAACTTAAACCCTATGAGCTCAGTTTCAAAGTCTTTGTCATCCAGCTGTAACATTCACCAAACATAACTCCCCCAAAGGACATAACTCTTCATAGGGTTTATTGAAGATAAAAGGAGCAGCTCACACCCTTGACATTGTCAGCAAGAGAAAATAGACCTTAATCTGCCACTACTCAGGTGTCCATTTAGTCTAGAGAGGGAGCTCTTCTCTTGCCATACATGAAAGGATTGCTTCTTTATATTCTTCTCAGCTGAGCTAAGACTTCAGTGGTTAATAGCTAGGGGGAAAAAAATAAAAAAAAGGAAAAAAATAAAAAAAAAAATAAAAGGAAAAAAGAAAAACAGTTCACATCATCATCCTAGGAAAGGGATTTTTGCAAGTTTGCTTCACTTTTCTGATATGTTTATAAAGAATTTACTTCAAAGAACCATAAATTACACTCGAAGAGTATGGCAAAGCTGATGAAGAGTCTGGTGCTCCTCCATTTCTTTTCCTTGGTAGTCTATCATTCCCCTTCCTTTACTGACTGCCTCTTAAGAGTTAGGAAAGGCAGACAGAAAGTACAGTGAGTCTGTCGTATCTTAAAATAAAAACCTTTAAGAAATTCCTGTTGCTCCTCCTACCTAGTTGTTTTGGTTCTTTTTTTTCCCTACTCCTCCTACACTTCTGTGCTTGAGTGGCACAAAGAAGTCAAACCTTAAGAGAGAATACTGGCACCAAAGCATCCCTCAGAGGCACATTTTGTGCCTATAGCACTCAAACAGGCATTCCTGCTGATCCAAAGAAAAGGGTGAGCACGACTCTGTGGCAAAAAACTCAGTTGTGTCCTAGTTACAGGGGCTGGGACCAGTTTACCAGTATGTGGATATAACCAAAACTGTGTATTCTACACCCTCTATGTCATTTCTGATGGCCTGTTAATAAATGGATTGTTTGCAGCAGCTGCCCAGGGTACACCTGACACCTCAGGCTACAAGCCGCCCTGTGAAGCAGGGCCCTGTTCTTTTGTCTTCACACCAATGACTCAGCTGTGATAACTTCTCTCTGGGGAGGTGTTAGCACCTTCACACCCAACCTGAGGGGTCATCTCTGCTCATGGACCATACTGGACTGGCATAATAGGCAGCTGCAACATCTACACCACCAAAGACTCCAAAAATATCGCAAGACTCACAGAGTTAAATCACCCACTGTGGAACTCCTGCCCTGGGAAGGTTCTGGGCATTCCAACCTGAACCTGAACACATATAAACTTTGGGATTTGGGTCTTCTGGTACTACTCGGATCCAGAGGAGGAAAGGAACTTCAACAGGACTGTGACTGCCACTCTTGACAAGACTACAATCATTAATTCAATGGAACTGCAACTATAATCCAGACCAACAGGTTTTCCTTTCCTTTTATTTTGCACCCAGGGGGGACCACGTGGTGTTCAGCACAGGGGCTAACAAACAATATTCTGTTCTTGTCCCAGGGTGCTGGGTTATACATCTGGTTTTGTGGGTTAAAACCAGTTTTCCTCTGTGTCATTGTATATATTGTAACATTTTTACTGCATTGTAACTGACTTGTAATCTCTGGAGTAGGGTTCATTTCTCTGTCCAGTTTACTTCTAAACCAGCACAGGTTGTTTGGTTGTTTTTGTGTTTTGGTTTTTTTTTTTTTGCCACTGACAACAACAAGGTAATTTCAAGGAAAGATTCCTAAAATGTTCCTTAATTAAGATTCCTACAATGTTCCTTAATTCATCAAGCTAATGGCATACTAAGCACCAGTACAATAGCTCTGCCTTGCTCAAGTATAGAAGTGTATAAAATGTCTATAAGTGAATATGAACCTCAGTTTATTCTTAACTATGTAACCCTTCCCTTCCTCAGGAAACATCCCCGTCAATCTTTGGAAGACAGAAAAATTGAACATGGCTCATACTACAAACACTGTCCCAGAGGTTCTTGAGCATAAAGGAATGTGGATAGCACAAACCACTGATTTGGGTTTTTTTACTTGGAACAAATAGCATAATTACTTTTGCTAGATTTCATAAAAATATAGTTGAGGAAAGACAAGAATGGGATAAACCAGCAGTATGAATGTAACTGCCTTATGCTTTCATAAGCAGTTTATTTAAGTTTCATAAATTCTTTATTTAAATACTGGACAGATCTAAAACCAAAATATGCTATTACTTTCTTTAAAAACAGTAGGACTGATACAGTCAAATACAGCATGAGAACATAGGTTAAAACAACATCTAAGTTTTCCCTATAATGTATAAGATGGCAAAACTAAATAGGAATGTTTCCCATTTGTTTAATCTGTAAATCTAAGTAATCCATCAATATAGTTTCTACAGCTGCAAATCCCCATCCAGTGAAGTATTTAAGACTTGACACCTAACTTTAACTCCACAGGCAGCCTGTGGAGTTCTGGTTTCCCCATCCCTATTCAAATTCCATTCCCTTTAAGTGACCCTCTTTCATAAACTGGCAATGTACTCAAGTCAATGGGACTACTCATGCCCTAAAAGGAAACAATCTAGATTGATACTGTAAAGCACCCATTCAATAAACCAAGGAGGTATTCTCGAGTACAGCAGCCAGTTCTAATGGAGACACATAAACTTAAATTAAGAATGAAGGGAATTACAGCTGTCAAATAACATTGATCATTTACAGCAATGAACATGTCATTTATTTACGAAACAAACAGAACAGAGCTCAAGGTTTGATTAAAAATGAATAATATCAACATTTTGACTGAAATGATCTCTCTTTGTTTGAAACAATAACAGTAATATTGACAGAGATAGTTTCATGGTGTAGGTTTTCTAGTTCTCATTTTCTGCTAACTACTCTCATCTGTAGCAGTCAGCTGGTCACAGTGAAAACAATCCCATCACCAAAACCTCTGTGCAGAAGGATATAGAAGTCATTGAAGATGTTTGCTTCCCCACACCCCAACCTACTGCCAATGAGGAAGCAGATAAAGTTGCATATAAGGATGAAGTGATAGAGCTAATTTAACAGTTCAGAGTGTTTTGCAGAGAAGTTGTAGATGGGAAATCATAATTTGACCATTCTACATAGAAAATTCAGAGTCTCAGAAGCAGTTTCAGTATTAAGCCCTTCTGATGATGCATTCTGTCCCAAAGTAAGCCATTTAAATAAATGAATTTCAATTTCAGCTCTTCCAAATTTCCATTGCACTTAAATTATAAGATTAAACAAACATAATCTTCTTTAACAGTTTAGTGAAAAAAGTTTCTACATCAAATCATTCTAATCCTCTTGTTAATATAGTCTGGTTATATTTAGGTACACCATTTCCCTGATTATCAGATACAACCAAGATTCACAGAACTGCTTAAACAAGAAAACTCTCCTAGAATTATCAGTCAACATCACAGTCTCTGCTGTGGAACACATCCTAAGCCTTTCAATATAACATCATCCCAGACTTCATTTGCCCTTAATTTATTCAAATCTGTTTAATTCCAAAGGTTTTACATAGCAGAAGCAGAATATGCCTCTTTGCATGTGGTTAAATCATGCTTACACTTGACTGCTATAGAAACACTTCCATGTTGCAATATATCTGGCTTGCATTTGTGATGGTTTTCTTTTCATATTAACAGTTTTTCAATATGCAGCAGCATTTATGTACTGCCAGGTTCCCATAAAGCAGAGCTTGGCAGGAGCTGGGGGTACTACGGTGCAGTCACAACCACATGCCAGCACAACTGGCCCTAAGTTAAAAAAAAAATTAAACAAAAAAACCCCAAAAAACAACTAAAGGTCATTGGCCTGGTTGTTAATCATATTAGAAGACAACAACTATTAAAGATGACACCTGGGAAACAAGCTTGCCAGGGCCAATTCCTAGCTCTCCTTTAACTTACCTTTCAGTGCAAACACTGAGATTTGAGCTGCCCAACTTTCAGAGACTGGAGCTTTCCAGACACCAGGGTGAACAGTCACTAATGCCTACTTGAATTATCTAAAGCTTTCAATCCATAACCCCAAGTTTATGAACTGTATTCTTCATTACATTTTCTACAATCAAAATTGTTAATTCAAATATTCTCTTCAGAAAGGTCTCAAGATTTACTGAGAAAACGGAAAGGTTTGAAAAGCAAACTAAATAACTAGGCAGAAAACCAATTTGACAGAAATGGTGAGAGAAGGTTAAGGTGAAAAGAAAGTAATTGTATTTGTGTTTTTATGGCACCCTTATTAGCTATACCTTGTAATTACTATGGGGTAGCTAACGGTTTATTCAGGTTGACAACCTAAGCCAAAAGTTTATTTGTTCATTCCTGTCACTGAATACTTTAAGTTCTTATGTCCCTGGTGAATCTTCTATGAGTCATATTTGAAAACACATTCTACATCAGAAAGAAAAATAGATTTAAGCATAGTTGCAAGCATTTTATAAATGTCTATAATTCTCAGACTACTAGGTTAATTCCTCAATCTATTTTTATCTTTTGCTCTGGTATTTATTGTTGTCTTATTTCATATTCTGTTACTACTTGTAACTTACATTAATCCATTCTCACTACAGTGCAATAATAAAGCAAATAATTACCTAAGGGATGAAAAGTGTGTATCCTTCAGAATCTTGCATAAGGATGAAAACTAAACATTTCAGGAATTCAACAACTCATTTCTCTTAATAGAAAAAAAAAAGAGCTTTAAAGACTTCAAAAATTCTTGTTCAAGTAAGAAGCTCACTAAGGGTACTAAGACAAGGGGACATGTGCACACTGTCTCCCTACCAGGAGTGGTACCTGTCCTAAGCAGAGGTTTATGTCAGTTGGGTTAATTTAATGACAGGAAGGGTGAACACTGACCTCTCTCCTTAATGAGATGCAGATCTAAGGTAGGCAGGGATCCAGCCTGCACCCACAGGGACATGCTGGTTTCATGCCCAGAGAAAATGTCCCTCAGGACAGCACAGCTGAGAAGATGTTGCCCCTACAAGAAGCTTCCCCTCTTTAAGAGGGTAAGGATCAAGCTGTGGGATAAAGGCCTGCCACAAAATACAGTCATTTACCTGCTTCTCACCATCAGTCAGTACACAGACCCAGACTCCTTCCACAGACCCGTATGCAAGCAGCATCAAGGCACGGGAACTAAGAGCTCCCAGGATGCTCAGAGATTGCTGACAGCAGCACTGGCTGAAAAACGCTGAAGTTAAACTGTTGCTGTATAGCAGGTTCATCAGACTGCTAATTTTGGGGTCCTGGTTGTATTTTTCATAACAACCACTTCTGTATAGGACTTAGTGAAGTGAAAGAGTCCAGAGTTCTGTTTTCTCTCACCCAAATCCCTATTTCTATTCTTCTCCAAGACACAGAGTTTGAGAGGCACACAGCTTCTCTTCCCTCAGGAGGCAGCATTTAATTGCAAATGTTTCCCAAAATGAGTTTGTAAAATATGCTAAATGTTCATATTATGTACTTAGAGGATTCAAAGACTAAAGCTCTAAAATTTATTTTTCCAGTTAAAAATGCCTGTCAATTAAAAAAATCAATACTTGGCCTGTTTTAGCTATACTCACTATAGAGAACACTCTTTGTCCCAGACTACCACCCAAACATACCCAAAAGGTACAATAGCTGTATACAAACAAGGGTATCTTTGCTACAGAGCTAAAAGATTCGAGATCTATTTAGTATTGCTTAGCACTGACAATCTTCAAAACAGGGGTACATATACACATACTTATGCAAGCAACTGGAAGAAACTAAGAGGTTAAAATTTAATTTTTTTTCCATTTTACGGGGAGAATTAATTGGGCAGTACTAGAAATCATCTTTCTACAGAAGCAACTCTCAGAACTAGCACATTTAAAACTGTACCACAAGTAATTACTAGATATAAAATCTGGTTGTGTTGCATGCCACCAACAGCATGTGGAACTGCTGAGTAAAAATACCACAGACAAAATTTCTTCTCCTTTTCTTTCAGTTCCAAAAGAAGCCATAAAGCCTGGTTGGCTCCCTGGGTAGCTGTGTTAACACTAAAAACACTGACCAGCACAAATGATTGCAATCACACTACTACAATCTCCACAGAGGAGAGCAATCATACAGATCAGTGTCCTGTCAAATTGCCACCTAATTCTAGTAATGTCCGTCTAGTCTGGATACCCTTATTTTGTATTTTTGTTTCTCAGTCATCACAGAACTGATAGCTGAAAGAAAAAAAGAAACCACATGAATGGTTCTTGAGTAAGAGCAATCCTGGGCTGTCAGAAACTAAAAATAGTATACAGTATCTGTATCAGCTGTATTTTTTTTCCTCTCCACCAGTGTCCATTTCAGGCATCCTGTTAGTGTGATTTAGGCTCAAATATAAAGGGCTGCAATTTGAGAGGCCTACAGGAAAATAAACCTTATCAGGTGTTTTTTTTTCCTAGCAAGATGTGTAAAGTACAAAATGAAAGGGCCCAGAGAAATTTTTAAGCCTAATTTTAGAAAAATACAGTGTTAGTATCAGATTCCAAGGGGACAGAGATATAGGAGCAGCAGGGAAATGCTCATGAAAATGTTTTCTAGCTTGAAGAGACAAGCTAGCCATGTGAAAAGGAGAGAACTTCTTATAGTGTGTACGTTACTGACTGCAAGATCTATTGGCCTCTTCAACTGTTGTTTTTAACAAAAAGCAGCAACACACTGACTTATGTTCATGAAGAGTGTAATTAGTCTTCAATGTTTTTGAAACATCTGAGCAGAATATGGAAAGACTGCATTACATGAACTTGATCACATGATTTATGAAGAAGTGAACATTTTGAATTTACCTATGAAATAGGACAAGAGGAATTCACTTTAGTTGGAAAAAGTCATATCTTCTGTAGCAAAAGATCTTCAAATGCAACTTGGAAAGCTGAAAGCTTGTGTTTGAGAAGTCACGAAGCCAAGGACTAGATTTTTACCTTATTTGACATCCAGATGCGGATAATTACTTGGTGTCAGTCCACTGAAGCAAAAGCCAAGTTAGAGAATGGAGTTCTTGGTGGTTCCACTAGTACCTAAACCAGTTAAATACCCACCTACATTTACCTGCCTGTGTAACTGTAATATTTTTCACTCTGCTCCCTATGCTTTCTCCCCTCACAGTCCTCAATCCCTCAGCCAGGCACCAGCTGACTTCCCAGCTCCACAAGCACTAACAACTTCCATAAAGTGAGGTGCTACTGTGAATTAACAGGTGAACACCCACCCCACCCACAGCAGCTGTGGGCATTCCTGACCACCTGGAGAACAGTTCTGAATTGCAGACAAAAAAAAAAAAAGAAAAAGAAACATTACGACTTTTCTAAATAATTTGAGAGTAGTAAAAGATATAATAGACATTAAGAGACTTGTTAGGCCACTCAAAAAAAAAAAATAAAATTAGAGCCTTCTCAATGAAGGGCAGACAGTTTTTGTGTTTAAGAAGAAGTGCAGTGTGTGTTATTAGACCAATCTCCTTCAGTGTTTTTTCCTCCTCCACAGCACACTGCTCACAATGTATATAAGTATGTATGTTTGAAAACACATCTACACGGGTACGTGTCTTGCACTGGAGCAGTTTAAGGCATAGTTTTATTGCACAATGATGCAGAAATCTGTCCTGGAACAGGCACATTTTATGTAGCTGTAAGTACCCTGCCAGCACATCTGCTGCTAAAACAACAGTTCCAACTCTGCAGCAGCTTCAGTCTGCTGAGATGGAAGTGTTGCTTTATCAACGTGTAAACAACCACTACTGATGACAAGTCTTTTTTCAAAGTTTAACTGAAGGTTTGGTAAACAGGTTTGCCCACAGAGGGCAGGTACAAGCAGGTCACATTTGCCTACTGTACACCTACAATTTCAGCATGATCATTATCACTATTCAGATGACTGAGCAAGCTGACAGTACATGACAGGTTATCTATCATGTATAGAAAGTTACGGAATGAAGAAGAGAGGAAGAAAATACAGAGGATTACTATGGGAAACATGCTGAAGGAGTGTGGCAAGGATTGAGGATTCAGAGACAGAAATAAGATGGGACTGTATCCTTTGACTGTGAACTACTGAGGGGAAACTACAAGTACTGGAACATTAGAGTTCACCACTCTGACTTGCAATCCTTGTCCACATTACCACTGTTTCAGTAAGACTTGCTTCCTGGACAAGCCTTCAGGAGTCCAGTGCCAGTCCCACCTCCTTTCCAGCAGCCCCCACCTGGGTGGAGAGTTGCAGATAAATCAGGGATTGCCTTTTACACCATAAACATTCAAGACAACCATAGAGTTTCAAGGAAAAGACTGCACAGAGTGTCCAGGAAAAAGTGTTTTTAAGACATGGAAAGAAAGAAATATTGATTAAGGGTCACAGGCATGCTGAGGTATAGCCCTTCAGATGTACATTGCTTTTCTACTAAAAACCGCAGGTGAAAAAAGCCTAGCTAGAAAAGGGAGGGAGAAGGGAAGCCATGTAAACAAAACATGGACAGAAGCAGATTTCATCAACATCAGACTAGGGACAGTAGTTTCATTATTCAAAAAGAAAAAAAAAGGCTAAAGAAAAACTCCCCAAAATATATGTTCTTCCACTACACTTAGACAGTATAATTATCAAAAGGCACTATAAAAAACACTGCAGTAAATTAATGAGTTACAAAAAATAAGCAGGGTACATGTTAATAGTATTCATATATATCTTTGGGAAGATGAGCAATTACAATTTGCATCTCAGCACACGCCCAGTATTTGCTATAATCTTAAACAATAATAAATTCAAACACAACAGATCACTGATGTTCCTACCTTCTGCTTTCCATACACAGCAAAGGGTGGCAGCAACTACAGCTCAGTTCTCCTGTGGCTGCTCACACTGCACTGCAGTTGTTCCAGCCACACCAGCATGAGAGTGGCCTCAGGTTGTCCAGCAAGTGCCTGAGCCAGGCATCAAAGTGTGTTGCCTCCCAGGTATGGGCAGCTCTGGGCTCTTCCTCAACTTCTCTCCCTTTCTGGGGCAGGAAGCAAGCAGACAGCCCCATCCTCAGCTACAAAAGTCTATATCCAGCAAAACTTTCATTTACCAGATAGAGAGAGAGTCAACTTGTGCAGACACCTCCAAAAAACTGTTACAGGAAGGCAGCCCCAGGTCCCCCTGCTCTCCTTTTATGAGCTTCAGGTGGCACCCCCACCCCCCACATCAGCTCCCAGCTGGCACTTGCAAGGGGCCCTGTGCCCATTTAGAAGGGCAATTCCCAACCTGAGAGCAGTGTGGGTTCAAGTAACAAACAGCGTGGATAATTAAAATCACCTGAGTGGCAGCCGATGCCTGAGTTCCACTCTTTGACCAGCGCAGTTAGTGCCCTGGCTACAGGGTGGTATTGCCTACCCTGGCACTGACTGGGGCTGGAGGGCTGCTTGGAGCCCCTACCAGTGTGTGGCAGCTCCCACAGCCTACAGCTCTGAAATGGGAGCTGGGACATGTATCTTCTGGAAACCCGGTACCACAGTGAGGAACCTCAGGTGGTCTTGGGCTGGCATCTCTGATTTTTGGGTTTTTTTGCAGCTCAGCTGTCTTAGGTCTGTGACCATAAAATGGGCTTGTAAACCCCTTCCCAGTATAGCAGAAACCTGAAGCAAAAGAGAACTGCATCAGGAAGGTGCTCTGAAATTTCAGAGCACATAATGAGACAGATGGAGTCTTGATGGAGCTTTACCCACACCATTTTTTGTAAAAAATAGAACATTGAAAACACACAGAGTTTTGTATTGCAAACTCAAGGTTTTAGTAGAGCATAAGCTAGCTAGCTAATTTCTTTTTTTTTTTTTTTCATCAAAAGCCTAGGTTTGCTGGGCAGTGCAAAATATAAATAGAAAATCTTAGAAATACTTCTCCTCTCTGCTCGCTAAGAACTCGCTCAGTCCAAAGCGCTCTTGAAAAGGTCCACACACTTGTCAGCTGGGCAATACCCTGGTCACCTCTAAGAGTCTTTTCACCACCTTGATCAGCAGCCTGAAGCAACCTGCTATTTTAGATTTCCCACTCCCTGCTTAGCTCACACATTTCTTGAAATCCTACCCTGCCCAGATACTTGCAAGAGGTGTAATTATTATTCAAAGTGTCTTGTTAATGTACATGTTTATACCCTTTCCATACAAATAAGACTGGGTTTGCTGTTTTCTTACAAGCTCATGTACATCTACCAGAGACTCCTTTCTAAATTCTTCTCTGAGATTTTTACTTCTAAGTAATTCAGGAGAAAATAACCCATCTTCTTCATATCCACCAAGACAGTCCATGTCCCTGCTTCTTTAAGAACCATGAACTTGGAAAAAGCTTCATAATATCTAGTCTCATTTGCCTAAGATGACTGGCCAGGCCCCTTCTTACCTGGCTGAAGCCTGTGATCTGGAGTGCCTACATTTGCCTCACAGGCAAATGACACTTGGACAAGATGTAAATGTTTCTCTTCCACCACCTCTTCTTCTATACCACAGTACCTTTAAAATGATGCTGCTTGCCACGACACACAGAGCCATACCTGAGCAACTCACAAACATCAAGGTTTCCTAGAGGTTATAGCTGAAATTCTGCCTCTGGGCAACTCAGTAAAGAAATTTTTTTAGCTATAAAAATGATATGTTGTTCCTATACACTTGGGGAAGATTAAAAAAAAAAAAAGCGGGAGCAAAATTTCCCATGAAGATCCTTGATGAGCTAGATAAACACTGCTGAACACCATCATAAAATTTATCTGATGCCTTTTATTGGAGATGGTGTGGCTAGAAGACAACAGACACAACTGGATGCATGCACTGTACATATATGCAAAATTTCTTCACTGTCTGTATTACATTTTGCAATTTCCGATCTGAAAGACAGTAATAAACCAACAATTTCATGCAGCTAAGTGACTAACATTTTTTTAGTTCCCAAAGCACAATATTGCTGCCCCAAAGCAAGTACATACTGGCCAGAAATATGCCCATCTATTTGTAGTATTGCTGAATGAAGCTACGCTTTTAAAAATACTTAATGCTTTTGATAACAGCTAAATGTAATGTAGACTGGGTTGTACTGTTGTTTACTCATATTTCTGTTGTACAGAAATCTTGGATTCTTTAGAGTGTATATTTTTAATTCTGACGTTTTCTGAAAAGAAAATGAGAGGAAAAATGGGCTAAGTGCAGAGACCTGAAGTTACATATTAAGGTTTGCAGAGGTAAATCAGACCTTTTCTATGTGAAGAATGCCAGAGCAAATTAAAAGAGATATTGGCAAGAATAATCAACACAGTGGAAATGAAGAGCATCTGCACCATAATAGAGGGTGTATAAAATCAGGCTCTGCATCAAGAGAATATAATTCATATTTCTGCAGGTAGATATCATGTATTCAGATCTTATTAAAATACCTAATACAGCATTTCAGACTATGTTCTCAGTCGGACTCAAAAGGAGGTGGGGGCACCATAGGAAGATAGATGGATTTTCAAAAATGTTGTTAATATAATACTGGACATAGTAACCCTATATTTAGGAAACATTTTGCTGTGATGTTCTTTCAGAAGTACCTCTATAGCCCTGGAAGAAGTCAGTAGTTAGTGGGACAGGTAACATGATCCAAATCTGGGCCCAGTCCTGTTTCTCAGATGGTGTCCGGTGCCCAGGGCTGGGGCTGGGCTGGAATGGCCCTGGCTCTGAGGTCACCCTTGCTGCTCCCTGACACTGAGCAGTGCATCCAGAAATGTCCAGTTGATTTTGGTTTATCATAGTGGTGAGAGGGGCTATGCTTCTGTTCCCAAAATACAAAAGCAAAAGAGGCAAGGTTAGTAACAGGGATGACTTCAAGGTATGCTGCAATTTCTTCTGCCACACTGCAGGGAAAGGTGGGAATGAAGAAACAGAAAGAGTAGGGAAACACAGCATTGTCTTACATGGCAGTCCAGAGAATAAAACAAGGCTTGAATAGCCTGGAAACATACAACCTCACAGCTCCTCAGTCAAAAATCCTGAAAATATGTACTTGGAATTGATACGTTGTGTTGTTTGTTTAGTTCTAATTTTCTGGTCTCTCAGTAACTAAAAGATCCAATGCATCTTTTTCTTTTTTGTTGTGTGTGTTCTTCTCTATGAAAATCTAGAACCTCCCTTCAACTGTTTTTTTTTTTTTTTTTTTTTGTGATCCACATCATGACTGCAACAGTAATTTACTTGTCAGACAACAGAAGTCCCCATGCACTTTATGTTCGCACTGATGGAACCTGTGCCAGCGGTGCCATGCTTGTTATGTGCCCATAAAACCCTTCAGCTGAAGGGACAAGGAACAGCTGTAGTGATGTTGAAGGACTGGGGACCCTTTATTAGGGGTCTCTAACGAGTGGTGGAGGAATCAATCCTTCGTTCCTCAGCAAGAAGGAAAATAGAAGTACTGAGCTGGGTTCAGGCTGCTCCTGCTGCTGTGGATTTACGGCATGTTGTAATACAATTGTCTACAAGCAGGAACTCAGCACGCTGCTAAAAAATGGCAGCAGAGGGCTGGATAAGCTACGTCTAGTGCTGAAGGACAATGGATTTAATGTTGTAGGGATTTCATTCTGTGATAGGGTAAATAAACATACTGCAGGTAAAATAAATCTACACACATCCATGTGGAGACAATCTGACTGACTAGGTGTCTGGATGTTGTGTGCATAAGAATCTCTAACGAAATACTGAATTCTAATTGACTTTCACAAGTCAATTCATACTGGATTTCACAAAGGCAGTTGTCAATGCTCTGTGGTTGAACAGCTTATTGAATTAGGAGAAAGTCACTCACTATTCTGAGCAGACTGCATTCTGCAAGTGCTGTTGAAACAGCTAAAAAATCCCATCAAATATGACTTAGCAGGGAAAGGATTCATAAAAATTCCATTGTAAATAGAAGGATATTGTTCTGATTTTACTTCCATTGTTCTGTGAAATTCGGATGACTTTTATAAATAATGAACAAATGAATTTTTGTTTATTGAATATAAGAAGTGATTTTTTCTTTACAAATGGCCTCACAGATTAAATACTGTTTATATATTTCAGGAAGCTGTGTGAGAGCTGTGGAGAGTTCAGTTTAAATCACCCTAAGTGATTTATAAATCACCTCTAAATTGTTTAAATCATCTCCAGCTCGTAAGATAGGAAACTCTTTCCGAGAGAAGCAGCTAACCATGGGTTATCATGCTTGAAATATTCTGATGCTCTGAATTATACATGACATTTGAATGCTTATTTTCCACTCGGGACCCAGATCACCTACTAGTCTTTGGGGATATTGAGACTTGACATTGAGCTCAGCACCTTGCTTTGTGCACTAACCAGTTCCAAACAACTTAAAGAACATCAGCTATAAGGGTCCCTTCTTAATCTTCCTGTCTTCGAAGTTAAATTATTTAAACAAATAGTATAAGCTTGCAATAAGATGAAAAATGCATATTTAAAGAAGCTATCCAAATGGCTTAGGGAAATGTAAATGGGCTGTGATAGAGTGGAAGTGAAACGGTGCTATGATGGTGCCCTTTTTTTATGGAAGCACCAGTCTGTTGTTACTCAGGAAAGACACTTCATTCATGGGGAACAAAGAGATTCCACAAAGCAAAGAAGAGTTTATAGCATGTGAACCACCATTCATTTTGCAAGTCAGCACAGCCTTCAATCATATTTCTCAGTTTCATATTAGATGCTCTCATTTCTCTTTTCTTTTCACTGACTCATGTACAAAACGTGGAGATTCTGAGCAGTTTACATCAACTAATCCCCCAGGCTAGGGAATACTGCAGGAAACAATACACATCACAGGTCCCTTTATCCTTTTATGATATACATCTTTAATATGCATCATTATGGCACACAATAAACCTAACTTTAGTGTAATCATGTGTACCGAGCACATGTCATCAGTCACTGAGAACTGGGCCTGTGGGTATTTAAGGCTGAGTGGGAGGGTGCTTTATTTATCACATGAATATGACAGTTCTCTTCATGAAGTAGGTGAATGCAGTAACTTTTGTTCCACCAATAATGATTGTATACATTTGTTTATTGTAGACAAAGGTAAAAAATATTTTTTTTTAGATTATTAGTTTTTAAATATTCTACTGTGTAACATGACAGATTCTGTGAGCCATGATGACCTTTTGAACTGTTTTCTTTGAGGAGGTCTAATAGCATAGTTAACACATTTGAATTTTTTCACCATGTAAGAAATTTTACTCCATTTTTTTGCTTTGCATATTAATTAAATTTATTTTCATCGGGTACCAGCTTTCTGTCCAACAAACCAATCTCATGACATAATGATTTGTAGTGAGACAAAAGGACAGAAAAAAGGAAAAATAACAGGGAAAATGTAGCCAAAAAAAAATAAACCCTTGACCCTTATTGCTTCCCTTCTGTGGCAACCTGGCTTGGCTGAAAGATAAGTGCTGTGGCATGTATACAAGTAATTCCTCTAATATAACCAGTATAAATTGATTTCTAGCCCCTCTCAGTATGGTATTTGTTTATTAGATTTGGATAGTCAACATGTTGTAACAGAAGTCATGATTCACGAAAATATTTTCTAGCAGACACTTGAAAAACCCGCATGATCAATAGCTGGTGAAAACCAAATGTACATAGAATGTTTGTTTGCCCATCCTCTCTGGAGTGGCTCGTTCCTGCTATCCTCCAAGCTCAAACATTCAGACCATGCCTGTATTCGGAATGGTTTGAACCTGGACTGTGCCTTTTTATATGCTGTCAGCACAATGCTCACACTCTGCCAAGGATGAGTGATTTTCAACACTGCTGATGTTGAAGCTCTCTTCAAAATAAAGGTTCTGATCATATAAGCTACTGCAATGCTTGGATTGCCGCTGCTCCCAAGGGCAGCTGTGTTATAACATGGCAGAAACACGTTCAAGGCACTCGAGGCCTTACAAGAAGCACCATTTGAACTCGGTGTACGTATGTCATGTGGTAACAGTTCACTACAGCATGAGGATTGGAATTGCCAGACAACCTCGTTAGAATTACAAGCAAATTATGTGCAGAAAGTCTACTGTGGAGACACATTGAAGTGATATTTTTGTGAATGGTTCTGTTTAGCAGAAGATCATTTAGAAGAAAGATGTTAGGAGCAGTCAGCTCTTTACTTTTCATCTTCTGACGCATGTGCTTATGTCTGCCTTATCTTGAAATGTTGTCAATCAAAACAGGTTTCCAGACAGAATTTCCTAAGGTGTTGATCTATAAATCAGATACAGATTTGCACAAAATCACTCTGACTCAGCTTTGAATCTGACCTAAAAGTATTTCTTGTCATATGGAAGTAAATTACAGTGGAGCAGTAAAACAATAGAAACATTGCTGAGAAATATTGGTGCCATTCTGCTGAATGTCACAAAAAACCTGACAGTCCAGGAACTGAGGGCTACAAGAAAATAGGAAACTAGTAGCTTAGGTTGCCTATATTTATTAAAAGGGAACAAAATATCCTCCTGGAAGGCTTAATATGCTGCCCTAATAGTAAAATAAATAAATAAATAAATAAATGAAAAAAATCAAGATGGTTTGGGCCATCTTTTTTTTCTCACGGATGCATGGTCATTATTACAAATCCTGTCATCTTGAAGGCATGAAAGGCACTAAGACCTATGGAAAAAGTTGCTTTACAATTTCACAATCTACAGTTTTAGTTTGCCTTGTTTTTAATTTTGTCACACAAATAACCAAGTCTTCAAATAGGAAGCAAACACATACAAAAAAATTTTGGTTTTGAATAACAGGCAGTCAAGAGAACGTGGAAAGTTTGATGACTACCATGCTATTTGTTCTCCAATTGCATTCAAGGTAGAAATGATATATACCATTGAAGTAGAATTTTTCACTTTAAGGAAAATGGAAAATATTTTAGAAGTGAGATTTAAAAGTTAATATTCCCTGCCATTCTGACTTATCCCCTGCAAATCTGAGTTGTCTTTTTATATATATATATATATATGCATATTCTGTTTATTTTTATTCCCATAGAAAGAAAGGAAAGATAGGTGAAGGGTGGGCATAGGGACATCAGTCTGAAATTGAAAATGCTTTGCATTATCTGTAATCTCATATTCATTATATGCAACCACTATAGCAATCCATCAACACTGAAATATCTGCAAACATTTAAAAGATGACAGCTTTAATTCCAGCACAAAGTATATTCTCAAATGCAGCTAATGTCCATAAGATATCAAGAAAGTAGGTGTTGCAGTTTGTCTTTGTGGTTTTTTGAAATTACATTACATTATTCATAGACCGGCATAATGTTTATTTGGGGAGGAGAAGGTGGTTTCTTTTCCCCTCAGGGACTGAATAAAACCTCTGAGGATGGCCAAGAACAACAATAGCAACAAGTAATTTGAAGTGATTGAAACTCTGGAGAATAGTCTTTCCTTTCTACATGCTCTCCCCTTTAGTACAGGTTTGGTGCAGTTCCTGGCAGAGAACATTTCTGGTTTATTGCTATTGACAGGAATACAGCAGTTTGAAAGTCCTGGAACATAAATATGCTAATTCTACCAATCTTCCTAGGTCAAGAAGCAGGTATCTTGAAATGGATAGACTTGCTGAGGAAAAACAGAAAAAAAGAACAATTTTTCTGTAGTTTTCTACCCTCATTATCAAGCAAAGCCTGAACACCTCTGTCACTGAACAGCACAAACCCCAGAGCAAATATGTGATGTTCCCATTCATGAAACTGCCTTTCAGAATACAAAGACTGCCTTTCAGATAAACTAGTCTAGTTTATGTGCAAAAGAAAATAAATTTTTTAGATCCGTGTTACACCTTCTGAAATGCTCAGAGCACCATCTGTTTTTAAGCAAACAATTGAAATTCATTAAGTATAATATCTACAGTGATTTACAGAGAAGAGTTCAGACCTTTATCCCCAAGTATGATGACAGAAAATTACATACTTTTCTAAATCAATGTTTCCTAGAGAATCAGGATCAATGTAGATGTCCTTTTCATTCTTTAGCATTGTATCTATTCCTAAATTGGATTAGATTAAATAATATTAGATTGATAGATAATACAACCTATGTCTTTTATCTCAATTTGACTGAACAACATTTGCAATGCTCCTAAAGCAATACTTTTTCATTTGAATCTTCAAGTACAAAGCTTAGGATTTGACTGAATTTCTATTTCCCCTTTGTCCTGCTACTATCTTTGATGAAATTTTTTTGGATGCGTGACAATGGAAGAGTCTGACACGGAATTAATTCTGAATAAAATCAGGGAAAAAAGCGAGAAATAAGTAGAGTATCTCCGTTTGCCCTTTCTCCCCTAGATACAAAGAAAGGAAAAATCTCTGAGACACAGAAAGTAAGGGAAGGCTCTTTACTGACAACTGCATACTCCTGATGAATCAGGATGGATCCAACATTTCATCAGTTGCTTGGGCATTTCCAGTATAAATTTGGGACTGCTGGTGTGATGACAAGTTTCGGTGTTAAAACAGTCCTCCCTGTTTCATGCATGGTAATGTAAATCCAAAAGGTACCGTGTTTTGACTGGGTGTCCTCCTAGCCAGCTACTTCAAAAAATAGTTTACCTCGGTTCTCCCATTAATAACAGGTGCTTTAAATCCCAAAGGTTTTTGTATTACACATGATGGAAGAAATAATCCAACCAAATACAGAGGGTTTGGTTTTGTTCTGTAGTGGTGCTAGTAGTTAGCAGTTTTATCACCACCATTACCATTATTATAAGGAATGCTGATTCTGAAAGATAGATGAAGTTCAGAATTAAAAATTTTGATCTAAAACTATTGTGAAATAAATTCTTGTATCTCAGTTCTAGTAAGTAAAGAATAACATTGTCATTTTACAACCCTGAGAGAATGGTCATGTACAAATACTTGTAATATTTCAAAAGTCACATAGATATTTTGCAGTTATAAATCTGAAAATTATTGGATTTCAGGGGAAGGAATTCATGCGATAAGGTGAGTTAAGTAGCAGTTTCATTTATGATGTAGTTAAGCTGAGGTATCAGAATTTTTGAATGTTGTTGGAAAGGTCTGAATAGTTTTCACAGAAACTTTATAATATTGGTGTGCTTTTAAAATTCAGGCCACTTTCAATTCTTCACTTCTCTCTTTTCATGTAATATTCCAGTCTTTCAGTCTTATGACAACTACCACCAAAATCAAAATCAAGTATTTGGGTCCAAACACTTATTGGTATGGCTAAGACCAGAGGAAGAATAAAAAATAAAAATTCACATCCATCACAGGTTGCCAACATGACTTAAAGGCGGAAGTACAAAATCATGTGAGGTCAAAAAGTCCATGAATTTTTTTCCATGTGGCTCTCTCTACAATGGAAGCTTAACAAGCCTAAGATCAAATGATTTGGAGAATTATGCCATGGTCAAGAATGTGTTTTCAGATGTACTGATTTAGTTCCTAACTCTGCATTTCTCTGCAGACCTTTAAATTATAGAGGGCTGCAAAGAATTGGACAAATAGTGACAGGGAGCTTGAAGCTGGACCCAGAGCTGCGGCAGAAGTGATGCTTAATTAGGTGTGACTTTGAACACCTAATTCTTCTGTGCCCTTTAAAACCAGAAGTTGCCCTCTAACAAATGTTTGGTAAATACATTGATATCAGCAGGCTTTGGATACCCCAGACATTGCTGTCTCTCCAGACATTGTTGGGAAAGTTGTAAAGTGCTGTTATTTCTCTGCATTATCTCAATACTTACCTACAAAAGAGGATGTACCAAGAACTGGCCAAATGGAATTTGGATCCATTCAGGCTACTATAATACATAAATTATTTTTAGCCCTAGACACGGAAGTATTCCTATAAATCTAGCAATAATTTTTAAAACACCTTTATGACATTTGCAACATATGCAGCATAGTTTAATCACTGTTTTAGATGATAATTGCAAATATATAGTCAAGGTAAAAATACTACAAGAACAGATGTTCTGAGGATTTAAGAAACTTGTGTTTCTGGTGTGATTCAGAAAAGGGTAAAGGTATGAAACCGAAAGACAATTGGAGAAGTTTGAGAAGGAAAGCAGGGAGCAATCACTGATCTTTGCAGAACCTGTTAAGCAATAATTAGCAAGAGCTCAAATAACAAATGCTCTCCCAAATGTTTTGTTTATGCATGGCCACAGAGATTTAAACTGATGCCCACAATTGCTATAACATACTCACCATGTACTTTTCAATAGCATTGTAGTACTGGTATATTTCTAATATAAGCTGACAGGTAGATTAATGTGAGACAGAACTGGAAAGAGCATCTTTCCCCCGCTGAAGAGTTCAATGCTTTTATATGGAAGTGTTTAAAGCTGAAAGGTAAAGGGTAGCTAAGGTTATTTAAGAAACCTGCTGTGTTTTTCCCTACAGGGTAGCATTCAAACATGGCAACTAAAGCATAGGCTTCAAATCTTTTGGGGGCTGGCATTTTCTTGAAGGACTAGAGAATAATGACAAAATAACTTCAGATGCAATATGGCAATTAAAAATTGCAAGACTCATAGCTTTAAAAATTAAATGCTCTGATGCACACACCTACTACAGTTTAAATACTTGCAGCAATCTACCAGATATATTTGGACATTTAGATTCTATCTGACCATCTTCTTATCATTAATGTTAATATACTTATTAAAAAAACCCAAATGAACAAACAAACAAAAACCACAGACACATATTCACTTCTGTATTGTGTTTCCTACAGTTGGGAGCCCCTATAGTTGCATTTCATAGTTGTATATGGGATTATGAACAAACAAGGAGTGCTGAGAAATATGATCTTAAATGTGCCTCTTACAAGCACTAGTTTGAGAAATAAAACAAGTATTCAGATTTCAAAGCAAGCAAGGACTCAAAATACTAAGAAAAAATACACTCTTTCATCCAGCTTTCACCATTAAGTGTTGCTCTACTGTGGAATAACGTGTAACATTCTGAAGGGATGACTTAACAGGTATAAATCAGCAAAACTTCTCCAATTTCCACGTATAAGCTTTAAGGAAGAATCATTTAGAGACAAGATCTCCAAAGATGCTCTGAGGGAAAAGCAACAGAAGAAGTGGTCTGGAGTGAACGATAAGAGTTCCCCTATGATCTGAAGATGGAAGCCTCACAAATTGTTGGGATTTTTGTTTAAGTCAGAGTTATTGACCAGGGTTCATTAAATGCTATAGTGTCCCAAAGAGAAGGTTGGTCATGCATAAAAGCATTTCTGTAATGGCATAAGCCCATTAAAAAAAAAAAAAAAAAAGGAAAAATAAATTTAAAAAAGTATGCTTCTTTGGTTTAGAGTTAACTGAGCTTTTCCAGGGGAAATTCAGAGCAGGACATTTTAGAATGATAAATACACCTGAATTCTCTTTGTTTAACTCCTGCAGAAACCCTTGGGGTTCATAAGAAACTAAATGTTAGGTGATGCCTATAGATCTGGGTGAAGTCTCCATC
The DNA here is from genome assembly GCF_003945725.1 of Corapipo altera. Lineage (NCBI taxonomy): Eukaryota > Metazoa > Chordata > Aves > Passeriformes > Pipridae > Corapipo > Corapipo altera. The sequence goes on from NW_020884877.1 coordinate 4,463,902, forward strand.
AGTGTCTTCAGCAGAGAATGATTATATCACTAACCTGTTGGTGTAGTAAGATCCCCTTTTGGGGGCAGAGGTGTGTGTGTTGTTGGAAACACTTCACATTCTGTTTTTCAATAGTTGTGTTAACCATTAGTTTTAGATTCTCAAAGCAAAAGATTCCTTGGCTTTCAACAAGAATTGTTAAATTCTGAATTATATTTTTTCTTTGTTTTTTTTTTCCCTAGTTTTTCTGAAGTCATAGTTGAATATCTAATTTCTTGCTCAAATAATTAAAATGCTGTGAAATAAGACAATTAAATCAGAACTCCTTCGACTTGCTCCTGTCACATGGCTGTGCTGATGCAGCTGTCTTGCTATTTCTACATGCTCAGTGGTCCCTAGGCTCTTCCATCTCCCTCTTGGTACACCACAAAGCTGTAGAATACCCAGGTATTTTGTATTTACCTAGTGTCTTTTAATTAAAGAGAAACCTATTTAATTACATGGACTGCTTTGGTCATCACTTCTTTTACGTGACAACATATGTTCTCTCCAATACTTGCAAACCATGCCAAGGTTTGCAGAGCAAACATAGCATCGTGCTGATCCCAGTTTAGGAGATCTTTTCATAAAGGGAGGAAGCAGTAGCAGTAAGCAGTGTTACAAGACTAACTACATTTACAGGAAACATTTTAAAGGATTCTAAAATTAAACTTGATTGAGGGCATTTGTGAAAGCGCTAAACAAATTAGAAGAACTTAATAGAAAATTTTAAGCATTATAAAAGGAAGAAAACAGATCTCTCTCCTTGCACAGTTATCTTGAAAAGCCTTTTAAATAAATAACACTATGACATTTGATATAATTAGGTTCAAAACCTATCATGAAATGCTATCCATTTAAGGGTTTCTATTTAACAAACTATCAGGTCTTTGGATTAGGGGAAGAAAAGAATCCTGATGAACAATTAAACAAATGTCATCTCTTTACTCGATTCACTTTTATTTGTTTAGTGAAGAAAACATTAATGGGAATGCAGATACATTAGGACATTAATAATGCAAATAGCTTAAGAAGGTTAATTACTTCTCAAATGAGTAGTTATTGTGTAATTTTCTTCCATTGGAAAATACACCAACTCATTCAAAGATAAAAGCAATTTTTTTTTTTTTTTTTGTTCTGCTGCTACTCTTGAAATATACACAAGCATTTTGACCTGTTGGGTTTGAAAACAATTATCAGTCAACAATCAAAGACTGAAGTCCAGCATTCAAAGATCAGGAATACATTACCAGTGAAAAATCTCTAGCCTTTATGCAGCATCAAAACCAGACAATTATTTCTATGCAAAAGGGCCATGTGACTGCTAAAATGTACCTACCCCCAAAAGGCCAAAACATAAGCACCATATTTGAATTTCAGATGATCATTTCTGTTCTTGAAGACAATTAAACCACAATAATTGCTCCCTTGGTTTGCATGATTGCATTCTCTCAGTTGTTCTAATACTGTTTGAGATCCAACATATGAAGTCAACTGTCTCTGTTGCATTCAGATAAATATCTGCATTAACTTTTATGGTTTAAACTGGAGTAACACTGTTAGAGAATTGGGATTTGAACATATCTAGTATTTTGTTAATTACTCATAATAAGGAAAAAGTTTCAAATTGTCCTGACACAGAGTAAGAGTCAAGTTCTCTTGTAGTGAGATCAGCATTTCAGCATCTGTCACACAGATAAGAATCACATTCATAACGATAGAAAAATAATCTAAAATGAGAGCTTTTATTTATATTCCTGTGTATAAATAATTTTTTTTTAGTATTCACTCTGGAAATGGTCTGCACTCTTTAATAGATATATGATATGCACTCAGTGCATAGGTATGTGGTTTCCATCTTGACCATGACAACAGAACACACCCAGACTCCTCTATGTAGGTAAGAGCAGCTTCATCCCTTTTGTATTTTAAATTCTGCTTTATTTGTCATTGGTCCCTGTGCCCACTGAGTCCATATCACCTTGAAGCAGCTCTTATGACAGCCTTATGTTCCTATACAAGTTATCATTCTTGCCTTATAATAATGGACCTTCTCATACACCCTCATCATGAACTTCAGACACCCTTTAACAGGCTAAATGACAGTGCAAGAAGCACACTGAAGCTTATTGCAGTACTTCAAAGCTGATTTTTTTCCATTTAGGTTTACAGCTTGTAGTTTTCCAAACTTGCTCCTACCTTGCTGTGGCAGGAGAGTGTTGGGTCACGCCCAGCTCAGCACTGACAAATTGACAACACATCACCTGGTGTCCTCTAAAAATGGTTATAAAGAAAATGGTTATAACCCACCTGGTTATTTTGACCCACTACCATATATAAATGTTGTAAAACATCTTAGACACAGTATCAGCCCTGTGCACAAGCAAATGGAAGCATAACCATACTCTGGGAGAGCATCTTCTGGAAGAGAATAAATGAGGGGAAATGGAGAGGAAGGATGTGGTATTACGAGTATAGCCTATAATTATCTGAGCTCTTTCAGCTATCAAATTGCTTTTATTCTTAGGCATAATAAAATTCTTTGAGGTGACACAGGCAGTGCCTCAGGAGGCTAGAAGATACACTCCTTTTTTTTTTTTAGTTCTTACTTCTAAATAAAAAAAAAAAAAAACACCAGAAAAACCACAAACAAACAAACAAAAAAATCCCAACTAACCAAAAAAAAAAAAAACCCACAAAGGAAAAACCCAACCACCTAAAGCCTGCTTGTTCTGCATGATGGATCAGATTTTTATGGCAGAAGCAACTGACCTCTTTCCTGAATGCCCTGGAAGAACACTCTTATGAGAGCCATATAAAACATCAGATTCACCTGTTGAATCACAGATATATGGATACAATATTTGTACCACAATTTGCCATGTAACCTTGCACTTGAACATGACCTCAGCCTTCCCCCTATCCATCTGCACATGCATTTTCAGGTTCTGAAATCTGAATAATCCATACCAAATGAGGAGTTGCAGAAAGTATTCTACAGTGACAGAAGAGTCTAGGGCCTGTTAATTGGATGCAGCACACAAAAAATGCACAGACCTACCTGCAGTCCTTGGAGCGCTTCCACATCCATGTACCAAAAATTCCTCAAGTAGTAAAACCCAAGAGCCTTAACTCCAAATGTTTCACCTTTGTCAAGGCTGGTGGCATTAAAGTTTCCAGTGCTGCCTTTCCTGGAACTCCTTCCTGGCACACATTTATAGACCCTGCTGGCAAGGCACGAGGTACACACGGAAAGGACCAGCCACTAATACACTGAGCATCATAAAAGTCCTAAGTCTGTATAAATTGAATTACTCATGGACCACTGAAGATACAATATTTTGCATGAACTTCAATATTTAAAGTCTGCTTTTGTATTTTTGATATTATGACGTAAAAGAAGAAACAGAATTTATGACTAATTCACTTCCCTTCATTAAAATTTTACCTGTTTTTTTTTTCAAGACATCATTTTCCCCCCTCTCATTGCAAGCAAAAATATTTGGACTTATCACCTTATTAAGAAGCATTTTTCAGTTTTAATCAAAATTAAAGAATTTACCAGAGAATGGACTAGAACAGGATGGTGCTCTTTCTCCACTACAGGCATTGTGAGGAAACTACTCTGACAGGACACTTACCTTGGAACAGCATAAAGGTATTAACTGGGTAATTTAATTAAAAAAATCTCATAGTGACTTAAGGCAACTAAGAGTTATCACAAAAATTCAAAAGGTAATAAATAATGTGTTATATCATTGAGGAGTAAATTTGAATGCATTTTTCATTAGGAGAAAAGGTGCTAAATAAATATGGGAGATTTACTAGTGTTATATTTGGAATATTCATAGGCTAATATGTCCAAAGGTCAGGTTTTATGGGATAGCAAACTAATAAATATTTTTAAACACTTACAACATCATAAAAAGTGAAACTACCTGCAGAGTTAGCTGCTATCCCTGTGAGTGTGGATGGCAGAAACAGCCCTCTGAACTTTTGGCTCTGTAAACTCACGGTCTTTAAAATTTTTTTCTTCCAGCAAATGTCTTGGAAATTAAACAGGCTGGAATTTATCCTTTTATCTGAAAATTAGCAGAAAGAGATAATTACTGGACAAATAACTGTAAGCAATGAGGCATTCCTCAAAATCAGCTTTGAAGTCCCACAAATGGTATGATTCATGGCATCAAACCAAAATAACCCATTTTATCGCATTAATCTATATATTTTATGCAATTAATTCATTAATCTACATATTTCATGTAATTAATTATAGTGTTTATTTTCATTTACAAATATACTTAAAATATGTTACATAGAATACAGTACATTGAAAAAATCTGTATTAAAATACTAGAATAACAATCATGTTTCTACGGACTGGTTATATTTTTATATGTGTGTATACACAAATACACACACACTTATAAGGTTTTAACCTAACTTTAAAGTCTTCATGTTGATCTACAGTAGAAAAGTTTGTTGAAGGTACTCAGAGAGCAGTAACCAAAGCAGAGTTCATAAAATATCCCCCCTCAAATGCCGTGTGTGTCTAGAGCAGAGCTGGGGGAATTCTTAGAATTTAAAAAGTCGGAGGGAAAAAAGCTAAAAAACAAAATCCACAAACCCCAACCTTTTAAGGAACAGCCTGCTAAATTCATAGAAACCATACCAAAAGCCAAGTTTCACAGCCACACTGAGTGAACAGGGCCCTCCCGAGCAGGAACGTGGGCTTGCAGGATGGGAGCAGGTAGGACCCACACACCTGCATCCCACCTGAGCCAGCCCTGAGCCCTGGCAGCTAAACCTCGTGGGTGGCAAAACATGCTCAGAGAGAGACAGAGAGATTGGAAGTGTAAGCCAGAGGCAATTACAGGAGAGTTAAATTAATTATTTTCTCTAAAGAGGCAATTAGGAATATTTACCACACTAGAAACAATCTTCAGAGAAGATGAAACTCTTGAAAGACCCACAGAAGATACTCCAAAGCAAATCAATAATTTTAATAGTAATATATAGCCAGGATCAGGTGCTATCCACACATAAGCTCTATTGTGGACTTCTTCATCTCTCGCTTAAAATTCACTTTCATATGAAAGAAGATGGCATTTGTGAAACTGCTCTAAGTGAAATTATTCCAGTATGGATTCACATTACTACAGACTGATATAAGTCTTATCTAAGACTATCAGATAATAGAATATCAAATGCCCTGCTTGTAGAAAAGAGGATCTTCTGACAAAATAACTGGTTATAAAAAAAAAACCAAAACAGAAAACAAGAGTAAAAGACCATCAATGTTCATAATGAAGAAGGGATGCCAGAATGGTACAAAAAAATAGAACACAGATATTATCTCACAGTACAAGATTTATAAGCATATCCAAGATCTAACTTAAAATGGTTGAGCTGCCAGCTTAAAGCAAGAAACGTTTTCTTTCTTTTAACAAATATTTGAATCTTATACTTATGAAGGAGCAAAGTACAAAGGTATTCAAAAAGAGATGAGACAAGAGGATCTGCCCCACTAACCACCATAAATATATTGCTATATGGTTTCATCTGCAGCCTCTCCAGCTCTCTCAGTGGATCTGGTATGCACTAAGCTTCAGCTTCACAGTCAGCTATTTATACCAAAAATCTGCTACAGCTGTGTTGTCTCTATGACCATTGATAAAATCACAGAGTTAAAAGACAAAGAAAGAAAGAGAAACTTCATTGACTTTGCATCTCCAAAGAATTCCCCTCAAGAAGATGTAGAGTTTCATTGATCAATTCTCTTTTCTGTGATTGAATTTTTCATCTATTATTACCACAAAAAAAAATGAAACTGGTATTCATATTTTATAATGTATTATCTCCCTCTCTGGTGAAACTCATTCTGAATACAAATATTTATAGTATTAGCTAAATCACTAGAAAGTATTACATGTTTAAGAAACTACTTATAGAAAAGAAGTAATGAAGGACTCATTTTTTTCAGGGTCAGCAGTATAAAGAGCTCACACTTTACTGTAAGCATTCCTTTTTCCATGTAGTTCCTTAGATTCTTGTCACTTCAACATGCTTTTGGCCCAGTCTTGCAAAAGGGTCGATGCTGTCGTTTGTATATTTGTCTGCACTCTGACATCGTGCTCTCTGCCCAAGCAGATCCCCCCATAAATTCAGGGGCTTAGTTTGCTTTACTGTTTTCCTTTCTGATTCTTGTCAACCTCCAGGATGATGTTCTGTGACAAATATCACCTTGTATTAAGGTTTTCCATGCTATTTGATGGAACAAGTCATAAAATGGAATTATATGCTAGTTTCCAAAGGAAGCTCACCCTCTGAACTATGATTTACTCTTAGGTTTGTAATCACTACTTTTTGCTTCAACCTCAAATAAATTTTCTAAGATTTCCTAAGCCACCAGCAGAAGGAAGCTATCCAATACTTCAGGGATGGTAAATTCTGTAAAGTGTCATGGTAGGAACCACAATCACACTGCTTCTTGCGGTGACTCATCAAATGTGGGGTGGAGAAATCTCCCAAGCTGACTGTTGCCTTTTTACAGAGGGTTACACTGTTGCAAATTAGTGTTCTTACTGTACATTCCTAGATATTTTCTCCACTGAAAGCTTAATTTTCCTGATTTTGCTCCATCTATCAGTTAAGTTTGCAAGCAATGCCACTGAATGACATATCTAGATCTTTTCCCAACACAGTCTCATGTTCCAACAAACAGGTAAGAGGAGGTCTCTTAATGAGCTGTGAGCTCTTCAGCTTCCTCAAGACCTTTTCATCTCTCAGGTCTGAAGACAGCGGTAAATGAACAAAGTCTCCACTCAGAGGTGCAACCCTGCACTACAAAAGGCAGCTCTTAAACACTTCCAAATAATTATAAATACTGAATTAGCTCAAAATTGTGGTTAGATTTTTTGTTAAGCTATTTATAATTTCTGACATCTGCTCAGGGTTGAAAATGCTCTACATGCTTGTTCAGTACCTTGAAAAACGGGGTTATTCCCTTCAACACTACAGAAAAACATGCACAATGAATATCATTATTCATCACTAACAACAAGAACAAAAATTAACCCTGAGCATTGCTGGACTTAATAGCAGCTGTTAATATATCCACCTTCAAGGATCAGTTCCAAATTACACATTCCCATAAATTTTTCTATGATGATTTAATTTTTTTCATTTACAGTTTTTCATTTGTTTTGTGGATCCTGAGATGTGGTGCATCCTGCTTGCCAATATGCGCTTTGTGCATGTTCCTAAAAAGGACATCTCTAAATTTGACTTTCTACGGCACAAATGATTTTAGAAGACCAGTATTTGTGTAAGCAGCTATAGCGTCAAATATCTATAAAAATCCCCTTCATTTTTCATATCAGGACTTGTTGGTCATGTCCTCATCCTTTTTTTTTTTCAGAGAATTTCAGCCCCTGTATTTGAAAATTGCATTGAAGATAGTTTTGCAATTTGGTAATGAATTATTATGGCAGAGTCAAACAGAGTCCATTAGGTCTCCCTAAGTCTCTCTAACTCTGAGCTATGGGCTGCTTTCTTTTTACTGTTAAATATCTGAAAGTTCTCACATGTGGGAAGAAATACTCAGTTTAAAAGATCAGTATGTTTGCAAAGTGAAGTATCCTGTTTTGTTTCTCTAGGTACTAGGTATTAAAACCATAGTGGAAAGATTAGATAACAGCGACTCACTTAAGAGGAAGATTTTTCTTTGTTCCTTTTTTTTTTGGTAGGAAAAAGCTGTAAAACACTCTTTTTGAAGTGAAAAATACATTTGCATTTTCTATAACATAAAGTTTTCACAACATTGGTTAATTTTGTTTTCATTTTAGGATTAGGTTATACACAAACCCAATTTGGTGTGACTGCACTCAAACACCAAATGCGTCTCAGCTCCTCTCTCCTCGTGCCCTGCCCTACCCACGTATCAAAATCCTACCATTTTTTCAAAATGAAATGTGTTTCCAACAGTTCAGCAAGGTGAACCCAACTCCTCTTGTGGCTGCACTTCTGTGAATCCTTGGGAAAGTGAAAGAATAGAAGCAGGAAGAACAGGATTACATCTGTCAGTACTGGCTCAGTGTGGCACAGACAAAGTGTAATGTTGATGTTGTACCTTTATCCCTATGAGAATAACACGGAAATCATAATCACCAGATACACACAAACACTGAGATTTTGTGATACTGATATGAAATGTGAATATGGGCCCCTTTTTCCACGACCAGGCCTCCTTTTAGAACTTTCTAGTCCCTGTTAAACAGTTCCAAAATCAACTTGTTATGTTTCAGATTTATAGCTTTTCAGTAGAAAAAATTAGCATAGTAAGGCTGCAGACTATTTTTTGGTACAGCTAAAAGACATTTTTAATAGGTGTAACTTCCACCCATACTTTTTTGTGGTTTTTAAAATATTAAATGAAAGAAAAAATTGTCATTATTAATACGACACGCGGAAAAGAAAATGAGTTCATAAATATTTTTGCATTACTTAGTTATAGCGTTCTATTTCTATTCCCCACGGAAGTTGTATTAATATTAAGCATAATTTTTAAGCCCCAAAACGTATGCAGCAGAGATAAGACTGCAATTCCATAAGCTGCTGCCCAATTATACTGTACATCACCCTGATGGATCCTAACCATTCACATCCTACCCTTTACCGGTTACTGGAAGCAAGGGCAGTTAGTTTGGCCTTACTGGAACTGGACAAGAGACCCATCTTTCATATTATAGATTAACCTGCCTTACAATCCCATGATAAATACGCTGCAATTTCTTTATACATTATTTATTTGGTATGTTTCTACTCGCTGGATCTAAAAAAGTTGGTATTGGATTTCTAAAGTTTTATCTCAAACTTTATATACACAGACCTAGCAGGAGAGAAGAAATAAAACTTGACCAGACTGTCTTAGGTGAAAAAATAAAAGCTTTTTGATTTTTGTTTTCTCATACCTGAAAAAATGAACTGAAGCAAACAACGCAGCTTGCAAAGTTACACTTTTTCATTAACTATGAATTTTTAATAAAGAAACCTAGATTTAAAAGAACTTTGTGAAATTTTATTGTATTTTTTAAAAGGAAAATTAATTTCTCAAATGGTTAGCTTGTGTCATAGGAAGCTCAGGAACTATCAGTTAGATCAGCTATTGCCTTCATTGCTCATTATTGAGAATGAGCTCTCCGTTGCCTGAGGCTGGTCACTGAGGTCATATGATGCCATTTATAAATCTATCAGCAGAAAACACAAAGTTTCTGAATTTTTGAGCATTTCTGGAATGAAAACTCATTTGAAAACTACATCAAGTTTTCCAATTTTCTTCCCAATTCTAAGCATTTGGATCCTGTTCTAAACACTATTATATTTAATTAATTAGAATTTTCCACCAATTTCAGTGAGATTGTATCAAGTTAAAACCGGCCAACATTAAAAGCAGGAAGGCTCAGAGCAGGCAAAAGGAGGGAGTCATGAGTATTTTCAAAGTGACTCAAAAGAAATCTCAATTAGACGGTTGTATTCATCCGTTCCCAGTCTCCAGCTCACCAGGTAATTTTAGTTTATCAGTTGCAGAATACAGAAATGTATGCCTACATTTTAATCAACACAATCCACTCCTCATTTCACTCACACTTCCTAATAAGAGGTGTACTCATCCTCTTAACATATACATCTGGCAAGAGCAGAATGCAGCTTTGGGGGAGTGGAAATTACAGAGGAGCTTTAAGGTTTGTATTTTATAAAGAGTATGTGCTTATGGTCTTATACCCATCGAGTCTGCTTTTTAACTGAGCCTGTGAGCAGCACTACTGGAACCAAGGGCCAGTAAGTAAGTCTATTGTAAAATGTGCTTTTGAGAGTCTACATGTAAGAATTCACCCTGGGATGAAATTTGGCATCAAAGGCCCTGGCACAAAGCAGTCTTAAAATGACACTAGGGCAGAAGAAAATAATTTCAGATCTAATTCTGTATTTCAATGGGGAACTGCAGTAAGTGTTCAAATCTGCTGAAAATCTGGCTTTTAAAATATTGTCTCCAGGAAGGTGTCTGATAGACAAGTTTCAGTGCCAAGCAAAAACAGAATTATCCTCCATTTAGAAGGAAGTAAATAGATCATTTCTCTCTGACCTCCAAAGAGGAAGGACTATTCTACCCACACGTCGGTGAAATGTAATAAAAAGAATTATACTCTTGGGATCCCTTCTACCAACAAAAAGCCACTGAACACACTAACAGCATAGATAATCAAGGTAGTTACATGAAAAATGAGAAATTTAAAGGATTGCTGGGAATGGGACTCTGGCCAGTAAGAAAAAAGGCTTACAGACTAGCTAGGGGCAGTGAGTATAATTTAATATATTTCTGACAGAAAACAAATATGAAAATACTCATCTGCAATTACAGAAGATGTCATCTCTTTTGAACTACAGTCTACAGAATCTATTTGTAAATACTGCTGTGTTTTCTACTCATCTCCACCCCCATACCAGAACAAAGCCTTTGCTCTACACCAGCATTAATAACAAATATATTGAGAAGTTCAGGAAAGATTAATACACTTTGAAGTAGGATAATATTTCACATTTCCACTACACTGCACATTATTTGCAAGTTCATTCAGAAAGATATGGATAAAATAAGTATTTGGAATTTTGAAATCAATGAGGCTTTCTTGTAGCCCTGTGCAAGAGGAATTGCTCCAGGAAAATCTGGTGGCTGTAGCTTCCAGACTCACCCTGCCCTTGGAAAGTTGATCTTTATTAGGCTGTTGCCAAGTGCAGTTCATCTGCCTGGTTTAGCTCCACGGATGTAACACAGGCCCTACTTCTCCCACACATGTGGACAGTTGAAATGAGTTTTCTTAATAACATCTTTGTGCCAGCCCTTGGGGATTGTTAGAAAGACAACTGATCTGTATGGAACATGAGGAATGTTCACCTCTGTCCCACTGTGAGGGTTAGGGCACTACCTGGACATCTCACCAGACCTAACACAAGGTCCTCCTGTGCACACCAGAATGTGCTCCACAGGATGACACCCTGTATTTGGTGTTAGTAGCAGGGTATGGTCCTGCCTCAAACCCTTCTCTGAATGTTTTACTAGGGAAAAAAAAAAATCTGGTTTAAGTGATTCCAGCTGCTACCTGAGCAGGGTGAATTGTCCTCACATATTTATGTAAACAGAAGAGATTATACTGATTTCTCCTAAAAGAGCTTACCTAGACCCAAAAAAACATTATACTACACGAGCTAATTCAGTGCTTTCATATCCTGTTTGTTAACACGACACTGTGTGTTCCGTAGTCCATGCTAATGTATCCTGTGGTAGGTGCTTCACTGTGTGACTTATGCTTTAGCAAGTCATTATTCAGCAACAAAGTTTTCTCACTACTATAACAAAAAGATAAAACATGTAAACTCCAATGTAAGGTACTGATATATTAAATTAATATCTCAAATTAAGAATGCCATTAAACATTGGTGTTGTATCAAAATGTGTAATACATGTAGGCCAGTTGCCATGGATATGGCAAAGATTCCAGAATGATTTCGTAGTAATGACAACTTCAGAACCTAAGTGCTTCCAAATAGGCTATAAAACTGAATAAACAGGGAGAAAAATGGCAATTGCTATTCTTGATGCAAGTTAGATAGCTGATATTCTGAGCAGGTGTTTCAAGAAGAAAACAAGTATTAGCAGTTTCCATACAAGTACCAATGCTATATTTTGTTTACAGAGGCCTCAGCTTTTGCAGTGATAAGTATAGTCCATATTACTTTCAATGGAATTTAAGGTGTTCAATAACTATAATGTCTGCTTTTTGCAATTTGCTCTTCTCTACATAAGCGCTTTTCTGCATTAAGAATGAAAAGAGCCATCAACAAACTGCTTCTGAGTAAAAAACCTGGTAGCTCACGAGGCTTAAGATGTCACATTAGATCCTGGCAGCAGGTGTGACATCCCACCTAAGCTGTGTTCCGGTTTGATCAAAAGTTAATTTGGTCCTTTTAGAGGAAGAAATTAATGTGTTCTGTGAGGCTGTTGTCTTCTGTGGATCAAATGAAAATGTTGATTGTAACCAGCGGTAATTTGAGTGAATTTTTGAGAAGTTAACTAGGTATTTTTCTGTTCTCTCCCTGGCTGAAATTTGTCTCGTGTCCGTTCATCCGTATTCGGTATCTTTGTGAACCAAGTGACATATGAGCAACTTTGAATGCAAATTACTCTTAAGTACAATGAATTTGCTAGACCTGTACAACAGGAACTCTGACATGAGTGGGAAAGTGATCCCCCCCATACCCATCTAAAAGTGATTTTCTTGTGTGTCACCAGAAAAAAGTATAATATAAATTACAAAGGGAACAAGGAGGGACAGAAAGTAAATTCTCTCAATCTGGTACCCACCATTTGGTTTTATATTACAAAAAATACAGTGATATTCAGTAGGACTTTATGAGAGAGACTCTTACGGGGGGAAAATTTAGACTACCACACCATTCAACATATGCAGTAACCAAAAGGCTGAATGGTGATGCACATTTTAATGGACAAAGACTTGTAGCAATTACTCTTTATTTATAACTACATTATTATTATATGTAAATATTAGTGAAAAAAGTGTAACAGGTTAGCCAGTTCCTGCTTTCCTCTAGTAAAAGACTTATAAAACAACTAGTTCCATTAATCATTATCAATATTACTAATGATTTTAATTGATACTATGTTAATATAATTTCAGTGATACCTGAGGAAGTGTAAAATTAAGAATCCTCATTGTCTCTATGTAACTTTGACTGAAAGGAGTTTTAACCTTAAGGGGTTTTGAAAAGCACTGGCCTAAAAGTACCAGAGGTTTAAACACAATGCCAGTTTGGGGGGTGAGAGCATCTATTAATCTACACCTATTCCAGAATTAAAAATAAATTATATCTTTTCTAGAGCCTATCTATGTTTCTATAATTTCTCTGAGAGCAAAGGCAATCCACAGCTTCATAAAAGAGTTATTGCACACGTCTGTTGAGAAAGGAGTTGTTATTGAGATCTGAGATACATTTGTTTTGGGAGAACACAATTACAGGAAGTAAATCAGAAATGAAACACTAAAACATCTTATTTCACCAAGAAAGTCAAATTAGAAGGGAACTTTTACAACATAAATTCATCTCAGCTTTACCCAAAATAACCTGTGCATTTTAGCAGGCACGTTATATGTAGTCCATGGGGATTTTTCCAGCTGCATGTGGGTTTCTTTGCCCCGAATCTGTGAGATAAACCAAAGAGCCAAATAAAAATCTAGTACTCAGGAACACTATGTATCCTATTATGTCACACGGTGTGGAGGGTTGCAGGTTTGTAATGAAATGAATAAATTACAAGGAAACAGTTGGAGATCCTGAAAGTTCTACCTGTCCTTTAGGACAAGCATGTCATGATAAATTCCATTTAATTACACTGAGCACAGGTTAAAAAAAAAAGAAAAGCTAAAAAACAAAATTCAAGCATTATCTCTTTGTCTGAGGCTCCATGTGTGGAAAAGTGAATTGACCTCATTTGCTGTTGCATTACACTGCAGTGTAACCCCACAGAAGTGACACTGAAATGGATTCCAACTAGTAAAAAACTAGAACAACGGTGTTTAACTAGGCCCATATCTCAATATATAAAAACAAGGGACATGGACAAAAATATTTAAGTGTTGATTATTATATTAATGCAAACTCAAAAAATTGATAAGGGTTTTTGCTCCTGCCTGTGTGGCTTATTCCTACAGAAAGAAAACCATTCAGCAGTTCCCCATAAACTCTATTTTGAAATTTTAAAACAATTAGCACATCAGGAGAATGCACACAATAACCAATTTTTTTCCGTATGTTAAAATTCTTATAAAATAGACAGCACTTATAATTCCCTTCTTTTCTTACAAGAGTATTTTAAAGCAAATACCAAGAAAAGATATGATAGACCTTGTTTTAATTTAACCTGAGGCTCACAATGGAGTTAATTCATTGATTTCACTGAATTTCTTGCCAATTAACGTCAGTGTTTAGGAAAAGAATATTAACTTTTCTAAATGTTGGCTTTATTCAGAGTTTTATATCAAGACTGTGAGAAATTCCCCCATGCATCCTTTTGAAATAGTGCTATGGCTGTTGGTGACTTAACAGAGGGGCAAAGGCAGACACAAGACACATACTGTAATATAAACTCTTCATAGTGCTATGGAATACTAAAACACCACCAGCCTATTCTAAACAAGAAAATTATCCCATAGCACCTTCAGCACCATTTCTCAATAACCATGTAATGTCAAAGACCAGCCATTGAGAGCTTTTTAGCAAACATTAAAAAGAAAATCAGCTCACAACAGACTGATGTGTGTAGGAACCTGCCATTCACACCACCCACAGGAATTTAAGGGAAGGATCTTCCAACCACCTTATATATATTTAGATATAATCAGTTCCCACTGAAGTCAGCAGTGAGATACCAACATAGCCAGTTAAAGACATCACATTTTTCTGCTGTCTTTGTGTCCTAGCCTAAAAATTAAGACTTTGGGGGAAGTTAATCTTTGCCATGGGAAAAAAAAAGAGATATTGTTAAATCACTGCTTACAGGAACTGGAGTGTTTCCACTGAGGAAGAAGGGAACTGAAAACTATCAGGAAAAAAATTTTGAATACTGCATCTCTATGTTTTCAGCTTGCCCAGCTTGATTGCAGAGCCATCTTCTGGTTGCAAATAACAATTTCATACTTGCTAAAAGTAAGTGTGTGTGTGTGTGTGTGTGCATGTGTGTGTGCGTATTTTACTTTAGCTGTGGATTTGGAAGTGTTTCAGTTCCCTGCTTTTAGCCACTTCAGAAAAATATCACAGAAAAAAAACTCTGCAAGTTCTGCTTTGTTCTGAATCCGAATAGCCCAGTGACACATTTGGATATTAAACAAAGTCTACCTTGGGCACTTGGGACCGTTTATGATTGTATGAGAAAGTGAAACTGCAAACATGAACCCTGAGAAGTGGTGCAACCAGAATGAGGAGAGTCAATAAAAACAGGATGGGAACAGTTTTGGATAGACCCTGTGAACAGCCTCTTTCTACAATGCATCTTCCCTGTTGGTTCGACTTCTAATAACGCTATTTTCTGAAACACAGAACCACCTCATTAATTTCCTTTTTCTTGATTTCTGAGCGTTTTCTGCTTTGGGTTGATTGCTGTAAGCTTTAGCTAATACAGCATGACGTTTTGAACTGATTACAGTGTTAGAGGTGCCTGCCAAATTATTACAGCCCAGATAGAAAACTAATCACACAGCATCTCAAGCAGAGCACGAGTGTTATAATGTCACTTCAGTTCGCAGTAAGTTTTTCTTAGAGTTGTGTGATGAGAGACGGCCGATCTGACCCCAGTACAGGTCTCGCCTCATGTATTTCAGACAGGCCAAGGATCACAGAGGCACAGAGCTAAAAGGTTCTCAGTGGGATCATTGTGAGGGATGGGAGGGAAATACTATATTATAGTAATATAGAAATATTATAGCAAAAAACCTCTCTGTTTTCCATTTTGAAATGAAGGGACTACTACAATTTTGAAACTATGAGAGCAAGAGATTGATGCCCATCCCAGAACATCAGAGATCCAGTGGCTGTGGCTCACCATGGCTGAGAGGAAGACACGAGCCCCTCACACTGACAGTTTAAGCTGTGCCTTCCACGTTCCAGATAACTGCTCTAATCACAGACCACCTCATTTATCTTGGAGTTGTTCCAGGCTCTGTAAGCAATTTCATTCCCATTAGAGCGATGATGTGAATGTCCATCTGCCACCTACAAGTCAGGCAGGTTTCCTAACCACAGGGTCCCCAAAATTCTTTCTCTTTTGTTCAGAATGCATTTTTTATAGAAACTTACACAGCTCCAACAAAAGTGAAAGGACAAGATGAACTCTTCAGCCTCTAGACAGTAGAGTTTTTCTATACATATATGCCAAGTTATACACAAACTATTTGGCTTGTAAGCCTCCTTCTCCCAAGCAGAAATTGAAATTTCAATAGTGGCTAAAGGCATTCATTATTAAAATTAACATTTTATCACAAAGTTCTTCTTTGTTGGTAAGCTGGTAAGAAAACATTTACTCCTGGAATTTGGGACTCATTGCAGATGAGGCCAGCTGATGTGACACAAGGCAAGGTGAATGTACACAGTAAGGAAGCCCCCATGCTCTTGGTACAGAATCCTTCAGGTTGTGGGGCTGATCCTGAGGCAGTTCATAACATAAAGTCAAATACTGCTTCCTTAGCAACTCTGGAGCCATCTGAGAATTAAAGTTATTAAAGTCTGCATTTTATGAAGGACTTAAATCTTAAATTCAATAGTACCTAAGCCAGGTACTATTGAAATCAATGGTGGAATTCACTCTAATTTAGCAAGGCTAAATTCTAAGAGCCATAAAACATATATTTGTTGCATTTGAAGTGTTCTGGTTCCTTACCTTATATATTTGTAAGGAAGCAAATATATTTAAACAAAACTTTGAAATATTTTTGGTACCTGATAAGGAACAGGTTCCTTTTCATAATTATTTTTATTTTTAAATTTCTGTATTGTTTTGACGTTTGGCTGCTGCTGTGAGACAGACTTACAAACATTATGCTTTTATGTTCACAGAAGCACAGTTGAACTATTTAGTTCTCACTACACTGATTGCTGATGAATAGAGGACTTTTGAAGTATCACTTTAAATCTGTTTGATATTTTAAAAAAAAATCCCGTATGTGTTATCTTCATAGCAGAGACTCTCAAATTATTTCCTGAGAATAATTAAAACAAGTTAAATTATTTATAACATTAAAAAAACACCCAGCCAAGTTCTGTTAGGTCTTTTAGATCAGTACCTAGCAGAAATCTCGTGTTCTCTGAACGTGTCCTTCATGCTGCTTGCCCTTAGAGAGCAAAAAGCATATTATTTATGAGTAAAAATAAGACTTTACTTAAGCTTTTGTTTAATTGTCTCTCTTCAGAAAAACTTCAGCTCAAGTACAACAACTAGAACTAGGTAACAGTATGAGTCAGTGCTGGCAGAAACCAGGATGCTCTTCTGCCAGCTCAGGTAGGACTGGTTGGTCCACAAGACTCACCACATTCAACATCCCTCAGAAATGGGCTGCAGGGAGCCAGCAGCGTGAGACTCAGCCAGGCTACTGGTGACGGGGAGTGTAACTCGGGGACCCTCACAGGGGTGGCATTTTTGCACATGCTTTGGTATTTTTGAGGTTTGGTGCAGATGTTCTGAGAGCAGCTTTTCACGGCCTGCACGCTCCTGCTGTGAACCCTGTCACTGCCACACTGCTTGGATCTCAGCTGGGAGCAGTCAGAACAGTTCTCAAACTACTGCTTCATTCCTATGTGAGAAATCTTTGAATGCAGAGAGAAGCATTAATTGTATATCATCTTTTATATAATATATGTACACACACACGTACGTGTGTATGCAGGGTTTAGTTTATACACCTACAACAACAGCCCTACTTTCAGTCAGAAAAAGGTTTTCTCCCAAGTTCTAGCAACACAAAAGTCACAGAAAAGTTCAATTAAAATAAGTGGGGAAATGCCAAAATGACAATGCAAGCTTTTCATTCTTTTCCTGTCAAACTGGATACTACATTGCTGAAAAAACCCCAAAACTGCTTCAAAGGAACATTTTGAATGCTTAATTCGTGCTTATCTATAGCTGTTTTGAAAGGAATAATTTTCAGTAGTGCTTTAGTTTCTTATCTTTTTTAGTTAGTTTTCCTAAAACTTCAAGTGGAAAATAATATAAAAAAGAAGAAAATAGTAAAAAAAAAAAAAGATAAATGCTAATAACAGACCTGCAAAAAATTTCTACACCTCTAGATGGTAAAGAAAGAAAATAAAATAAAATCCACCTTTATAATTAAAAAATTGGTAGCTTTGTTTAGCTCTTCTACATAAAAGCAATATTTCCACACATTTCTAATCAGTAAGTACTGTCTTTATTTACAAGCAGAGTACTTACTGCAAATTAAAATATTTGATATTTATAATATTATATTTATTTTATGCTAGCTTGATTATTAATTTCAGTTTATTTTTCTTTTTCTTATCTGAGATTTTTTTCTCTCTCATTTTTACTTGGAGGACTGGAGAAGTAGAATCAGAGTGGATGACTCAATGAGAATCTATGTGACAGATGAGTAACTTAGACAGAATAATTTGTCAGGACACAGATTTATAAAATATCACATCTTCCAGGGAATGATATACAAATTATTCTAAGTTATAGTGGCCCGAGAAAATATACTTCATGAGTTTTCCTCTGATGTGATTTGTGGTGTGATGTGATTTGAAAAGAAAATAAATTGTCAGTCTCTTGAAAGAAAAACAGTTCTGATTGGGGGCATGTTTTTGATTACTAGGTGCCTTATCCATTTAAGCAATTGTCTTCTGAAATGTTTTTACAGGAAGGAAAACTTGAGGAACTGGAGTTACAGAAGAAAGGTCTGATAGAAGGAGATGTAAGGAGAGCAGTGCAATATCCCTTGTTCGTGGGAACAAGGACCCATGGACAGAGCCTGCATTTGGAGCTATTTGCTATGGGCTTGTGAGCACAAATTGCTTCTGGCAACGTGCCGTGCAAATGCTTATTTTATGCAGTGCTCTGAAACTAGAAACTGAATGTTTCCTCCATGGATATGTCCACAAACTAACCTTTGTCAGAGTCTTTGACACTGACTTCTAAATACCATACATGTCTTAGGCTTCCTTCGGTTCTTTTAGAGGAAGACTTTTGACAAACAATAGCAAAAGCTTTTGTCCCCTAACCTGACATCTCAAAGCACCTGTCCAGAATCATAAATTTTCAGGAACACATATTGCCAAAACTCATGTCCAATTACACTGAAGATATGCAGAAATCAAAGATGCTGTAGGAACAGCAGGAAAAAAAGGGATTTACCAATTTGCACAAAGGTGTGAATAACTTGTTTTGAAATACACTAATATGAATCTTCTGAAAAGTTTATATCCTCTTACTGTCAGCTTACTAATTTATGGCTTTTGTGGATCTAGATCAGCAAGGAGCAAAGAAGTCCTCCTTTTTTAAAAAAAGAAGGAGCTATAAAATGCTGTAACAATGAAAGCAAAGTTAAAAAAAAAACAGGTCTGGCCAAATAGTTTTCCAGAAAGATAGAAATGAAATACCTTAGATAACTGTCTGTGTTGATTCTTGTTCAGGAATTCAATGGTAACTCAACACAAAATAAAAAGCTTTTAAAGTTATCCTTACTTGGGAAAACCTTCTTAAAAATTACTGCCAGTTTCCATATATACTTCAATATTATATTTAATTTGATTTTAAGCCCACATTTCAATTGAAGCGTATGTTTAAATGTCTCGTGTCAATATAGATAGACTTAAATATCTGCTTAACTGCTTTCTTGAAATAGGATTTATATCACAATTGATGCCTTAGATTATTACATCGAAACAAGTTTCTAATTATAATGTATTACCATTTCTGTTGACTATTTTCCTGCTCCATTTAATCAGTCTGGAAGGAAAGCCATTCTGGCAATTTCATCTTTTATTGTAGATGGATGGGAATTAGAACAGAGGCTGTAAGCAGCTGTACATTGGGGAAATCAGGATTCAGATCCAGGAGCATTTAATCTTTGTCTTTCAGATTTTTGTCACCTCTTGTGATGTCTGTGTGGGTTCCAACAATTACATAATCATCAAATTGCACTGGTCACTTTTGGATGCCGTCATGCTCCTTCCCTTGTTTTTGGATTTACAACACTTCAACCCTTATATGATGCTGTTTCCCTTTTTTCCTGCTTGCTTAATTACGTTTCTGCCCACAGATATTTACCAGAATATAATTGGAGCCTTCTTTCTACTTTGGTTTTAACCAACCAGGTTATTTACACTGAACTATTAATGAAAAGAAGCAAAAGGAAATTACTGCACAGATGACAAACTTGAAATGAAGGACTGGGAATAAACAAAGCATTCAAATAAAAACCTTAGCCATTTCTCCTTAATACACAATGAATTAAGGGCACAGGGTAAATTCCATCAGTCTAATTAGGAAGCATTAAGTGATCTTCCTCATTAATCAACTCTTTGGTGATTTTCTATGAGATTGGTATTGAATTTTGTATAAAAGCAGTCTTTTTCTTCAAATTTTTCACACCTGCCTTCACAGTGAACAAGATGAATCATCTGCTCACATGCCTGTACATCCAAACTTATGCACACACCTATTTTTTCACAGCTGAGTAATTAAAAACAAACAGTTAAAAGGAGGTGGATCCTGAGCCTGGGCATGTCACAGAAGCCATAGCACGACACGAAGCACATGTCCTTTGCCAAACATAGCCATAGGATTCAAAATCTGGTTCCAAGAGGAAAACAAGTCAGGTCGGAACAACTCCTTCCCTCGGCTCACTGAGTCAGAGGAGTGGAGGGGATGAAGTGTGATTATCTGAAAGACTCATCTATGTCTGGATTTGACTGAAGATGATTCCCCAGGTCGCACCTCAGAAAGTGTTAGTCAGAGATTAGGCACAAACAAATATGTTTTTATAATTTTAGAGAGAAGTGAATTTTCTACTGATTTCTGAATATACTTTACCACTAGTTCTTCTCTACAGTTGTCATATTTTTAAAGCTTACTTCAGTTATCTATGGTCATGCAATTTTTTTCCAAATTGTATATTCCCATTTAAGCCAGATCCTTTAGGAAAATGGCTACTGCCACAGATAGTTGCAGTTTGTGTGCTTACATACATGGCTAAATTCCCCAGTAAATCAGATTTCAGGACCTGTAAATGCCTTCTTTTATCTCTCCCTCATAGTTTCCATATACTATGTCTGGAAAAAGCTACTTTATTTGAACCAGATCTAGAAATCACTAGTTAGAGCTTGTCAGAGATTCTGACTAAATGGTTTTCTGTGGCAAAATGGAGTTCCATCAACTTCTTGTATTGGATGATTGTTATTTACCTCTGAATCCTAAAAATTCTTGTCAGAAAAATATCCAAATATTTTTTAATAATTCTTATTTTGACTCGTGGCAGTGTGTATTTTCTTTCAGGTATCTGTCAATGACATTTTATTAGGAAAACAATAGAACAGTATTTAACACTACAATTTGATAAATGTGATATATCACATTCTGAGATTTAACCATATATTATTTTTCTCAATACTGCACAGGAATAATAATTTTCATATTTTTGTTTTCTACGTAGACCTGTCTAGATTCACACCAAATTTCACTTACGCAAATATCTTTTTTTGGACTGCCAGAGAAATTCTGTCATTTCAACATCGGTTCCCTCTAGATTGCAACGAGAATTTTAATGATTAATGTTTGAGAGAAATGAAATTTCTGAAGAAGTATTTAATACAGATATCAATACAATTTTTTAACACTGATAAGTTTTAGTATGGAACAGCTGTTTGCTAGAGGGTGTTAGTAAACTGGCCCTCCCAGCTTGGGAAGGAAGAAAGGAATTAACACCATCTCCTTAAATTTTGTAGTATCTACAAAATGGTTTTACTGCCCAAATCCAATTAACTTTCTCAATAAAATTAGTTGGGACAACAGAATCATGGAAGGAGCATCCAGCCCAACAGTCACTACTCATACATTTTCCATAGGAAAAGGTTCACATTACAGATTCTCATGGAGCTGGAAGGAGCAGTCAGCATTCCAACTGCAAATTGTGCCATTCACAAATGCTGAACTAACAGGATCAACCAGGGCATTAGATGGTCAAACACTGATTTGCTACTGAGATGGAAACAAAGGCCCTCAGAACAAAATCAAATGGCAGTCAGTGTTTGGGACGGGCAAGGACTGTGTAGCACATCTCGGGGAGCAAAATGTGTGCCTGAGAGTTGCTTGGTCCTGAATGCTTTAAACTCCTCTGACTGACAGACTATTTATTGTTCAATAACCAGAACAGTGACACAGCAGAAAGCACAGGCCTCAGGTGAGCAGGGTGAAGTTAACCCTGAATGCACAAGTGCAAACAGAAGGGAACGATACCTGCGTGTCTGGGGTGAGGCTACTGAGATAGCGAACACCAGAACATCAGTGTACCACAAGACTATTGTGGTATTTGGAAATACCTGTAGCTTCTTGTGAGATTTATTAGAACAGCCATTTAATTATCCTGAACCAAGTCCTAAAGCGTTAAGAGTCCCAACAGCAGCAGCAATGAACATTTTCTCCTCCCTGTCTTTCTGTGGCTCACACAGGCTATCTCACTAACACAGTTGTATATTTTCATTTTCAGGTCCAATATACAGAAAATACATCATTAGCATACCACTGGGATCCAAAAATACAAGTTTTAAACTGAAGGGGAGTGCCTTCTCTGCACTGTCCTGTCCCTGGGGTTTTAGGCTAATGAGAGAAGCTTCAGTGCACTTTATTGTAAGCTGATACCTGACCCAGTAGATTTGAATGAATCTGATGCAAAAGGGGATTAAGGGCATTTAACTCAGTGTAATCTGCTGGATAGTAAAATGAACATAAATATGTAGAAACACGATCAACAACTTATAGAAATACATATTTTCCTTCGATAAAAGAAGTGCCTACAATAGCTTTAATTTGCATTTTACTTGAGCCAAATTCATTTGTGCCAACAGCGTGGAGAAAAGCTTTCATTTAAGTCTTGCTGAAGAAAAAGCACATTCATTTTTTTTCCCAAAAGAGGTTTTTTCACCCCTAACAAGCCAGTAATTTTAGCAAAAAACCCTCAGCTTGTCAGTTTGACATTGTTTAATTTGCAACAAACTATAAACAGAGTATAGAAAATGGAAACTCTAATAGAGATAGGCAGAGACAAACCATATTTTTTGTCACTTGAAAAATCTGTGACAAAAAAGTGAATCACATATACATGCTTTTGTCCCTGTGACATGATGTTAAGTTTAATTACTTATGTGTAAAGCATCCTATTAGAAGGTATGCACCCAAAATAAATAAATGTTAGTTTACTTAATTGGAGTCTAAATTCTAGTCACTGTGTGTGAGTATTCTGCACCCATTCATAAATGTTTCCAATTTAAATAATTCAGAAAGCATATAATGCTCTCATTTGCTTAAATGTCAAATGACAGAATGATCCTGATAAATACCATTTAAAACCAAGAAATACTCAGAACCCCCGCAAGTGTAGATCAACAGTTTTTTTGAATCGAAATGTCTAAGTCAATATGTAGGAGTAAAGCTTCATCTAGTTTACATTTCCGCTGCGGAGCTGGTTCTAAATTTTATGCTAATGCATTTATACATGTTAGTGTTTCTTATTCACCGTAACATTTATTATTGCACCCAGTCCTTCCAATTAGTCTGTTTGAAATGATTTGCTAACCAAAGCTAGCCATGAGGGAAGTTGTGTACCCATAATTCCCTCAGGCGAGCAGTTTGCTGGATGAGGAGCACTCCTATTTATCTTAAAGACTTTTAATATTTCCATGTGTTTTAAACATTAGCTTTCTCTGCTTGAGCTTGCTTTGACAAGCATATAATATGTGTGAGAATGATGTGAATACAATACTTGAGGCCATTGAAAGGCTTACGAATAAAATTTGTACTACCAAAATTATTTCAGTAACACAGTCACTGATCATGAATAAAATAAACTGTGACAGATTCCCCAAGCAATTGTATGCAGGAGTGTACATTTAAATATTTAATTATTCATATCCACAGTATTCAGAATAAAGATCCTGAGCTACAGTTTGCCATAAGATAAAATCATGAAATCAGTCTTTGGTCATTTCCAAACCTCAGCCTTAGAAGGAACTTTGGGTGACCTCTCAGGATGATACTAAGGTCACAGAAGGTTTTAAAGAAGTGAGGTAGACAAACGTAATAGTGAGACATTCAAATAGGTAATGATAACACCTCTGTTGGGATCTCATTCAGAATCTTATAATATTACTGGGATATACCAAAAATATGCATCCAAAGTCTATATTGTGCATATTCCCTGGTAATCTGGCACATGGATTTTGTTTTTCCTTTTGTCTTTGCTTCACCTTCACTAAGAGGATTTTGTGACATGGAGTTGCTAACATACAATTTCAGTTGCATAGGCTACATATAAACTGTCTTGTCATTCATATTTCTCTTTCCCACTCAGTTTAAATTTTACCTGGCAATTTTCCACTGTTGAAAATAAACCATTTATGGCAAACAGAAATGTAGTTAATTTGGAAAGCATAACAGAGTCCTTGCACAAGTCATTGTTGTCCCAATTCTTCAAGTAAATTAACAAGTTTAAGCATGTTGAATCAGGCAATGACTCAACACATGGTTAAGTCAGGCTTAAATAAGTGTTATGATAACTGTTTTCTAATTGGGGCCATTAAGAATAAATAAACCCAAAGGTAATAGGCAAGACAAGAATGTACTGAGGGAAAGCAAACAGGGGAGAGAGAACTTACTAATAACATACTGAAAACTGAAGAAAAAGGTTTCTTGAACAGAAAGAGTGAATATAAAGAATATAACAAAGAAATTGAAAGTACCTGGGTGAGGTAGACCATAAGGAATCAAGCTTAAAAAATGGATAAATTGCAGAGCAGAATCAAAATCAAACCACACATTTGTAATTACTGTCAGTTTTTATTTAATCCAACCAATTATCTAAAATGTGATTCAAGAACACTTGACTTCAGTGAATTGCCTTCTATAACACTTTTATATGTATGATTCTCAAAAGTCAAGTGTGCATTGATTGCATTTCAGACAACCAGTTAAATTTCCAAAACAGCGGAGAGGGAAAAAATCCCACAGACTTAAAACATCCATTTAGCATGAAGTTACCTGGAGGCTGGGTGTGTTTCCACATGCTCTGCTCTCCCCAGGTGTCCCCCTGCTCAAGACTGCAGGTACCAGTATTCCTGCTGCAGTTCTGGGCAGAGTGTGTGGTGCAGGTCAGCCTGGGCAGCTGAGCTGGCCAAGCCCAAGGTCAACTCCTCTGATGATAAAAGTCATTGTGAAGGGAGCTGGAAGCAAGGTCTGCCCCAAATTTTCCCTTGTGAGCAGCTTTTAAGCTACACTGCATCATCAGTCTGTTTCTGAACCTGATCTCTGACTCCAGCCTTGATCCTGACCCAGGATTGCCACACCTCGTGGCTCCTTGCTAGGCAGGCCACAGTTCCCACCTGTCACACATTCACATTTGATTCCTGGCTCCCCAACCCTTGCAGAGCAGCCAACCTTGCTGTACCCTGCCAGCAAGGGTATGCCATCAGAGTTTCAGCAGCAGACCTGTACAAACACGTCTTCTGGAGCCCAGAATCTGCATAAAAAACACTGTGTGTAATCCTGATGTCCTGCAAATCTTCCGGGGCAATGTTAGTCCATAGGTCCTGATTGCCATTAACCCTGGTCTGATCCTCTCCTGACCCTGCAGGCACAAACAATCACCCTGACCACCTCAACAAGGGCAGCGGCCAGAATCACACTCCTGAATTACTCTCCCTTTTTGGTCAGGTCACCCACTGGAGACTTTGTGAAGTGAATGCTCATTCTGACAAACTGCTGTTTTGATGGCAGTTTTAAAATGTCACCAGAACAAGGCACAAACTTATAGTCGGGGAGCTCCATGTGGTCTGGTTCTCTGAGTGCTTGGGTTAGGGTAGAAACCACTTTTCTTTTTCTGAGAGGGGAACTAGACACGTAACCATCAGACTTCTGAGCTGTGGCAGCATTTTCTCATCCATAGTCAGCATCTCATAGGGTCTAAACAGACTGTAGAAAAAGTACATTATATGATGTGGATAAAATATTGATGTCATGGCAAAGTCCTTGAGAATGGAAATCTTAGGATTAAACTGGGAGACACCGTAGCAGTGGAAAATCTCTGTTACGTCTGTGAGAGAGAGATTTCCTCCATCTTCAGAATTTTAGTAAGGAGAGTCTGGAAGAATTACCCTGTTTCCCTTAAGACCAGCTTTCGATCGTTGTTAGGAAGCTATTCATGCAAATTTGGTTTTGCTTTCATTCCATCTGGTTTTGCCTCTGAAGACACTGCAGGTGGAGATTCTTTGTGTCCTTTGATGAGAGAACAGACAGTGGTAGGTGTCCTGTGCCTGCCACTTGTAGGAAGTAGCACAAAACCGACGAGCAACCTGCGTCTGTTGTGCAGAGCGTTTGAAGATCGGCTGGCAGCAGATGCATTTTGATCAGAGACAATGAAGGAGCACTTCCTAAGGCATTTTTCTTTGGGGATCTGTGAAGGAAATTGTCAAACATGGATGGATTTCCTACAAAGCTGCTTTTGTTTCTTTTCTCCCTCCCCTGTAACTGGCAGTCCTGCAGGGAACCCCAGGGGTGGGAATGGAGCGTGCATGTAATCAGTTCTGTACATAATCGATAGACGTACGGTATCAGGAAATTAAACTAATATTTCTAGCAAGGCAAATGACAGCATGAATTCAGCATTAAGGTTTGAAAGATTGATGTGAACTTCAGTCAGATAACAACCAGGATTTTTCACAGTGAGTTTGGACCCCTCAAGTTTTGAGGGCCAGATTTCCAGAGATATTAAGGTATTTGTTTTTCAAAAAGAAAAGAGGGAATTCAGACTCCTGTGAATCACCACCATAAACACATTATAGTACATGAATCTGAAAATAACATCCCAGGGCTTCTGGGACTTCTCCTGTGAGTTTCACATGGATGACCCATGGATTCTTGGATATTCAGCCTTATAAGGGTATGTCCCATTTTTCCTTCAGGTGACTTTACTTTCTCTTCCATTTCTGGAGTAAAACATTCAATCATTTTTGCTATTTTATTTTAATTTAAGTCAGAAATATCTTTCTGGCAACTAACTCTAATTTCAAAATGTCAATGATCACTTTGTTTCATACTATGATTACCTTTTCTTGGGTGAAATTGTTAACAATATCATCCCTAACAATTAGGAAATTTATTTTTATGTCTCTCTGACAAGAAAATCAAACTTTGGGTGCTAAGATGGATGTCAAGTTCTACTATCTTGACTATTAAATTCACACAAATCAAATCACTTTCTCTAGGTAACTTTTTGAATGCTCTGTGCAAAGTCTTGGTTTTAGTGTTACTCATATTTTCTGAATTCTCACAGTTCTGTTCCTGTGTTTGAGATGCATATGGAATCATATCCTAGGACAATGATTTTTCAGCCAAAAACTCCTCTAGCTTAAATGTTTGACTGGGAAGGAGGAATTCATTTTTTTTCCACCAGATGTTCATTTATTCATCAATAATTCTATGCTGGGGAAGTTAGAATTCTTTTTTTATTCTAGAATTCACCAAATGATTTCTGCTGAAGCAAAAATGGCAGTTTTGGAAAAGTTGTAATAAAAGTCTGCTTCTGTGTGAATCTCTCCATGAAAAGAAAACAATCTAATACTGGTCAAACTTGGTATCACAAGGAGACTACCTTTAATTTTTCTTGTTTGCTTATTTGTTTCTTTGCCAGAAAAAGGAGGGTTTGTTTCTGACTGATCTGAGTATTTTTCTTGCAAGATATTTTTTCTTGCAAGATATATGCTTAAATTCCACTAAGTCACCTACTGTTAACTGTCACAGACCGTGGTGACAAAAACTGGAATAGAGACTTTGGACTTTAAACAGTAATATTTTGCTGGTCCAACCCAGAGCAGCCCCAGCTGTCTGGAGAAAGGGTAAAATAACTCACACTTGATCTTGCAAGCCTGCAGCAATGGAAAAAAAGTCTTCCTGAATCAGAAGATGTTCAAGAGTGCCTGAAGCACACTGGCAGGCACAAACCAAATAAAACAATAGTGTGTAAAAACAGAATTCTTGAAGCTGTGAGAGGAGGAGAGGGAGATTTGCCTTGCTAGCAGATACTGAAATGTGCTATGTGCTCCAGTAGCCCAATTTAGAGCCCTTTTGGGAAGGATGAGAGTGCCATGGAGTGATTAGCAGGGCTCAGACCTGCAGGGGAGGCCACGAGACTCTCCCTGTCTGAAAACCATATGCAAGTTCTTGCTGAACATTGTAAGTTTACCCCAGAAAGGCAGGCAAAAGTTTAGTGACAATAGGCAATAGTTTAATTCTAGTGTATCCTTTCTTATTCACTCCACTCTAACAAAGGTTGGCTACTTTTTCTCCTGCAGAGAGAATGAGCCTTTTATTTCCACCCTCTCTTGAGGGGGTTGATAGCATCCCCCTCATAGCACTGGCTGAATGATGATAGAGGAGCTGCCTAAAAGCAATCAGGTCACATGACACATTGGAAACGAGTCAAAGAAACACAGATAGTAGTTTTCAAAGGCAGGTATAGTACCAGTTCGGGATACATTTCATTTTCAGATTAATTCCCTCTATTTAGAGCTGTAACTGAGAAAACAAGCTGCCATTACAGAGGTCCCAGCTGTGTCAAGGTTGAACACCAACTAGAGGGCATTGCTAGCTGTGCCTTCACAGATGTGTCTCTGGGGTGTGCAGGACAGCATGGAGATCAGAAAATTTTAAAAAGGGCCCACCACAAAGTGCCACAGCCAGCAAATGCTCAGGCTTTTGTTATGGAGAAAGCAGTTCCTACCACCCATGGTCAGCATGACATTGCTGCAGTGCCCTTTGGTGGCAAATTTTATCATGGGCAGTCACCTGTGTGGTGCAGCAGTGGGATTTTTTTATTTATGCATTCATTTGTATTTAAAAAGCAATAGAAATGCAAAAATGTTTACTGGTAATACCAATACAAATGATATTAATCTCCCCAAAAGAAAACATTAAACAAGAGCAGTGTTACCAGGTAATAGTCAAGCCAATGCACAAACCTTCTCTAATGGTGGAAAAGTGAAAGGTTTGTTGTGAAAAGCCTTTCTATCCTGTTGAAAATATCAATACCACATGCTGCAGTTGGCACTCTCCAAGAAACAAATATTGATTTCCCTCTTTCCTTCTGTACAAATGGCAGACAATGGCTTTCTGAACTCTGAATCTTTTAATTGTTTTAAGGTTGACAGATGCTGTTAGTACTGAATTTTTGTTGTTTCATTTTTCTCTCGCTTTCTGCTGCAACCCCATACCCCCCTTTAAAATGTTCAGGAAGGTGGTGGGGGGGTATATTTTCCTTTTTTTTTTAATGTATGTATTAGAAAGACAAGCAAAGGAGTGGTTGAAATTAATGTAGTACTCCCTGTACTGCAGTTCACTGTCAGGTCTGCTTCATATAATTTTAGTATTACTATCAGGAACATTGTAGCAATTTCTAGGGAACACAAGGTGCTAGTAATGATACAATATTCTTATTAAAAAAAACAAACGCACCTCTGCATTCCAGAAAGTCATGCTATAAAATATGCTTGTTGTGCAATAGTGAATTGTGGACATTCCATTTCAGCATCTTGCTTTCTGTCCAGTAGAATCTGTAATTTCACCAATTTTCCAACAAATATGATAGAGGAATTGCAACAGAAGGTGAGGGGAATACACAGGCACATGTATTTCTAATGATCTAAATGCTAAGCAAAATTTGGGGCAAAATGCAAAGGATTAGAACAGAGTATTTTTTTTTCTTTAATTTTATTCTATGGAATATCCACTATTCTTCAATACTAGGTGTATGTCATGTAAAGCTTAAAAAGTAGTTATTCATTTTCCTGAAGGTCATCCAGACACAGTAAGTTCATTTCATTTTCTTGACAAGAGATCTAGGCTTGTTATGTACTCTATGAAACATGACAGCGAGGGACTGTCCCCCCAATCCATTTCAAGCAAATATGATTTCACGTCTGAAGATGAGGGAGTGAGAGGAGGGAGCTGAATCTGATCAAGCTGTACCTGTGCTCAGCCAGGGACAGCAGCAGGAGGGAATGCACCGCAGAATCATGCACATGAGCTGGAAATAGGCGGGGGTGTGCCAGGGTCTGGATCTGGTCTTGCTGTGCTCAGTGCAGTTCACGAGTCTGCCCCGTGCTTGTCCCCAGGAGCTGTGCACGGGCTTAACCCCCTTCCCCCTCAAACCGGGAGGAAAAACCGGTGCCGCTTGAGGGGATGTGGTGTCTGCCCCGTGTAGCCCTCCTTTCTGGGAAGGTAGCTGGGCTCTGCTGGGCAGAGGCCGAGCGAGCTGGGAGAGCAGGACCTGCCCCCTGCCACGAGCCTTGGATGCAGCAGTGAAAGGGCTGCCAAAATGGGAAGGTGGGAAGGTACAAAGCTCTGTTGTGCACTCAACTCGCGTTTGCTGGCCCAAGGTACGGCACTCTGAGCCACAGTGTAGTCAGACACAAAAAGAAAGTGTGACCCTGTGCTATACTGTGATGCCAGTAGCTTATAATATATATTAACAATAAAATATTTTGGTATTTTATTTGAATGCTGTAGTTACTTATTTTCCTTTTGTGCCACATCTTTGTTTATCCTATTTCTTTTCTTATACTGCTTTCATCCCAGTCAAATTATCCACGATCCTTTTCATTTTTCATTTATCTGGACACAACACCTTGTATTCTGCATGGATTTGAAAATGTGTGTCATCAGTGATTTGATTTTTCTTGTCACAAATTTTTAATTACTGTCTACCTATCTTATGGCACACAGTAGAGTTGGGTCTCTGGAAAAAGGGATGCAACTCCCATTTGGGAATTACACATATGCAGGCTGACAGGGTAAGGCAGGCACAATGCATAGGTTTTTAGCATCTCCTCTAGCACTCGTGTTAGTAATGGGATGAAGATGAAGCAGGCAGGTCCTTTCAGAGCAGAAAATCTACAGAGGTACTACGTTGAGATATGGGTAAACGCAGCAATTAAACGGGGTGTCAAGTATGTGTGCTAAGGATAAACAAACAGGCAAAAATAATCAGTTAAAATTTGCCTGGGAATTGGTGAATAAGAGCTATGAATTACGAGACAGCTGTTTTCCTGTTGCCAAATTTTCTCCTATCTTTTCAGCAATGAAAGTTTATGAAGACACTGAGCTATAGTTTATCTGTTATGATCTTTGAGAATGGAAATACTAAAGGAAGTAAGAAGCTTTCTTACTGATGTTAAAAGGCAACCTCGTGTGTATAAACATAGTTCTAGAAACCATCTTTTTTGTAATGTTAAAATTATAAATATAATTGTATAAATATAGTAATAGCGTTGAGATGTCAAGTGGCAGAAAATTTTTCCAATATTGTTCCTGAAAAGATTGTTCTTGCAACTTCTCCAGAGTCAATGAGCATCTCATTGGTTATAACTCAATCTGCTAGACTTGCCTGGTTCTGTGTTGATGATACTGCAACTCAGTGGATATCTTGCCTAAAACACAGACAATCGAATTTCCTAGGTGCTAGATACTTAAAATTCAGTATGGATGTTTTGCCTAAGTTTATTTTGTAATGAAAGAAATCAAGAAAATTTTAAATTATTAAATCAAATACAACGGGATTTCACATTCAAGTAATTGTAGCGTTCAACTTAAGGAACCTTGAGATGTAAACCAGTTAAGCTCATTGATAAACAAATGGAAGAAAACCCCTTGGGACTAAGACAAAATTTTACACAAAATCATGACCTTCTCTCAAATTCTGTGATATTCTACGTTCTTTAAACTTTTCTGATTAAATGTTATGAGTTTTCAGTGGATTATTATTCTATAGTCTGATTATCAAATGCGAAAAAATGTTTTCTGGGAGCAAGATCAGTGTCTATGGCATTATATTTTGGTAAAACTCCTCAAATGTGGCTGTCAAACTTTAATTTTTCTCTTTTTCCTTTAAGCCAGCAATTTTTTTTAATTCTTTTTTCCCCTTATTTTGAAAATCCTAGAACTTCAATGCCTTTTTCACTAAACTGCTTAGAAAATCATTAGAATTGTGTGATCATTTTGAATTAATTGTTCTAATAAGATGCATTAAATAGAAAGAAGTTATGTTAAGAAATTGTGAAAACTTCCATGAATAATTGCAATAATTTTTCCTTGGCAAAGTCTGGGAGAGCTGCCAAGAAAAATCTCTCTGACAAAAGTTCCTAAGCGCTACAGTTACAAAAAGTGTAAATATGTAAATACTAGTGCCATTAAAAAAATCTTAGAAAGGACAGATTTATACTGAAGCAAAAGGTGGTTCTTGAGACTGATTTTACTCCCCCATCACTGTGATCACTAAGGAATGCCAAGTGTACTGTAACATTCTATAAAGACATATATGTGTCCACCAAGAGCTGGACAAAAACTTTATAAGCATAATCCAGGATGAGGAATGACCAATAAAAAGCATTTCTGACCAGTATTAACTTGGCCAAATCCAATATATGACTTCTCCACAGAAAACAAATCAAAACAGAAAAACAAAGGAAAGATACAAAGAAAAGTCTGCTGAACTTAGGAGCAATAAACAACTCAGTTGGGAAAAACAACAATTTCTAGCGAAACAAGATTCTGATGACATTTTCTCCTCCTAAACACTTGTCATCTGAATGACCCTGAAATACAAATTGTGCTAAATGAAGATGAGGATTGAAACTGGATAGAGAGAGAGGTCTGACAGAGAGAGGTTGAATCCAGACCTAAGCTTTCATCAAACATTTACATTCAGATTTTCGATTACTAGCCTGAGTCCTTCCCACTCAGTCATAATTTGCCTTCAAGAGGCTGATATCTTATAGAATAGGTCTGTAGAAATCAGTGGATGTATAACAATTTACATCAGCTAAGGATCTGCTTCTTTATCTTTCAAAAGCACAGGCTGCAGAAACTTAATTTCCTGCTCCTGATCATAGCCAGAAATATCCAACTGATGAAGCTGGAGTTTCCCCTGAGTATTCATGCCTCGGAAGGGAACTGGGATTATGGTTGAGATGTGGATAATATCTCCAGTATCACTTGGCAATTTCAGACAACTTACAGTACATTACCACACTTTCCTGCAATTTGGTGCTTGGATGTCATAAATTACGTTGACACACCATTAACATAGGTAAGTAGAGTAAATAATTGATCTCTCCAGAGGAACATTAGAACCCACTGTAATAACAGAGATCTGCCACACACGTGAGCAAATTACTCTTAGAAACATACAGACCTCATTTTTTTTTTTTTTTTCATACCTACAGTGAAGACAAATTTACTTTCCTTTTAGCATCTTACTTTTGGGTTTATATTCTTGCACTACTGATAACATGACAGGCCTTTAATATGTAAACTGAGAAAACTAGCTTTCTGTAATAAGACTACAAAATATCTGTGGAATTACATGTGTGGGGTTTTTTTGAAGGAAATTTAAAAAATAGATTATTAGTCCATGGTAATAGCAAATCGGTTTTTCTCAGTGAAAGAGCAGGAATGAACCATTAAAGTGGACAACTTTATGCAGGACAGTATGGAAACAGCACAGCTGTAGAAATGGAAGTCTGCTTCTCAATGTAGATCCAGGTGCAGAGTGTCACTGTGACCACAGCGATGCGGCCCCAGCTGTGACAAAGATGCTACAGAGCTGCATGCAGAGCTCATGCAACCTGTTTGGACCAAACACTGAGGGTTTTTGATGTTCTTATGCTACCATACCTCTGCTGAGAGCCATATTAATTACTATGGTCCTTTGGTCTCCTTATAAAACATTGCATGGATCAAGGGTTTTTTTTAAAAAAGCTGAGGGTAAAGTAAGATCGGGTAGAATAATGGCATCCCTGACTTCTGTGGACAAAGGTGGGTCTTGAAGGCTCAGAGGAACCAGCTTTAGAAGAGGGAACACGCAGAAAACAGCAGCTGCAAAATGAACCTGAGAGGCTGTTTTAAGCATGAAAACATTGAGGCACGTGGGAGCAAACTGTCAGGTTTGTGACTGGTGAGTACACAAGTTTACACCATCAGTGCTACCTTGACTCTAATAATGATTAGCAAGACTGAAAAACACAACTAGCTCAGCAAGTTGTTTCTAAGATGTATTTATTCTTCCATGCTCTGTGGATAATGCATTCTCCTTTCAAAGAAAGAGGCACAGTAAAATCTCTTTTCTGACATCCTATGTGATCGCCATGAGAGGGAGGAAGGTAAAAAACCCCCAGTACTTTCTGTGTGGAATTAAAAAATAAAATCAGAACCAGACTAAGCAGGCATTTCTGGAGCTCAAATTCCCTCATTGCCAAGTTCTTAGAATCCATTCTGGCATAAGCAGCAAAGCTATAAGATCTTAAACAGGGAGCTGGACCTTTGGCTGCTGCAAATCTGGGCAATTCCATTGAATTTCTGTTGAACTGTGCAAGTTTACACCAGCTGAAGATTGATTCCCATATGCTTTGCTTCCATTTTTGGTCGCCCAAATGGAATTCTGTGTTAATTAACAAAGAATCCGTGTTTATCTAGCACTACTTAATGGAGAGAAAATTCTTTAACATTTTATTTTTTTTATTCCCAAGTAATGTGGGAACACATATAGTTTTCTCTGATTGTTAAAATATTACATGACCATTGTGAAAAAAAAATACTGCATAAAAAAAAAGGTGAAGTTAGGATTGATATTTAATGACAAAATTGCCAATAAGCCCACTGGGCAGAGCTTCTGAAAACTTCAGGAAATGAAAGTGTAATCTAGTTTTTGGCTTTGTTACCAACTATTTTTCTCAAGTGTCCTTTCATGAACTGTTTCACCTTTTTCTTTTTATTCACACTCTGGTATACATTTGTGTTCATATTGTATAAATATGTAAATTCTTGAACTGTAAGTTATGCAAGAAAATTCGAGTCCTGATTCCTGCAGTTTGCAAGCACAGTTATTTTAACATTTCTTGAAATGTATTTTTGTTCACCACACCTCCCTCTTACTATACTATAGGTTGCAGGTAAGTTTCTAAATGGTACAATTAACTCATCACTGCTTTCTACGTGGTTAGGGGTCACTGGTATGTGCTTAAATTCCATAATAAATGCTGCTGTTACCATGTGAGAAACACTTTTTTCTAACTCACTGATCACCTCCAGTGTTCCAACTCAGGGGAGAAAAAATGGCATTGGTAATTTAGAATACATTCACCTTTTAGAAAACCTAATTTGGATGTGACTTTCTTCCTATGAAACACAACATCTGTGGCCAGAACTGTTTGAAATAATGGATCAGCACAGTACAGATTTTAAAACTTGCAGAACTCACATGCACCCTGATAAAGAGGTTGCCATGAAGCAACCCACAGATGCTAAAATTTGCTGAAGAGAAACAAATGGTTGTAGAAATCAGTATTGTGAGATGTATGGCCAACCAGGAAAATACAAAGTAGAAGGTTGTTTGGCTATTCAAGAACAGGAGAGAAGGAGAAAAGGAAAGAGAGAGAAAAACAGCAAGAAAGCAAAAGAAAGCGAGAGAATGTAAGATGAGCGAGAAAGTAAGAAAAAGAAAGCAGGAAACAATTCACTCCAAACATGGAAACAAGAAGAGGAGCATGGGAATGCCAGGCACAGATGGATTTTCGTTTTGGAAATTCTGACAGGTTTCACAGATTTCATAGGGTGTTATTCCTCATCAGATTAATTATAGTGATACAACAAGCAATATAACTGAAATTATACAAAGACCAGAGAAAATAATATTAAAAGAAAGAAAGACTGGCCTCTTGAAGCTCAAAGTACACCTTACATTTGTGGATTTCGTTCCTTAATAAACATATGCTAATGGCATATACTGTTTAAAGAAGAGAAATTTTTCTCAAAACTGGGTTATTAAACCAGCTCTTAGACTAAGCACAAGTGATGAAAGGTAGCCATGTGTTCAGATAGCTGAGGTATGAATCATTTTAGGTCTAATAAGTTGTCCCAGATATTCATAAGCCATCTGTTAAGTGAAAGAGCATTAGGTGTACACAGTGCTAATAATTCTTACATTTAATAATTATACTCAGTATGATACATCATTGGGAACAACAAAAATGTACTTTTGGATACCCACAAAGTCCTAATACAGAATTTTAAATATAATATGTGGTGGTATGTTTGAGTGGGCAGTGATAAGCAAGAGGAGTTTTGCAGAGGAAGGGAACAGCTTTGAGAAAATGCCGATTTTATTTTCTCACAAATTCCAAACATGAATTTCATCAGCAAGGTCATATGTTTTTTTGGAGATTGTCACAAGATTCTCAGAAATTAAAATGGAAGAGAAAAGCAGAATGCATAAAATGCTAGCATTTTGACAGGCTCAGTGTGTTTTAATTCCATATTAGTGTATTGTGGTATTCTCTCATACATCACATAATAATGTTGGCTTCAACATACATTCTGGTATCTTTCATGGTACAGCTACCTGGTGTTGATGGGTTCAGAAAGAACTAAATAAATATTCATAAACTTTCAAATAAATGTGCACAAACCAGAGGCCGATATTTTTCATCTTTTCAAATTGTAAAAAAAAAAACCAAATTAAAAAAGAAAAAATGTGGTGAATTCTTTGTAAACTGCTTAGCTTATGGAGCAAAATGGTGACCTGATCCTACTGGAAATCAGAAGAAGAAAGGCTAATAAAATTAATAATTGCAATCACCATTTAAAAGTGTTTGTGTGCTTTTGTTATGTGTTTAAATCTACTAGAAAGAACCTAAGCTATGACATTGAACTGACCGTTCAGTTCGTATTTACCCAACACTAGCCCTCATCACGTCTCTCTATATTTATTTTCCTCCTTCTGCTATGTTGCAATACGATTTTGTTGTATATTTCTGAGAAACTTCAAAAGCCTTTAGGGAAGCCAAAGGTGCATTTGCAACAAAAAGAGCTCTTGAGTTGTATCAGTCCGGTACTTACAATATTGTACTTGTATGGTCAGGTGTAGAGTATAAAACCTTAGCAACCTAATATTTTTTCCTTTCTATGACAAAATATGTTTGTTCTCTTTCAAAATGGTTTCTTCTGAACTATGAGGAACTCAGAATATTAGAAGATAAAGTGAACTATAGATTTAGCTAAACAGTTTTAAATTCTTCTTTCCCATTCCCTCCTCCTCTAGTGCAAATAGAAGGCTCAGGAATAAATATTAGGAAATGGAAACTTTCAGCCATAAATCAGTATTTACATCTTGCTGAGGTCAGGGCTAAGGCACTCATTTCTGTAAAATGTTTGCAGTCCCTTATGACCTTCTGAAGCCAGTGGATCTCAAGTAGTTCCTGCCAGTGGAAATTTGTGTCTTTACAAATTCTGTTCGCAGTTTCTTTTTTTGCCACTACATTCCCAAAGCCACTTCCCTGAGGAGTCCCACTGCTGAATAGTTTTAACACTAAGACAGAGAGAGAATTACCCTCATAGGAAGCACTCCTTTATTAGGACTGAAGTCATTCTCAAGAGTTATGTTATGATATGGGGATAATATGATCATGAAGAAGGTAAGGTGTTGGTGAGGGAAGGCTACATGTAGTTATAGCTGCTATTTTGTGCTTTAGAGCTGAAGTGTGGAAATAACATTTCATCCTGCCTGTGCTGTCTTGTGTTTTTCAGTGGAAAAGAGTGCTTCAGTACCCCTACTCTTTTGATCTTAACATGGAGCTGTAGTTTCACAAGATTAAAATCTATCTAGGCAAGAGCAAAGATGAGTGGCAGTGGGTTTTTTTGAGTATTTTGTGAATTGAGACTGGAAATCAAATCAGACAAAGTGTAGAAAACCAAAATGCAGTTTGACTTTCATCCTAACACAAGAAGGACTTAGGTTTAATTTGGTTCAGGTGTAAGAGTTCAGATTTGTGCTTACATTTGTCCCTTTTATAGCTGCTGTACACAGTAAGAAGATGTGTTTGTTAAATCCTGCAAATCAGTAGGATGGTTCTTCAAATACCTCTGAAATGTTATCATTTAATACCAGTTTCATTTTCATGCAAAATTCATTATATTAAATTTAGAATTTATGTTTTTAATTTAATCAATTGTCTGTTTCAGAGAGGAAAAGGTTCAGAAGTGTATGTTTTGATCATTAAAAATGCTGCAAAACCAAGAAAAATAATAAAAATAACAGATAAAAGCTGTGTTGGGAGAAAGATTAGAAGAAAGTCATATACAAGAGGAAAAGTTGCATTTCTGTGAAATGTACTCATTTAAAACAGAAGGTTTTTGCTGGATTTTGACAGGGATATTGGTTGGAATATTTTTAGATACTAACTGAGGAACAGCACTGAGCATAAAACTTCCTTGGTTTGGACTCTGAACATAAAAGTTGTGTATGAACAAACAACAGTTTAAATTCATATAAATGTACAGAGTAGTACATAGGAGCACACTGGTGCCTCCCAGTGTGATGTTCTCTCTGTTCAGTAGGTGGTGTAACTGTGCCTGCTCCTGTGATTTTTCTTCCCTACTCCATGATACTCGAACTGTCTTTCCTAGTGGCACAGTTTCCCATGAGGAATGGAGAATACTTCTTTAGAGCCTTGCACTATGACAAAACAGTTGGCTTATTGCTCAAAAATGGAGATTTGAATCTCTTGGGTCTGGAAAGGGAACCAAATTACTCTTTCTACCTGGAAACACGAAGATATTTCTTAAAGCAATCTACCTCACACCCCTCTGCTCTTTCTGCTTTGGACTCCAGGCATGAAAATTCTGGCAGCTGGAAGGCTTTCAGATTCCCCTAAATTTTTGCTTTTCATTAGATACTAGATACTTGCTGGAGAAGTATCTTATACAGAGACATTGAATATCCCATCTTGTCCTGTACAAATTGGTGTTAATATTGAATATCCCATCTTGTCCTATACAAATTGGTCTAAGCCTAGACCTCCAGTTGGAATGAACTTTTGCAACATCACAGCACACATCGTTAAATACCTTCTCATTTTGCTTATTAAATGCAGGTTTAATGAGGATTTGAACTGTGATCTTTTAATGTGATCACTTAGTTCATTAAAACACTGTATCACCTACACAAATCTCTTGTTCGTGAAGTTCATTGCAGTGAATCATAGCACAGCACACATGAGTAACTGCAAAGTAATCGAGTTTTCCTGTATCTCTGCAGTGCAGTCCCCCTTGGTTTCTCACACTGAGGGCTTTTTGGAGACTGCTGTTCTGAAATAATAATGAGAAAGCCCATTAAAAAAGATCCATTTTTATTTTTAAAGAATGGAGCATAAAGTGAATCATTGCTCTACAACATGTGAAGTTTGTCACTCTGCTTTAAAGCTCCTGTTCATCCAACATTGCAAACAACTAACAAAAATGACTGCATTTGGTCAAAGGCCCACTTACTAAGATTTCCCTCTTGTCTAAAAGAAGAGGACAGAAAATGAAAGGATGAGAAAACAGACATCATAAGATAAAGAGAGAAAACTTATACGAAACGGAACTTGAAACTTCCCTACTGGTCCCTTCCAGGGCTCTCCAGGAATAGATCATGGTTTATACACTAGCTGAGCATTTGAAAACAAGTAGTTCTGAGTTCTACAAAGATTTCCAACATGGCTTTTCCTTTTTAATTGTTTTTGTTATTTTTCAGTTGGCTCTCTTGAACTTCTCTTTGTCCCATAAATTTGCACGGTTGTTAAATGGAGGACAAGTGTCCTAAGAATGTAATGGGGGGAGGACACTTTGAAGTGTACCATCCATATGCACAAATAAACATGACATTGCAGATATTAAGATTTTTTTCATCCAATCTGTCTAATCTTTGCTGTCAGAGTCAGCTACTTGCTTTAGCCACATCTCATCCCAGTGATACTGGGAAAAACCTAAAAGCAAATAATTCCTAAATTCCTCATCCCTGACCCCTGTTTCTGCCAGAAGGGTACCATGGCTGCCAGGCTGCAGGGGACCCATGGGATCTCTCAGACTGAAAGATGAACATCCAGCTACATATTTGGATGACAATGAAGATAGGCTGCAAATCCTAGAAGAAAGTAGGCTGCAGTCTAGAAGAAAGGTCCCAGGGTTAATGCCTCTTGGTTGACTGAGTAACTTGTAGTATATTACCTCAACTTCTATCAAGATTCCATGACTCAACTGAAAATTATCTAGATTTTTTCCTATTTTTATGGAAGAGTGTTGTCTTATACTAATAGAAAACCTGTAGGTTTTTTTTTTTCTTGCCAATCAATGTTAGTATTTCTTCCTCTTTAAAGTAACAAAATAATTTTGAATAAAAATATAAAAAAATTAGTGACAGTGTTCCTTGATTTCTGGTAAAGGTTAGAAAATTTTGGCAAAAAAAATTGACATTTGAATGAAAAAATATATGCAGATATGTACAGAATGCATGCATGTACAGAGGGGTGTCTTTCTATAATAACCTTTCTTTACCCCTCACATTTTCAAGCTAAATCTAGCTTCATTTAGGACTCATAAAGCATGTTTTCCTCCTTGACTGTACAACACTTGGCAAAGGCCTGAAGTGCCCAGGGGTAGATTAGCGTGTAGCGTGAAGAGACACTGAGCAGGATAAATGCAGTCCATCATAGGGCTGTCCAATTTATCACCCAGACAGCGCCAAGTATGGAGGGTGTATAAATTATATTAACCTAATTTAAATCCCTCCATCGAAAATAATTGAACAAGAGAGCTGCTATTTACAAATACGTGATCCAGCCACGAAAGCCGTACTCTGATACTTTAGAGCAGCTGGGTTGTGCCCCGAACATGTGAGATAAGGCACCACTCTGGATGATTAAATATGACAGAAGCCTTCCTGGAGAAGTATCAGCTTGTATAAGCTCTTCAAGAAAGTGTTGAATATATTTACCTGGACAGTGTCAAGTTATGCTGCACCATTATTATAAAATTGACGAGAAAAGTACTAGAGGTAAACAGCAGTAGATGATGTAAAAGGGCAGGGAAAACCAACAGCTGACAAGACATGAGGAAAGAAGGAAAGGATTTTGGTGGACAGTTCTTTTTTTCACTAAGACACCAAAATGGACATGACCAGAGGAAAAAAAGAGTTCTTTGTTATGGGATTTTTATACATATCCCCCTAATTCATAGTGCACTAAAAGAAAAATCTGATAATCAGAGGTAGAGAGAATGCAATAACGGAAGAAGGTATGTCCCCAAAAAATTACTTTTATAACAAGAGTCAGCTTCTGGATCTTCAGGACCCTGCAAGTAGAAGCTTCTGATTAAACTGAGCTGGGAGCCTCTGGGAGAAATAAAGGAAAAACTAAATTTTCCAAAATAGCTTGAATAATAATAAATTTTAAAAACCATTTATCCTGAAATAAATTACTAATTTATTCTCAGAATTCTTCATCATTTCTGAATAATATACATGATGAAGTGTGAGAATGATGCTTGATTAAATGAGGTCCCTGGAGTGCATTAGAGGAGATTTAGTCTGGAAAACAGCATCTGCTGTCTCTTTCTTTCCTTGTCTCAATGCTGTGTTGTTTCCACATATTAAAGCCTATTACCCTCTTTCATTTTTAACAGAATAGGACAATATTTATTCAGACTTTTTGTGGTGACCATACAATGGGCCTTTCAGTGTGAGGGTCTGAAAAATATTGCTGAATACTTATTTATTTTTCCTGGCAGGGATAGTAATTACCTCCTCTTAGTCACAGGTTATACAAATCTAAGTCATTATCTGATATAATCATGCCAGTAAATTTAATTCAAGTGGCTTCTTCCCAGACTACTTTTTTTTCATATTTCTGTTTTTACCAATGCATCCAACATTGAGGATCATGGCTTCAGTATAGCACTAATGAGAGTTAACCATGGATGTCAGTGATCAACAGCTGGAGCTGTTATCACTTCTATCCTTTGCCATTGCAACCAGTTTTCTAAGGATGAAATGCATATGCTTTGTCCAACACAGCTGTCCTGCACATATCTAGTCTTACCCAGCTCTGGAAGTTGAGATCATGCACAGTTCAATTGGAAGGCTGGCTAAAGGATCAAATTGTTGGAGCTCAGATGCAAACATCCATGGTGAATTTTGAGCTACAGAAATAAAATGAGTTGGGAGATCCTATGAGCACCACTACTGCTGATTTGGGAAGATAAAGGTGCAAAAGAAGTGCTGAATAATCAACAAGAATGAGGGGAAAATCAACGGTATAATCACATGTGGGGAATCTCGGCTAGACCGAGACCCTTAATATAGAACAAAAAGCTGACTGGGAATGGAGGCCTTGGTCCTGGTAACATGCACCCTGAGAAGAGGAGAAAAACATCAGGAGAACAAGGACACTGTTCCTATGAGAACAAAGATACTGTCCCATGAGAAGGAGGACTTGTTTTGAACAGAGTGACTGAGAAAAACATAAACATCAAAGGAAAACAGGGACAGATGCACAGAAATGTTATGAGAAAGTAGAACTGAGAAAGTCCAGCTAGAGTCTACCTATTAGCTGTGAGAATTGTAGTTTGTGTATTTAAATTGACCTATCTGTGTAATATACGTGTGCCTACAGAACTATATTTAAGAGGCTGTAAACGGCAGCTCACGGCTGCTGCTGCTTCCTATTCTTTCCAATAAACTTTCTTGCTGAATATTATGTGTCGTAGTCCGTTCCAACCACGACAATCACATCTCATATCTAATGAGTATTTTTCAACTTTTAAATTGCTATGTTCTCTCTGTGATCATCTGCTTTGCTCATCTGGGCTGTTAGTGGGAATACTGGGCTTGGTACCCTTCCCAGGCTCTTGTTTTTCCACCCTTGTCTAATGCCATCCTCTCACAGACCTACTGAAAGTGTGTCATTTGCAGTGTACCCCAAAATACTTTAACTGGGATTAAAAGCTTGTAAGGTTATCTTTAACATCACGTGCTTTGTGTTTGGTGCAATAAGTGAATGTTTGGAACAACCTCTCCTGCTTTTTTCCCTTCTGACAAAACTCCAAAGCAACCCAACTGAACTACAGAAAAAGCAGCAGATACATACCAAACACTGCCTATTTGGAATTGCCTAAACCTTTTCATCAAACTTGCTGCTTGAACATAGTTATTTAAATGGCACAAATGAAAATTTGGGCAGGACTTTTCCATAGCCTTTTGTGCTGCAAAGACACCTGTGCAAAGCCTGCACAGAACATAGGAATGATATTGCCTTATCTGGCATCCAGAGCAAGGGGTTGCCTTTCTGGGAATCAAACTCAACAGTCTGACAGTAACATTTGAGGATTTCTTTTCAAAAAAACAGAAAACAAGGGCATTGTAGCAAAGTGCACAGTAGTAAATGCTGTGCCAGAACGTGGGTGTCACAGAAGAAATGGACAGACTGACAAAAACCTGGTGAACACCTTTGTACAGACCTCAGATCTCCTTTAAAACATCCAAGCCTGGCACTAGCCTTCAGCAGTGTCCCAGCCCACTATCTAAACAGGATTTTCATCCCACTTTCTGTTGCTGTACTCACACCATCTGCTTACAAGTCACAGTGTTATGGGAACATTCAGTACCTGTGATACCAGAAACTTGTAGAAAAAAATCTCATGGTGACAGTGCACTTATTCAGTGTTAGAAAGAAATGCCAGAAGATGACTGGTATGGAGGTGGCCAGATGCTTGTCCACAAATATCTTCAGATTAATAATGGGTCCAAGTGGGTAGTTTTGGTTGGTTGGGGTGTTTTGGGGGTTTTTATACTTGAAAGTAATACTGTTCAAGCACTTCCAGTATGCATTGCTTCTTCATTAGCACACATTTTTTCCCTACCACGTGCTACATTTGATTAAAAAGACAACCATTTTTACAAGAAGATATCATGTCAATATTAACTAGCAACAGAGATAATATCAAAGATAAAACTGCCATCGAGCTATTAAAAGACTGTAATTTGCTTGAACATTTTCATGAAATTATAAAATTGAGTATCATATCTATATCTGATTATGAACAGCAACATATCCCTGTGAGTTAATAATTACAATCTTGTTTTTACTTGTTGACAGTCTATGACTAATTGCTGTCTGAAGAGAATTTAAACAGATCAATTTAAAATCAGCCATCTA
Source organism: Corapipo altera (assembly GCF_003945725.1). NCBI lineage: Eukaryota > Metazoa > Chordata > Aves > Passeriformes > Pipridae > Corapipo > Corapipo altera. The sequence continues at coordinate 4,507,843 of NW_020884877.1, forward strand.
AAGAAAGGTAACACGCCTAACATGTATTCAATTGGGACTGCAAAGTTTCTGCACTTTATTTGAATATCTCAATTATATGGTAACTCCTTAAGAGAATAAAATCGAAGTGCATTATCTAAAAAGTAGTAATTTACTGGTAAATCTTTTAATTTTAAAACCTGTTAAATCTGTTAAATAAACTGTTAAATATTTTAATTATTTGAATTTTGTAATGTTGTTGCTCATTTATCTGTATTTAGAGCAAAGCAGAGAGTTAGAACGATTTCTGATTTCCAAACTGAGATCAAATTGACCAAATTTCCAAACTGAGTAAAAAATTGTTGACTGGTCTGTGACCTGGTGACAGTCTTTGATCTGTTGAGGAACCCATTCAGTGCAGGGAGATCAGGGTGCAGCTGCAGTGGGATCTGCAGGTTGAGCTCTGCATGGTGGGAACCTGAGCCAAGAGGACATGAACTGCCAACCCTTTGCACAACAAAGGGCCTGGAGACCTGTGGCACAGCCAGCTGAGGGACACTAGGAGACAAGACTGGAGCTGATGACTCCCAGACTTTCCCATCCTTAGACTGTGAGGGGATAAAAGCCCAGGGTTTCCTTTGTTCAGGATCCCTCCTCAGAAGCACTAGCTCAAGATGTTACTGTGTTGTTGCACCACTACTAAATTACTTTAAAGATCCAGCCTTCTGAGACTGCTGTGGGAAACCTGAGGCTGAGCCAGTAAGGAAACCTGGTGTGACTGTGTGACTGGTATTCGTAGCTGAGAAGAGGCCTTGACTTGGGTGGTGTGAGTGCGACTGCCAGAGTGGCCCCTGGACAATCAGATAGGAAAGGTTCCTTAAAGGTTTCTTAAAACTTTGGATGACCTCTGATCTGGTCCCATGTCTTTCAGAGCTGGAGTGCATTGGACATTTGCTTCGGGTGTGTGTTCCAGTTCTGTTTCAGCTGAAAGGAAGCCAGGTAATACTCAGTGTTCTGTAACATGGACCTGGGAACAATAAGTGTGGATGATGCAGAGATTTGCTTCAAAAGCAGGATGACCACCTATGTTAACTCCGAAATGAAATGCCCTCATAGTGTTGCACTGTGCTTAGAAGCAGTAATACTGATTAGTTGGGTAAACAGCAATGACAGAATCTTCTCTTAAACCATTTATCATCTACCTTTCATAAAGAATTTCTCTTTAAATAATAAGCACCTTTATCAAATTAGAAGGTTTTTATAAATTTTAATTTGGAATGTCATTTGAAATTCAGGCTTCTGTGTTCTTTAACAAACAGACATGATAAAAGTCATCTGAAAGTCCCAATTATGGGAAAGATAAAGCAAGGCTACACAAATAATTTTTTTCTTCCTATCAACTTCTTTATCTTCATTAAAATTCTTTTGAATATAATATTTAAACTGTAGCTAATGGCTGACATACAGTAAGCAAGCATACCACCCACTTTGGAGAAATTTGGTTCTGCCTGAAAAGCATTAAGAGATTCCCTGTTTGACAGTGTACCTTACTGGGTGAGAAAACTGTGTTCCCTTTTATACTTACACAATGTTGTAGGCTCTGTACCAAAGCTGAGGAAAATACTAATTGTCACTTACCATTGTAATGTTGTTTGTGGTTGCAAAATAAGGCTCATACTCAAGTGGTCTTATACGTAACCAGTAAATACATACATATTCACATAGTAAAAGCGGAACAGTAAAATATAGTTATTTTTGTGTTTTTCTTCATTTTGATAAAAAAAATTCTAGAATCAAAGAAGTTGGAAAGTAAGACACCCAAGAGGATCCTGGGCTGCATTCAAAAGAATAGTGCCAGAAGGTCAGGGGAAGTGAACCTTCCCCATCTTGGCAGTGCTCAGACTCACCTGGAGTGCTGCATCCAGTTTTCTGTTCCCTGGTACAAGAGAGACAAGGATATGCTGGAACAAATCCATCAAAAGGCTACAAAGGTGCTGAAGTGATTGAAACATCTGACATATGAGAAAAGGCTGAGAAAGCTGGGACTGACCAGCTTTGGCAAGAAAAGGCTTGGGGGAATCTCAGTGTGTGTAAACATAAGAGTAAAAAAGAAAATGGTCACAAAATTAAGTATTTTAAATTCCATTAAAAAAATGGGAAAAAAAAAGAAAAAAAAAACAAATTTCCTTTTACTGTGAGGGTGGTTAGATACTAGCACAGCTTGCCTAGAGATACTGGAGGCCCCAACCTTGGGAATATTGAAAACCCATCTCTATGTGGTTCTGGGCAAGGCCTACTCTAGCTGATCCTGGTTGGAGCAGAGGGTTGGACTGGATCATCCCCAGAGATTCTTATCAACCTCCACCATTCTGTAACTCTGTGTAAGTCAGCACTAGAGACTGACCCTGAATTTCCTGCTTGCAACATTACAGGATTTGGGCAAGGGCCTTGTATCTAATACTTTCAATAGTAATATCAGCTTAATTTCTCTGGTATCAATGAGCTTTGGAAGCAGATTTGTTTTAAACATATTGCCAGGAAACATTAAATATATTTAAATAAATGTGTAATCTCTTCAAATTAACGATAAGGACTTAATATAAAGGGAGATTGGAAAGGATTTAGTAAATTAGTGTACAAAGTGACAGGTTAATTGCTCTGCAGATCATTAAGTAACACATTTATTTAGAAACAAATAATTTAACCAGTGAATTCAGCCTGTTAACAAGGAAAAAAAAATCCTTTTTTTAGGCATTTGCTTATATTTTGATGAATAAATTTGGTTAGTGAACTTTTCCACAAGCAGTTTGCTTTCAGCTCTCATTCAATATTTATTACTCGCAATTCAAGCGAGTCATGGGTCTCTGTAATTACACTTGAACTATCTGCTTTTTCAGATGACTGCAACCTCAGCTGTTTTCTCTTGTGGGGTGGTGGGGGTTTTTAGGGTTTTTGTTTGTTTGTTTCTCCCCACCTCTCTGTAAGCATGTCAAAGAACTATGAAGAAAAATCAATACACAGTTGAAGAAGTACCTTAAAAGTAATTCTGGAAAACAGTGCAAATAATTCTTTTCTAATAAAAAATGATTCTTAGAAACACTGAATTGAAAAGGGCTACAAACCTGGGAAGTCTCCAGGGCTTCAGCCTGAGAGGGGCTTCATAATGTAGTATTCAGCCCCCAATATCATTCACATTTTTCCACATTTTTAAAAATATATTTATCTGATTCTATGCATATTTAATGTGCATGAAAGTAATGGAGATAAATGGGTGCCATTATTATCAGACACTGCTTCAGTTCATTTATTGTCTTTCCCACAACTTCTGCTGAAAGCATAAGAAAATAGAAATGAGCATTCCTCTTTAGAAGAGAAAAATAATTGAGATATGTACAGGGAAAATTCAGTCTTGGGCAGATAGACCTTTCAGAAAACCTCTGATTAACCTGTGAAAGAAACACCAACCACGCAAGGTACTGAAGAGCCTATGCAGAGTCTCATGAAAGGAGAGTTGCTTCCAAGTCTTGCATCATACAACAGCTTCTCTGGGAGGCCAAGGATATAAGAAAAATTGATGACTATGCTGGGAACATATTAATATCAAGTCTAAAGCAGGCAACCATAGTATCTGCCAAAGACCTCTTATCCTCTCTTCCCAAGACATCATGATAAATCTTAGAATGCATAGAGGCCAAGAATACAGGAACTTTTAAAGAGGAGGATATGAAAAATTTCAGGTGCTTTAATATTGCTTTAATATCACTGGCAAGGCTCAGGATGTCACATATTCCACTGAGAAGTGTTGTTTTTTAGAAATTTAAGTAAGCTTTTGGCAGAAAACACTTGGAAATCCATTTGCTCCCCACATATGCATATTTCCAAAGTTTCAATAAATATTGACCTTTGTTTGGGTATCTATTGAGATTAATTGAGTCAAGAACTAAGTGTTGACCAAAATAAAGAGGAGGTCAATACTTTACATTGAAGGAAAATATATATTCATCCTTACTAAAAACATGAAGCCAGTAGGCCAAATATTTGCCCTAATTTATTTATCCTTTGTAACTCCCCGAGATTCCACTGGTGTAACCAAGCATTAAAAAAAAAAATCTGATCCATATAACTAGTTAATTACCCACCTTAGGGTAACATATAATCTCAGTGTTATTAAGAACTATTCTGAAAATTCTACAAATGAGAAGAACTATTTAAGGAATAAAATGAAGACGTTGCCTACTTCTATGTAGAGTGTTTTTGAGTGAAGCATGTTGTTGAAGAGATTATATATGATTAAGTCTCCAACAGATAAGTTGTGTAAGATGGATTGGATGACCTTCAGATACCCCTTCCAACCTATATTATTCCACAATCCCATAGAAAAAGGATGGTATGGCAAAAATCCCACACTTGTAAGCAGTGTCCAATAGCTGAGTAAAGACTCATTCAGTGGCTCTACAGTACGAAGAGTTAGAACCAAAGGGTAATAGTTTTATTCTTAATTTTTTTCTTTTGCATAATTGTAACTTCAAATTCTTCCTGTATTTAAAACATTTTCTAGTTGCAGAAGTCTTTAATTTGGTGTAGAACAAATACTGTATTTACTGGTATTTGAGTCACTGTTTTCCTTGCAGTTTAATCTGACCTAAATATGTAGTCTAGGATGACAAACATAAGTGAGCAATAGGTGACATTTTTATCACATCTGATATGAAACATTTTATCATAATCTGTTCTGGGTACTATATAAATTAAATATGCATTCATTTAGCATATTGCACTGGAAAACCTCATATGGTGTGTTCAAGAGGCAACTTTTAACATAATTATGTGCCTAAAATGCATTACTTAGGGAGAAAACCTTTGCTGAAAGGAAGTAGACACTGTATAGTAGGGGAAAACAGGCCACAGTTTTTCAGAAAATTTTTAATTTAATTTATTAGGAACAAAAATGTTCTTACAATACTAGAATGCTGTTTCACTGGAAAAATTTATACATTTATTGAAAATGCTAATAAAAATAGGGAAAACCTAATTTATACAGAACAAAAAAGATTTAACACCTGGCTTTGGATACATGATTTAACTGTGGTCTTAGCATCAAAGTAAGACTGTCTCATGTAAAGGATTTAATTTCAGATAACAGGTTTCATCTTTATTTTCAGCTTTGTGTCATGAGGAAGAAACATGTCAGCTTCTTTGTTTTAAAATTCACATTTTGTTTGTGGGCAACAGTGATGCTCTCTCAGGCAAAGTCTGCTACAACACCATTTCTGAGGGGAAAAGGCCCTGTAAGAAAAAGGGCTCTAAACAATCTCACACTTTATCTCTACAAAAAGCTCATCTTCTGAGGTGTTTCTTTTTTGTTTGCTTCACTAAAAAAATCCCTTACGTATTTCATGTGGATTATGGTTAGCCTTCCATCTTTGTCATTTTTGTAGGGGAAGAGGAAAAGAATTGTAGAGATTGACATTTTAATTTTTATCTGTCAAAAATGAAATATCTGAATGAGTACACTCTCTAACAGGGCAGGGGGAACCTGACTGAGAACTTCACACTATATCTGAGTGAGGAAGGAAGAATTTGAAAAAGACTTTATTGATCCACATGGAGGAAGAACTATCTTTTACCCAGTTTGGTTATGCATCTTATTTTTGCCTAAAATTAGCTAATTCAAAAGTGTATAAGAACAAAATAAGTTATTCCTGTGCTACTTACTACTGATTGTGCCAGAATCAAGGCAGGTTTCCTCAATATTTGCTAAATTTTTATTTCTCCATAGATCTCTCGTAACTCTCCTCAAAAATACTGGGGAAAAAAAAAAAAGGGTGTGTTTATTCATAAATTCAAGCTGTAAGTCATCTTGTTGTTTTTACATGTCTCTCTTATGACTGTAGAGAAAGAATGAGGATATTAACTTCCATATGTTAGTATCATCTTTTATGAACACCTGCCTCTCTTTGGGGATTTGTTGCCCTTTCAATAAAATGTATTTCTTACTTGAATATTTATCATATTTACTTTTACAATAAAAGCAGGATAGATAAAAATAAAAACATTATTTCCCTGTTTCATAAAAACTGAAGAGAATGAAAATCATTGACCTTTTTTAGAAACTGATTGGGTAAAATGTGGAGAAAAAAAGTGGTGAAAAACCTTTGCTAGGAAGTACTAGGAAAACAGCAAGGGAACTTTAGTTATGGAAGTAAAAATCATGAAAGAAGGGCACTAGAACACAGTAATCAGACTTTGTAAATGCCTAACTGCATTCAGAGTATTTAGTCTATCTTGGGGGAAAAAAAAAAAAAGGATAAAAACCTAAATTTTCAGGTTTACTGGGTATTACCCAAATTATATCTATCATTGTGGTTAACTATTATTATTAAAAAAGCAAAGCTATTGCTCTGTCTCATGAAAGTAATATTTGTGAGCCAATAAGTGGCTCAAAATACTCTAGCTCTGTTTGACATGATACCATCCTATTTCATGGACAGGTGTGACCAGTGAAAAAACCTGTGCATAGAGGCTTTAGACTAAGAGATTGTAATATGTGTTTAATGCATTTAATTTACAAGTGACCACAGTACGAAATAATTTATAATAATTAGGATTATCAGTGTTGGCAATAAATTGATGAGAAATGTCTTATGGCAGGGATGTTCAGCAGAGTCCCATTTTCTTACACCTGTTGCTTATATCTCACTTCCACAACAAATGCTTTATAGGAAACTTGGTAAAGAGAAGTAATCCTTAAACATGGTGATAGTTGATCTATCATGTTTTGATTCCTCACAATCTGTGTAACAAGCTGCAGCACTAAGATAATGTACGAGGAACAATGAAACCTAATTGTAAATGCTATGGAAACAGCCCTTCTTCACCTTAAGTCTGCAGATTTCTATGGAGTACAATAGTCAGTGCTTTTTAAGGAGAAGTTGCTGCAATTTTGGTTCTTTGAGGGCAAGGAAAAAGTGCTCAAATCAGCTATTTCTGGAGGAGTTAATAATGACATAAGGCAGCAATATAATCACAAATACATCACTGTATAATCTTACATAAAACCATGTTATTTATTATACACTTATAAATCAAGTGCAATCTACCCTAGATGTATTTAAAGATTGGGAAAAATGAGAGATTTTATGTTAGTTTATTGGAAAAGTCTAGTGATTTGGTTAAGAAACTCAGCTAAGTTGCAAATTTAGGGATTTGATGAAGTTGCTTGTTGATGTAGACAGGAATAGACAGACAGAAAACCAATTATTCCTCCAAAATGAAAGACTTCCAAATCCTTGCTAAATTGTATTTCTGATTACCAGAGGGGAAAAAGGAGTTATCATGGTCATGGCTCCACCTCTGTAATCATACAGTTGATTTTTACTGAATGGTGTGGAAGTGAATAGTCTGGGACTTACTGTAAGTGACTAAAGTGCCAAAATGAAACTCCCTCCACCAAGGAACACCAGACTTCACAACTTTATTTCTTTACACTGGCACAGAAGTTGGCAAAGCTTCACTGTCCTCTGTTTGTAAAGAACTGTAATTTCAACACAGTGGATGGAGAAGTCTCTGTATGAAACTCTCCTGTGACACAGCCTTAAAGAAAAGAGCTACATTCCTTTGAAGCATGTGAATAAGTCCCACTATTTTTCCAGGTTAAACAGAACTTTTAAAATTTTGTGACCCTTTTGATAAGAATAAAGAAAATACTGCATCTCACAAAAATGGATAAGCCAGATACTGCATTAAGGGGGTTAAGATCTTCAACTCAAGCTAATCTAGCCAACACTCACATTTCATTTATTTCTTGATATTTACTCCAGTAACATGGATCAAGATGGTAATTTCCCTGACATATTACAAAGTCAGGTAATCATCTGTGTCACTTGTAGGGTAACTGCTCCCAGGTATCCAAAAGAGCAGCATTTTGTTATGGTGACCTCCAAATAATTTGACAAATAAAGCTTCATAAAGCAGTTGGTATCCTCAAGTAGGGTCTGTGCCAGCCCCTTGTGCCCCAAATTGCAACTGTGGCTCAAGGTAGAAAATTCTCAAGTCTGAACTGACAGAAGTATGTGGACTGAAGGTAGCTTAGTAGTAGTTTGCCTTCTCTACAGTGTTTGGAGAGAGACCTGTTCAGTAATAAAGAGCAGAAACCTAATTTAGCTGTTCTGATTAGTCTTGCACAGCAGTGCGTGTTCCTGTTCGGAGGTTACATTCCCTAGGTCAGGACTGAATTTTTCCAAATGTCTCACTTTAGTGCATCTCACAATTTCATTTTCAATAGTGGGGAAATTGTAATTAAACAAACAGATTTGTTCATGTTCTCTGGGTTCACAGTACATCTTTATACTTATTACAGCTTTATCATGTGTATCATTCTAGAACATGTATCAAAAATGACCAAGGTAAAGTTACACTGGCAAAATAATCACTGGTGTAACTTCATCCATCTCAGAAGAGATGAACCACATATTTCACCCCTCAGTACTTAAGTGATTCAAAATCCACATCATATGGCAAAATAGCACATACAGCTCAGCCTCTGTGAATCCCCAGTAGTACACACCTCAATCAAGAGGGTAATCAGACAAAAAGAACTGGCAGGGTGAAGTTTTGGCATTCCTCAAAAGAAAGAACTTATTTTCCTTAGGCTGAAAGTATTCATGGAGCCACTGTATTAAAGTTTATGAAATTACACCGCAAATTAATTTGGTCTTCAGTGTTCAGAGTGTAAACAATGGCACTATTAGTTTGTTCAGACCTCTCTGGTCTTAATGAACTGATCAGATTATTCTATTCAGAGGCTTCACAATGATGGGGATCATTATGTATTGTCAAAAGATTCAGCACATAACATTCATAACACTGAAGTTTTGCTGGAGCTTCCTAATGTTAAAGGCTGATAAATTAAGCAGCCTTGGAATTCTCATTAAATATGTTAAGCTGAATTGCTGTGTATTTTGCCATAGCTAATGGGTTGGGTGACCAACAGTCATTCACAGCTGAGGGCATGAGATGATTATCTTATTAAGGGAGCTCAATGAGTGTTTAGAAAGGTACCAAGCACTAAAAAACTGTTGAAGTTTGAAGAGGGCTGCTCCAGATAATAGAATGTAAATACTTCTAAAAGAAAGTTTCTTTATCTTCTTAAAAAAGACAGACACATGTAACTGAGAAAAAAGTATTTCCAGTGACTAGTACAAAGATGAACATAATTCTTTCTTGGCTGAGGTGTGATTCATACTGCTTGTCTGCTACTGCTTTCTAGGCCGAACCCTGGCCAAAAAACTCCAGTTACTGATTCATCCTTCTAGGTAAATGGTAAGAATCATCACACATCATCTGCACTTCCCTTTTTCAAGTAAAGCTTCTCATCCTTCTTATCTGCTGTTAATGCTTTCCCTTATTTTTATTTCGATTTTTTCTTCTGCTTTTGAAAAGACATTTGTGATTCACAATTCCCATTTCTGTACACAACAGAAGTAATGGAAATACCAAAGATATACAAAGAGCCAAAACAGCATTGCTGCTCTCTGATCTTCTTACAAAAGCCCTAGACCACTCCAGAGCCCTGCCAAGCCTCCTCCAACATATCTAGTCTGATTTTGTTGAGAAAGTTAAGACTGATAGCTGATCTTAAACCCTCACTCTTAATGAAGCTGAAGAGAGAGAATCCTGTTATTTTTCAGTATTTATCTGCACATGGTTTCAAATCTTACAAGCCTTTCTCACTGCATTTAATGATGTTGCTAAAGATTTGAAACAACTATTGTAACTGCTTTTTCTTTGTAGATGCTGAAAGCCATTATATCATTTTAAGTGACAACCCACGTTCCTTTGAAGAACTCTTCTATAAAAGCATAACTAACATTTTTTAACATGTGTACAAAGTGAGAAAACAAAGTGCAGCAGCATTCATGACAAACTTGTGCTGTATTTTCTTTTTTTCTATGTGTATGACTTTTCCCTGCAGGAATTAAACCGTGACAAACAGTCAGTTGTGGAAAAGTGTAATTCAACAAATGTCAGATGAACTTGAGTTCTTTGATTATGTGCGTTCACCACCACATACTTAGATGTGCAAGGACTTCCTTCTGCTAAAGCACTTTGGTGTTAACTTTTACTCTGGAATTAATAAAAGCCATTGTTCTCTTTATGCTTTTGATGGATTGACAGGGTGCATATACATGGACTGCCTTTTTCATACAAATTTTGTGATTACTTTTCTGCCTCACATTTCAATAGTTGAAATACACTCCCTCCTTCCTTATTCCTACATTACAACCATATGGCTGCATAGTGACACTCCACAACATTTAAAAATCACCCCACAAATGTAAAAAACATTTCAAATGCTGGTCCTCATGACATATGATTTAAAATGGAAGTGAATTTTCTTGCAAAGTGTTTTAATGTAGATTTCGAGTCTCATTGGGCAGATTTGAGCTTCCTCCTGGTATTATCTGTACTCTGGTTTAAAGGCAACATAACATGGGCTTTGGAATTGGAGTGTGTGGAGTTGCTTTGATGTATTTTTGGTGTACTCCCAAGCTGTTCTATTAGTGCAGTGAATCAGGGAATCATGATAATTTTAGAACTGATGTAGTCTGTAAGCATATTAAGATTCAGATGAATAAACAAGAGTCCCTTCCTTAAAGCATTCCTCAAGTATAGTCATTCTGTATGATGGTGTGGAGACATGCTCCTGCTCTAAATTACAATCAAGCTTTGCAAAAGCTTTCAAAACTAGAGAAGGTACTGGCACTCAAGAATCTAGAAAGGGAGAGAATATATAATTTGCAGTATAATTTCCTCTCCCTCAGCACATACAAATATTTTTCAAAACAGAAATACCACAAAGCAATTTACTAAATGATAGAAAATTCCTGCAATGCAAAGTCTAGTTAATGGCCTTATTCACAGTGCCTCGGAATAATTAAAAAACATTACTGCTAGTAACAATTACTTTGAACTTTATTAAATCCTGTGATGAACCCATCCCTGTCAGTTTGTCATATGGGTGCTGGGAGGGTTGCTCAATGCAATAGCTTCTAACTGTCATCTCAGGAGCACTGTGGCCTGTCCCTTGTGGTGACCTTACTGACAGTTGGAAAAATAAAATTCCCTGCGTGTGAAACGTGTTTTTCTCTGGCTAATGGCATGGCTGATCTTTAACTCTTACAGTGCTGAGGATATCCTGCATTAGCCTTTGTCTGATTTGTGGCACAGGTACTTCTGTTGATTGTTAAAATTCAATCCATAGAAAACTAAAGCTTTGAAGGTATAGGCTGTAGGGGTCTGAAGTTACAGGGGCCGGGTTCCCTTCTGAGGCTTTCAGTTGTATCCTGGCCTGAACTCTGAGAACATTTCTAATATTCAGCTCAAATTCTAACTGAGGTTATTCTTGAAAAATAAGCTACCAGAGCCTGATAAAAACCAAAACAAACCAACAAATACCCCCAACCTCCCCCAGCAATAACTTTTTAAAAGGTATTCCCAAAAGCTTATCTTTGCAATTAATAGCACAGATGCATTGTACAGAGATAGTGAGCCAACCTGAAGCTTTTGGATTACAGAAACATCCTAAAACTGCTCTTAAATAAAAAAAAAAGCAAATCCATATTATTTTGCAAATTAATTAACAGAGATTTTTCACTTGTCTGCCTAAAAGGTGACCTCTAATTTTCAGAAAAATCTGTTAGAGTTTTCTTGCTATTTCAAGAAACTGGTCCAAGTTTTACATATATAACTTTTAATGCAAGTTATGGAACTGAGCGAGCATTCTTGTTTCATCTTCTGAAGCTAACATAGTCCCCAAATGTTCACATCACTTGGGAATAGGCTACTTAAAATTTCACAATAAGAAAGACATTGTTTAAGGATTGACTGCATTTCCTGATTACTCTGCATTTCAAGATTTGGATGAGTACCAAATATTAAGACCTTTGTCTTCTGTACAGGGTTGTGAAATCTCAATGAGTTTCTAAATCTGCAGATAACAAAGCTTGTAGGGACTACAAATAAACTGGAGGACAAGCTAGGAATTCAAATGAACTTGACAAGTGGGAAAGCAGATGAAAAGCAAAGGATGTTTATTCAGTGGGGACAAAGGCAAGGTTCTTCATCTAAGCATGAATAATTAGCTATGCAAATGTAGGATGTGGATCAAGTAGTTAGCAGTTTTACAGAGAAAGATACGAGGTTCGTTGTGCATCAGTGATGAACATGAGTCAACAATGTTACACTGTTGAGTAAAAGCCAAATACCCCCCTCAGACAGCTGAAAATGAGAGTCAAGATGCACGAGGCAATCTTTTCCCTACAGACAGAACCCATCAAGCTCCATGCCATCCAGCTCCTTGCTTTTAATTCCAAGGAACATGGACAAACTGGATAGAGTGAAACGAGGACAATGAAACAGCCAGGGTTCGCTATCTATGAAGAAAGACAGAAGTATTTGGAATTGTTAATCTGAAAGAATAGAAGCAGGAAAATTGTGATGATAGCCTATAAGTATGAAAAAGTTTTTTGTAAAACAGGAGTGAATAACATATCTGTATACATGGGCTATAGCATATAAAAATTCACAGTTGCAATAATGAAGATTCGATTTCACTTTCAGAAAATAAGCCTCTATTTCAGCCCTTCACCTTCCCTACCAACAGAAGTGAGATGGACATCATCTCCAACAAGAAATTTTTAACAGGTAAAAGAAACGGCTGTTAAGAATAAAGAAGGTGTAAGGGATCATACCATAGAACTTCATAAAGTGCCTTCCAGTGTTGTTTCCATTAAAAACCTAGCAAGTACACATTTCTGCACAGACTGAGGCAGAGAGTAAGGGCAATGAAAGCATGTTGAGAAATCTACTCTCCTGTTACTTTTTTTACAAGTTTTCCTTAACTGTGGCAGAAGCACACAGGAGAGATATAACTGGCTCAAGGTTCTAATTATTATTTGGTATTAGAGGAAAAATACATTCCTACCTTTGCCACATTGGGCTGACATACTACAGCTGATTTTTCCACACTCAGAAAAAACACTGAAAAATTATACCTAACATCTTATTCAAAGCAATAATCCAACACTGCTGATTCTCATCAGTTAGCCACTGTTTTATTCCCATCAACAGTGCTTAGCATGCATCCTGTGTGTATATGTTCATTTAGGGTTTTTTAAACAAAGAAGAGGAATAAACACCCACAACACCATCTAACTCAGTGGATTAAATCACAAATCAGATATTCTGATGCAAGGCTAAAACTCTGTAGACATGGTATAGACAGTGGAGGACTGTGAATTATAGGAATAAATGGAAGAGCTATGCCATTCCATATTTCAAGAAAAGTGGTTGCTTTCTAGGACTATAACAAGTATTAAATGCAAAAGCCAGAAAGACCCAGATCTTTAAGAAACATGTAAAATCCAAAGACCTAGATCCTTAAGAAGCATGTAAAATCCATTTCTATAACATATAAGCCATCTAGAAATGAGTTGTCACTGCCTTGTGTAAGGCTCATTCTAGAGCACAAATAATGCCAGAGGTAAACATCACAACTGACAAGTGAAGTCAAACAGAAACAAACCCTGAGAGGTAACATCAAAGTAAGCTTGGAGTTATATGTATAAGCCAGAAATATATAGAGCTGCATTTCAATAGTAAGAAATGGTTGTGCACAGATGGTCGGTGGTGTTGCAGTAGTATCTATATTTGCTATCACAGTTTTAAAAAAAAACAAACACCAAACCCACAAAACAGCTATGTTATTACTCCGAATCTAATCTTTCCCATCATCTAAATTCTCTTCCTTGAGTTAAACATACTGAGGATATTTTAAGAAGTGAAATCACCACCTAAAGTGGTCAAAGGCCTCGTACAGCAAATGGGACAGGAAGATGAAAATATATCTACAACTCAAGTAAAAATAATGCCAGGCAGCAGCTACTGATCTTCCTATAATATTTGCCAGGCTGTAATGTTTTGCAAATTAAATTACTGAAGGGAATTTGTATGTGTAAACACAGCAAGCAGTACTTAGTTAATCCATAAATTTATTGGCTTAAGGAACAGTTCAACCACATGGTGTTATTTAGAAATCTGTGAGGTTCTAAGAAATCAAAAATTTCACTGTGAAAAAGAGCTTTAATTTCTGTTGCCTTGAACTTTCATAGTATCAAATTTCACAATACCTATTGGCGAAAATAACAACACTGATTCAGATAAAATGCAATTTATCGTCGGAAAAACAGCTAGACAGAGATTAGACTTTAGGACATATTCTCCTCTTGATATATGTGCTTAATTCCTCTCAGCACTGAAGGGTATTATTTGCATGTTTCAGAATAGACTATATGCCTTTCAACTTAAATGTAATATGTAGGTTCCATTTCAAAAATGAGTGGGTGTGAAATGCAAGAGCATAGCATACAGTGCTGATGATTACCTAATGATACCAATAACGTGACCACACCATGCCATGAGAGTTCAAAGCATGGCTGAAGAAGATTTAAGCCAGCACACCCTCTATCAGATAACTTCTGAGGTCATTGAAAGCTTTGCTGTTACTTATTTGTGTTTGCTGTGTCCAGCTGAGAGAACACCTCTCTTATTCCATGTAGCAAGGCCCAGTAACAGACTCCTACATTAGGGCTTGCCAAAAGTCATGGTGCACAAAGAAATAAATTACCTCAGCAGCAGCTTTAAAATGCTGACTTCATTGAATCATAGAATCATAGAATCAGCTGGGGTGGAAGGGACCTCTGAGAACATCAAGTCCAACCCTTGATCCACAACCACAGCAGTTACTAGACCATGGCACTAAGTGCTTCATCCAGTGTCATTTTAAAAACCTCCAGTGATGGAGAATCCACCACTTCCCTGGGCAGCCCATTCCAACGCCTGATTGCTTTGAAGAACTAAATTATGACCAGAAGCCAGTTTTGCTGCATTATTTCTTCACATTGGTCACTAATTTCACATAGCTTGGACAAGTAACTCAGCATTTATGTCTCAGTTCCTTTGAGGTTAACACTTGGACTTGATCTTACAGGTACTGCCCAACCTTAATGATTCTATGATCTCTGATATAGGTGAGGTTTAACTAAAGATTGTTCACTATTTGGCAACATCAGTAGAGAACAACACAAAAATGGTAACCATTTTCTTAGGTCATAGAACTGTTGCAGTGAAGATTAGATACAATGTTTTGCCAATATTAAATATGAGGTAAGACACTTGCACTACCAGGCAGGCATAGATAGAGGAATGAGAGAAAATGCATGATATCAGAATAGCTATCATATTTTTGAGGGCACCATTTTGGCTTCAACACTGACTTTGGAGGAGAATCTTGCAAAATATTTAACTAACTCAGTAAAACAAGTGGTCAGATACAACCCCAAGTATGTTTATACCCATGACAATCCAGTGCTGATCAACAGAGATGTCTTAGAGAGAGATTCACAGTATCTGAAGGAAATTAAAAGAAAAGAAAGGAATTTGACTGCAGGTCCATTCAAATGCCTTGCAGCAGGCAGATAATCAAACTTCTGAAGAAACCTTCTTAAAGCAAGAAAACCCCAAATATTCATGCCCCTTTATCTTTTACTATATTAATAATGCAGCAACCTGTTATGCTTATCCAAGATTATAATCTGGTCCAGAAGTGATAAAAATTAAGAGGAACATGAAATATTTGATAGAGCTGCACTTTTCTCAGAAGTTTTCTTGAGTTGGCTAACACACTTTCAGGAGGCAGAGTGCAAGGTAAAGCTAAGTAGAAAGCTTTTGTGAATAATTTTAAATAATATTAATAATTTTAAAGATATCCTACTATCAAAATAGAGAAATTAATCCCATCTACATAAATAGAAATGTATGAAATAAAGCCCAAAAACCTTCAGGTGACAGAAATACTACTTTTGAAGCGTAGAAGAGTTTCATGACAATATCTGGGAGACAAGATATACAGACTTCTTGTTTTCCTCTCCAAGAAGAAAAAAGAAAACTTGCTTCAAAACTTACCCAAAAGTGCAGAAAAAAAAAATGCTTAAACCAATATTTGTTGCACTCAGTTGGAAATGTTAGCTACTCCCCTGAGGGATGCCCAGGTCACAGCATTCCACCCAAGGGAGAGACATTCCCTTTTCTCCTGAACGAATTTACTAAATTTTTTTTTCAATTAAGATAGAGTTGGATAGCAAGGAGTACAGACAGAATTTAAACCACTTTTCTCTCCCTCTTTATCCCAGTTTATTCTCCACTCGGGCCCTGATCCAGTCTGGGTTTTCCCCCATTAGGATCCCCAGGCTCCCCTGCCTCATTCCCAAACCCTCTCCCTTCCAGAGCAGTGCAGGATCCCTCTGCAACCCCTTTCTCCTCAGGCTTCTGCTCCATCATGAGCTTCTTTTCACAGGTCACAGCTCCCTCAGGATAAACCTGCTCCTATATGGGGTCCTCCTCACAACAGGGGAATCTCTGCTGCATCACCCTCTCCTCCTCTCAGCTCACAGGGCTGCTTTTCCCTGCCTTCCTCAATGCCTGAAGGGTGGTACTTGAACCAGTGTCTCCTGGGGCACCCTGCCCATGGCTGAGGGCTCAGCTGTGCCCTTCGACTGGTTTGAACACAGGGTAGCCCCGAGCCCTGACCTCCCCTGACAGGGGCTGCCTGCAGCCCCCAGTGCCTCACCACACCCACCCAGTACGGACCAGGGGGGCCTTGGTATCACCCTCAGCTGTTGACTCAGATCTCACCAATCTTTTACTATTTTAAAACTGGGAGCTCAACTGGACGAGTGACACTGGCAGTGCATCACAATGTAACAATCAATGTTACACATGCTGTTTTCCAGGGTCACAGGAGCCAGGAAGCTCCTTCTCCCACCCTCTCTCCATACCAATAAGCAGCCCAAAGCTCAAACCCTGCTTTGAGAGAAGCTGCTCTTAAATACCAGCATTAGCACTTGCCATCTAACTAGGGTGTTTCTCCTTCCCCATTTCATGCTGGTCACTGGTCACCACCGCTCAGAGAATGAATACCATGCATATTGATGTTTCATTTACCAAGCACTAAGTGCTGGTGATGGCAATCCATGCCTTTCTGGGATGTGATCTCACTGCGTTCTTAACTCCAAAGATTCAATGCCCCTTTGACGCCTAACCAAACTAGCAATTAGTTGTCAAAGCACAGCTAAAATGGCAAAAGAAAACCTGTAGATTTAATCAGCAATTCTATGGTAGCTGAAATTATGCTGCTTAATGGCTGGAATGAGTTGCAATAAAAGTGAGTTGACTGCATATCCCCGAAAATTGATTCCTGGAAGAACAGTCAAACACAATAACTTCAGGAAATAACATTAAAAAATATTAAACCACGGGTCTCTATTGCCTTAAAACATGGGTATAAAATCTAAATCTCTTTAGGAGTATACCAAATTTAGCCAAAGATGTAGCTGGAGAAAATAAATTTAGAAAGGGAGATTTTGTTTGGAATAAATCTTCAGAACAGCCTAGCTGATTGCCTTTTCATAAAGACTACTTCTTCTGGGGAAAAAAATTTTAACTCTCTTGATGCTTTGGATGTTTGAGGTTTTCTTGGTGAAATATCTCATTGTTTTCATTTTACAGCCACAGACAATAGTGCTCTCTCATCAGGACGATGTATACAAAAAAGGTAAAAAACTGTATTTGAAAATGGTGAATTCCAATTCACGGAGAAGTTGAATAAAAATTAAAAATATCCTTGAGGCATCACTCTCATGAATGCTGGGAGTTTAGCCATGATGTTAGAACTGGGCTTTGCCATCATTTCACGTCACAAACTTAAATTGGACAAGTAATCAACAAGTATCCAAAAGTAATCAACAAACATTTTAAGACAAAACTATTTGATAAATAAAAATGTTGTGTCTGTGTTACTAGACACCCCAATTTCACAACGTCTCAAGAAGCATGTGTAGATCGTGTTTACAACTTTTGGGCATGAAATACTGTGCTACTCATGTTCATTCTTCAGGATTTTTTGCAGGGTGACAGCTAAGGTTTCTATTTCTCAACACATTGTGATTTTATACAAGGTATTTGGAAAAAAATAATGATGGAAATTGGTATTCTTTTGCAGTTCTGCTTCTGGATAATGACACAGAAAATACTTCCATCATGCAAATTAATCTTTTGGAGAGATGTGACAGACTGGTGTTAACTATCTTGCTGTCAAATTTTAAAGCAATAGCTTTAAGTATTTAATCAACATGTTTTTAAAAACAAAGTAAATAGAAAAAGAAACTTTTTTAGCTTTACCTACATGTCCATTTTATGTTGATAATGTCTGGTGTTCAAAAGCTGAAGCTCTGTGAAGGAGTAACAAGTTCACATTTTGTCATTATCTGCATGATAAAAAAGGACAAGTGCAGTAACAATACAGCAGATATTAGGATTTTCACAGTTAACAGCCTGCCTGTCACACCTCTCATTATCTTGCTTGCATACAGATGGCTTTTACAATATTTTTCCCAAGTATCCTGTAATACCAAAATGAATTCTGTAAAATGACTTACCATATGTTTATAAATACTGTGTATGTAATCATTACATCTAGGCTGAAAGAGAGGGACATTTGCATGTAGAAGTTTTCAGATATCTCACTAATGGACAACATTATTTGTATACACACCTTGTAATTTATTACAGATGAAGACTACTACTGATAAAGGAATTAAAGACAGTGTGTTCAGCACAGTCTCACTAGCTTCATATAGATGCACTGAACTACCTAAACACAGTTTGATAAGTCAGTAAACATGTGGATACCTAACTTTGCTGCTGCACATACATAACCAGTCACTTATCTCCTTCATCCCAAATGAATGTTTTGGAAATAGTACAAGCACTATAACAGGTACTTTGAACCAAATATTGATATCAAAACAGAAAAAATGAAATAAATGTTTCAGCAAATGCCAAGTCTAAAGACTGTAAGAACAGGGACTTTAGGAAATAGGAGAACAGCTGCCCACTGAGAGACTTGTTCTTACAGGTATGCTTAATGAAAGATGTGGGTGAGACGCTGAGCTAAGAGTGACTTAAGAGATGCACATTTCTTATTAACAAATTAATTGCAAAGTTACTGTAGTACTTTGCAGCTCACACAGGGTGAGAGCAATGAGAGGAGATGAACAAGCTGATGGGCCAGCAAGAGCCCAGGACACGGAATGGACTGCAAGGCACGGAGCAGGGAGATGCAAGACAGACAATTTTATCCCACCTTCTGCCATGGCTGCCTCATCTGCTGGTTGATCTAGTCTGTAACTCACAGAACATACTGCAGATGAATTACCTGGTTTCTGCCTGGCAAAGAGACTGGCTGGCGATCTGGCAAGAGCTTGTTACACCTGTTGTGTCTTTACATTTTAATACCACTGTTTACCTTTGCTGTTGCATTTACTAATGGTTCCCTCAAGAAATAGTTAGATCTCTAATAGTGTTTTTCTAATCTGTAAAAACCTCTTTGCTCTTCTTTTGGATAAATTTGCAAATCAAGGTTACAAGTATCCTTGTTAGCAACATGTTTACATTTATATTTTGTGTACTATTAATAATTAAAAGGACTGTCCAAAAAGACAGTGAACCTTGGTCTTAGACTAAAAAAAAATGGGTTATCTTCATTTATTTTGCTGCTGCTTGATCCAAGGGTTAATTAACTTCAACTAAATATCCCTAAAACTGCTGAATGTGAATTTGTTTTTATCCTTGGTTCTAGTTCTTCCCCTTCCTGCTAACTAGTAGAATTTTCTATTGTAAACAACTTTGTTTTGATCTCTATTTAAATAACTTTTTTTCTAAAGGACTTTTGTGTCTCAGTCCGCACAACATGATGGTGACTCTCCTTACAATCTGTTATTTTCTTTCCCTGTATGTGTTCTGTGGTAGCTGCTAACTCTGCATTGAGAGACGTCCCAGAATGGAGGTGCTGAATTACTAATGCACATGTAGGCATTCAGAAAATGTACCATATGAATCTCAAGTAGCATCTAATTTGACATTATGGCCTATTCAGCATGCAGTTAGCCTCAGATAACAATCACAGTTCACAGTCATGTTGTGTTAAGAATCATACAATACTTTGTTAGATTCGCTTTAGTAAAGCTGATGTTCCAATGTAACACATAAAGCTGAAAAGAAAAATGTCATGTTGGGAATTTCTCAATAATTATAAAGCCTCTCAAAATAAACTAATACATATGTCATTTACCAAACAATATTGGTTTTGGTTGCTGCATGTCTCTAGTCATCAAAGTGGAATTATTATAGCTGTGATCATCTAATATGGACATGCAAACACCACGTAACTACCTTTCATCAATAGATCAGTCCACATTTTGAAAATTGTTTCAGGGAAATTTGTGCCAGAGATGTGTGCACTGAAACTGGTTACAGCAATCACTGTTAATCAGTCTTTAAAAACCAAACAACAAAAAAAAATGTTCCCAGACATTTTGTGAACAGCACAAGAAGTCAGACATTCTAGGATTAATTATTCAAAGCTCTCATTTATTTCCTTACACGTGCTCTACAGAAACTTCCATGGTATTTCAGATGAGATACTTTAAGAAAGAACATCTTTCTGCTGCTGCTTTTTGTTGCTGCTTCTGTGCCTGCACCACATGAGTATCTCTAAGGATTGGACAGCCTATATGTCTAAAATGCATGAGTGCCTCTTCTACACTCGTAAGGATAAAACAAGCAGAAAGAAACCCCACCTACTTCACTAAAAATAAAATGTCTCACTAGTGCAGCATCACTTTCAGTTTTTCCTCTCTAATTCAGTAGCTACTGGAGTCATCACGCCCTAACCTGACTCTTCTGAACATCAGACTTCTCATTGTGTGGAGTGGTTTGACATTAAAATACAGAGTTGAGACACCACGCACTGTTCCCCATGTATCTTTGTTTAGTGCCTCTGCACAACAGATGGAATTTTATGTCATGCAGCATTAGGCTACTGTTAAATTTTAATTTCAATTAATGGTCTTTATGCTCTTTCTTTATGCACACCAGGGATATTTTAGGCATCCATTTCCCTTCTAATTAGCTTTTATTGCTGAATTCATTCTGAATCTCTGGAAGTCATTAGATTCTCCAGGATTCGTGGCTGAATTTACTTACTCTCTAATAAAATTAATTAGTCCTTCACAAAGAAATAGCTAAATTTGGTCTATCTCTATACATACAGGTAAGTACTGAAAGTCTGTTATATCTACATATCTCTTTCAGGTACACTCTCTTTTTTTTTAATGTTGATTTTATCCTTGTTACTAACATCACCGTTTCTCAGGTTGATATTTTGCCTACTTCACTTAAAATGAAACCTATTTCAAGTCCTTTGTCTTCTAGATTATGGCACAATATCACTTATACACTAATCTCTGTCAAAAAGCTGTTATGTATTGTGAGTTTCCTTAGAACATTGTGCTCACTGTAAAACTGCACAGAGCCCTATGGCCTAAGGCACAGGTAATTTCCACAAGTACTGCTTGAGAAACTCAGATGATGTAGGCTGATAAACTGTAAAAAGTATAAAAACTTTTATTGGTCTGCTTGAAAAAAGAGAAACAGCCACAGTAATCCAGGAAAGAAAGGAGTCAATATATATTCTCCCCTGCCCTCAGTGATTTACTAGAAGAAAGGGTCAAACGTTTTCATGCTTCTGGGAAGCAAACAAACAAAAAAAAGTGTGCTGTGCACTAGTGTGGCTACTTTCTGTGTGTTTACCATTTGGACAGTTGCTTATAAAAATCTTGGTTAGCTTAGTGGCACAACAACATTAAGCTCTAATTTATCACTGTGCTATAACTATGAAAATTGAATAATATACCTTCAAGGGAGAGGCAATGAAAGATTTCATGCTGTATGGATTACAGTGGAATATTTATGTCACTAGTTAAGAGTCTGCAACAACTTTTGTGGTAACCTCCCATTTTAAGAGGCATAAATTGTACGTGGCTATTATATGGGCACAGCACAAGTAATTTGTAAAATATTACAATATTTATAAGACTCAGAATTGAACTTAGCACATAAATAGTTTCCTTTATTTATACTTTTCGTAATATCAACACACAAACTGCATTACTTTTAGAAAGTGGTTATGAACACGCAATAGACATTTTTATCTATTCCCAGATCTAAATAAAAAGGTACATTTATACTAGAGACACCATATGTCACATATGTATGGTCATATACGTACTGTTACCACTGCATTGATGGACATAGCAATGCAGTGATAACAGTGTTTTTCTGATCCCTTTCTACAGTCAAATGCACCTCATGTAAATATTCATTTTATTTAAATCCATCATTTTGAAGGACCTGCCTTCACAGAGGTGACACCCTCACAGACAAAAGATGTTCTTTATAGCAGACAGGCAGCTAAAGTCAGGAGAGTTGAACATACAGGCAAGGGTCTAAATGCTGCTCAGAAGCAAACATAAAACATGCTGTAACTGGAAGCATAAGAGCTGTGGCAGCATGAGTGGGGGTTTATTTCCTTTTCTAATTTGGCATCCCCATACTAAGGATATTCTCACCAAGTTAAGTCCAAATTCCCCGTTTAATAGAAGAGAGAAAAAAAAATTGACAAGAAAAGGTACTTCAGAATTGCACACTAATTTAACATTTTCCTGGTTTGCTCCTATAGTAATAGCTGATTTTTTTTTCCCATCCTGATCTTTTTTCGGTTTGATCTCCCATACTAGGCCCAAGAGCAACAGTACCTGGCTGTATTCAATATATTTGTCCTTGGCTCTTCCCAGTGTGCCCAGTGCATGCTCTTGCAAAGCCCAAGGTTCTTCCCTCTGTGCTGCAGGCACAAGTGGGCATGAACAAAAGAACAAAGCTAGCTTATATCCTCATGAAAAAGTGCACAAAACGAATGACAGTCCAAAAAACATACAAAGTAAACAGACACATCCAAAAGGAATGCTTTACATTGTGTCACAGTTTTGGTGCTCAAGGTTAAATCTAAAATCTACTACCTTCCATACTGTTCTTTAGCTTTCAGGGAGAAAAAGACAAACTGTAGCTGGAACAGAAAACCTCTGGAGAAGGCTTAATCTTCAGAATGACCTATGGTCCTCCACCAAGGAAGTACAGTGAATGGTTCAGAGCAGAACAAGTTTTTTTTTTTTTATCCATTGCATAAAAGGTACCTTACTCAGGTCTTGCCTCAGAAAGGTAGAAAGCCATGGCTTTTCACACCCTCATAAACACAAAACAGGCAGAATCACAGAATCATAGAGTCAACTGGGTTGGAAGGGACCTCTGAGATCATCAAGTCCAACCCTTGATCCAACACTAAGTGGCACTAAGTGCCACATCCAGTCTCATCTTGAAAACCTCCAGGGATGGAGAATCCACCACTTCTCTGGGCAGCCCATTCCAATGCCTGACCACCCTCTCTGTAAAAAACTTATAGAAGAAATGGTCCATAACAGCTGAGCATCTTAAAAATCATCAGTTACTTCATAAGGGACAGGAACAGATATCAGGGAGCACCAGAGCAAGGGTGAGGTGGGTGAGCAGAAGTGCATGTTATCCACTGATGCAACCCAGCTGCCAAATTAACCAGGTACATGAGTGTGGACTCCTGGGTTCTGTTTTAAAGATTTCAATTCTTTTTAACTCTCTTCAAGTTTGTTTTTGAAGAATAATTTTACTTCTCTGTTGGATTTCCCAAGTTTTCACCCTTTCCAAACAGAAAAAAAAAATTGCTATTTTGTCCTATGGGTTAAAACTCGGTAATCACTCCATGAGAAATTAGGAACCAGAAATAATTCTTTCATCAGAGTCTTTCTCTCTGCCTAGGGGAACTTCAGTTTAGATAAATAGTGGACAAGATTGAAAAAAATCTTCAAACTCACTTGATCATAGACTTTTCCAGAAGAATAATACTCTAACCCAATATAAAAAACAAGTACAGAAGTAGCTTAAAGAATTAGATCACTCAAGGAAATTAAAAGGCCAAATCTGTTTTGCCTTTATGGAACAACTGGCAAAAGCAAAAGCAAGAATTATTCAAAATGGTATTTTCTTAGGCTTCTTCATTATCATTTCCAGGCAGTGCTTTTTCACAAGATTAAAACAAAAGTAAGTAAATGTATTTATAGAAAATGTTTAAATATTCATGGTCATGAAGCATGGCACAACCTCATTTTGTGTTATTCAGACTCATAAAATGTGAAATAAAATGATATTTTCCCCCAATTCAACCTTTTTTTAAAAGGAAATGCTGACTAAAACAAAAGAATCATGCAAAACAAATGATCAGAATAAAAGGATGATATGAAGTATGGATGCTAATTGAAAAGCTTTCATTTTTACTCAAAAGCTATTATGTGTTTTCATTTAGGGATTTTGGGTTTGTGATTTTTTTTGCATAAATAAGTTTAAACAATGGGTAATACAGATTCATTTATGAATTTACTAGGCTGGAATTTTAAATAGTCTCAAAAACTCAAGCTGGTCAAAAATTAAATAATATAAAATAAGCCACCTGCTCCAATTAACATACCTAATTTCTTCTCTGCTTTATGTAGCCATTTTTCCCATGAGCATATTCCACATGCAAAATTTGGAGTGCCAGTGTACTTCTTTTGTTTTATATTTTCAATATTATTTAGTTTTACAAACCCTCAATTTTTACTTAATCCTCATTCAAGCAGATTTATTTTTTACAAGTGAAAGCTTTTTTAAGACTTACTGGTTAGCAAAGTCGGGGTTTGGGGTTTTTACTTTCTTTTTTTTTTTTGTTAAACCCGATGCTTATCCCTGATGTACGTGCAATTTTTGCTTTAAAGTATTGATTTCACAGCTCCCTGAAATTTTTGAGCACTTGTCTTTGAAGTATCACACGTGACAGCACTTGTCTTTGAGACCTTCAAACCTGTTCCTGCTAGTCGTGGGCTATAGAGTCACTTCACCACAGAAACCCATAAGCTGTGGCTGTGTGTCATTGCTACCCTTCAAAGCTTTTTTTCCTTCTGCAGCTTTTGTTTGGGATTATTTTATTGTGTCAGTGACTAACAGGCCCCCTTAGATTGTCATCCTTTATTGCCTATTCCTGACAGCTGCAAAAATACTGGCTTCCTTTTTTAATCATGAAATGAACTGTTGCAGGAATGGGGAACACTACAGTTTCCTCCACATAACGTTCTCCAATCAGAAAATTATAATTTCTCAGATGCATTAGCACAGTATACTAGGAAACAGCTGCATAATTTAACTTAATTGTTAAGCAATACCTCATTATAGCTAGACAGTAAATTCAGCAGTTCACATTTTTTGTGTGCCTCTCGTCTTTTCAGTGCTCAGATCATGTTCTCTTTTTCATCTGCCTTTCTTCTCCCAAAGGTGCTGGAAAAGAGCCATATTTGCAATAAAAATGAATTTAATCTTCTTTAAGAACCAGTTTAAATTCATGGTAGATGCCTAAGATTCAAATTGATAGGAAAGTAAGCCCTTGTAGATAACCCTGGAAAGTCTGATAACAGACACTCTTCTATTTTTTCAAACAAATAAAAAATCCCATCCAAAATCCAAGACCAACTAATCATTCTGTTTTGAAATACATCTTAACTTCTAAAGGCCTACAATAGCAGTAAATATTGTTCAGCAGGGTAGAGGTGGAGAGATTCAAAAAGAATAGAATTTAATGCAGATGTGGTGAGCATCTAATGTATGAGTTGTTGTAAGACACTGTGAGATATGAAACCATTAGCATTCCCCACTAGTTCATCTAAGAAAATGTAATTTATGGGATGAATTTGATCAGGCAATGTTGGCAAGTTAACACCATTTCTTCTCCAGTCATGCAGTCAATCTAGTCCTCCCTCTCTCCCTCCCTCCCTTCCTCTACCCCTCCCTTCCTTTCTTCCTTTCTTCCTCCTTAATAATGGTTTCATCTTAAACCAGTTTAGTTTTAAATCTTCTTCATTTCCAAATTTGGGATTTTGTTTTTGTTGTTGTTGGTTGTTTGTTTTTTTTCAAATTAGTACTTTCTGTGTCAATTTGAACATATTTATGCAATTACATTTGAGTTCAATGGCAAGACAGCTATTTGCATAGTGTCTTCACAGTGTATGTCTATGTGCTGACTCTTAACTCCCATGTAAGTTATTAATTTAGTACATTTTCTCTGTTGACAAAAGAAAAAATTCCACTTAGGTTCTATATTAGACATAATTTATGTTTTAAGCAACTATTCCAAACATGCATCACTTTTATTGCTGCCACGTGTTTAGGTACCTCTAGAATATTTATGCTGTATCATTGAATACCAATACAAAAATCCCCTAGAGCTGCCTGTAACTTACAGGTGTGTTCCCAGTCCTGCTGCTGGTGGTTTCTGCCTCTTTGGACCAGGAGCTTTCCTGTGTTCTGAACACAAATTGAGGCTGCCTGTGCTATGACTGGCACACCTTACCAGGGTTTATATGGTATGTGGGAGAAGGAAAAGATGTTACCCCAAAGGTGATACTCACCCTCCAGCCCCCGGGAAGAGATTGTCTGTAGCGTGGACTCTCCAACACTGAAAATAGAAGACAAGGCATCTTCATTTGTAAGTCTACTTTCAGTCATGCAAAAGGCATACAGAACTCATTTGGAATAAGATCAGAACAGTAAATATTAAGAACCACTGCTTACATTCCCTGCTGTAAGTTAGGACTATTATAGAGAAGCACTCAAGAGAGAATAGGAAAACTTCAATGACCTTTTTTCTTGCCGGTTCTATGTACTGTGAGCAATCAGTAATTAAAGGTGTTCTAAAACTGTAGCCAAACATTGCAAAAAAATTAAACCTTGGACCTTTATAGGAAGATTTTGAGGTTTTGGTCTTTTGTTATTTTTCAGATTTGTTCCCTTTTATGTTCACAGAGATTAAAATAAAATCACTTGGATACAAGAAACAGTAACACTAGGAATCTGAAAGTGTTTAGTTAGACCATGTAATTACTGATAACAATCAATCATCCCTGTAGCTTCTGATCCATGTAATTCCCCACCCACTGAAATTCAGCTAGTTTCTAATAAATCTTTCATTACTAAAAAATTGAAGAAAGGTTTTTTGCATATTTATAACCATTTAATAATCAAATGTTGGTCGGGGTTTTTTTGTGATTACTGCACATCTTAGTACAGCCTGACTTTATTAGATCGCTTTCAGAAGTTTTCAATTCTGTACATTGTTTTTTCTGTTAAGAAATATCAGCATCATCTGATTTCACTAGTATCTATCTAGTTTCCCATACTGTGGATTAATACATATTCCTTGCTCTTTCTCTCTGAGGAGGAAATAAAAAGGTCCTGATTGTTACACTTGGACTTCTATAAGCAGGATTTGACAGTTCAGAATCTGACAAAACATGGTGAAAATACCTACCTGTGTATTAGTATGCAATTATACAATGAAATGTACCTGTAGTTTTACTGAAGGGAATGACTAATTGGCTTCCTAACCTGGTCATCTAATTAGAGTAAGCAGAACTGTAGTCATAGTTCTTAGGACAGCCAGTTATTTTCTGTTGATAATTACAGAAGAATAGGAGAGAAACAGCCTTGCCAGTGTTTGCATAAGGGAAAGACTATTTCACTTCTGCATTAGGCAAGGGGAAGGAAAAGATCATCACAAATATGTGGTGAGGTTTAATTTTAAAGTATATAATTTATACCAATGATATTTATATGCTACATAAAAAGTGCACTCTTTTATTGAGAGAAGGTATTAAAATAAGTGTAAACCTGGGAGAGCTGAACACCTCCTATGAAATATTGCTGAGTCAAAAAAAAAAAAAACTTCACTGCCTGACTTCATAAGTGTCCACAGCTACAGAATTAGTGTTTTCAATTTAAAATTAACCTTTGTGTTACAAACAGCACCTGATCTCAGTCACTAAGAAAAGTACTCCCTGTGGCAGAAGCAGTTTCTTGCTCTCTGCCTCCAACCTGTTGAAACGCACTCTGTGGCTGTAAGGACTTCAACTGGTGAAGTTATACACTGAATATTCTATCATTCTATTTTATACATGTATCCTAATCACAGACTCCTTGCATATTTGATGTATGGTGAAGGCTCTGGTCATGTTATGGACAATCTTTACTTGTCTGTTCCAAGAAGAAAAGTGGTTTGGGCCAAGTCAGAACCCCATTAAGAGTATTTCTCAGTATGATTCAGTATGTCTGTACATTATTTAACGAATCTGATTATGAGCTCACCGTTCCTAGTTCAAATTCAAGAGTAGCTTAGATGAAGAAATTGCACTTGTTTAACCTGGAGATGAATCAGGTCTTGTGATGAAAAGATGTCAGAGAAGGGCAATAACTTAGCAAATTGAAAAATGCTAAAGAGTGACAGCTATTGTTCTTTAAACCAAGTCCTTACAGAAAAGTTTGTCAATCTGCTGTTGCAAACATATTTACAAAAGGTGCTGATAAAATCTATGGGTATGCTTACAACGGGAGAAAAACGCAGTCCTTCTGTGGTCAGTGTAGCAGCTATGAAAACAATATAAACCAAAAAATAAATCAGGAATGCAAAACCTGAAAACAATTATTCAAGCAAGTATAACTTGCGTAATATGTTAAAGTAAACAATAACTCCATTAGCATATTTTGCAGTTCCCTGATAGCCAACCATACTTATCAACAAGGAACTGAGTCTTCTTTCTGCATGAATTAACCTTCATCTTTATCTCTCAGTTTTTGAATGGCAAACACTGTAACAATGATTGAGATTAAAATGTTAGCCTGAAGTCAGATACCTGATACAATGGATGAATCTTTAATTCACTTTTAAATTGCTTAAATAATGTTACATTCAAAATTTTCTGCACGAATGAACATTAATTCAGCCAGCAAAGAAATGTTGCCATGTTTAATTCAATAGTTTTAAAAATTTACTTATTAAAAGATTCTAATTTAGCATTTTCTTTGTTATTTTATGCCTTGCTTTGTAAGATGCATCAACAGACCATGATAAAGAGATTAAACAAAGCTGTAAAAATTCTGCCCAAATAGAGTATTTGTTTTTATTACAATGGCTTTTTACACAGAAAACAATGACAAAAATAAATGACATAATTTGATAGCAGATTAACACAATCATGACCTCTGCTTCTGCAGCAGTTCACTGATAGGTAAGTAACAACTAATAAAGAGGGCTCTTGAAGTCTAGTGGGTCTAGTTCTCTTATTTATCACTATTTGTCATTTAGATAGATGTCACTCCTTGAAAAATCCTAGAAGATTGGATAAATTTCTAAAATTCCCTAAAGTGTTTAAAATATTCAGAATTTAATAAACTATCAAGTGACTATGATATAAACCAATCAGCATTAATCTGATTAAATATCATATTTATTAAGGGAAAAATATAGGAAAGCCCACAGACTATGGGTAGAAACCTACCACTATTACCACAGAATTTTTAGCTTTATTTCTCACGCAAATTCCTTAAAGTAAAACATTCATGTTCTGGAAGAGATTGTATAATTAGCAAAAGTAGATCCTTCCCCACAAATTAGGGAGCCCTCCATCTTTATTTCTTCCATAATTTCATAAATTTTCATATCCATTAGAACAGATAACACATTAGCTCTCCACCTCCCTGCTGCAGCCTTAAAAGTCTTGAAAGGGATCTAGCAGCAATCTAAATTGAGGGTTTTTTAAGGTAATAGGCTAACCCAAATGGTTTGGGTAATAAGGAGGAAAAGATTTCCAATAAAGTTCAAGAACTTTCTTTCTCGGCTTAAAATTAAGGTACGTGATTTTAATCACTAATATATCCCTGCTGCTCTCCCAGTCTGCATTGAATATCACAGCACTCTCATTACAGTTCTTAGCTGAGCTTCTACCAAAACAAACTCTTCAAGCTGGGAAGTTACAAGGAGCATTTGTCAAGAAAGCTGCATCAGACCAGGTGCCAGATCCGCTCTTGTGCAAGAGTAGGATAGAAAACCCCAAACCATACTGCTTTTCTCTAGACTATGATCCACACAGACTTCCAGGGTACACCTGAGGGATCCCAGCAGTTAGTGCACCAATGAGTGAGTGCTCGTCTCGCAGCTGGTGCTAGGAAGTTAAGAAAAAGGTAAAACAAATATGACTCTGCACATTACAAGAGGCCTTTAAGGTGCCATTTGTGTACCAGAAACTCACAGTGCAACCCAGATCAACCATCTGAGGCACCAACACCCCAAAGTGAACTGTTCCGTGCAGAAAAGTGTTATGAGCCCTGTCCACTGCTGTGGTCCTACAGAAGGAAAAAGGAAACAAAACCTTTATGCTTAAGATGTTTTCAATAAAAAACTCGTTTGAAAACCTAGTGATCTATAAGACAAAGATTTAGGACAGAATTTGAAACTGTTTGAGAGATTTTTTTGTTTATTTTGCTTTTCTAAGCCTGAGAGTTCACATAGTTCAGGTTCTAGCAAAAGAATTAAGACCAAAAAACTGCCCAAAGACTTTTTCCTTCACCTTACGTTTTTAGTCTACTGTCAGCAACACAGAAATTTTCAGGTACTGTTAACTTGTCTTCCCCTAGAAAAAGAATCTCTTTTAGCTTCAAGTACACATTTAGGGGATATTAAAATCTACAAAACATACTGCTTTTTCATAACAGTTGATATGAACTTGTTTCTTAGTGTGGCAGAACTAAGAGTATACCAAATATCTCCAAAATCCTAAATATTCAATCCAGTATTTTTCTACTCTCAATTCTGGTACACACCTTCACAAAGCTCACTATAAAACACCATTGGGAATGTTTATCTCAATGCATGTGAGTCCACAATTTAATCCTGTAACCTCAAGAACATCATCATCATTTATTTTCTTCCTGAAGTGTTCAGCGAGCTTTAAGTGTATCTGTGTGATATTTAACTCAGGCATAGGTTCATGTTCATATAGAAATATCTGTATATATACCTTGAAGCTTCTGTCCTCATCTCCTTTTCAAACAGGCTTTTGGTGCAGGCATAGTGTAAAACAGGCACACATTAAAGACCTTAGCAGTGTTTCATTACACCATGCAAATGAATGTGCCCATTCCATGTTAACTTAGACATTTTTATCCCACTGCCTACTGTGGAGTATGGAGGTATATTCACAGCTGCAAAGAGGGCTGCCCTGCTCAGTGTTCACAGACCAGTGAACAGTCTGGTCCCATTTAGCAGTGACAGTGCTGAACAGCAGTAGAGATTCTTTAAGGAGAAATGCCTTTCTAAACAACCAACCTGAACTCAGGAAAATGCATTAAATGAGCTTTCATCAAAATTTTGAAATATTCCAGCTGGCAACGACAGCAATCCTCAGTTTCCACTTTCTTAACTGCAAAGCCAAGTGAAGGAAATGTAGAGTCTTGCAAAACAAGGGGGAAAAAATCGTGAAGTACCTCAGTATCTACTGTAATTCCTCCCAGCTGAGGGTAAATGCAGCTGGTTAGTGCAGAGTCCCTCCCCACACACCTCCTATCACTAATGCTCTGGGGAGAGGGAGGACATGTACTCCAGCATTTTCTCCATGAGGTTCTGGGCTTGGGGGTGTTTTTAAGGTTTGAAAGTCGTATGGGAAAGATTTATTTATAATTCTGCATTTGTTATGGAGGAAGGCCCACTTCAAGAAAAAGAAGGAGCAAAGAGCAATACAAGATTTTTCTCTTTTCAGCCCTCTTTAAAGTTTTGGTAATGCGTGAAATTCATAAAAGTGGGAATATTTTCATCCCAAAGTAAGTTAGATCAAAAATATTCTAGGAATAACACATGAAATGATAGGTACTTGGTTACTTTTTTTCCTAATTTTGTAAGTTTATTATAGCAAAGTATTTCTAAATAATGAAAGAAAAACCTTAATAAGTGCTGAATATTTTAATTAATAGCTGGGGCCCACTGATTCTGTGATTAGACAAGGAGAATTAAGAAAGTCTTTTATTAGTAATGTACTGTAATACAGCAATTTGGCTGAGAACAAGAACAGTGTGGGTGCAGTATGTTAAGACCCTCTAGAGTATCTGTCAGACATCAGGAAACAATAACTAAATTAAAGATATTAATGTGGTAAAATTCTAAAAAAGCAAACCCCAAACCGTTTACTGACCTGAAACATTGAGGAAAATTACCCAGCAGAAACAAAATCATGTTGTAGTATAGTTTATATAATTAACCCAGGTTGGCTGAAAGCTTCTAAGTTATAAATAAAATAAAAGGATATGGTGGATACTTAGCCTGTTTTTGCTTGCTCACATAATTTGCAGGTGTATTTTGTATATAGGTGAAGTAATTTCCATATTACTTGCCTAGAAAATAGTGTTTCTCTGCAACAAAAGCTGGGAGGAAAAGAAGTCATCAAGAAGAAATATTTGCTTCAGACAAGGTTGTCTTGAAAATGCCTCTGGTGTGTCTAAGCCTATGCCTGAAAGGGTAATAGGGGTGGGAGAGATAAATTCAGAGAAAGCAAAGAAAATCTCAGTTTTCTCTAACTGTCATCAACTCTATGTATGAGAAAAAGCATATTAAACCAAAGGAGATGATCTTCAAGTGAGGCACTAGAAATGCTGCATTTTGTTGCGACACATGTTAGTAAGAACATGAACAAAGTAGTTCTTTACTGTTTTTTTCAAGTCTTTGCTATTTTAAATATTCCAGTTTACTGAATGTTTCTTCTATTTATGATTTCTTTTTTTTCTTTTTTTTCTCCCCCACTTTAACAGCAGTTCAAGCAGGGATATCTAAATGTTAATCCGACATTAAAATCCGAAATATCTGCTTAAATAGTGCACATAGACACTGTAGGTATGTGACTGTATGTTCTCAGGCCATCATTTCTCAAAGGCATGGACCAAAGGGTCCACGTGAAGCACAGCCCCAGATTCCCTTTGCAGCACAGGCCTTTCCACCCCGGTGCAGTTGGATGCACATCACAGGTTGGTGCCGGTTCATGCATTGGAGCGCTGAATGTACTCGATATGAAGGCATCTGAGGGAGAAGCCTCTGACAGCAGCTATGATTTGTTTTTCACAGTGTGGTGTCTCTGCAGTCTTTGAATGGTAGAAATATGTCACCATTTAAGAAGGAAACGTTGTTTGAGTAGGGGCAAAAAAATAATCTTACTGCATCTTTGTTTATACTAAAACTGTCACTTCTGAAATGAATTCTCGTCCAGAATAAGGGTAATGGCTTGTCACCTCCTCAGTTCTGTCCTCTGCCCTTTCATCATGGCTTGTGGTCAGAACTCTCAGCAGTACAGCCATTCATGCAAAGCCCTAAAGAGTAGAGAAGGCCCACTAAAACTCACAGAAAATTATTCTGACAAACCCATGTTTCAGATTCTTTCATTTCTGAATACCCTGCCTACTTGCTTAAAAAGTCTCCTTCTGCTCCATCACCTCTCTCCTACATCTTCTGCATGGCTGAGCAGCCTCTTGCTACACACAGTATCATTTAGGGTAGTTTTTCTAATGTTGCTATCAAGGTGAACTTCTTCCTTAGAGGTATTTAATACATTTCAGAATCATCTGTATTGCTCCTCTAGGAATCTAACCCTTCCATGGCCTATTGTAAAACAAATCTGGTTGTCTTCTTTTTTTTCCTCAGGTTTTACATGTCATTCTGGAAAATAAATTATTTTGCTATTTTAGCAATCTTTCATATAATGAAGTGTTCTTTTTCAAATGCTAACAAAGTGTGGGTCAGTAGATTTCCATGTAGGTAACAAATACTTTTTATACCTGAACAACACTTGGGTGCCTGACAGAGTCATCGTGTCCCTGTTATTTCTAGAATTAGTACTTTGTCCTATTCATCAGTAATCTTACTTCACCCATTCTGAGGCACAAGTTTCTTGAAGGAGTGCACAATCATTTCAGTTACATTTTTTATTGACCACATTTGAATTCACAGCCTTGAAAATTCATCACTGCTCCAACTTTTGAGTTATCCTTCTCATAAAACTGTAACAGAAGGATAACAGTGTAGGAGAAGCACAGAGAATTTTCTTCTGCTGAACCATGACTTTGGAACCAGGGACAAGATACTAATCTCATTGCTCAACAAAAAATGAAGGATCCCTCCCTCTGACTTTTAATACAGGAAGAGAGAATAATCTGAAGTGTCAATATACACTCCTTCCTTTCAAGGCTGCAGAAGACCACGGCCAATTGGATTACAAAGAGTACCAACCTGGTTTAGGATAATGCTTAAAGTACACAGTGATAAGCAGGATAAATAGGAAACCATTTCCACTGGGGCACCAACACAAGACATTTGCACAGACTACAGGATATAGGCTGGGATAATGCACCATCTCCTTTGTTACTTAACACAGCAGTCCTGCCACCAAAATTAACTTCTGAACTGTACTCTTGGAACTCCAGGAGCAATTGCTTTGAGTAAAAGGTTTTTTAGTTTATTTTCTGAAGTTCTCCTGTACTTCTGGCCTGCAAGAAAGAAAGAGGTTTCATTTGAATTTGCCACGGTTGCTGTTACACAATGGAGACCATACATAATTCCTGGGAGGCAAAAGTGGGGTCTCACTTTGATCAGACCCAAGATGGGTTTATTTTGATCTCTTAGAAATATTCTTAACTGATCTATTCACCTGTAAGGCATTTTTATCTCTGAGATTTGTTACTCCAATAGGATTGATTCATATTCTGTATCCAAAGAAACTCGAAGGGCTGGTTAAACCTTAAGAACAGCAATTTGATCAATGGCCCAGTGAGTGAGCCCATGTGTGCCATTTCTGTACAATGAACTTGGTGCATCATTTTAAGTGAAAACCATCTAATTAGGTAATTTACAACCAACATTTACAAATTAGATGGCTGAATCTAAACTATGCAAAAGGTTTTTTCTTTAGTCTAATTTATACTTCTGTAAACTGAGAGTTTTTAGTTTTCTCTTTTTTTTTTCCCTGCAAGAGAGATTCTGGTCTTCAAATAGCTGTAATTAAGGGTGCAAGCAATATGCAGACTGAGAATGATTTACAGCACATCAGCTTTGTTCTAAAGCAAAGGCAAAAAACTACGACATATCAGTGAGAAATTAATTTCTTTAGGGCAATTAATTATTAGGCCATGCATGCCAACAAAAGTAGAATAAGTCATGTAAGAAAATTGAATCATAAAATATCCTGAGTTGGAAAATACTTCTAGAAATTGTTAAATGACACAGTAAAAAGCCAATTGTAATACAGTACATCATAACAAGTGATCAGACTCAAGAAAGTCCTCTTCAGCTCTCTACTGTACACTTGGATATGCCATGGTGACTTTAGGGGTTTGGCATGTGACTTTTTGGGGTTGGATTACATTATCTTTAAAGGAACCTTCCACCTCAAACTACTAAGTTCTGGTGTCGATGTGACAAAACTGCTGAGAACATTGACTAGGAGAGAAAAGTATCCAAATATGTCAACTTTCCATTTTTCAGCTTAAGCTCCTTCTTCATACACACTGCCCCCCCTTCCCAACAGAAATGAACCTCTTGAAAATGTCCTTTTAAGACAGAAAGTATGAAAATAAAAATTGTGGAAAATGTAGGCCATAACCATTTGCAAGACCAGGGCCCTACTAGCAGGGAAATTAAGAAATGTCATACATATTTTGTATCAGCTTCTCGCTTTCCATTATAAAATTAACAGTCAATAGGAGGAAATGTATCTGAAGTTAATTATTTCTCCCTACCTTTGAAAAACAAGACTATTCTGCATGACAGATTGAGAAGCCAAACTTTGAGCATTTATTTATTCTCTTAGAGTGCCTTAAAAACCAGCTCACTCATTGCTTTTGCCACAGGGACTTTTATTGTCACCCAACAGCCAGGGCAATTGTAAACACCAACACTTAATTCAGTGAGTTTTTCATTGCTGTACAAAGTTAGTTACCAAGAGTCACTTGTTTAAACTAGATCAACATCACTGAGACCAAAACTAACTGCTTCTGTACTCAAATGAAATGGAAACTCACTAAACAAGATGGGGTTTTTGTTGTTTGGTTTTTTTCCTGTATTTCTACCCACCTCCCTCTCAAAATCAGCTTCTGGAAAAAAAATCAAAAGTCAGAATTCAGCAAAGGAAATGGAAGAGAAATTACAACATAACCAGAGGATTGTTTTGAAATCACCAGGAGGAAGAGGGGAGCTATATCCTAAATATTTTATCTATTGTTCAGAATAACACCAACTTTCCAGGTGCTACAAGATTGCTGCAATAAATGTGATCCAAGGATGCAGAAAGACAGGTCAACTTAATTCACCTCATATTCAAGTATATTAAATACTTGAACACTGTATAGTTTCAAGAACTTCCTAGCTTCAAAAGCATTAAACTTTCCCTATAAATGAGCCAGGATATCTGCTACTCTTAAAATCCTCCCTTTGAATTCCTCCTTTGGCAGATGGGACTTGGCCAGAGTGAACCTGAGAATAAGAGTTTTAATGTATAAATACATAAAAAGAAATTTCAGGTAAGAAAAGAAAAAAAATATGACCAGAAAAATGTTTTTAGAAATGCAAATTGAAGATTGGCACTTTATGTTTCTACGTGTTTCCTGCAACCAGGCTAAATTCCAGCAAATTGTCCTAGATTCCTGAAGAAAAAAGGGAAAAGCAAAAAAACCCTAGGTCAAATTAAGCAGGAGCAAAAGATTCCTTTGCTGAAGGTATAGAAAAAATTTCAGAAATGTAAACCCTGCAGCAGTCTGAACTAATTGTGAAAAGTGAAAAATATAAAAAATAACATAGTTCCTGAAAAGACTGAAAGTATCTGAAGTTTTTTTTACTGAGACTCATTTCGAAACTATCAAAAAAGATTTGAGACATATTTTCTGTATTTTGATATTAGACAGGTTGATCTGGAGACATTTTGCTCTTTATTTGAAATGCTTTTAACACAGATGAAACAAGAAGTGAGGGAAGACTCAGTAACCCAGAAATTTCATATTTTTCTGCTCACGAAATTTAATTTCGTTTAGTACTTTCAAGTTTTACACCCAAAAATAGAGGTTAGTTGAGTAAACATTATACATATCAGCACAAGTCACGTAAGTCACATGTGCTCTTCACAAATTAAAAATTGCTTACTTGTTAGGAAGACTAAAATAACAACAGAGTTCTTCAAAACATGTCTCCCAAAACTGACTCCATGTGGTATGTTACAGAGATAAATATTGTTTTTCTAAAACAACGTAATCCTGGGACCAAGTCAAGCAGGGGGAAGTTTTTAGAGTAAGTAAAGTTCATATATATATATATATATATATACATGTATAACAATGGTTTATACTTAGTAGAATTTTAATCTTCTACCAAATTGAAAATTTTCAATTAATTTGCCTCGTTTTCCAATATATTTTCATGTATAGAACTGTATTGAATGAAATTCTTTCTAATGATTTTACAATTCCTTTTAGCATTCATATTTCCACATATTCACCCTTAAAGGCTTTTGGGGCATAATACAATTGCACAAATCTACTGATGTTTTTCTTCGTCCTGTTTAGGTGAATGAGTAATGCTCTGCTGAAAGAGCTTCTCTACAGACCAAAACCTATCAAGGCTCTCACCAACATACATTTCATGCAACTATGTCCTTTCTTTCGGCCTCCTTCACTGGCCACGAGCTTGAAGGATTCTTCAATCTCTCAAGCATCACCAATAGCAAGAGAATCTTTATTCTAACCCTGTTTTTATAGTTTTGATACTCTATTTTCATCTTTTGAAATGAAACGTATTGAAATAGTCTTAATAGACCCAAGGTTTAATACAGGTAACATAGATGTAAAAAAGGTAAGATGCCTAAGTTTAGAAGTGTTAAGTGAAAATTTTAGAAAGTGTGAATCAATTAATTGTTTAAATTTTCTCTTCCAGGCAAAACACCAAATTTCTTATTACTTTTGCAAATTTTGACAAAGCGTTAAAGAGTATTTGGCGTTTATTCAGTTATATCAAAATATCTTTAAAATGGTAATTTTAATATTTATTTTCCAAATGCAGAAGAACCAATGTTGATTAACCACTCTCCCTGATGGCCAGTCTTCCTATTGTGGATTATTAGATACAAGGCCACAGTAAAAGAGGTGCCAAGGAAAGAAGAGGAGTGATGGCCTGTACCACCTTTCATATAACAAAATCCTCCTGTCAGTACTCCTGGCTAAGCTGTTTAATTACCAACATTATATATGGTAACATGTTGCTTTACTTCATTCATTCAGGAAGAGGAAGATAAAAGATAAAGAAAAGGTAACAGTTTGTGTTAATCTCTCGTGTTTGTTAATGAGAATGAATTGATTTGTGTGGTTAATAGTCACTAAAAGAGTAGATGAACATAATTTTTTATGTGGTAGCTATTCTTTATAATATTTTGACTATTTTCTCTTTTATGGTCTTATTAGTTTTGTAAGGTGAATGTGATTGACTTTTTCAAGGTGTCAGCATGGGTTTTTTACAGGAATTTGCTGTATTCCAAAGTTATTTCTGGCAAGTTATTTTTGAGTCTCTGTCCTTTTTCGCCTGGTACTCTGTCCCTTCTTTAATATTGTCAAATATATATGCTAAAGGGAGCACATGACTTGATAAAGACTTTATTTAACACGTGGTCATCCAACCCAAGCTCCTAATTCCACTTTAGGCCTGTTGTAAGCTCAGTATCTCAAATGAAGGCCAAGGTTTCCCAACAGCACAACCAATTGCAAGTAAATAGGGAGTGGGACTGACCAATGTATTAAATAACTGAGCACTGAAAAAGGTCAAAATGGTCTGATTTACAATACTGTCATGTTGGGGGTGTGTGTGTGAGGTACTTCAATACTCATTTCACGTTCTGCAGTGACAATGCCTGTAATGAATAGGAAATGACATATTATGAATTCATTCTTGTGAGGATAATTGTAATGAGAATAGTGAATGGTACAACAAATCTAATCCATCTTCATGACAATTTAAAAACCGTAATCTCATTGCCATCTCGGGGTATTTTTCAGACACTTTCTAGAAGAAAACTAAATATGATTAAGAGGTAAAAAAAATATTGTATTTCCTGGATATGTTAAACTCATTATTTCTTGAAAAAGTGCATGATCTTTGTAAAACTTACCCCAAAAAACCTTCCTTTAATTATGTGGAAACTTTGATTCTCCTTTTATTTCGGTATAGTGTGTTATAACTTTATTAAGAGAACCTTAAAGGTCATCAACTATAAATCATGCATTAACAGAGGATAAAGAAAAGAATTGAAACACCTTGAGTTATTCCAACAATAATCAGATGTTCTGTATGTAAGATAATAGGTCATAGTGATGTATTGCATTTAATAAGCCTAAGTATTTAGAAAAATCAAACTCTATACTACAAAAAACCACAAGGCTTAATTACCTTGCAGATTGGAGAACCCTTTCCTTGGATAGGGGAAAAAAGCTTTGTTTCAGTGAAAGATGCAGTCACTGCAACTTAAAAGTAATAGTTTCTGTCCCCACGGTTTTACCAGAAACAGGTACCAAAACATTTGCTTATGCCAAGTTATTAGTTTCTACAAAAAATGTAAACCTTCCCTTCCCAAAACAGCCCACCATCTGATTTCAGTGCTCAGAATGAAATATTGGCTCCACAGCACTCTCATGCAAAAGTGAGACTGAGAGACCTTGCTGGGACCAGAACTTCATCATTGAGTCCTCATAGCTCCTGTCATCCTTTCTACCACTGATGACATGCACACAATACACCAGGTCTAAATTACCTCAAAGCACTCTCAAAAATCTTAATTTAAGTTCAAGAACTACTTCTCTCAGATATCCTGCCTTTGCTTCACCACAGTAAAGATATTTTCTGGTTTAATTCTGTTGTTTTCTTAATGACCTAATAATTGAATCAAGTCTGTGTTATAGTGTTGCTCCTAACCCAGGCTTGAAATCACATGTAGGGGGGCTCATTTAATGGATCATTGCTTGCTAACTTTATATAGCATTGCTTGGCTTGCAAACCAGTTGTGTATCTATCTTGTTACACAGCTGATGGTCTTGTAACCGTGCCACTGTATCAACTGAAATTTATGATTCTGCTCAAGATTTGCTTTGGGAATGATTTATTTTGTTTTCAAGAGCAACTTGTATTCTAACAGTTCTAGTAAAAGCAGAAATCATTCTCTAAGAGGTTTACATAAGCAAAAATAAAAATTATAATGACAGTCTGTAATTTTCATGGATGAACTTTTAATAGAAGTGCTCTAGTAAACAGCGACAATTTGTGTTCACTTGTAGAATTAAATCACTTGATATGTTGATTGAATTGAATTAGTCACCTGTATAAGTCATGGGTGTT
Organism: Corapipo altera; assembly: GCF_003945725.1. NCBI lineage: Eukaryota > Metazoa > Chordata > Aves > Passeriformes > Pipridae > Corapipo > Corapipo altera. Next base: position 4,548,158 of record NW_020884877.1, read on the forward strand.
GACTATTGAATTTTTTAAAAGGTCTTTATTGATTTTTAAGGAGAAAATGTATTTAAAAGGTGGCCCTCTATTGTAATTCTGCTCATTATAAAGTGCTAAATAGCTGAAGGGGACTAAAAGAGTATTTGGGAAAAGAGAATCTATTTTTAACTAATTAGCTTTGAATCATTTGTCTAGCTAATCCATGTTTTCAATCTATGGCAGTATTTGGAAGGCAATTGAAAACCAGTTTTCTAATAAATGTTGTGACTGCCCCAACTAGAAAAGATTACAGTGCTCATGGAAGGGGACAGAAAGAGCTGCAAACAGGTACTGCAGGGCTTGGGGCACCACCACTGCCCAACTGGTCACTTAAACTGAGAAGTTATTTCAGTTTAGGTAAATGGAATCACTGTGACTGTGATAGCTTTTTACCCCTAGTCAGTAAAGTTAAAAACTTTGCTATAGGAAAAACAACAACAACAAAAAAGTCAAATATTTCTGTTAATTTGCATTAATATTTATCCTATTAAATGTTAGTTATTTCAAAATTTCTGTAATGATCTAAATGTTGTTGGAGTTTCAATGCTTAAATGCTTTCTTTAGTTTGCTTGTAATTGAGCCATGTAAGAGCAGGGAAACAAGAGTCCTGGTTGTTTGGGGGTTTTGTTCTTTTTTTTTTTTTTTTTTAATTTAGAAACCAGTCAATATTGCAATCCTGAAAGAGGATGAATAAGGTATGGTTGTGTGAAATAGGGTGGTGCAGAGAACATCTTAGGATGCACTAACTAGCACCAAACAAATCCTGTAAACGAAGAGACAATATAAAACCTTTTATCAAGATAAAACAATTAAATAGATAACATTTCAGAAAAAGAAAAGTTATTTAGCAGAGAGCCAAGAATTGGATAGAAATTTAGAAAACTATCATACTCTGCCAAACTTTACTTTCACAAAACAGAAAGAGAGCCAAAGATAATGAGATGAGGTACACCCACCTATAAACAAGACTCTTAAAGTACCTAGAATATTTATTAGTTTCTTTCAAATTTTATGGTATCAAACAACTTTTTTTTAGATGATGCCTGAACTCTTCCTCTGTCATTCCTTTGTTTCTTTTGAAATTCTTAAAAATTTCTTGTTATAGTAGATATGTCCAGATTCTAACAGTCTGTTGAGTTAATTGGTTTCTAGCATGACTTTTAATCCCACATCAAACGTACTTGGAAACTGGGACTGTTGTAAATTGTAATGTGTAGTTCCTGGAGGATTATGCAATTGCTATAGTCGTATCTCACTTCTTTTTATACTTTTGTTGTCTGAAACCTTGTCTTGATGAAACCATCCAGTACATTGGGTTTATGATAACACACAGATGAACTATGGTTTATCTCCAACGCCAGAGGATACAGTGTTCAAACATAGTATCCAAAATGTACTGGATCCATCTCATGGAGAGAAATCTCCATGTTTGCTCTGTGTTCCTTTGTCCCAGTATGATGTGGTGTGTGCAGTTAGTTTCCTTGTGCTTTAAAAAGAGGTAGGAACATAACAGCAAATAGTTTTGGAGCTTTCTATCTAGTAATTATTGTTGGAGTCTCCATAAAATTGTTGTGCAACTTTGTGACTTAGAAGCACTTTATAAAAGATACTTATTGTTGTTTCCTCCAACAAAGAAACATATACTTTTAATTATCTGCTAAGATAAAGTGAATGTTTTTGAGAAAGAGTAAGTAACAAATCAACTCTGCATTAGCATGAGAAGACAAAAAAACCCGAGAAGCATTTACTTAATTTTATTTGTATCTCTATACATCCTGCAGACTAGTCAGTCATATTTTAAGTAACCTCACTTTACTAAAAAATACAGTGCCTGTAAATAATACCCTAAGTGCAACAAGCCCATTAAAATATAACTGTACATCAGTAAACTAGACAATGTAAACACTCCAATACTTTGCCTAACTCCATTTCTCCATTACAGTTTACACCACAATTTTCAAATAGGAGAACTTTGATGTTTACAGATCCACTACTTTTATCTACTGTTCTGCTAGTTCTACATGAAAGAACTATGCATTTATTATGCCACTGAATTAAATGGAAGTCTGGACCACAAAGAAAGCAGTAGCAATACTAAAATGTTGTTTTGTCTTCTTGCTGCAACTTTCCCCCAAATACATACTTGTCTTTCTCATCCTTTGAAAGATACTGATACTTAGGAAATTAAATCCTAAGCTAATGTGAAAGACTGAAAACCAAAGCTGCTATGAAAGATTGAAAAATCCACACTGTTCATGATCTATTTTGATCAAACTCCACTGAAGTTAATGGAACTATGCTTGTTACAGTATTTCAGTGAAAATTGTTTCACTGGATGCCCTGAAAGCAAAACTACTTTCTTTGCAAGGTATTAGTGTTGATATATTTAGCCAGTAAATTTGTCTTAGAGTGAAGTTACATTATTTTGTGTATTCCTCTGGGATGCAAAAGTTTTTCTTTGTAAGTCCTAAGGGATCCATATATATACAAAAATAAGCAGCACAGGGGGTTTAAATTTAAGTCTAAGGTAAATAGGTTGTGAGCACAACTTGCCAAGCAGAGGCTATGGGGAAACTTTCTCCTCTGGGTGTGCTTTTCCATGCTGCCAGAGTTCTGGTTTTCCCCTAAGAGTTATTTCTACTCCAACACCTGCAAGGACACAGCAGGGCAGGAGAGTGCTGCAGTACTTCTGAAGAGCAACTGTTATGTGAAACTATTCCAGTTAGAAATTCTCTCAGTTTTTGGGAGCAGAATATAAGATATTTTATTGTCTTAGAAGCTTCCAAGACAGGGTTATACAGTTCTTGTTCCATTGTGAAGTTGATATGAATAACCTCCCTTTTCTTTCTGCTTCCCTGGTGAAATTGCTTACAGTGGGAGCTTTGGTTTTCAGTTTAATTTTGGGATTTGGGGTTTTTTTTGTTGGTTTGGGGTTTTTTTTGTCATGTTTTTTTTCATTTTTTTAATTACTATTTGGTTGGTTTGTTCTCTGTTCTGGTTTTTGTTTGTTTGTTTTATTAACAAATGACTGTCAATTGTTTCATTAGCCCTGTAGTTCAGGAGCCACTTGAATAATAAGAGCTTGTATTGTTTTGTCATTTTTATTGAACAAGATCTCTCAGCACACAGCAGGCAGATTAGTGTCACTGGCCATCATTTAACTACTCATGCCCTCTTTGATTCAATCCCCAAAGTTGTAGAATTGATATTAACTTTTAAGAACTGGACAGTAAGACAAATGATTTTCGTTTTGTTTTACCTTGAAATAAGGAAAAGGTCAGAAATAATTTATCTTGGCACGATACAGCCTGACCAGGCAGACAGAACTTCCTGCCAATTTGCTTACAAAAAGCACTCATTGTTGCCACCAGCTGAAACACCTGGATGTTGAACCTCAAAGCCTTCTCCCCAGTTCTGCTTCTTTTTAAATCAGTGTACACCAAAGAGAATTTAAAGGGAGTAAAAGGTGATTGAGCACAATACTATTTTTGAAAAAACCAGAGACATTAGCTATTTCCCTATGGTTCAGTCTTCTCATCCTTTGCAGTGTGAAGAAGACTGGAGTCTGCTCTGATGGTAGGGTTTATTTGACAAGTCACAAAGCAACACTAAAAGCTGATTCAATGGAAACAGTAGGCCTGTGTTTTGTCACGCTCCACCACAACATGGAAGGGGACAGAAAGAGCTGCAAACAGGTACTGCAGGACATTGCAAGGACACACTTCAGATCTCCCGTCTCGTGTTCAAATATGACTGTCTACTTCCTTTTGGATCACAGTGCACTACCAACTTTTTAATGATTTCAATTATTTACTAGACAATAGTAGAACTGGAGAAAATACTGACAGCCTGTCACTGACAATGCTAGCAAAGTTGTTTAAATCATCTCTAGGCATGTTCTAATTTAGCTCATTATTAATTTCCTGCCAGGAAATCACTGCCCTAAACCTCTCTAATTCAGACATAAGTCATTCTAAAATCTCATACAGACAGCTGATTGAACCCAAGACTTTTGTCTCATTACAAAGCCCAGACACTTTCAGGCAGAAGACTGTTCTAGGCATTTAATATTTTGAAACAAAATGTACTGTATAATTAATTGAGTATGAAATGCGTTGTTCATCACAGAATTAGTTTATCTTTTCAAGAGTTTTCTGGCTGTATGCAATCAATCATTCACATTTCACAAACTGCTGTAGGTTTATGAATTTTCACTTTTGATACAATTGAGTTCTAACTGTGTTGCAAAATGAATACAAAATGTTATCTGGAGGCAAACTGAGTGAAACCTTTCTTGTTTTATCTGCTAAAATAGAATGTTAGGTCATTAATCACCCTCTTCTTCATCACTTCTCATTTTTTCCAGCAAATGATTTGTATTCCAGCCATGTGGGGGATACAAGCAGAGAATAAATAAATCTGAACTGACAAAGCAGGAAATATTTCCTAATTACCTAGACTGCTGAAGAGTACTAGAAAGCAGAAATGAAGAAAACCCACAAAAAGATTGCTTTGTGATTCGTTTTGTTTGCTGGGCATGAGATGTGCCTGTCATGTTAACTTTGGCTATCAACTTTCTTCAAAAGACAAGGAACTTTAAACAGGGGTGCCACCAAGGAGGAGGTTCCCGAGTACCCACTCATTACAGCTCAGAAGAATCAGCCTCAGCTTCTAAGTGTCAGCAGGTTCGTTTTGGATTTATTGGAAACAGAAGGAAAGATGTCAAATTCTCACCCATTTTCTGCTTTCTCATACTGGTCAAATAACAGACTAAGAAAATACAGCTTCATGACATTGCTCTGTTTCACCCTTCTTTTTGAATTAATAATAAAATAACAGACCCCAACCAGAACTGGATCATGCTTTCTAACCCTTAGCCTGTCATACCAGACCATGTGGAAGTGCTGGGCATTTAGGCACCTTTTCCCTCCTTTCTTATAATGCCTTAAGCCCCTAATGGTTTTTTATTTTTCTAATATTTGTAATACTTGTAAGTTTTATAAGTAGGTTTTAAAAGCAGAAACCCTCCCTTCTTTGTCCCTTTCCCTTTCTCCAGTACCCTTGTTTATACATTCCTTAACCCTCTTACCCCATTCTATGCTCCCCGTATCAATCCTACTTCTGAATACAATAGAAATGTTTAGTCTTTTGTCAAGGCAAGGCCTAGACAGTTGACAGAACAGCATATCAGGGCCTAAGCCACAGAATACGGTCAAGAATTAGGTAACTATGTACCCTTTGTGCTCTGATGATGATGAAGGTGATGAAGTAGGTGGTCCCCAAATGCACCCCAGACCCATTTTAAGGGGGTGGACCCTGGGGCGGTCCAGAGTAAAGGCCACGGGGTGGACACATCTGGGATTGGATGGATGGTATTATAAAATGTAACCTCTCGGGCACAGGGGCGCGTCTTGTAACATCTTAGCCTTGGCAAATAAACCCTTTCTTAGCTCACCCCTAATTAACTGCTCCGTGAGATTTTTTCAGCACCTAAATCCCACGGCAACACTTAACACCCCCTTTTAGTGTAAGATTGAAACCTGTGTCCCCTCATCAGTACCAAAAGGGCAAACTACCCCCAAAACTATAATAGGAGTCCCATCATAAAGACTGCATTCCTGTACCATCACACATATATCAAAAAATAGTGTGTGCAAGCTACTGAGGTATGATGATAGTATGAATTTGTCCCTGCTCTTACTTTGCACAAGAAATGCTGAAGAACTTTCTTTGACCAGGACTGATATGCCCTAGAGAAGCTGCATGTGCTTCCTTCAGACAGAGCCTTTGTTACAAAAGAGACTGATGGCTGTAGGAAAAATGCCTGCAGAATAAATAACATGTTATACTCCACTAGGTGCTATAATAACACCCCATAGTCTTTCAGGAGATCTTGCTGGAGGATTTGTGCTATTTTGATGATAGCTGTTGATTCACAGCTCCTCAGACCATTTGACAATGGGGTTCCTACTGCGTTTCTATAAAACATGCACTTTAGCTTTAAAAGCTCAAACCTTTAATCAAATTCGAAATGCCAGAGTAGAAATTTCAAATCACTGTCAGCATGACTTCACTCACATCTTCAAGTCTGACAGTCTCAAAAATACTTTCTGAGCTATAGAGTATCAAATGGAATTAGCTTAAACATGGTGGTAAGAATTTTTAATAAGGAACAATTTGTGTTGCCTTTTTTTTTGTTCATATGAAGAGCAGTGCGTCGAGTCATGTTTTCACTGGTTTTATTTTTTCAATTAAAGCATTAAACTGTCTTAATCTTCACTATTCTGGTTTTCAATGACAGGACAGCTTTTTTTTAGGATTTTTAGATGAAATAGACTGACAGGTAAAATAATACTAAAAAATCCTGAAAACTGCTATCTGACATTCAGCTTTTGAGTTTCAAGCTGATTCAGTTACTCATGGCTGACCTTGCATTCTACCTCAACATCTTTAATGGCCAGTCTTTAACACTTTTCCCCAATAAATAAATGCAAAATAGAATGCACAAACCAAAAAAAGCAGATTTCCAAATTTCACATTTCTACTTGCCATTCAGGACCCAAACCCCATGAGGTAATAAGGGTTCCTATCATTCAGGGAGGAATCCAACTATCATTGAGCCAATGGACATTACTGTTTAGAGGTCATTCCCTTTGCACTGATCTTACAGTATCCCTCTGCAAGAGGGGAGGACAGCTGAACTGGGAGTGTACAATAAATTCTCCTGTAAGTGTTACCAATTCCAGAGTAACAGCCACAAAAACTCATGGAAGCAATGCCAAATGCAGGTGGGCTTTGATATATGGGAGATACGGGAGATTCAAACCAAGTGTAGTTCATTTCTTTCACCTTGACCTGGAGGTGAAGGATGTGAAGACTTACATTCCCTCTCATTTGTCATGGAGCAAGCCCAGCACATGGGTCTTATTAGCTGGAAAATCTGATACCACCACTATGGTCACAGACATGGAATGACTGGGTTTGTATAGCAGCCTGATTTTGGAGTGATCAAATCTTCATTAGGCCTTTTTTTATTATCTTTTTCTTCCAAATTCAGCAATCCAGCTCCCATCATGAAATCAGGAACCTCTGAGACACTTAATGAGGTCAGCTACAGGGAACAACAGTCAGTTCAGGTGAAATTAGCAGTCTCAGAGGCTTCCTGTTCAAATCCATGTGACATATATAGCCATTTATCTGCATTCCTTAATCTGCATGGAATGAGGGACTCACCCCATTCTTTACATCCATGCAAAAGAGCAAACTCCTGAGCTGAAACTCTGCTCCTAGCTAGGTTCAGCCCTAGATTTTTGTGGTCAGAATAAGGTATTATATTACAGCTGCCAGAGTCCAGCTACGGTGACTCCACTGAAATATAGTTTCAAACAAAAACTTAAATCCACTACTCACCTAAAGTAAAACCCTCTCATAACAGTATTATATAACAAACATAAACCTCTCAGTGCACCAGTGCAATTCGCAGGTGGTGCTAAATTAAAAATTCTGAACACCGCAAGAACAGAGACAACACATAGTGTGGAGACAAGATTAAAATTTTCAGAAAATAATTAAAGGAAGAACATCAAAGAATGCAAACAAACCATAAGAGGAAAGCAACTGAAAGATAAAATCCAAGATGTGATATTGAAAGATAGGAAGGAATAATATATGCAGACATGAATTAATGATATAGCCAGAAAAAAAACCCACAAAGGTTTATACACCTTTTAGGATATAAAGAGAATACAAGGATATGGAAATGCCATGGTGAAATCTTGTTTTCATTTTAGATCAACCCATTTCCAGAAAGTTACAAAATGGAGTTTAGCAACAAAAAAATAAAGTTTACATGATAAAACAGTGAAAGAACCACAGCATGCAATTCTCCAAGACCAAACAAAGCAATTACCAAGCAAAAGCATGACAACAAACCCACAAGAGTCAAACAATGCTAATGCAAGGAATAATAATTATTTACTGTGTTACATGAAAAATAATGAAATAAAATCAGAATAGTAAGTAAGTGAGTTGACTAGAATGCTTAACAATGCTGCAAAGGACACGCTGAAATCAGGCCATCAGCTGGGACTTAAACATGAGACATACATATGTCACTGGCATCTCTAGTACATTTGTTAATCTATTTTTAAAATGTATCTAAATATCTGGTGGATGAGTGAATCCATATCCCATTTGATGAATTTTATCTTTAAGTGAATAGTCAAGCAATCAATTATTTCTGAACAATTTGTAAGTAAAGATAACTTAATGAATATGCATGCAAATATATAGTGGCGGATACTCTGATGAATATGCAATACACATGAAGTGTTCACAAGTATTTCCTGAAAAGTTTTAATTAGGTACTCATCCACTCAAAGAACAGAAATATCACTTAGTTATGTTCACAAAACAAATCCCAAACTGCAAATCATGACCACAATATGGAATAATCTCCACACTCTTTCTGTAGGCTAAAATAAAATAATTCGAATAAAAGTAACACCAAATTAAGGTCCATTTACAGATAACTCTGGAATAAGGTAGGCTCAAAATTTCCAAAAATTTTTATTTGGTTTTTGTTTCCTTTGTTGGCAAAACCCCTACTCCTTTTCATTTGTATCAAAGCTCCTTAGTGTTTACTTAGCCTGACTATATAATTACAGAGAGGCCCCTCAGCCAAAGCCATGCACTGGCTCCAGCTTGTCCTGTGCAGACAGGTATTGCCTTGCATTTCTGAGACCAGAAAACATCAGTCCAAAGCTCTTCTCCACAGCACTCAGGAGACAGCACGTATACAGGGTCTTAGGAAGGTCCTGCTCTGGCTGCCACTTGAGTAAATTTGAGACAGATTATGTCACTTGGTCTGTTATTGAATAGCACAATCAACTTAAAACTTTTATTTCAGGGGACAAACTAATAAATCACAGTAGCTTCAGATGACCATTAAGCTTGTCAAGATTTCACTTTCCTGCTTACATTTCTTGTGACTTGACTCCACACAGGAATTTTAATGATAGCCACATAATGTAATGCCAGGCTAACCTTTCCAGTCAGGAGGGGCTCCCCAGTAAACATTGCAATGACCTAACCTCTAGAGAGGACACCAAAAATAAAAGAAACATGAGCTTATGCTTGGTGATGGATGCTGTGGAACAGGATCCAGCCAATACCGTGTGCACTGTCCATACAGGGAATCTGACTGAAAGCTAGCACTGCAGTTTATTGCCATTTTGCACAAAACTACATCATTTCCATGTACTTCATGCCTGACACAGGTTCAGAGGGCTGGGCAGAGGAGTACAGAGATAACCTTTTAATGAGCAACGCTAGCATTCGGAAAAGAGTGATGGAGATAAACTGAGCTTCTATAATTGCTAGTTAAATGGCGTGCAAGATATGAAACGTGACATTAGAAGTATAACAGCAACATTTATGTTGGTAAGAACAACAAACTCACAAAACCTTTAAAAAACTAGGTTACCTCCCGGGGACTTTGGTGGAACATTTTCACAGAAGGTGGACTCACATTTGATCTACCAAAGCAGTTATGATATTATTGCAGCATTGAGAAAGGAAGGGAGATGCCAGTGTTCCTGCTGGCAGGCCCGGTGCGAGCCCCCTCCTCGGCAGCTCCTGAGGGTACCCCTCCCTTTCCCTGGCACAGCACCCAGCGCTGCGACGGCAGGCAGATTCTCTAGGGATCCTCCACAGAGCGACAGCCCCAAAAAGTACAACAAAAATGGGATGCTTTAACAGGGACCCTCTGCAGATGGGGGTATATTAGCCCCCAGGCCCCCCTTGAGGACCCCACAGAGCGCTCACTCACCGCTCGCCTGCCCAACAAGATGGCGCCCAGGGCAGTGGTTGCCCGGTCATTCCCTAATCGATACTTTAGAGGACGAGTCCACTCTGGGCTGTCTTATTGTGACGGGATTATTTCCCTTTCTTCGCTTTTAATCACAAAGTGATTTGAAAATTAGGAAGAAGCCAAGCTGAGTACTTCAGAAACGTGCATCGTACCTGAGAAGGCCAGTGCTGGGCAGCCTCTCCTCAAAGCGGTGAATGCACCGTGACTTGAGTCGGGGCATATCCAGGTGAGACGTATCAGCCAGATGTGTTCCAGGAAATGTTAGCTCGGCCATTCGTCAGAGAATTCTTGTCTGGAGAGGTAAATTGCAGCAAAATTTATTGTATGACAGTGATGAGTGAGAAAAAAAATACTATGTTCTTTTAAAGGAGGATTTAAGGTCAGTCCTGGTATGCTGTATTCAGTAATATGTGCTAGCAAGGTTTATAAAAAAAAAACAAACTGATAAAAATGAAGTTATATAACATCTGAACCCTTCCTGCACCATGCAAGCTCTCCTTTGCTCCATTCATCCTTCTTTCCACACTCTGACCCAGGAAAGGTAGCACACAGCCACCAAAATCATCAAATGGGACAAGGAAATCTAATTTTCCTCATGAAACTGAGGCCTTCCTTTGGCTTACATGCAACAGGAATAAATCAGTGATGTTGTTTTCACTCTTACATAGACAAATAATTATCTTAATGAGTATTGTGTTGTGCATTTATATTATAACTAACTTTTATTATCGCTTAATAATTATTCTGTTACCTAAAAAAACTGGAGTGATTGAGTTTGGGTTTGGTTGGTTTTGTTTCTATTTACATAGTATTGAAGCAGTTGCCAAGCAGGACATAATAAATTTAAATTCTAACATAATAAATAGTTAATGTATTGTAATTGGATTATTTGTAGACTGTCTCATTCAGCAGAAATTTGCATAATACTCAGAAAGATTGCTGAAAATATCAAAAATAAGAAATAGAGCTAATTAAGGGGGTTGTTTACATATATCTTCCCGAAAACATAGTAAAGAAGGAATTAAAAGTCTACTCTCCTTAGTTTTCTGAGGAGATCACAGCAAGGTTAGAGAATTGATGATTCTCATAACTACTCTTTTCCATCAAACCCAAAATTTAAATCTCTATCACTAGCATAAAAAGGATAACGTACCCAATTCCAGCAGCAAGTACTAAAATTTATTGTAATGGATAGACGTGCATAAATAGATCAATAGACACCTCTGTTCATGCAGGCAATCACTGAATTAAAATGGAGTCTAGTTAGTTGTCGTCCTGGCACATGCCAAGAAGGGATTGGTCTTTTTGCCTTCAAATGCTCTGTTTTGTAACCTCAAGTGTGACTTCTGATACCATTTTTCCTGGTCTGGAAGACTGGCTTCAAAGTTCAACACTGCAGTGAATGTGCAAGAATAATTAGACCTGAGAAAGGCTTCTAGATACCACTGAAACACTTCTCAGACCTTTAAAGAAAAAAAAAAAATTAAGTCTAGTTTGCTTCTATTTGTCTTTTAAAACCAGAATAAAGTACAATAAAACAAACTAAAAATGTTAACGATGAGGTAATTCTTTATAAACTTTGGCCTAGATCATAAGATTTCCTGAAGAAGGTGAGTACGAGAATTCTGGTGATTTTGAGATTGCCTTTGAGTTCATTTGTTGGGAAATCCTACATAACTCCTGATCAAAGCATCATGAATGGGCACACTGCTGTCTGATTAATATGTTTTTTCAGACTTTCAAGGAGAATGAAAATGTAGAGATATACTTTTTAAAAAAATCATGGTTTTAAGGTTGACTGCTTCTTTTTGATGCCTTATAAAGCTGGTTACTGCCTGTAACTGTGGACATTTACCTAGAGTGCTGTTACAAGAAAGTGCACCAGTTGCACACTGGGCTTTTAGTTTGAGAAAACTAGAATACTTAACCTGCCTTGTGTTGACCCTTCTACCTGGAAGGGATCACACAAATAGCCCTGACTGGGCCTATACAGTACTTATAATGACATTATTTTTAACTTGGATTATGATATTCTGTGACTGTAATATTTTGCTTCACAAAGAGCTACTCCATACCAGTGAATTAAAATAACAAGTGTCAATCATAGAAATGGATTGTAACTCTGATAAAGAAAACAATCTTAACCTACCACTATTGCTGTAATTTGTATAAATCTTTTAAAAAGGAACCTCTGAGATGGGAGAAGCTATTTTAGTGACATGTCGACATGTGCATCATAATCTTATCCCATGTCAGTGTGGGTCATGTGTCTTTTCTGTTCTCTCATGGGCCATACTGAGCTGGAGGTAATTAGTTTTATTATTATTTTATCTGGAAATATTCTGTTTGATAGCAACTTTTATTTATGTATAAGGAAAATACTAAGTGGGAGTAAATGAAGGTTATAGGAATTCTCTATGCGAAATGCTGTATTTTTAAAGCTCTTGAAAAGAAAAAACAGCTGGAGGGAGGGTCTGGTCCTTGAGTAGAGGTACAGTGAGGCCCTTCAAACACATCACCACTCTTGCCCTCCTGCTGCCTCCACAGAGGAGTGCAGATCTCTCCTGTGATCCTTCAAATAGCTGATGTTCACTTAATGCTTGCTACAGCATCACTGTAAACACATTTGGGAAACTCCTTCCAATCCAAGGTCTTTTTCTATTCAGTTTTCTAACAATTCAAGCAAAACTATAAATATTTTAGAATCTGTGTTCAGTTTTGGGCCTCTCACTACGAGAAAGACTTTGAGGTGCTGAAGTGTGTCCAAAGAAGGGAAGTAAAGTTGATGAAGGATCTGGAGCACAAATCTTGTGAAGGGCAGCTGAGGGACCTGGGGATGTTTATCCTGGAGAAAAGGAGGCTCAAAGGGGACCTTATCACTCTCTATAACTATCTGAAATGAGGTTGGAGCAAGATGGGAGTCAGTCTCTTCTCCCAAGCAACAAGTGATGGGATGAGAGGAAATGGCCTCAAGTTGTGCCAGGGGAGGTTTAGGTTGGATATTAGGAAAAATTTTGTTAGTGAAAGGATTGTCAAGCATTGTAAGTGCCCAAGGCTGCCCAGAGCAGTCACCATCCCTGGAGGTATTTAAAAGACATGTAGATGTGGCACCTGGAGATATGGTTTACTGGTGGGCTTGGCAGTGCCTGGTTAAGGGTTGGACTTGGTAATCTTAAAGGTCTTTTCCAACCTAAACAGGTTGGAAAAGCCTGTTTAAAGGTCTTTTCTGATCTTAAAGGTCTTTTCTGTGATTCTATGATTCTATCTCTTACCAAAATTGTGTCCCACGAGTATCCAAAGTTTCAGTATAGTCTCAAGAGGGAAGAATGGTGTTAAATAGGATTAAAAGTTAATGAAATCTTTTATGACAGTACTTTACCATAGCAACAGAAAGTTAGATCTGAGCATTGTATAAATATTAATATTACTCTCCTCATCTCAATCACTAAAGGACTTGGAGAAGGTGTATGGAGGGGAAAGAATCGCATTTCTATGGTTCTAAAATTCAAATGTGAAAGAGGAAGAGAGATTAGGTTATAAAAATAAGGCACTGCATAACTTGCCTAATGGCCTGTAATCCGCTGGAAGTACAGCTGCAGTGGGCTTTTAAACAGGTGCTCTGATTATAGAGCATAACAAACATGTTAGGCTTTGTAGTGCATTTAATATCTTATAAACAGCCAGACTAATTTAGGCAAGGCTAATGGGTTAGCTCAAATGGTACTCATGTAAAAGGTTTGCGATTATATCTGTGTACATTAAAGCTGAAGTTTCGGCACTCTGAGCTCCCCAACCTGCCTACAGCTCAGAGCAGAGGCTGCTTCAGGCACAGGCAATGCCTGGAGGCTGCAGCAAATCCACAGTGCCCGCCTGGTCAGTGCAACAGGGAGATGGAGCTGCTCCTGCTTCTGATCACTGGGTTTATTTTTTGATCCTGTAGCTGTGTAATCTTTCGGAACAGGAAAGAAATTGAAAATGAGCTTGGTATCTTGAGGTGGTCTGCTGTCATTTATATTTGCCCCCTCTTCAGAATTCTGTGACTGTATTTATTTCAAGTGCAAACCTGGCAAGTATGATATCCCAGCTGTCCCTTATGTTTTGTGTTTTCTGAGGTTCATATTACCAGGACGCTGAAAACCTCTGCTAGCTTGAGACTAAGTGGGTTATACTTCCAAACAAGAAATGAAAATCTAACAGAGTGAGTGAAGACTAATTCTACCATGACGTAAGATGGATTTCCACATGTTAGGACTAATAGGAGGAAATAATTAGGGTATTATTGTGCGTGTGAAAAAAACAGAGTCGAGAACTCAGTGCAATGCCCTGTTCCCAGCAGCACTGGTCTTGTTTGGGTTGTTAAAGCCTTGAACACTGATGGCAGATGCTCAGTCTCAGGCATCAGTCCCAATGTCCCACAGGACAAATCCCAGCTGCCTGCTGCCGGTGCACAGCTGCCTGTCCTGCCTGCCGGCACAGGCGTTCTCTCCAGCCAGCCCCTGGAGCACATCTGGGAAAGACACTCTGCATGTGGACCCACTCATCTGTCACTGTTTTGTGCTGGCCAAGTAACACTTTATGCCTGTGGTTATAATCATGCTCCCTGTGGGCATAAAAATGAGGTGTTTAAATATTTTATTAACTAGATCGTAAAGCCAACATCCGAAGGGCTGAGCCTGCACGAGGCAGTAAGATATACTGCCCTCACTCTGCTGTGCAGCTGCACCTGAACTCGTTCATCCTTCTGAGGGGTCAGCATAGCAAAAAGAGAAAAGATGTGTTTTTTTAGGGTGGACCATAAGGCAAAAACTGATTTGGTGAATTTAGAGGGGAGAGGGCAGAAGATGTAAATGTTTGATGGGAAATTGCAGTGGTACCTGAGAAGCCCAGGCTGGAGCTGGAGCCCCACATGTTGGCTGCAGTGCCTGCAGATACCTCAGTGGTGCACAGTTGTAGCTTAGGGATTTGTAAAGAACTATATACTTTGAAAAGCCATTTTTATAATGATATTTTATTTTTAATTGCTGGGGTTTTTTGTCAGAATGAATTTGTATACCCTAGATGAAATTCAGTTCAAATGTAATAATAATATTCAGTGCACTTCTTTGATGCATGCTGTAGTTCATTGCACAGTCAGAAATTGTTAAGTGACTTAGTTTTGCAGGTTCTGGGAGTTTTTCTAACAACTGACACATTGGAGTTTCAATATTTATGCTCAGTTGAATTTTGACACCTAAAATATCAGAAAGTGATGTGACCTTTTAGGGTTTCTATTTTGTTTTCATTTGAATTGCTGCGGCTCTTTCAAGCATCTGTTTGGTGGCATACTGTGGAGGAACACTTATTATTAGATAGTTTATTTTAAGAACAATAATATAACAGATATGTCAGTCAGTTCAAGCACAAAATATAAGAAACAGCATATTATGTGGTAATGTTAATACACGTTTCTGGGATGCATCTTAGACAGTGAGTCTGTTTCTTATTCAACTTGTTCCACAAAAGAAGAGAAGTAGATTCTTTTATAGCTATACTAATGCAACATGAGCCATTCTGATTAAAAAATTTAGAGTTTCACATCTGATGCTGAAATCCAAAAGAACAGTGAGATTGAAATATGCCACATCTTCAGTGTGGCATCTCCCATTTAGAGAAGAATGTTATAAGAGAAAGAGATTAACCTTCTCATGCTGTAAAAATTCAAAGGTTAAGCCCAAAGCATTTACAGCCAGCACAGAAGGTGGCTTAAGCCAGAAAACAGTTTCTGGTGGTGAATCTCAAGAGTTACAAAGACTCTATCTTAGCCCAATTAAGTTCCTTGAACTCCAGATATCTGTGGATGTGTACAAATCTCCCTGAAATCCTGTAATAAACCAAGAGCAAAATACCTGCTATTCTAATGACTGAATGATTTAAACCACGCTCCTTCCTGCCACCCAGATACAGCCACAATGCAACACTCAACCCTGGCGCTGCATCACTACTCAAGATCACTTTAGATTTTATGTGTGCTTAATTATGCAATCTTAAAAGCCTAAAATGTGATATAATGGAACGTTTAGCTCAAAGATAAGGAAAACAGCACGCTGCACTTTGTAGCCATTTGATATCCTGACAGGAAAGGGAAGTGACACATGATAAAGAAATAAATAGCACTAGCAGTGAATTATGGCTAGTGCAGATCCATTCATGCATTATTAAACTGGTATCATGACACAGTTCACTTTGGAATTGGTCAGGCCACCATTTTGCACTCCTTCGCATAGACTCGTTTCCTGTGTAAGGAACTGACAGGAGCAAATAAAATGAAAATATATACATGCAAATGGTAGGCAAGAGTATGAAATAACAAACCCAAGGCAAATGTGCACATCCTGTCAATTCCCAGACCATAAGGGAAATAAAGTATTCAAACATTATGATGATTCATAAAAGGTAGGTAATGTAAAGCAGTTGTGGTGAATTCCTATTGCACAGGACATAGAATTGCTCCAAATTATGTTTTCCTTCTTTCAGGTAAAGACTCCTACAAAAACCAATTTTTAAAATGAACATTGGGGGAAAATCCAATGCTTTCTATGTTAAATCACATTATGGTTAGTTGTCCTCACTATCATGACCATAATTCTTTAACAGGCTCTTTGATTGACAAAACCGCTCGAGCACCTTGATTCTTTCTGTTAAATGTATTTTCTATTTCTTCCACTGTTCCCATAGCTACAGAACTCTCTTCAATTTATTAACACCCGAAAGTTCAGAGAAAGCAATAAGCTGATTAATTATATGTGAAGAAGAATCTCCAGAACATAAATCCAGAAGATCCTTACTGGTGCAAAGAAAGGCTCTACCATAGGCACGGGGCTTCAGAGATAAAATCAGAGGGGGAAAAGAAAAAAAGGAAAAAGAAAAAACCTCACAAGTATTTTCACATTTGCCATTTTTTGTTGGTTTAGATGTCCCTGTAGGCCTGAGGTTGACGACAGTCCAGTTTGTCCTGAGAGTGCAAACACATTACACAATTGCCTACACTGTCTGTCTCTGCCCTCCCACCCCATCCTGCCTGGTGCTCACTGGGCAGATTTACTCTCTGACATTACTCCTGTGACCTTCTGTTGTGAACATGTTCATTCTGTTCCTTCTTTTCCCTGTTTTCAGTGCTGTTGATCTGGAGTTGTCCTGGCTCTCTCTTATTTTTTTAAATTACTCTTTCCCAGGAGTTCCACAAACATTCCTTCTCAAATGTTTTCTACTTTCTTGATAATTTTAGCAACTAAAATAAATTTCATGACTTTATTCTTTGTTACTTTATTTCAGATATGTAAATACAAAGTGCATTTAGTAATGCCTGTTCAAAATACAGAACACTAATAATAGGAAACTCTTTTCTTGATTAATTTGTCAGGCATAGATCTTTGCACAGAGCATCTGAGTTTTTGTAGCATTAATCTGAGTTACTACTGATAAAATGAGAGTATCTGAGGGAGCACAACAAGAACATAAATTCCAATTATCAACCAAAGAGAAGAAAGAATTAATTCAGTAGGTTATAATATGCCAAAAGAATGCTGCAATTGTGGATGTTGAAGTAATAAATATTATAAATATTTCTTACATTTTCATAGTCTTCACGTGGCAGGAGCTAAACAAGGTTAAGAAAGAAGAATCAATATTAAATTACACTCTTTGCAAACATTAATAAATATTCTTGTTGCTCTACAGCCCCTATACAGGAATCCAAACTAATAAATCATAAAGCTTGTTTCATTTTTCCATTTGGCCACCACCCAGACCAAAGCAGGTGGAGAGATTAAAAAGAGTTGTTGGGAGATTTTCCTTTCATTCAGTTATCTGTCTGTCCTTTCATTGTTTTCTTGATAGTGCTACTATTTTCATTTTAATATACAACACAGTTGCTTTTTGTCCAATTAGAGCTTTGTAATTTATGCAATACTAGTTCTGGAAATAGAATATGATTATGTACACGACAGTAACTCCTCAGGATAAACAAATGCATTTAAAAATGTTAGTACTCCTAGCTAGAGGACTTTATGCAGTGCAGAAATTGTGTCTGTGATATAATATATGCAATTAATTCCAGACAAATCCACAGGAGTTCCTGAAGCTCTTCAGGGTACATGAAGGAAGGATAAAAAAGTATTGGGAAAAAGGGTGGAAGGAATTTTAAATTTGATTGTATTTTATGAGAAAGTGTTCTTAGAGGAAAAAAAGGAAATTATTAAGTTTATACTATACTACAGCTATGTTCAAAAATGCTATCAACATAGATTCTTAGTAGTATGGACAACGTAAGAATCAGTAGGGTAGCCCACATGAATGAGTCTAGAAATTGTGTTTGTCTAAAAGACACCTAACTTCATATGCTAAAAAAATGTTGCTTTAAATTGAAGTCTATTTATTTAAATAAATTTATTTAATAAATTTTTTAAAGTAGGGAGAAAGTAGAAACAGGACCTGGAGTTTAAGTACCCATTTAAATAAGGTCTCAGCAGGGCAGTGATAGGGTCATTTGTCACTTCCCATACAGCAGGTGGGGGTTATACCACGATAGGAAAACTCTAACTGTGCTCTTCCTCCTCATCCTCCTTCTCTTCCTTCTCCTGCTCATTCTCTGTGAGATGACAGTACTGGTTTCCCCCTGGGGAGGTTGTTGGTGGTGTGTGAGGGAGCTGTTGGGTGACTGGGCCAGCCCTTGTAGGGGCCGAGGGGCAGGAGGAAGCCGTGCAGACCAGGGGTGTCCCACAGGATCTGCTACTGGGACTCCCAGAGGTGACCAAGACAGTGGGACTCCTGCAGGTCCCCAGAAGTGACTCAGCCCTGTGTGTCCCCAAGGGATCTCAACCAAGGCACTGCAGGAAGGAGAAGGGCAGGCTGGGCAGAGCAGACACTGCATGGAATCCAAGAAATTCCTTTAACTCAAAACAAACAGCACGACTGCCTTGACAGGGCTTTCCCCTATTTCATCTCTGCAAGGGATCTGTCACATCAGCAGTCAACACACTGACCTTTCAGAATTTTAAATCAGAAAATTAAGGATGTTTGGGCCCCATTTCATCCTGCAATAGTGTTGTGGGGCCCAGAAACTAAGGAGCAGGCTTTGAATTTGATGTGACTTCTTATGTTCTAGTACCTTCTAAGAGGGGACAGAGTGGGTGGGTAGGGAAAGGTTGAGGAGAAGGAGCCTCTCTCTGTTGCTGTGTTAATTACCTTGAATTTCTAAATGGTTGTTTGGCATAGGAAAATAAGTTTTCTATTGTATCTATTGTATTTTTCATTCATTCTGTTGATGTTGTTGCAGCAGGAAAGAGTTTTTAGCTTGAAGGGTTAAACAAGAGCCCTTTTCACTCCTGCTTAAATGACTAAATGATGCTAGTGCCAAAAAATCTTTCAAACCATACCTGCTACACAGCTGCCCATGTTTCACATAGCCTTTCTTTCTCCAGATAATGGGACAAGCAAACATTAGTGCTTGTATTCCACCATAACAGTAAGCCTTTTCTCTTGCTACAGCCTGTTTATTTTCTTATAGTCCTTGGAGAGGGAAACAAGAGAGGAAGATTTGAAGAAATAAAACCTGGAATCTCATTGTTCTACAGAGCATGAGTATTATGTGGGATATCTGAATCTGTGAAGAGGTAGTTAATATTGTTGTTCTTTGCAACAAATACTGTGCTTAAAGGTCATTCCTGACAGGGGCTTTGAGAGCATCTGTTGCTAGGAACACACATGCTGAATCCCAATACTGAAAACTATTTGAGTAACGATCATCACAATGTTTCACTATTCATTATCTTTTCTGATTTGCAAGAGATCTGAACCCTCTTTCCCTCGTTCCTGTTACCCAACAAATATGTCAGACGTTTTTCAGTTTGACAATTGTGACCTCAAAATCACTATTTCAGGTTTTATTTTATTTCCATTTTACTCTGCAAATTAAAATATTTGTCATCTTGAAGCAGACGATTAAGGAGACATTACCCCATGAATAGTCCAGCCACTGTGTATGATAAAGAGGTGATGCAGTTCAAACATTGAGACCAAATAGTTCATTTAAAGCAAACCACTGTTTGAATGTTTCCTCGGTGACTTGAGAATAACAATATTATCCATATTTGAATCTTCCTTTGAAGTTTGCTTCCCATTCTGTTTAGAAATCCCCTCTGCAGTACAGAATGAAAATGCTGGCTGTGTGGAGGAAAGCTGCACCAGCCCTCTCAAAAGTCTACGTTGTCTTCATTTGTAGGGAGAATGAACTTAATATTTTTGCAATCTGATTAAAGAGAAAATTTTATGAAGGAAAAAATTAAAAATTCAGAGACTTTTGTCAGTGATTCACATTATTTTGTTTATTAGGTAAATTAAACATGCTTATCCTTTATTATAAACATGTGTTTTAATTCTTCAACATATTTAGCAATATATATGTTAATTTAAAACCCTTCAAATTCTCCACACCAAAATAAAGCTTCCAGAAAAATGTGGTGCAATATTATCAACATACAGCTCTACTGGTGTTACACATTTTGCTACTTCTGATACTATTCCTCCATTAGAAGCACTGGAAATGTCATCTTGTCATCCAACAATGAAAACATCTTTTCTGGTTAAAAATTTTCACTTCTGGTCTAACATGAAAGCATGAGGGTCAACCAGTTCTGCCATTAGCTTGGAAATTTTAAGTCTAGGAGTGACTGTGTTAAACATTCAGCTGGACATGAGAAAAAGTGATGCCTGTGAATTGTCTCTGCAATGCCACTAACCTTTAAAGCTGATGTCATGGAGAAGCTCTTTGCAGTGTATGAATGTCAACCATCAACAACCTGAACTGTAGCAGCTCTTTCCTTCTGAAATAAGTCCCCTGTCCCCAAGGCACAGCCCTCTGCTTGTCCAGCCCCACCATGCTCTATCCTACAGACAGGAGCTTGGCAAAGCTGCATAAGAAAACCTCTAGGTTGTGAAAGAGCTGCAGCACTGAGAAATAAAAAAGGTGAAATTGGGGCAAGATGTAGGTTTTTTGAGATGAGGTTACTGGTCTCTCAAGGATTCAAGAGGAAGAAGACATGGAAAGACACAAACCCCTAAAAGCCAAGAAGTAGGTGATCCCCAACCAAGATGTAGATGATCAAGAGATG
Organism: Corapipo altera; assembly: GCF_003945725.1. NCBI lineage: Eukaryota > Metazoa > Chordata > Aves > Passeriformes > Pipridae > Corapipo > Corapipo altera. Next base: position 4,569,197 of record NW_020884877.1, read on the forward strand.
TTGGATCATCAGGTCGAGCTGTCCATTGATTGTGTCTCTGGTGTATCTGACATGTTGGTGGTGATGGAAGAGAGCAAAATTTTCTCTGTTTGTCAAGGCATGGTGGCAACACTGGTGTTCAACCCAACCAGCTGCTTAGAGCCTGTCTGTCCTTAGGCTGTGTTGGCCAGCCAGCAGTAGCTTTGTACTTTTGCATTCCTGCTTGAGGAGGCTCTTTGGGCACAACTGAAGATGCCAAACAAATTTGCACAGGAGAGGTGGGCAGCGCTGCATAGTCAGTAGGATTTTATAAACCTCTGAGAAGGATTTTGGAAATTTGGCTCATCTCATAGGAACTACAAGTCCTCTTGGACTACAGAGACATTGAGTGTGTTGAAACACAAATATTATGAACCACAACAACCCCCTGAAATGCAGAAAAGATTTAAATGCTGGTGTTTTACAATCCGGCTTGCAGTGTCACTCATAATCACAAGAGAAGCACACTGCTGCACCTCAAACCAGATTACCAATACACTTCACAAATCCAGTTTGACACTTATGTGTCTGTCATATTTTGTTTTGTGTACTAGTGCAGGGGTGACATTTAATAACTTATATTTGCAGCAGCTGAAATAGTAGTCTGGGTTTCTAGCAGCTAACATACAAGAAATATTGGGAGTTTGATCATTCTGCCATTTGTTATGAAAACCAAAAATGGTATAGCTAATATAGATTTTTTTTTTCTATAAACACCTAAGATATAAATTCACATATAGCATTTTGGAAAAATTCAGGATAAGGGTCCAGTGGTGTCAGTAGTATTACTATCTATTAATCTACTGACTATCATACGATATACATTGGAAAACTCTGTTACTTCAGTATTCATAACTCTTAGTTTTCTGCCATATTGCCTCTATACATCACTGAAAATCTCATTTACTGATTTTTACTGACAATGGCAGCAAACACAGTTTTCCTGTTTTGTATATTATAAGTGTATATGGAAACAGGATAGCCATCTTAAATTATTTAGTTTCTCAGTATATGGCATATTTTTACAAACAAGAATCAGCAAATGCCAACACAAAATTGTTAAATAATGTATTGGTTTCTCTTACATTGCATATAAAGTGTCTTCCCTAAGTATCATTCTGTCCAAAGGGAAAATCACAGGAGCTCAAAAACCAAAATGCCTGACAGTGAAAACATAAATCCCTGTGGGCATATTCCCCATTGTCTTCCTACCTGCATCATCCTTCATCCTTTTGTAAAGTGGGTATATGGTACAATCAGATCTGAAGAGCAGATGATTTATTCTGCTTTTCACAACGGTAAATGAAGATACAAGATGCAGAACAGCAAGAAATTTGATCCTTGGTCCTTCATGAACCTCTTTTGTTTGCTCTGAAGTACCAGCTGTATTTCAGGTCAGAGATTAAAGTGTATTGGAACAGTTTTAGTAGTTGCCATAAAATGCTTTCATTTCCCAGCAGTCACTAAAGTGATCATCTTTTACCAAGTTTTTATGCTGTCCCTAGGAAACATCTAACATCTGAAACAAAACAGTTGGCAAATACTGATTCTGTACTTCAGGAAACTTGCATGTGCACGCTGTTTTCTCACTCAAAAATACAATCTGTATTACTCTCTTCATTACTGGCAGAAGACATAGTCTCAGAACTGGTCACTTCTAAATTAGTAAGTGCATAAAACTCATGATTAAGCCTAGATTTTCAAGAGTACTTGGTGTATGCAGAGCTCTCTTGGAAACACAGTAGTTTTTCAAGTGAGCTACTTTACATCTGTCAGAAACAAATTTAGAGGAGTAGCAACATCTAGTGAAGAGGAAGAACTAACTCGAACTAGTACAGTCTTCCACTTGTTTAATCTTCAGAGAGTGATTATTTTACCTGTTTGTATTCTATGCAGTAATATGATAATCCTAAATTACTATGGAGTGGTTATTAAAAGTACTGCTTTGCAGAAAATGTTGTCATCCAAATATATCTTGATTTATGTCCTATTTGTGAAGGCAGTAGTGGTGTCAGAGCTGCTTATAACTGTGGTCCTCACAGTGCTGGGCCCTTGGCTGTTATCTAAAGTACATCTGATTTCTTTTATTTGTGGTTTCTGCAAACAGAAAGATTTACTTCAATATCGAATAAAGATTGTGCCACTCACACACACATCCTCCTTCTGTTGTCAGTGTTTGCAAATGTCTTTTGTGGAGGTTCCTCTCCTCTGCAATGTAAGTTCTTTTAGCTGACTTCAATTTTTTCTTATTCCAAAAGTAGAGTAGGAAAGGGAAAATGATTTTTGAAGAAAATTAACAACCAAGCAAAAAACATTCTTACCTTTCATTAAACCATTCAAAATCCTAATAAAAATTATTTGCCTTTGCTTCTACTTTGTACAGTTTTGAGTTGCAACATTATACACCGGAGATCAAAAAAAATCGTAAAGATAGTGGATAACGTGCTTTCAGATAATGTGTTTTTTACTGAGTGCCACAGTCTGAGAATGTGAGGGCAATCAGACAAACAGAAACCATTTCAAAACACATGAGGGAAGACAGAGTAGCAGATAGATAGATAGCAAACTTCTGGACTTCTTTGCCACAAAGATTTGCTGTGGACACCCACAAGTGTCCTCAGAATCGAAACAGGAGTTAGACAAATTCAACTCAGCTTCATAAATGGACACTGTAACATCACTCCTCGTTGTGTCCTTGCAAATAGGGAGGAGAGATGCATTTCTCAACAGCTTTAACAAACAAAAGCACATCAGAGTAAAAGTGAGGATGTGGGAAAGCAAGGAGGGGTGATGGCACCTCCTTGGTAACACTGCTACAGCCCTGGTACAGCCCCAGGGTGGAGGTAACACCTCTTGCTACTTCCAAATCTTTTGCCTGGATCCTAGTTCTGATGGAGGAACCTTCTCTTGAACATGGGAACACACAGGCTTATGCCCTGTGAGAGAAACAATTGAAGATATTTTAATCAAGTATTTTAGCATATTTACTAAAATTATATTTGATTTTGCAGTATTTAATACTGTCTTCTGCTTGCCCATAGCACATTTTTAACAGACATTCCCCAGGTAGGAGTTTGACATATGCTTAAAGATCACAAAATAACGTAGCTCTGCATTTGATTTTAATGATCTAAAATCACTTCAGCATTGTTCGGGAGAAAGAATTTCAGTTTAGTCTTTAAGCAAATCTTTGTCCCAGAGTACATTCACCCTATGGGTGCCTTTGCTTGTTTTTCTTACTCCACACAATTTGATACCTTTCAGTTCAAATGTTAACACTGAAGTATGGAGTTGATGTGGAAAAGTAATTTCTCACTGGCATTGTCATATAAAAAGAGAAACTTTTGCCAGACTCTTTCTGGGATTAAGTTTGAGTGATCATTCTCTGTGCAATTAAAGTAAGGGGTTTTGATTCTAAAACATTATTTTTGTTCTAAAACCTTGTAAGAGAGAGTTCTTCAGGAAATGCCTCTTTTTTCACAAACTGCCTGGCACAGAGAGGGAAATCACATTACTGATTAAAACCAGTAAATATAATGGGAATCTAGTTTTCATAAAAATAATACAAGCTGTGAGAGCTGAATGAGGGAATTATATTTTTATTTGTGACTGTAGCTACACATTAAAATATGAAATATTAATAAGGACTATAATAGTTATCACATTTCATATTTCATCTAGATTTTTGCCACATCAATCTAGTTCAAATAAATACCAATGAGCTGCATAAAAAATAAATCTTCAATAAATGGAATAGCATGTACCTTTTTCTTTGGAATTACTTTACTTAAAAAAATTACTGCTATTTCCACATGTTACACTTTGATTTCTGAAAATAGCGTCATTGTCAAGAGTCACAGACATAATCAATAAAAATATCTGAATTGACACAGAAAACATGAAATAGCTGATTTTACAGAGAGTAGAGCAGAGCATTTTGTTGCCTAGCACATAAACTTGACAGAACGGGGGGACTTGGAAAAGGGAAACATAAACAGCCAATGTTTTTTTCATTCCTACTTTTAGTGTTTTCTTGTTCTTACTTTGCTACTGAACTCATGGTTGAAAGTCTTCACTTGTGAAAAGGCAAAGGACCTCAAGAAATAACTTAGTCTGATTCAAGGTGAGAGTTTCCAGGAGAAGTCAGAACCCAGGAGTTGCCTGAACATATCCTGGAACTACACATACCAGGAGGAGGGTTCCTCCTCCTCAGAAGTTGACACGTAGGGCCAGCACCTTCTACAACAGGTACGAGGCCCTGGGACAAGAAGGACATAGAGCTGATGAGGTGGGTGAAGGTCCTTCTGAAAAAGCTGGAGTTGTTCTTGGCTGACAGGGAAACCTTTCAGGGTTGCGCTAAATGGAACCCTTTCAAAATGCCCTGTGGGAGGGTCTGTGCCCATGGCTGCAAAACTGTGCCCATGACTGTGCCCATGACTTGTGAACCCACGTGGTCTGCAAATGAATCCTCAGGCCCCAGAGAAGTTACAGGTGATTTTACCAGCAGCTTTCTGTCTACACTCTCCTGGGGCTTTCTGCCTTGCCCAGGTATTTTAGATGGTGAGCACACAAGGGCAGCTGTAGAGTGATGAACTGCCTGCCTTGATGGGTCACTCCCAGAGGGCCTTGAAGAGTCTGGCAATGTGCATGAAGCAAAAGGGCATCGAGTTCTGTACCTTAACTGCTCCCACATGTCTTTCTGTAGCATGCTACCAATTGTGCAGAGGATTTGCCCTTCCTTGATTTGTGGGAGGTTGCAGATGTGCCAGCTAAGTGCTATAAATAACAGCAGCTCCTCTGCTGTCCTTTCAAGGGAACTTCAGGCTTTCCCTTGAATCAACACCACTTTTAAGCAGCATTTCCTTGAATTTGCAGAGGACATGTGCAGAGATGTCAGGGTGGGGATGCCTTATTTTAAGCTACAGTGGTGTGGCAGTGATGCAAACCATGACTTTCAAAATTTATTTCTTTCCACCTGCTTCCCTTTCCAAAGCTGGATACGGCTTGTCATGTCTTGAGGCCTGTCATGTCTCGGTTCTTTTTGATATGCTGGGCCAGGACCTATGAGAAACAACAAGTCTTATCTGTCTTTAAGCTTTCTGGGTTATCTCTGCAGTTATTGGAGAGGAATGGAAAAGTTAGAGTGGGAACAGAGACCAATAGGGAGGGGGATGAAACATTGTGCTGCGGTGTCAGTTCGAGGAATATTCTCTATGTGGGAGCACTGCTGAGTTAATCTTCCAGCTGAGAGAGGATTTTAGAAACAAACATGGCTTGTATTCCCATTTGTGTTATGTTGGTAAAAAGGTTATGGAGAAAGAGTGGTGCTTTAAAGGGCAGTACATGCCTTCATTTACTTCTCTTCCATTTCCAACATCCTATTGAGTGGTTTTGTGGAAGCTGGAGCGTGTGCCCTGTGCTGTGATTGTCTTCCCAGTGGGCACTGCCTCCTGTACATTCTCTTGGTGGGGATGTATTAGCAGGGAGGAATTACAAACCGTGCTCTGCTGCCTTGAGAGCTCTCTTTATATGGAAACACTTTCTCAAAGTGATTATTTATTTGTAACCCACTTAAGACTTGGATTTCTAAAATTATCATGAGTGATAATTAACATGTTTACACTGGCCTTGTGTACTTGATTTTTTAAATTTGCCTTAGAGTACAGTTCTGGTTTGGTGAGTTTTTAAACGAATTCTTATTGGTGTAATTTGGATAGGGTTAGTTAAAGATTACTGCATTATTTTATGCCTGGGCAGGTATTTTGACCAGCTTTCTGTGTAGCAATTGTATGTTTTTATATTATAGAACCACCAGTACCCTTCAGACATCTTAAAATATTCCTTGTTTAAAGTATTTGAAGAGCTAAGTGAAAATTTCTCCTTCTGTGTATACACCGTGCAACCCTGCAGTTGGTAGCACAAAATGACAACCCTGCTTAGAGAAATGAAAATTAAAGGATTTTATATACTCAGTGAATAGTTACAGGACACTGACAAAACTCAGCTGGAGTTGAAGCTACCCAGAAATGAAGAGACAATAAGAAAAGCTTTTTCAAATACATTAATGGTAATAGGCAGCACAGAAATATCATCATCCCGTTACAGCATGAGGACAGTCACCTCACAAACAGGGACAGAGACAAGGCAGAGGTGTTTAATGCTTTCTTTGCCTCTGTCTTGGACAATGGACAATGGACCAAGGGGGTCTCAGTGCCCTGAGCTGGAGGACCATGACTGCAAGAAGGATCAACTCCCAATCTACCCTGAAATTGTGCAGGATTTGCTGCTCCAACTGCATCCCTACAAATCTATGGGACCTGATGGGATTCATCCCTGAATCCTCAAAGAGCTGCTGACATCATTGCAAAACCTCTCTTGATGATTTTTGAGCAGTCTTGGGAATCCAGAGAGGTCTCAGCTGACCGAAAGCTGACAAATATTGTCCTGATATTCAAGAAGGGCAAAAAGGAGGACCCTGGAAACTACAGACCTGTCAGTCTTACTCCAGTGCCTGGTGAAGTCATGGAGAAGATTATTCTGGGAAGTATTGAAAAACATCTAATTGACAACACAGTCATTGGTCACAACCAGCATGGCTTGATGAGAGGAAAGTCCTGCTTATCAAACCTTATTTCCTATTATGACAAAGTAACCCACCTAGTTGATCAAGGGAAGCCAGTCGATGTAATATGTTTGGATTTCAGTAAAGGTTTCAAAACGGTCTCTCCCAGAATCCTTCTGGACAAACATCCAGCACACAGCTGGATAAACTCATCATGTGGTGGGTGAGCAATTGGTTCACAGGTCAGGTACAGAGGGTAATAGTGAATTGGTAACCTCAGACTGGTGACCTGTCACTAGTGGGGTTCCACAGAGCTCCATCTTAGGCCCTGTGCTCTTCAACATCTTCATAAATGACTTGGATGCAGGACTGGAAGGGATACTGAGTAAGTTTGCAGAGGACACAAAACTCAGAGGAGCTGTTGACTCCCTCGAAGGTGAGGAGGCCTTGACAAATCAGAGGACTGGGCAATCACCAACCCTATGAAGTTCAACAAGGGAAAGTGCCAAATTCTGTACCTGGGATGGGGCAACCCTGAATGTTCGTACAGACCAGGATGATGAACCGACTGCCTTGATGGGTCACTCCCAGAGGGCCTTGAAGAGTCTGGCAATGTGTATGAAGTAAAAGGGGGTTGAGTTCTGTGCCTTACCTGCTCCCACATGACTTGATGATCCCTCTGTGTCCCTTCCAACTCAACATATCCTGTGTTTCTGTCATTCTGCGTTATCATTCCACCTCCCAGGAATCCCACCGGGGTTGAGCTGATGAGCAGCTGCAAAGGAGCCAGCATTTACAAGGAAAGATTCCTGCATCAGATATAAAGGCCAAATTGTCAGTGCAAGAAAATCCATGTCTATTAGCATGTACTATGCAACACAGTTTTAAAGCAATATAGGTAAAGAGGAGTGGTCTTCCTGGATGCTATGTGTGCTGGCTCTAGAAAGTCCTGTGGGCTTGGTTTTTGCTTTAGCTATGACACCTACAGACCACTTCTATTTTTTCTTACTCAATGGAGAACCCCAGTTGATGTGCAAAGAAGCAAAAGCTGTTGAAATACCAGCAAACACTTGAGATGAACTGCACCTCCTCTGTCTTAAATCCAAGCAGGGACAAGGGAAATTCATTGAAAAAGTTGCAATATTTGACAGCACCTTGGAACACAGAATCATAGAATTGTTTTGGGTTGGAAATGACTTCTAAGATCTATGAGTCCAACTGTTCACCAGTGCTACCAAGTCCACCACTAAACCTCATCTCCAAGGGCCAGATCCACGTCTTTTAAATAGCCCCGGGAATGGTGACTCTCCCACTTCCATGGAGAAGTTCTCTGCCTGTTCCAATGCAGAGAAAGAAAAGTACATATTTCATCAATTATTTATTCTGCATTTGAATTTATCTCCATTGCTTAGTATTTTCTTTCTGTCACTGTGATACCTTATTTTGTAAAGTACTTTAGGGATGAAGTGTCAGCAAAGACAAAAAGAGAAAAATATGTATCTTGATTTAGAGATTTAGGTTTTACAGAGACAGAAGATGCTTTGATATTTATTAACATCACCTGTTGCATTGTTCCAAAATTACTTCTGGATCCCAAAAAAGGAATTAGTTATAGGAAATTAGAGTCCATTAAATAGTCTTGTTCACAAAGTAATCAGTAATGAACAGTAATCCTTCAATTTAAAAACCTATCTTCCTAATGGCCAATGTAATGCTCGATTCAGGTTAAAAGAGCACATGTTTCTAGTTTGTCTGTCTCAACAGAAGATGATGGTACATTTGTAGCACGCTGACACCCCTCCTTATCTGTCTGCACTCTTGTACTTGGAGAAAATCACTAGCAGTTGAGATAAGCAGGTACCTGAACCTAGAGCTGACAGATTGTTGCCTTTTACAAGGTGAATCATATTTCTTAAAATGTACAGCAGAGGAATTTTACCCTGCAAAAAGTAAAGTGGCAGTTTTGGAGTTCCATCTCAGTGGTGGAAACCTTGGAAGTTGCACTGACCAAAACTATCTCTTTTTTCTAAATAATATGGAGTGTTTCCATGTTATTATAGGAGATTGTAAAACAAGGATCCAAATGTCCCAGTAAAACTAAATAAATTCCTACACACTTACATTCATTTTCTTTCTTCTGTCTTCTTCACTCTCAGTAGTTGCCTCTTAAGAGACTCCCCATCTTCAGTTGTTCCTTGGTCTGTTAGATGTGTGTTTGCATGTATGTGCAAACAGATATATGCATTTATATATGCATATAGATAAATAAACCAGTTATAGTCCAGCTATGTAATGACTGCACTGCAATTGATTAAGAAGTACAAGTGTACTGCAGCAAAGAGGTAGATTTTTGGGACAACTGTTCTGCTTCAGCTAAGATGGAATCACAACACAAGTTATGCTGTGTTTGTGTAGTACTTCGTGTGTTGGTGTACCCATTGTAGATACCAGGGAAATGGTAAGGCACATATAATCATTAAATCTAGCTATAGAATGGATATCGAAGGTCACAACATTCATCCTTAGGAATCTGAATTCTTCAGAAACTGATGGAAGGATGCACACTGGTGGTGTCTGTTTTGATACACCATAACAGGTTTGAATATAGTGCAGAATGAAGGGCATTTGGGAACCTGGCATTTTAAACATGCAAAAGAAGTGAACCCAGATAATTAAAATAAAAACTGTGAAAAGTTGAGCAATGATAACAATAAAATAAAAATCAATAAGCATATCAAAACTAATGAGTAGTAAGCATACAAAAAATTGTACTATGACTGACTATACTGCATCCAATGATGAATAAGGATTAATTGCTGCTCCCATTGCAGTTATGAACAGTATAAAAGTAAAAAAATACTGCCTTCCTTATGGATGGAAGAATACACAATAGAGAGCCAATAAAGGGAAAATAAAACCACATCTCTGTATAATGAATCTAAGTTCTACTGTGGCTATGTGTATAGAAGGGTTAGTGTGGGGAGAAACCTCCACTGCTGAGTTGTATATTTGATTTCTCCCTACATCCTGTAGTTCCTGTGGCTTGGATTTGCATAAGCTGTGACAAGGTGCAGCAGAAATCTCCATTTAGCTCTATTTTCTGACTAAACTGTGCATTTACTCCAGCTGCGCATTCTTTATCAGGATTTGGCCCTTTGTATAAAGGTGAATGCTTTTTTGGCTGTGGTCCCAGTGGGGTGTTTGATAACTTTGTCAGAGACAATCAAGAGAATGTAATGACTGAACAAATAATAGGCTGTCAAGGAGACTTGACTTACAGGAACTGAAAGATAGTCCAAAACGCTTTGCTCTTCAAAGAAACCTAGAAAAACTTTGTCTTAATTTGGCCTTCAGAACTTTGACATCAGCCTTTGCTTGTCTGCTAGCATCAACTCAAACACAGGAATTTATGTGGATAGTTAGTCCTCATGAGAGGTTTCTGGCAGGCTGCTTTCCCTCAGGTCAGTTACATACCACATACGAAGCTACCACAGCTGCTTTTTCACCTCCATCCCTTTATGAAAAGTCTTACAGATTGTATTAGAAAATGTTTCCTCATTAGTTTTTTTTAAAGCCACTCGAACAAGGAATTATTCCTATTATGGAAAATTAAAAACACACAGAAAACTGATCTATTTCTATGGTATTTTAATATGTTTTTAGTACCTCTCTCTCGAAGGACATTTCAATCAGTAAATTCATTGACACTAAAGCCAATGGATATTTTTAGAGAAATAATCTATATTTATTTATTTTATAGGCAAATATACAGTAAAGAGGCAAAAAGAACAAATTTCAGTGCCATATATGTTTAGTCAACACCAACTTTTGACTTTGAAAAGGGTTTTGTAGGGTAAATACCCTTTGAAGACCAGAAAAAAAATCCCTCCAAGCCCCAGAGGCCTGCTGCCACTCTTCCCCAAGCCAACCAGGAGATGAGGTTACAGGGAGGGCAGGGGGGCAAACCCACTTGCTTTTGGAGTGCTGGGAATGCTTTTTTGGGCTACACCACCACAATGCTGAGACATGAAGGCTTGATGCTGCTGTGATGGACAACCAGGGACTCCTACAGCTGTTCAGGAGAGTGATTGTTTGCCACTCAGAAAAATAATTTAATGAGGCCCAGCTTTGAGCTGAGGCTTGGTCCAAGGTGACCTCCAGATGTTACTTCTGTGATTTCTCAATACTGATTCTACTCTGAAAGAATTTCTGTGTTCCCCAAAAGCCCTGCAACTGCACAATTGCGCTGAGCCTCCTGCAGGGGAAGGTAATACAGTGATTCTATTTGCTTGTCTTCATATTAATAGCCATCACCTCAGTCAGCCCCAGCCACTGAGATAGAAGCTGCCTTACCCAGAGTATCATACTCTATCTGTCCATTGAACCTGTCATAAAAATTCAGAGTTTCATTTGCCAAGACAAATGAGAAGGCACTTGTAATTGGGGCAAGTTTATAGCCAGTTCACTTCTCTGTGATGATGGATCCAGAGGTCCCTTCTTCAAGGATGTCCATGGAGAGGTCTAGTTATAAAATACAGGAAAAATCCTTGGGTGATGGCAACAGCGTTCCAAAGAGTCACATAACTAATCAATTCCAAAATGAAGTTTTGTCAGTTAAATAAGGAAACTTTATTTACAGAATACCTTTTGAGCTGTACATATTTTCAGCTTACACATCTAGTCCTTGTTTGGGAACTTAAGCTGTGTTTATTTCAAAGGGTGTCAGTTCACCTTTAAATGATTCACCTTTTCACATCATTGGGTCTCCGCCATGGAAACTATTTCCTCTCTCTTTATATCATGATTCAACTCAGCTCAAAAAGTTAGATATGTAAAGGCATAACACGGACGTACCTCCCATTTCTGCATTCAACACAATAAACAGATGAAGAACAGAAACAATGTGCAGCAAAAAGATTAAGAAGTTGAATTTCTGTGCAGGTCTTTTTCCTTGCCACTTAAGGCAATAAATCATTTCAATTAGACATAATTAAAACAGTTTGCATTTGAAATGTGAATTAAAATTGAGATCAGTATTATCCAGTTTCCCCTTTCTACATTCATCTCAGCTATCAGGAGGATTCTGCATATCCATCTACTCTTGGCATAGATTAAGTCATAACTTACAATTTTTTTTAGTATAATCTCTGGTTGTAATCAAGCACTGGTATATGGACTTTTATCATCAATTCCACATTTACACAATCTTTTCCGAGTTCCTGTCCAGATACCTCTGGGCTTTAAATCCTTCATTGTCTTTTCTAATTTTCCCTTTTCATCTAAGATTAATTAGAGTACAGACTCTCTTGTCTTTTTGTTATTCCATGCAGCTTTCAGGGTGTTTTTGTTCTCCAGCTAAACAGTAGTTTTTTGAAGATTTAATACACTGGCCTCATGTCTAGGAGTATGAACTCAACAAAAAGAATGCCACAATAGATATGGGCCAAAAACTAGGTGAAGAGAAATAAAGAAATCTTTTGTAGTCCATTATAAAAAAAGACAGCATTATGATATTAGAGTGCAGTGCAGTGGACTGATTAATTAAGATAATAAAAGTGATGTAATTAAACACGACTTGGATTCTGTTTATTAGCCCTTCTGTTGTCAAATAAACCTTTCAAACTCTGTAAATAAGCAAACCAAATGACAGTTTCAATTGGTATGCAGGGGATTCAAGTTACTTAATGTTGTAATTTTTTCCCTGATTTTCACTCTTTTAGAGCATCAGTGCTAGGGCTTGGAATAAACACATTGATTTGGCTGTATTGTCAGTGGGTCACTAATCAGAGAAATCATTGATTAGACAGTAATCTGACAATTAAGTCTGACATTGTCTCTAGTGCCTTGGCAATGGAGGGCCTGCATTCTTCTCTGAACTGAGACACTGACCTTGTTGTTTTCACCATTTAGACAGAAATGAAGATTCACAATAAAGACAATGTCCTTATCTTTTGTTTTCTTCTCTTGTTTTTTGGGGGTTTTTTGGGTTTGATTTTTGGTCTTTTTTTGTGGGTGTTTTTGGTTTCTTTGGGTTTGGTTTTTGTTTTGTTTTCTTCTGTTTTGTTTTGTTTTGTTTGGTTCAGGACTGATTGTCATGTGATTTTCTGCATTTATCTCTTTATTTATCTCTTTTTAAAATGAACACACACCATTCCTGCACATAGGTGAGATCCTGAGAGAATGTTAAAGAACTTTAACAATTTCCTCCCCTTCATTTCCTGAAAACTGGTTTTTAGGATTCTTTCATTCAAAAAGTGAAGTAACAGTTTATAAACCTTCATTTTGGAGTGGGATTGGGTCATTCTGGTTGCCTCTCGAGGACCTCAGAACATCATTCGTGGGCAAATCTGGTTGTGCATCAATATTTCAGAGCTCCTCCAGCACATCCACTGTGTACCAGCAGCATTCATGGAGAAAGTGAAGTGAAATGTGATGTTAATCTCCCTGGATAGTACTTGAATGAGTAATTCTTCCAATCTAGCAATAAGACACAATGTTAGTCTTGAAATTAGACACTTGGGCTCCAGTTCATCATTAATCAGAAAAGCACTTGAGCATGTCTATACCTTTAGGCATGTGCTTAAGTGTTTTGCTGCAGTGGGGCAGGCTAAAGTAAATGCTTAAATGATTTGTCGAGCTTGTGTTTCAACATATTGTTGTTAACATTTGTATACAGCAGCAGGAATGCCTGTTGTTTTCTACACGGAGGCTGAGGACAGTTATCAGACTCTCATTTCAATGAATTAAATTGACATCACTTGAAAGTAATTTCGGTACATGAAGCTGTCAGCGTGTCATAAGAAAAGATGCACTGTCAGTCCATGATCCAGGGGAAGACAGTGACACCCTATCACCTCGCCTTTCACTTTGTACCACAGGATCATCACCACTACTCGTTTTCAGTGTGTCTTTCACACCCAATGACATCATATATGTCTTAGAAGCACAAGTGGAAAACAGAATTTAGTAGCCAGATGTCAGAAGTCATTTACCTTTAACTTAGAACAAAGTTGGTGACAAGAGAAAATGGAAATCAACACTTGAGTACTATTTTTATTGTTCCTGTCTCATAGCCTCGCATATATCATAATGGGGCCTCATTATATACTGAGGGATCTGAAACCCGAAGGTAGAATATGGGGTTAAACCTGTATTTAAGGAAAATATTTCAGGGGTTTTAGCCTTTTTTCTCTCCCTTTTTCTTCCTTGAAAACTTTTTCCATTAAAAAAAGACTAAGAGGCTAAAAACGTTTTTTGGAAAAAAAAAGAAAATTTTATAGGTATGTGATAAATACCCAACTACATGAACCAGTGCTTAACTTAGAAAATCTTCTGATATTAGTAGAGAGAGAATTTAATAAAATTGTACTTAGCTCCTAAGAAGCCTGTAGAAACATTAATCAGGTTGTATGAAGGATGGTTCTCGCTTGGTTTGTTTTTGGTTTCCATGGTTTTTCCCTTTGAAAAGGGAATGACCTAAAGAAGAGGAGATGGCTATTTCTGTGCAGAGCAGCTAAGCAGAGTGGGGTCCTGCCAAAGGCTTCAGGCTGAGGCAAGACATGAGGGAGTCACAGAAGGACACTGTGTCCTCAGGCAGCCAAGTGTCCTCTGATTATAAAGAGGGGAGCTCTGGTTCATTTGCTAATAAAACCAGGCTATTGAGTCAATGTTTTAAGACTGCTTTGGGCAGTTCACTTTTAGATGGAGATCTAGACAGATCCACCTTGACTGTCTGATTGATTTGGCTTCTGCAGCAACTGATGTATATGCTGAAGTAGCACTGATTTTCCTCACCAGAAAATAAACTGCATTGGTATAAGATTATTGCTTAAAGTCAGGAAATCTGCTCCAATTTATTAAAATACAGGGAATAATTTTGACCTATATCCAGTTGCTTCACTGCTCTTTGTTATAAATGGAAGCTAGGTATACAGAGGTAAATATTTGTATCCAAAAGGAACATGTATGCTTGTTCATTATAATAAAATAATTGTAACTTTCTTTAAAAGACCCCCTCTTTTGTTTCCCTCCTTTTTTCCTTTTCTATATTCTCTTTCCACTTCTCCCAGCCAGCATCCTACTGAAATTGTTTACAGCACTGATAGCAGAACACTCATCTGATGGAGAGCTCTGAAGTACTTTGGTACACATTTCTCCAGTGGGGAAAAAGTAGTATCCAACATATTCTACTTACTTAACCTCCCTTTGAGCAGCTGTCCCTCAATGGAAAGCCACCAGATTTCTGTTCTTTTTCCTCAATTACATGTTAGTGGCCTTCACCGCATTTCTATCTCCCACAATGAGCATCTGACTGTAGAAATGTAACACATTCAGCGCTATCAATTTCAAACACAATACACAAGAGTAATAGATGTTAAAAATTGCCTTGGCCATGCAGTATATTGTCAAAAAAATAGATTTCTTGGAGCAAACTCTGGGTTTAAATAAAAGGTGACACTGTTAACGGATGTCGTCAGAGTGATAAAGTGATAGATGCCTTGTCATTCCTCTCTACGGACCTTCCTGAACAAAGAGGATGTAGGAAACAAAAAGATATTTTTTGAGGAAAATTGGATGGAAAACTACGGTTCTGTGACATTTATTGTCTTTTCCTCAGCTCCTGTCTGCTATAGCAGTATATCTAAATGTCTGCATACCTTCTTATTTGGTTTAATTTTGAAGTTGATAGTGATGAAATGTATAAGCATAAGTTAAAAAACTCTCCCTCTCTCAAATTCATTTCACCTATATTGCCCTACCTCTGTCAATGAAATGAGAAAAATTAAACCACATATTTAGAAAGGCATCTGCATATAGAAGAACACATTAGAGGGGGGAAAAAAAATCAGTTTTCCCCCAAACTAATTTCTGGAATAAAACAAAATTTTCATGCAAAAAGACATTTGCCAGAAAACAGTGGTTACAATATAGTAGTTTAAATAAATTATTAGCTTAAGGTACACCTTATATGAAATCCTTGTCAGATAACTGATAACAATAAAATGAGGGAAAAAAAATCTATTTAATTCAATGTAATTTTATGTGAATATACACCTTCCTGCATAGAGTTTTGAGGACAGAACATGACAATAATCACCAGCCATCACTCAAAGAAACTCAGATACCCCTCCTTGAGTCATCCTTCCTGCTGGGACTCACGTATAATTTTGTCTGTCTACTTCCAGCTAAGGTCCTTTTTAAAAACAAAAAGCCAAAAACCCCGAATGGTTTTCTTGGGCTGTACAAGAGCAGAATTGACACAGCAGTTCCTCTCTCAGAGAGATGTAGAATATATTGATAAAGGTAATAGTTCCATACTGTTTTTCCCTGTACTCTAAGTACATTAAAATTTCAGAAGAAATGTTATTTGTAGTAATATGCAAACTAGGACCAGCTCATTTGTAATATTCACTGATAGGCAGTGTTGGCAAATACCATTTATTTGCTACATGCAGTCATTTTGATATCATTGGCTCTTCTAATTCACAAGCCAAAATGCTTAAAATTCCAATTCACAGGGTTTTATCATTATTATTCATTATGCTTTGTTAAAGCCATTTAATCATGTGCAGGCCCTACAAAGGATTTCTTCCCCTTTCTCTTTTTAACAAACATGCTTTTGAAGGTAAGCTTGCATAGCAAATAACTTATCTGATAGAAATAATTACAGACAGCAACTGGGAAAAAAATCTGGTCTGCTGGGAATTGTTCTTTACTTTCTTTGTCCTGCAGCACCATTTTACCAAAAGTACTCTGAATAATTTAGGGGCTGCTAATATGATTGCAATGTCTTCCCATGTTCACCACAGCTGCTCAAGGTCAGTGTGTTATCTGGTTATAGTTGATGCTCCAGAAAAAAGAGAAAGCTCTAAAACTGAAGGCAGACTACCAACCAGAGAGGTCACTGCAGCTGGATTTGATAGACCACTTAAAGTGGACAGGAAGAAGAGGCAGATATTCAGATAATATTCAGAAGCATGATGGATTCAGAGGTTTATTTTAGTAAAAACTGAAAATGAGAAAACTGATTATTATATGCCCTCTACCCATGTTTCATGTTAGTGGAATAGGAGTTGTTTAAGTCAATTAATACAAGATATTAAGAACATTAAGTTAGAAAGCCATTTTCTCCTCATTAACAGATTAGCGCTCTTCAGCATGATACCCTAATCCACTATGACCACTCAGGTCCTTTTCTTCCCTCAAAGAGTGAGCTTAAGTTGAAAAACCACACCACCTGTGTCACCTGTCTGCCCTTTAACGAGAGCACTAATTATTGCCAGGTGAGTGCAATCACTGCTGACACTGGCCTGGGTTATTTCTAAGGACCCTGCTCACGAGCACTAGGTTTTAGAAGCTCACACTCTGTTTGGTGCCTGTATTGCTGACATGGATCTGTGGTGGGTATCCAGGGTAACATTTTGGTTGTGAGGGAGCTGTTGGGTGGTTTCTGTGAGGGGACATCAGGACTGTTTCCATCACATGTGGCTGGTTCCAGCTGTCCCCAGGGACCTCAGAACAGGGTGTGGCTGAGCCCTCAGACCTGAGTGTGGTGCCTCAGGGGACACCTCTTTTAGAAGGGCAGAAAACCTATGCTCTGGTGGGAGGGGGGAAGCCAAAAATAGTAACAAAAAAAGAGTATGAGCACTAAAACTTGAGGAGAAGTAGGTGCTGGAGTTGAGGTTTCTTCCCTTTCCTCATGGGTTGTGGAGGGCTCTGTGACACAGTGGGTAGATACACCCTGAGCCAGCTGTTTGCTGTGGAGCTCATGCAGGAGAAGGTTTATCCTTGGGACCCACACTGGAGCAGGAGAGAACCCTGAGGAGAAAGGAGCTGCAGAGAGATACTGCTGTGTGTTGACCCTCCCCCTGGTACCCTTGTGCTGCTTGGGAGGAAGTGGAGTTGGGAATGAGGGAGTGGAATTGAGCTTATAAAGGTGAGGATGGGAGGAAGTGCATTATGTCTTCTGTTTCTTTGTTTGCTATCCAACTCTATTTTAATAGTCAGTAAGTAAAAATAATTTTCCTTAAGTTGAGTATGTTTCTGCTTGATGGCAACTGGTAACCAATCTACTTGTCATTACCTTTCCTCATGAGCTTTTTTTAATCCTCTTTTTCCTCAGGAGGGAGGAGTGAGCGATGGGCTGAAAGGGTGTCTGACAGCCAGCTAAGGTAAACCCACCACAGACCTAAATTAGCAAACTCAAAATCATGTACTTGGAGATATCTTTGCATCGTTAGACTCTAGTTCATCACATTTATCATCCAAACTGAAAAGTCAGAGAGGTCTATTTTTGCTATTCCTAGCTTTATCTAGATAAAGATCAGTGGATTTAATATCACTTATTCAGAGAGCAATGAGAATGTTGGAGGCAGTTGCTCAAAGTGAGCACTTTCTAACCTTCAGGATGTTTGTAGAATAATTTTGGTTGCTTAGATCAATTATGACTGAAGAACAGCCTGGGATAAAACTTGTACTGCTGCTGCAAGGGCTTCTGCATTCACTTGTGTGCTGGAAAAATCCTAGGAGCACTCATGCAGTGTGAGATCAATGCAAATATTGGCTACGAATGCAATAGCTTCTCTTTTAGATGTTGCAGGCTGTTATGTGAACCTCTTTGTGAGTTGACTTATCTAGTAATGCTGTGCAATTAATAAATCAGAAAAAATTTCCCGCTGTAGTACATGTGCAAGAAAGAAACAAAAAGTAACGTATTCAACTGAAGCATTCACTCTAAATCACTTCCTCAACTGAATGATGTGCTGACAGGTGGTTAAAGCTGGAAAGAGAGTTAGACACTATCTGGAAGTGAATGATTGTTATTTTGTTATGTAACATGATGTGTTCAGATCTGCTTCTGAGTCCTGGATGTTGGTATCTTGGAGCTGTACATGAGTGAAATGCAAATCCCCTGCCTCCAAGACTTCTTGATACAGGTTTATATATATAGTGTTGGAGATAGGGAGGGGGAAAAAAAGGTTCCTTTAATATTGCTGTGGGTTTTTTATGAGGATTTTGCTGATTACAAATTAGTCAAGGGTTGTTTCTTTGGTAGAATGATCCAGAATTTTGCAATAGAGACCTCAAGTCATCCAAAACACCACGATGTCACCAAACAATATTTCCAACATCGTCTTCCAGATAAATTAATCCATACCGTGCCTAATCCTTAAATTTTTTGCCTTTGTTTTTTTTTTCATGCTATTTAAATATTAAAGAAGGTTTGAGTTGTGAAGCAAAAGCCCTAGGAGGAGACATGCAAGAGATGTGTATGGTCCTAAGAGCAAAACCTGGACCTAACAAAGATGTTGCAATGCACAATTTAACACTGCCATCAAATGGCCAAACGTATTTCTTGTTCTGCAATGGCATCTCAGCTGACAGTCTGTTATAAGGACTCCTAATTCTGAGCAGCCCAGTTGAGTCACAGAAACTTAAAGCAAAACAAAAATGGCTTTCTGTTTTCATGTTTTAAAAGAAAAAGATCTGATTTTGCAGCTAGCTTTGGTGGGAAGGGCCAAGTCTTAGGAGGTGCCTTGCTGGTGTAGTTTTACACTAGGCTATAAAGATTGGATGAGTGTGATTCATTACTGATAGATATACCTGCCAGTTAAAATCTACAGGATGAGCATGACCAAGTTATTTGTTCATGATGTGTATATATATATATATAAAGTATTTATGAAGCAATTTCAATAAACTAATTCCTTAGAAGTACATATGTTTTCTTGGTTATAGTTACTACTCTAAGCCAGAGATCAATTTATGCAGGTCTATATTTTATTTCTTTTATTGCATACGATGAGCCTTAACAACCCCTCAATATTACTGTTAATTTGAATTTACTATAAAAAAAAATCTCTGAACTTCTTGTGGATGATTTGATCTCATGCATTTCCCATCTTCTCTAACCCTTATAATAACCTGATAGTCTTAAACTAAAACTGTATTTAATATTGAAATCCCCCACTTAAATTTCCAACAGAGTATTTCTTGGTGCTTTAATTCAGTTCTGAAGGGCCTAGTCCTGGACAAATGCTCTGACAATCACAATTTCTTTTTTATCTCGTCTTGGAGAATTCTTTCACACCAAATTCATATTAATAGTCTGGATGTAGACTTTTTCCCACTGCAATTTTTCCAACTGCTCTAAAGCCGTCTTCCCTAATCTTTGCTTTCAATATATAAGTAAGGCTGAGGAAAAAAAACCCACCGGTCTCATACCTGTCTGCCATATGGATTCTATCAAGGGCTTAATATAAAATTCAGCTTTACTGGGTATTCTCATCTTTTTAAATGCAGTTGTTTATACCAGGAAGACAGGCTTAGTTGTCTTGTGTTTTTTGTTGGTTGGGGTTTTTTTATGTCCATGTTCCATATTCTGTTCCATCCTCGTAACAATCTGAAAGAAGCGGGCATCTGCCCGGTATTTAGTATTATTTAATGCATTTGCACTGTTAGTTTTATATTTATTAATGTAGCATTTGGTCTCCTAGTTCTTTTCACTTAGTGCTCAGGCTGGGAAGGACTAGTATTCAACACATGTTGGACACTTGTGTTTGGACACCCTTGTGTGGTTGTACTCTCTGTTGGTTTGGGCCTGAGTGGGGTTCATTTTCTTCACCGTAGTTGGTGTGGGGCTGTGGTTTGGATTTGTGCTGGAAAGAGTGTTGGTAATACAGCGTGTTTAGTTATTGCTGAGTAACGTTTACAGAGTCAAAGCTTTTCCTCCTCCTCATCCGCATCTTGCCAGTGAGGAGGCTGAGGCTGCACAAGAAGTTGGGAGGGGACATAGTAGGAGCAGCTGCTTCCAACTGACCCAAGGGATATTCCACACCATGTGGCATTATGCTCAGCACATGGAGCTGGGGGAAGAAGGAGGAAATGTGGGATGTTGGAGTGATGACGTTTATCTTCCCAAGCAACCATTAAGCACGATGGAGCCCTGCTTTTCTGGGAATGACTGAACACCTGCCTGCCCATGGAAAACAGCAAATTAATTCCTTGTTTTGCTTTGCTTGCATGTGTGGATTTGCTTTACCTGTTAAACTGTCCTTTTCTCAACCCACTTTTTGTCTTTACTCACTTTTATCTTTCTGATTCTCCCCTGTCCTGCTGGGGGAGTGAGTGAGTTGCTGTGTGGGGCTGAGTTGCTGGCTGGGGTTAAACCACAACACACATATGCAGTAGGATTTTCCTGTATTTCTCACTATTCAAAGTGCATTTTTATTGTCTCCTAATGGTCTGGAGAAAGCATACTGGCAAGCACAGGGATGAGAACAGTTTTCTGTGGGCCACAGGCTTCACCCTTTTTTGGTACCTTTTCTCTCCAGTGCATTATGGTACACATAAATTGTATTTTAAGCTATGACTTCATAGATGGAGTTTCTTCGATACTGTGCAGTGGTGTTCATTTCACAGATCAAAATGTGACCTTTGCAAGGTGCATGCATTAAAACCAATCCAAATGGCAGTATGAAGAAACAGCTGTCTTGCACGTTTAGCCCACATAATGAAATTCCTGTGCTGTAAGTTATGAATTTTACTGACTCTCCTCTTTCCTTCAGTTAACTTTTCAAGGCTGGTTTCATCAAAGATACACTTTAGTTTGGGTGCCCCTGCTCAGTTCAACACTTGTCATTTTAAAAAAAAAAAAGGAAAATAGTATTTCAGTATCGTGTTCTCCATTTTTCTGTACTCTCTAATTGAATAGAATCCAAATTTCATGTAGAAGTTTGTAGCAATTCCTTGGGGTTTTTTTAGAATTTTACATGGTCCTGTCACGTTCTTTAAATGGTGGCAGTGTCACACTTGCCATACTAGGGACATTGACATAAAAGCAATAATGAAACATATAAAAACTGGTAACTAACAGAATTGTGGAATACGAACCACCCCATTTATTGATTGCCATAGGTAACGTTAAGTATGCTTTTTCCTATAGAAATACGTTTTAACCTGAAGCTTATAACACACAGGTCATGAATACAACGTCCAGACCACCTACCCAGTAAAAAAGAACCCTTCCCTTTCTCAGTTCCAATGGAACACAGGTAACTTCTTGCTGCTGGCCAGTGTGGTGCTGCCAAGGGCTTCACTGTAGATAAGAAATCCCATCAACCCACTTTAACTGCTATATATCTTGAGCCTCTGCAGTTTGATTTCAAGTCATCACCTTATACACTGCACCAAGTTTATGAGAAGTTAAATTAATTAGCTTTGTCCATCTTTGTCCTTGTCATCTATTTATGAAAATGATGGCAAGTCCTCTGCAGAGTCGGAAAAGTGTAGATTTATCTGTGGACTGAGGCTGCCCAGTACATTATACTTCTGTCTTTATGGTCTCTCTATTCCTGATTTACAATAATAAAACAAAGCAAAAGTCACAGGAAAGTCTTCCTAATATTCCTTTAAGGAGTGTTTAACTGGTTTCATCTTTACGATTTATATGCTGTTGAGGGAGTAACCTTTCCCTCAATGTTCAGAATTTCTCTTCTCCCTAGATCAAAGTGCCCTCTGTTCAAATAATGACCATTCAGGTAATTCATTTTACTTTGTACTGTTCTGAGTACCGACAAGTGACATGATCTTCAGGAATAATTACAATGAATAGTCTTGTCTAATTCATATTAGATAAAAACTGCAGTGACTTTAAAGTTACAATAGGCAAATCCCATAAATATAAAAATTTTCTCTCAAAGGCTGCTATATAGATGTCAAACAGGCTCAGTGCAATGCTAACAGAACTCTTGGCTTATTCAGTCAGTACAGCATAGCCAATTCCATGAAAATCAATAGTACTGCTCCCCTCTTATGTAAGCAGAGCACCTTTTATTTCCCCTTCTGTTTGGCACACTCCAATCTGACTCCTTCCAAAGCCACAAATGTGAGAAAAGAGGCACTCTTCTTCCTCTGGTGGAGTGGAACCATTCCACCACGACCTCAACTGCCTTTCAGAGCTGGACCTTCAAACCCAAACACTGCAGCACCTGAGCCCATCTCAGCACACAGGGGGCTCATTTGTTGGTAATGCTGCTCCATTGATTTAGTAATGTTACAGTAGCTGAATTAGGCCCATTATTCCCTACTTAAGTGAGAGAAGAAACTGCAGCTATAACTCAAATTTCCCTGAGCCATTCTAACTACTTAACTGACTTGGCTTCCAGACACCTGCCTTGCTGCTCTCCCAGGGTGTTAGGAGTTGAGCAGCACATAAAGGTGCAATGCTATTTTCTTCATAAATGAGAACCACATCTTGGATCTATAAAGGGAGTACATATTACATACCAAGCATAGAGAAACATAACAGAGCACCCATGAGAGCCGAGAATGGCTTCAGAAAACAATCTATAAATCTCTGGTGTTATCTTTCTGACAGCCTCCTAATCTCTGCAGGTTGTTGTTAAGAGCTGCATTAAACTAGCCTGTCATTGATCCCAGCTCTCACTGCTTCTCCAAGAGATGCACTTCCTGTGATCAATTAGGAAAAGAGACAACAGCTTCTTAAAAGCATCTTTATAACAGGACTCTGCAATAACATATCTTCCCAAAATGTGTATCTCTGACATTTACATCATTCTTTGTCAAACTACAGCCAGCATCTGCACCAACAACATAATTCAGTCCTCTGAAATAAGTAGAAGGCTTAGATTCCTCATGTTGAATCATCATTCTTGCCTCCAACTTCACCTCAAACAGAAATAGTTATGTGAAGAGTGCTTGTCATTTCCTGCAATTTATTTAATTTAATCTAAGTGTTAGATTAGCTTTGGATAGGAACTACTTTATGACTTAGGAGAACCTACCTCCTTGTTAAAACTCTGAGAAGCAGTCTGGCTTATTGTCCAGATGGGGCACAGAAACTCAGCACTTGTAGGAAAAATACTCCAAAAAGGAGCAGGATGTGGTTGTCTTTAGCAATAAAGGGCTTAGCTTTATGTACCAAGTGCATTTCTATTACGGAAATTGTGTTTCTGCTGACTTGTGCATTAGCTGAAGAAGGTAAAGTTCATTTTTATCAGTGTTTGGGTAAAGTCCCATCTTGTTGATGAACTTCAATTTATTTAATATGCAACTACCATAAAGAGGTTATTGTTAAAGTATTAGAAGACGATCAGCCTCCTGATTTCTCTATAGGAACTTTAAGCTAGTGTGGACAAAAGGATATGGAGAGGCACAAGTAATGCTATACCCTGTTGCTCAATGTGGTGACTGTTTATTTTATACTGGATTATTTAATTCCAGAATAACTTGCATCACACATATCAAGACAGGACTTCGGTGTGTCACTCCTTCTGTCTATATTTTAAAAAGGTTTTTATGTTTAAAAGTTAAAAGAGATTGGCCTTTAAACTATGATGCTTTTGTAATACTCAGAGTAGTCTGTCACCTTAACAAGAGAATATAGTGAAAAAGGAAGATAATGATCTTTTGAATTAAAAATACATATTCCTTATACTTGCTGGACTACAGGAAGAGAGGGTAGCACAAATTCTCCAGGACTGGTTTTCCATTTCACATCTTTGTAACCACTGACAATCTGACAAAGAAAGCTAATTTTGTGTCTCAGCTCTTAGAAATTTTAAGAAACATTCTAAAATTGCAACAAAGGTATGGATCTGTTTCAGTGTGCGCTCGCAACACTCCATATAATTAGCAGGCTAAGGGGTAGAGCTGTATTTAGCTCACTAGCTCTTAAATGGAGTTACTTTCATTTGTTTACGGAACGTCTCTACCCACTAAAGGCTAATGAACTGGTAATGGATCTGTCAGAAAACGGAAAAGACAAATACCTCTAAATGTTGCTATTACAGCCTAGGAACATGGCTATTATTGTTCCTCTAACTCCTGATCTTCATAAGAAGGAAGGCGGCAGAAGATTTGGTATTCAATGAGTGTAAGGAGCCACAAGCATAATTTATGTACTGATGGAATGGAAGGGAGGAGAGTAGCAACCCTCAGGAAATAATAAAATAAGCAAGCATATTCTTCCTGCATATTTTTGTTATGGCTTCTTTCCCATCTTCAACTCCCTGCTCCCGTGTAAAGTATATTAATCTTCCCAATTTTTATTTGTGGTAGATAAAACCCAAAAGTCTGAATCAAAAGCAGTGTCCTGCTGCAGTTACGTAAAGAATCTAAGGTCTGTAAAAGTGTATGACAAGTGGGAAAGAAACACAAGAAGGAAATGTTTATGTTCCTTTTCTAACATGAAGGTCTGAATTGAAAAAAAAGTCCTGGGTTATGAGACTTTCAAGGAGCAAAGCCTAGGCCACCTTCACTGGCTCCACTTTTTGAGTTGTTATATTTTGGGGTTTTTTTGGTTTTGGGTTTTGTTTTGTTTTGTTCTGGGTTTTTTTGAGTGGTTATATTTGAGTTGGTTTTTTTGAGTTTGTCTTCATATTTCTGAGAAAAAAAAAAAGACCTGGATATGCTTGTATCTAAGTTGTCAGCAAATACAGCAGGATGTCTAATAACTTTCCTAGAGAGGGGAAAAAAATCCATTAGATTCACTGTAGCAAGTTATGGAGAGATATTTCATCACCACAGCGCGTTCTTGCTGCAGAGAGTGAGTTAAAGTCAACAGCATGGAAGGAACATGCATGGCTGATGGACTCACACCTCTTCTCTTGGCTCTACAGTGTACATATAACTCAACTGACTTATCTAAGGTTGCTTAGGATGTCAGTGATGGGGAAAAGCATCTTTTTTTCAGCCTAAATTCTTGGGCCAATCCTATTTAACTAATTAGGAAATCACCACGATATGTCTCTATCCCTCTTAGGACTATCCTTTCTAGAAAATCTGTAGTATACCAGTTATGAGCCTAATATCACTAACCTTTCGTGATGCTGCCTGGAATAGAAATTAACAAAAAAGAAAGAGAAAAAAAAAAAAGCCAGTTTCTTGGATGTGCACTTGAACAAAAATGATCCCAAAATTGGTGCAGGACAGAGAGCATAGCTCAAAAGTGTTTTGGATACAACTATGACTCTCACATCCCCTTTCTAGGGAACTCTGAATAAGAACAGCACTTGTAGCCTTTCTAATCAATCATTACCTTTGTTTATATCAACACAAAATCTGTCCTACAAATTTCTGTGGGGTGGTGCTTGGCTACAGAAAGCCCGGATGTCAAAGTAAATTACACTTCACAGTTGAGATTCATCAGCTGAAACAAAAGGCCAGTCAGATCATAAACTCAAGGAGTGATGGGGAAATGCCGTATTCAGAGTGATGCCCAAATAACAGAAGTACTTTCAGGCTGATTTAAAGAAAGAGAAATTTCTCTCTGAAGAATATGAAGAAAACACAGGGTCAACACCTGCCTGAAAACTACACTTACTATGTTTTGTAGTTTTTAGCATTTTCTTGTGAACTAAAATTCCATTCTTATACATCTGCATTACTCGATTTAGCACAAAATATTCTCTGATTGAAAAACTAAGAGAGCTCTGGCTTTGCAGTTGAGTAGTTGTAATATCAAGTGCAGCCACTGTGAGATCAAAACTTTTATCCTTTTGAATGCTATGCTAGTGCAAGCAGACCAAAGTTTACACATTGAGTAAACAGCACTATTAACGCTTTAGTAATAGAATTAAATATTTCCTGCCCTTGAAAAATAATAGTTTTCATAATATTTATGTATTGAAAAGGTTCTTCTTTCTGATTTGTAACACCTCTGGCCTTTAGAAACAAAATATGTAAATATGTAGAAACTTTTCTTATGTAGTACAATTTTAGGTTTTTTTCCATACTCTGTTGTTACGCCTTCTATATGCAGTTTAACTTTTCTTCCTCAGTCTCCTCTGGTGGTGTTATTCTACACTTCTTAAAATTTTATGTGAGGACTGTATTTATGACCCATGTTACATTTTATCTAGTGTTATTTCATTCCCTTTGCACCTGGAGGCTGTGACAGGTTTAGACCGTACCTTCTGTCAGAGTTTGACTTTGGCCAAGCATGGAGGAAGCAGAAGAGCCTCCTGACTCTCAGCTCAGACCTTCACAGAATCAGAGTTGTTTCTTTGCTCTCTAGCCAGCACAAGCAGTTTGAATTTTAAAATGAGATGTGACTACAGGAATAGATTGATTCCATCCCTGGTACTGCTGTTTGCTGAAGTGAGTTTGGCCATCTGCATTTATTCCCCTCTAATAGGAGATATTTCTGCTGACCACCTCAAGACAGTTTTCAGTTTCCTCACCTATCTTCAAGGCTACAGATATGATCAGAGGATGTAGATTAGTACTACAGCTTTTAGGGACAATTTTGGCCTGATTTTTCTGCAAGTAGCAGGTAAAGAACATAATCAGACCCATAGTTTTTAGGTGTGGTGTGACCATCAGAAAAAGTGCAAACCATGATTTAATGATTCAAAATTAGGTAAACTTGCCTTCTTTTTGGGGGGTTGGGAGGGATCCAACAAGCCAACAAAAGTTCCTTTTCTGTTGAAATCAGGCTATTGAAAGGAGAGACACTCTTGTAGAACATAAGATTGAATAAAAAAATATGGTATTTCTACTTCCTCAGAAAACAATAATACACCCTTTGGAGCTATGATTGCTCTTCACCCAAATATGTGCACTGACTTTTTAAAAATCACTATGGCATCTAGGGGCTGTTATGAAAACATGCTTTAGCTACTCAGCAGCCTGTAGTGACTCACTCAAAAACATTAGTCCAGTATTTTCTGTAAGAACTTTTTAGTGCTTCCTAAAAATTATGTTAGCAACAGTCCTTTCTGAATCACTTTTTATTTTTAACTTAATTTTTAACTTAATTTTATTTTTAACTTAATTTTAACTTAGTCAAATCTACATGTATTAAGTCATGTTACATATCACTATGAGTTCCATCTTCCAAACACTGAGTGCTCTGGTCCTGACACAGTGAGGTGTGTAACCCCCAGCTTGAGAGAAAAGTTTTAACACAGCTGTTGCCAATACTGACATAGTACTGCACACATCTTTATCAAGGAATTTTGTGTGTTCCTTGCATTCTCCCATACAATTGTGACACCTCTGGGCTCTTTGGTACTGCAATAACTCACCTTCCTTTGTGTGTCTCACCTTCTCTGCGATTCCTGATTGCACACTGTCCCTATAGTAACAAAACCCTGGTGCTAATAATTTGGAGAAGCAATGTTAGGAAATATTAATACATTTGACAGTCACAGTTTACTCCTTTCAGAAAGCCATCTGACTTTCCCTGTGCCCTGCTTTTCATTTTTTCTTTTCTCTTCTGCTTGAAACGAGGTGACTGGTGTAATGAGTCAGGCAATCTGTGCACCAGTGGGACGCGCAGTGGTAGCAGACCCTCATCCTCTGACTTAGAAACACTGTGCTCAGTCCCAGCCTTAGCCTGACACCTGACTAAATATTACTTTCATCTTAAATTTGATAGTAATATCGGAAAAGTTATTTACTGTAATCTAGTAAAATTATGCTTTTACAGGATATTACTTAATTTTTTGTTCAGATTTTATTAGCACATTGTTCTCTGTCCATAAAGGATGCAAGCTGTTTGAATGTAGACCTGTATATTTTTTGTTTAAGAATGCAGCCTGTAGAGACCAACGTGCCTGTTTAGATCGCTAGAACATCATGGATGACCAAAGACAGATGTTGTCTCTTAAGTAATGTGGAACTTCTCAAGAGATGTCATCCTTTTTTGTAGACGTTGCTTGAAAAATGTACAGATTTCATTGCAGTAATACATTTAATTTCATTTTACATGCATGCAAGTTCCTTGTTAACTTGTTTAGCTTATTTGTCTTATTTAGCATATAAAATTACATTTTTAAAATAAATGAAGTTATATACACACTACATACATTTTTAAGTTGAATGATTTCCAAAGTAACATTGCTTCTTTAATAAGAGAAATATTCAACCTGTCTTGCAGTAGTTTTACAAAGTCATTACTGTCACTTCATAAAAAATTATTGGAGAACACTTATAGTATTTCTAAAGTATCACAAAAAAATGGAAACATCATGGAAGCTATGGTTTCTGGAGGATCCCCCACAATTTTGTTTTTTATGGCTTTTATAATAAACAGACTGTTGTTTTCATTGCATGTTTAGGGATTTTGGAAACAGTAGATTCCTACCATGAGGCTTACACAGAGAGTTTCCAGAGAAAACTCACGGTAGTCCAAGTAAATCCTGTCTTTACAGCCTGCAGCAGTATTTATATTGTGCCTCACAAAACAGCCCTGATGTGTCCCTCTGTGTTTCCCTCAGGAATTGCTTTGGGAGGGACTGGGAGCCTGTCTGCTCATATGCTCATGTTTTTCATATCAAATTGATAACTACTGGCAGATCAGACAGGTTACACCTGCAGCTCACAATGATTCTGCTCTTAAATTTACCTCTGCCCCTGCTATCCTGGATCTGTGTTCTGAAATCCCTGAATCTTAGTCCATAAAACTTGGATGGTTGCAGAACTTCAGGGATACTGAGTAGACCTAAGGAAGTTGTGTACCCAGTGACCACCTGAATTGTATTATGAGCAAACTGCAGGGTTCCTTTGATTAAGTGACTCTTTTTTTTATTCACAATTTAGGCTGTGACTAGTATCCACACAGATTTTTTTCTTTTCTGTTAAAGAAGACAGAAGTGTAAGTGAAATAATTTGTTTTAAATATTTTTGAAAATAATTTGAAAATACGTCCTCTGTAAGAGTGTACCTGTAGTTTTAACAGTTTTCATCCTCAGAATTCATTGCTGTATTTTTATATGCATTTATTCAGGAAAATGTGGAGTGTTTCATGACTGAGTTTACAAAAGTGTTTGTAATGCAATCTGCCTACATTTCCAGAATGAAAAAAAGAAATGCTCATTTGGACTACCAAGTCTTTTTAAGATATTTTTAGAAAAACCTTGTGGAAGAAGGGACGAATTGTGCACTTGGACAAAGCCTAACATATTACAGAATGTGAATGTGTTATATAGATATTTAGTTATTTCAAAATGGAGGTTTTAATTTTTAATGGTTCTTCAGTATTTTTAGGTAGGGATCTCTTGACATACTGGTTTTAATATTTGTTTATTGCCTTTTACCTCCATAGATACTACAGAATTTTCAGTTTTATGTACTAAGAATAAGAAAAGTTCTATGGCTTTTAAGGGACTCAAGAAATCTGAAGTAGTTGGATCTTGCTGGGGGATTTTTTGGGTTGTTTTGTTTTTTGGTTTCTTTTTGGCGTTGCAAGAACAGTGCTATATTTAACAGGTATTTTAAAGGCCAGTTTAAACAAGGAAATTTATCTAAGGCTCGTAAAGCAAAGCAAAGATAAAAGTATCTCCACAATATCACAGTTTAAAATGCTGCCCTTTTGAAGATTTAATGCCGGGACATGAGAGGGTTTGATGTGCTAGATCAAGCACTCTGAGACCACTGAGCCCTTCCTAGATGGCAGCACAGGAGTTCCCCTCTGGCCACAAGGGCACAGTGCCAGCATAAATCAGATGTGAAGGCTCATGACGAATTATAATAAGCAGAATATTCATACCAGGCTGAACACAGCCTGGCTTGACATGGGCTCTGTTTCTGCTGATCTTATCAACGCTGATTGCGCCACAGGGCGGGGTGGAGAGAGGGACTGGAAGATCCATACAGCTCTGCAAGCACATGGACTGTGAATCTGTGCCTAATCTCAGGTTTCAGGCTGCCCCAGTCCTCCACACAGCGTGGTGTCACCATAGCTCTGCGAGAAGCTAACACAGATGACACGTGAGAGAGAGGAAATGCCAGCTTCTAACTCCAAATGGAACCAGCATAGTTAAACCTACAAAAACATATGTCATTGTGCTTCCAAGGCTTCAGCATGCTAGAAGCATTCTGACATTTAAGTGCTGGAAAGGAAATTTAGCAGAGGTCGACGTGGTCAGTGCACGTGGCAGTCAGTCAGAAGCTGGCTTTGGGAATGTATCTCACCATGGCCGTACACATCAATTAAAGAAGGATATGTAATGACAGAAACCTCAGATACATAATGACAGGTTGCACACAGCATGAAATGACGCATGCCAAGATGAGTGGAAACAGAAAAGCATTATAGAATCACAGATTTCAATGTATATATCTCCAGGGTAGTACAGATTTTGACAGAATGGCAATATCAGCAGGAGAAATCAACAGCTCCCGAAATCCTTTGGTTTTAGTACAAAGAGTACAGTTTTTCAACATGGTACTTAGATTAAAAAGCTCTAGTAAACTAGAAATATCTCCATTTGCTGTGTCTGTTTCCTCTTCTCATTAGGTCTTGGCAGTAGCGTAGACAAAACTCAGAATCTAGAATGGTGCAAATTTCTCTGAGAACGTTCTGAGAATGTTCTCAACAATCATAAATTGTTGCACATTTGGACCTAATAATAGCAATGAAGTGTAAAAATTTAATCCTTCTAGCAATAAAGTGTACTTTAGAATGTCCAGAATAGCAGCCTAAAACTAAATAAATTGTAAAAGTTCAATAGTAGATATCTTTTGTGACTAAATAGCAGATGCTTTCAAGTAAGATGTGGAAACTATAAACTTTTGAGTTGCTTCAACATAGTTCATTTTGTCTTGAATATCTAATGGATTTTGGGATTTGTGCTTGTCATTACCATCTTCTGCCACTCATCTCCTGGAATAAAAGGGGTTCTGAAGAAATCTGTGTTGTAACACCCTCTCCTAGACTTCCTAAATGCAGGGGTAGCAAAGAGGAAAAACCTCCTAGTTGGCTTCCTAAAATATTGTCTGAATTTGGATATGCCATAACAGGCTGTTGTTGAAGACTGGAAAAGGACACGAGTGAGAGATGCCCAGAGATTTTCCTATTTATGCCAAGGGCTAAACAATCCCTGATTAGCTCCTGGATTAACTGGAGCTTCATAAAAGTGTTGTACAATTATCTTTCCTCCTTCCTCCCTTTTTGAGCTCCACACAAGAGCTTTGCAACCAGAGCCAAAGATCTTCCAAGGATAGAGAATGCTGTGATTAAAACCTGTTACTTTCAAAGAATAGGTAGGCAGCAATTTCTATCAAACCCCTCCTACATGAAAATCTTTCTAGCCAAAGCTGGTCGGCTAATAACATGATGTTAGTTAATAATGAAAACATGTCCCAAACTTGCCTCAGACAACTACTAACCTGTTTTTCAGAAACCAGTAATGTCAGTGTCTCTAGAAATTCCTCTTTTCTATAAGCTTCTGTGATACTGGTGCTCAAGTGCTCATTTTTTATCAGCATATGTAGCTATAATGAACAACTATGCTGTCTCCTCTTTTAGAGCTTGATTGCAAAGGACCATTTTCTGTAAGGCACTAGGAGTTTGTTTAAATATTATGCTCTGCATCATTGTATCTTCCCAAGAAGCAGTTTAATTTTGTCTAAACATTTTAATTGCGATCCTAAGGGAAGGGAAGTCATTGCCCATATTAAACATGAATCCCATTATACTAAAGTGTTTATGTTCCTCAAAGGCCATTTATAGATGCTTTGCTAGTGTATGAAAATGTAAAATGCCAGAGCTGAACAATCATCTCCTGGCTCTGCTCAGCAGTCTGAACCTCAGCTTGTTTATTCCAACAGTCAGGCGAGGCACAGGAACAGTGTTGCTCTCAGTATTACCATGATTTCCTAGAAACAGTTATGACTGGCTTGTTGAGTGAGGGCAGATGCCAGAGCAAAGAGGTAAGCTCAGCAAGGAGAACGGAGACTGGCATTGCAGCTGTACAGGGGAACAGCATGGGGATGTAAATCACAGGGGGACAAAACCACGCTGGAATCCAGTAAATGGTAGGTCTGCCACAAAACTGTAGTTAACCGAGGAACAAAGGCATTTACTGTCCTATTCTTGTCTCAGAATTGTGACGTACACATTTTTTAACCTCGAAGAAATTTCTTTGCCTGCTTGATTCAAAATACGTTGAACCAGTGTGAACAAAACCTAGCCATGTTAGCAGGGCTGTTTGTAGATTTAGATGATTTTTCACTCGTGGTAGCAGATGACCTCTTCTTCCCCAAAAATGACCATGAAAAAAATGGAGTAACAGAGTTTACTCTTAGTCGCTTCTATAATAAACTGATCTGATTTACAAACATAAATATCTTTGTGTTATGCACCAAACGAAACCCTGATGTAGCTGTGGATTTGTTTCGCAGGTTCTCACTTTTCAAAAGTTCACAAAACAAGTGAAAGCCTAGTTTCATCTGCTAAGTGGAATAGGAAAAGGAAACTGGGAAATTTGCAACACTGTAATCAAGGAAATGTGGGGATTTAACACTAAGTACAATTGCCATTACCTTATGGATATGCCACCATAAGAAATAGATTTTTTTTTTCCAGATTATTAGTGAATCTCATTTTCAGTGAGAATGAACATACTTTCTATTAAACGTCAAAAATTATCACCAATAACAAAATAGCACTCCTGACAGTACCAGTGCAACAGAAAACCCATTACTTGTTTGGAAACTACTCAAAGTACAGCTTGACTTCTGTCACAGGCAAAACATCTAAGAAGGAGAAAGCAATTATATATTTCTGAGTACCCAGAATAGTCTCATATGTTTTTGTGTTATCGACAATAATGAGTTTTTCTTCAAAAACATCTTCCATAAGTGAAAGAATGTTTTTGAGAAACCAGAACCTGATTTTTATAGAAAAAAAATTAGGATTCCTGGAAAACAATTCAATTTGGATACAAAGACTCTTAGAGCAAGTTAAAAAATATAAATAGAAAATATTTATTTTCCCTTTTTTCCCCAAGATTTTTTTAAAATGCTTATTCCAATTTTTTTTTACTTCATATTCAATAATGTTCATGGGATATTTTCTCTTCCCTCAAAGAACTTCTCCCTTCCCCTGATATATTAAGATTGGCTGTAAACATCTCACTGAGTTAGCTGGCTGTACACAGTGAAATTTCTTTTTGTCCATATATCATTACCTAGGAATAAATTATAATAAAAATGAAAGAGCAGTGGAAAGTTCTAGTGAGAGCCAAGCTATATTGCTAAAACTTGCTTTTCTTTTTCCCTTCCTTTATCCTACTTGACAGTACTTAATAGACCACATGACCCTGCTGACAACAAAACTGTGAAACTGCATTTTCTAATATCCACAGCATCACAGGGAGCATCCATTTCTGGGAACCCCTGAGTGCTGAGTTAATATTGCAGGCTTATTTGGTCCTACATAATTAGTTATAATGACAAAAAGGACTACCAGAACATAAAGTCTTTTCAGCAGGCACTGTCATTTCTGTGTGGTGTTTTATATTGTCTAGACTGTGGCTCTCCAGCTCCGATGGAACCTCAATTATTGTGCAACATAAAAGAGGGTGAAACATTTTGATTACTTGGAGCATGGAGGGAAGAAATGATGCTAGTATTGTATTTTAACATATTAATCTAGCCTTTTTTTTTAAACTAGCATTGCAATTATTTTTTTTTCTCGATAGTAAGAGGAAACTAGTGCATTATAAAGCTTACACAGCAAATTAAACAGGAAGAAGACAGGCATATATCACTTTTAGTATGTTTGTAGCCCAGACAACTATATATATTTATATGTCTGTGTGTATGTATTTCTACATGTTCATGGATGCGTGAATAATTTATTGAGCTAAATAATAACAGGATGTGAAGTTGAAATTGGGCATTGTTACAAAGGACATACAACTTTCTAAGTGCTATTAGTACTTAGAGCCATATCTACACAGCATAGTAAAGGACAACAGGTAGAACTTAAGACCTTTAATATAAAAAGTGTTAATCTTGCCTATTTCTTATTTAGCTTATTAGTTAAAATTGTTGAAAACTTTTGTTCCTGTCAACAAATGTGTAGATTTTATCATCTTGGGCTTATCTAGAGTCATTCATTTGCAAAGTTTAAGATCAAGGAGGGTCAGTCATTTAAGGACGTCAGAAAATTCCAGATCACTACACTACATGAAATATCTGCAGTGAGTGGTCTGAAGGATCTTTTCATTGTCACTCAACTGTATTTTTTCTTGTTAGTATTGTGAATATTTTGTTTCTCATGATAAAATTACCCTGACTTGCAGAAAAGAGCTTTTGGAGAAAAACAGACAAGGAAATACCATATATGCCATATATGCCATAGTATAAGTGATGTCTACTGACAATACAGTGTGCAGGAATTTAACTTTATTATATTGGTTTTAAAACCTGCATATTTAATTCCTTATGGATTTCAGTGGCCACATAGCCTTCACCTGTGCCCAGTCTGAAGACATGGCTCAGACAGGTTCCCTTTCCCCTGCTGTCTGCCAACAGTAGCACTGAATTACCAGTTTTAAATATAGACTATTGGCCAGGAAGTGCATTTACTTACAGGAAAGACTTTGAAGTTACAAAGTTGTGTTTCAATGTTCTGATTAAAGAGGCTCTGAGGATTTTCAATTCTCATTCCAGATTCTGGCTGAGAATTTAGAAGTAGCAACAGAACCCACCACTGAGTTTGTCTCATTTCTTCCCCCATATCAATTTTAAAAAATAATATGAAAAAAACCTTATGCCCTCTCTAGGTATTTGATGAGCTCATTCTATAATCCTATATCTATATTGAGTAATTACATCCTTGTGTCTTCACTGTAACTTGCAAGTTAATACTTTGTCCTTTAGAAAAATCTTGCAAAAAGCAGGGAGAAAGAGAGAATCTTTCTTTCTAAACCTCTGCAAATATATAGCCATTTACAGTTGTGATAGTATAGTATTGTGGTGCTTGTCACGTACCCTTTACTTTTCTCAGTTGTATTTTGTAATTATCACAAGAATGGTCTAAAACTGTGCTGTCCCCTGCCAGTTTGGCATTTTTGTGACAGAAACGAGTGTCAGACTTGAGCAGTGACACAATGTTTTGACTTCTTTGAATATTATTTACCAGTGTAAGTTTTGAGTGGTTCACATTGGGCTGGCACTTCTGTTTGTACCCAGTGAAACCTGCTCTGCACTAAGATCAAAGGCACAGGGAATCATTATTCTGACTCACTGAGCGTAAGGAGTCAGAAAGATATTCTTGTGACACTCTGGAAAGGACAAAAAAAAAAGGCTTGGCTCTAAACGCTGTGTAGGGTTGTGATTATAGCATAAGGAAAAGTGATGAAAATTAAATCCATTCCTAGAACATGACTGTAAAGATTTGTATAACCATAGTCTATAACAGATAATTTACTCTCATTTGGCAGTGGGGCCCACAAGGCACGTAACCAGGCAGCAGTGTGGGTTATGTCTCAGGCACCTGCAGAAGTTCAGCTGCTGTTTCATCCTCTTAA
Source organism: Corapipo altera (assembly GCF_003945725.1). Lineage (NCBI taxonomy): Eukaryota > Metazoa > Chordata > Aves > Passeriformes > Pipridae > Corapipo > Corapipo altera. The sequence goes on from NW_020884877.1 coordinate 4,605,065, forward strand.
GCCTTTGCACTGCAGACATTCCTCTCTACTCCAGTTAATAGCAAGTCCTGAGACTTGTAGACTCAAAGAGCCATAAAAGGTACTGGTGTATCTTAATATAGGGGCAGTCCTGACATTTTAAGTTAATAAACTTTTTCTAGGCACCTAAGTCTTTGTGTTTTCACAGAGGAAGTTTCCTTTGTACTTTTCCTGAATAAACACTAAATAATGACTTATATCCAATTATGGTACAATATTTAACACTGCAGTTCTGTCTTTATTTGTAAAATCTCATTAAAGAAAGTCAGAGGAGAGTTACACCTTTCTGTCACTCTCAAATACCAGCAGTAACTGACTGTAGCCTATAAAAGGCAAGTGTTCCTCAGGTCACACTGTCAGTGAGGACAGTCCCAGTGGATTTTTTTCTTCCCTGGTGGGTTTTCAGAAGAGAAATGGCCCAGGGAGAGATTTTTGCACCTCCATGACTTCAGCCAGGACAGAGGTGGGAAAAGCAAGCTAGATCAGAGATGGGAACTGCTCACTTGGTGGTAGATTATTTTCTCGTTGAAATGTATTTACCCTTAGATACGGTCAACCTGAATCCATGTTTTCCTCAGCTATGTCAGATTCAGCCCAGGAAAGTATAGTTTCAGCAAAAATCATAGTTTCAGGAGGAAAAAAGGATTTTACATTTGGAATATGGAAGCCAGTACACTGTCTAGGAAACAGGCCTCTGGGATCTCAACCTATCATCACTGAAGTGTGAAGTTCTAATTGTATTACTTTTCATAATGTATCTGCTACATAAATATTATTCAATACCTGCAAATTTGCACTGGTGGGAAATGGAGAGGTTATAATGCAGGGAAGATTTATGCCAGCTAGATGCTGGGCTGTCATGATTAAAAATTTCCACCCATTATGTGAATCCTATTGATCATTGCAGGAAGCAGAAAATTGTGCTGTTCATTGATTTTGCGTGGCTGCAGAATGCATTAGGCCTGATGCATTTGATGGGTGGGCAGGTTTTCAAAGGAAGCTCAGTTAAGCTAATCTTAGTTCAGAGGAATATGCACAATGGAATAAGAAACCTTGTAATTGCAGGAGCAAATAGAAGAGTCAGAGGACTATATTATGAGCCATATCAGCATAAGAATTAGACATGAACCTTCCCAAGAGACAACAGTAAAACGCATCAAGGCTTTGATGCTGTTTTTCATGAGCATAGCAATTACTGGATGAATTGGGTTTTAGTTTCTCACCCATCAGCCAAGATAGTGAACAAAAAGCAATTAGTTCTTCCGCCTCCTTAGCAAAGGGGGGTTATCAGGTTTTCATCGACTACTTAAAATAACATGGCGAAGGAATGAGTTTGAATCCAAAAGAAGAGCAGAAAGGGTACGAGGGAAAAGGGGAGAGAAAAAGAAAATTTGCAGGCAGAGGGAATTTGTACCTTTGAAATTTGGGTTTTACTGATTTGGACCTTATTATCTCTGTCTTTTTATTAGCTTATGATAACGCTTAGTGTCATGTCTGTATCACAAGCCGAATTTCCTATGAACAAAGGCTTTGAGCAAATTTAATCCCCAAAATAAATTCTGTCAGTATCTAATGCAGGGATTAATTCCAATCTTAGAAACAAAGAGAAGAAAAGATTATTTTGCATCTCAGCTGGATGTTGTTTTACTGGCATGTTACTACAGTGTAAAGAGTTACATATCTGTGATAAAGGAAATATTAGAATTGCATCTATTTTGGGGTAGTGTATTAACTCTTCCTGAAATTCTGTGACATACAGACATAAAATATCTAAGTCAATTCTAATAGTGAAGCCTAAGCCACTTGAGTTCTGCAATACCTTTGAAGGATACAAGCACAAGAACATGTTTAGTCCATAATTTTTGGGTTTTTTTCTTGCTAGTTCTGGTAATTTTATCAAGAAAAATGTGTAGTGAAATTACTATCTATTGACTATGTTAATGTTTATTTTATATTAAAAAATGCCAAAAAATACTACCAGCAATATTAAGAAGTCTGTTTTAAATATAATAAATACTTGTGTGTGTTTATTCAAATAATATCATGTTGGTCTACAAGGGAAAAAAACCCACATGGGTGTTATCACATTCTTACTGGTTTATATCTTTCAAAATCAGATTTTCAAAATAGATTTTCTGTAACAATGACAAATTTAAAGGCACAACTCCTTTAGCTTTCATGTATCATAGTTATATTTTATCTTCCCTGTATAAAACAGTAGCAAGTGGGGTTCGAGAGTTCTGGTTTTGTATTTATTTGTGGTTAGTAACCTTGAGGTTAAAAAGAAGGTTTTGGTCTTAGGACTGCAAAGATGTTATAATTGTAAGCACGAGTGTGAACTCTTTAAAAAAAATGACACTAAACATAGGTAAATGATCATCATGAAAATCTTCATAGCTTTAGGGATCTATCTTTTCCAGGAGAATACATGTTCAAGCCTACTGAAGTGTTCTTGTTAGATGTTCTTGGTCCCACTGAGTTTGAATAGAGGGACTTCTCTTTGTGCATACAGCTCTGACCATGTGTGTAATATGATAATTGTCTATAAAAAATTTTGGAATTGAATGTGCTGTTATGGAAAGTGTTCACTCTTTCTTCTTCATTAAATGCACAGATTATAGTAAATATTTAATTTTGACAGCAGACTAAAAAAATTTCACTTAAACATCAAGTTTACCTATGACTAAGTCCTGCAACTATTTGAAGGGCAAGTCCTAAGTCCTGCAAGGATGTATCCCACATGTGAAGCTTTGGAGAACTGGGATCCTCATCTGTAATGATGAAGAAAACCCTTGTACAGTAGTTTAATTATTCCCCTGCTTTCAAAATCTAGCAATCTAAATCTGTACCTGGGGGATTCAAGTAACAGCAACAAAACCAATGTTGTAACATAAAACATCAGGATTTGAAAGAATGGGAAGTCACAGGAGAAACAACAATCATAGCTCTGCACTGAGGTCTTTAGCTGTACAACCCAGAGGATAGATTTGCTCTTGTCTGGAAACCAGCCCAGCTCAATTTAAAAGACCAGGTTCAGGAATTACTCAGATGCAGCGTGTCTGGCTAGACTGGAGTGATTGAAATATTTGCCCACATAGTTGCTTATCAGACAATGTATTCATCTTTTGACAGACCTTTCATCAATATTATTTAACAGTTGTTTACTCCTAGAACATCCAATTAGCAATTAAATGCTATAAAAAGCATTGCATCACTTTTCATTTATTTAATTCTGCTGTTTCCTGAGGAAGATGTCACAGACCACATGCCTTAAATTTTTCCAGTAGGCAAATCCGAACAGTAATTCTGTACTGTGCATCAGACTACATGGTTATAAATAATGTGGGATGACAAATGAACACATCCAGAAACCCAGGGGTAAAACCAAAAAAAATTACTGATAGATAAACCACCTGCTAGCTTGAGGTTCTCCGCTGCGAAACAGAGTTTCCTCTCTTATTTTGCACAATATTTTATGATGGCAGCCTCTGATATTTTAGGCTTGTAGCAACCACTCTACTGCCCATATTCCTCGTATTCACAGTAATTGTCAAAACTCATTGCAAGGCAATTATGATGATAAGTACCAAGACAGAAGAAGGAAAATCAGATAAAATGTAAATGAAGGGAGATGATGCTGAAGCTGTAGGCTATGATCTGAGTGACCTCCTATGGGGCTGTGAAGAAGTACAAAAAGAGCTATATAATCTTGCTGTTTCATAATTTTTACCATAAGGTTTATTTTGCTGAATCCAAAAAGCTTAACTCTCAGGAATAAGATGCTCATAAGTCACTTGACTCCTACTCTGAAGGGCACATAGAAAATTTGGGGGAACAGCTCTGAAACTAGAAATTAACAGTTCCCTTTTGTGCAGCTAAATGCAAAGAATTTTTGTTCCTGTGAATCCTGTGAATGGGAGCTGTCAAACATCATAGCCAAGTCCAGTAATGGGTTTAGACCACTGTGGCTGTCAACAAAAAGAAGTGAAAAAAATATAACAATTGGCTTTCATATCATCTTGCTGGAAAATGTTACTATTTATCTAAAACTGAAGGTTTCTTCTGCTACGCAGTCAGGCTCATCTGCAAAATATGTGCTGCTTCTCTCTAGGAAATTAATAGTTCTTCCTCTATCATGGTTTCATAAAGCAACAATCTTTGGGACAAAAAGCCAAACAAAGGTCAATATTGTTTTCAAGAGGAGTAAAGTACCAGTATTTCTTTGGTTGTTTGATTTATTTTTTTTTTAACAGAAAAATTATGAACAGGAAAGAAAACCAGATACAAAATGCCACGATTTCAAGGGGTGTGATTCTCTCACTATCAGTAGTTTTGGATCAAGCTTGAAATGCCTGCAGTGGGCAGGTAGAGATATGTCATTGAAAAACATAAGTGGTTGTACAAGACCATGAAAAATTCACATAAAAGAAAATAAAGATTTTTAATGAGCTATGTATAAACCATTGAAGGGTCCAAGATCATGCTCATTCTTATAGTGCACAAAATTTGGGTAGTGTTGTGCTGTCCAGTCACCAGTAACGGGGATGTCTCATGAGAATCTTCCAACAGGGAGGGAATCTTCCCAGTTTGCCTAGGACAAAGGGGAGGTAAAGCAGCAAACACTATCACTATAACAGGGAAAGAAAGTTAGCATAAGGTTAGACTGATACTAACCATTTCTGTCCTTCTCACAGAATTTTTTTTTCTCTGGGGACTGAGGTGTTGTGCTCCCTCTGGGTAGGATCTTATCACTGTACCATGAGAAAATCTGTGTGCTTCTGCAGCCACAGGTTCACCCCTGGTGACAACAGTGATGCTAAATTTTTGGCAAATTTTTTTCAGTATAGCTTTTCCTTTTTTCTTTCCTGAAACCTGACCTCCTCCCTCTGTACCCTCCTCCCCTCCTACCCCATTAGCCAGAGATTTGCTGGCTGTGCCTAGTACTCTCTTCAGTGTGCACCAAAGTACAGCTGCTGGTGTTTTTAGTAGATAAAAGAATGAAAAGATTTTTGCCAGAGTCCCTGAAACATAGATAGAATGAAGTGCTGAGGAGTCCCAGATGACTCAAGTGTTTGATGAGCTCATATCCTTGTCCATGACTTTCCTGTGAGTTCACATATATAATCTGTGGTGTTTTCTCCAGGTTTACATCCTGGGTGCATTCTGTAATTCTAGAAATGCCCTTTGTTCACCAAACACTCCTATAAAATTTCAGAAGTTTTTAGTTGTACATGTTCGCTGTTCTTCCAAATTTCATGATCCCTCACACAGTGTTTTAAAGTATTGCTCATTTACACAGCTACAGTCTGATAGGAACTGAAAAGCATGTTATCACGTTCTTCATGGCAGGTCATGCATGGGTTTTACACATTATTTGTGTCCCAAATAACCTTGGTCATTCTGAAAACTATCCTATTAAATATTTGCTATTTAATGATATGAATAAAAGAAAAAATTTCACATCTGAAAATGGTTCCCCTCCCTTTTGATGGAAATTTACTTTGTTTTTCAATTTCCATTAGATCTCCTTTTTAATTATAAAGCATGGTTTCTTTTATGTCAGCCTGCTAAATGCAGTGGAACAAAACTGATTTTGTAGAATTAAGTTCTATTTAGATCAATTTTTATTTTATTACCACTTTGCCCACGGGGTTTGCCTTTTGTGTCCGTGTTTGGTAACTATTTTTTAAAAATACGGTATTATAAAAAATACATAATTGAAAACAGTAAAAACTGCATGAATGGGTAGGTGGGAGAGAGAAAGAAATTAATACCAGTTGCCAGAGATGTTAAATTAGGTGCTAGCTGTTTACTTACTTCAACATTAGGTAAGTTAGCAACGACAGTTGAGCGTGAATCCCATGCCACATCATCTATAGCGTGTGTCCATCTGGCTGACTATGAATCTGCTGTGAATGTGCCTCAGGTGCTCCAGGGAGTGTCACACTCCATGCTCTACTTCTTCCCCATCCAAATGCTTGTTTCTCTGAGCAGCCCTACCTGAGCAAATGGGCCTGGGCCGTCCTGGCAGCGCAGCCCCAGCTCTACCTGTAACAGTCTTGGCAGGAACTGCCTTGTCAAGTTCTGTGCCACGCAGGTCTGGAGTGACCCTCAAGGAAATGTGAGCATATCCACATAATTGATTGCCCTTGCATTTCCCGTGGCTCTCCACTGAAGATTTTAAGTACTGTATTTGACCTTAATTTCTTTAAACTGTTTTAAAAGGACGAAGGTTTAATACCCGCTTTTGTCCTTTTTTGAATTGCAGCCACCATGAATTGCTTAACTAACTCATTAGGGCCCCAAGCCAAGCAATGTCTAAGCCAGTCATGCCTTTAACACCCATTGAAAGGCTGGGACTATCCAAGCCTAAACCCACAAAATGCTGTTTTCAGTGCTTGAATACCTCAGGTAACACAATGTATTTGGGGTTAAAGTGTGTTTGAACAATATTTGACAGATTAATTCTTTTTCTTTATTTTAAAAATTTATGCAGTTCTCTACTTCCTTGCAAAAATAAGCAGTGTTACAGTTTCTTCTTTGTTTTTATTAGAAATTATTTGTAGCCTTCTAACCTTGTGCTGCCTAATTTGCTGCAAGATTTTGGGTCGCCTCTATTCACTTTGCTATCTGGGTTCCTTCCACTTAGCCAGAAACAATATTAGAGTTCCCAGTAAATGTCATGGAGCTCTACTACTTCTTTTATCTTCTGCTGTAAAAACTTTCTTTGGAGTATTGGTTTTTGCTGTTCTTTTGTTTTACTTTTTACTGGTTTTCTCTTTTATTAGCAAGTGATAATTAAATTGGAGAGTGTCAGTGACAGTGAGAAGCACCACAAAGTCATTCTTTGAAATTAGGTTTTGTAATATTTTCTAGGAGAAGAACATAGTGAGCAGAAAGACAGGGAAGTAGACCTGCTATATGAATGTAGCACACAACTAATAAATAAAATATGGAAACCAAAATGACAAATGGTACATTGCAAAAAACAAATCCTTCTTTTTCTTGATGGTACATTTGCTTATGTTAGGAGTTTTCTTAGCAAAAATTATTAATAGTTTTGTTAGTTACTTCTGTGCCCTATACAATGTGTCAGTTTTGCCAGTTAATTACATTCTAAATTCGAAATGCTGTGAAATAAATCTGCTTTTTTTTCCTGGCAAATAAGCTCCAATAGATTAGAAGAATGCAGAAAGAGTAGAAGATGTTAACTGGAGAACAAAATCCCTACTGTGTTTCCCACCATGGACAAAGTGAGATTCCTTAATGTTCTACTGTTTTATTTTTTTTCTCTTGTAGAGGAAAAAAAAACTCCGTACTTGATATTAATGTTAATTATTAAGCATTCTCCCGCCTATCCCCTAAGAATAAAAATATTTAATTTTAATAATTTTGAGGCTTGAATAAAAATATTTAATTTCTATAATTGAGATTAGTTTTACTCCTTTTTTTCAGCTTTTTGTTAACACATAAACCAACATTTTCTTATGTGCTTTATCCAACCAACAGAAAGATCTCTTCATCCTAAAGTTCAACTTATTCCATCTCTATAGAACCTTAAGCTGATTTCCCTCCTGTGAAATGCAAGAACTGGGGGAAAAAAAAAAAAAAAAAAAGAGTGAATAATGCCTTTTAATTCTATTGTACAGTGTCTATATGTGAGGATAAATGCAGACCTTTCACTGAACAAGAAGTATCCAGAAAGCTGGGCCAGGAGCATTCCCTGGCTCTCTTGGCAACACCTATGCCTAACCTGCTTCCTCAGGCTCAAGGCAGCTTCTGGCCTTTATAACAGGGGAGAAAGAATTCAGCTTTTTTCTTTACCAACATCTTCACAAAAAGTTTAGAAATCAGACCAGGTGAGGGAGTAATTGTTAAGCATACCATTAAGCATCACTGCTATTAATATGTGTAATTTATGTACTCTTTGGTAAGACCTATGTAGCAGGTGACTGAATGTTCCTACTTTGTATTTTTACTTCAGTATGTTGCAAAGTAATCCATTTCAGTGTTTCACAGAGATATTTCTTAGGTCTTTTGTTTTATAGTTAAATTACTTCAGAAGCCAAAATTCACTGAGGCGCAGGTAAATGTTTGAGTTTGATATCTGGCTGAGCACATGTGAAGGGTTATTTCCCTTTTCCTTAGAGAATTTCAAGACTGTTTCTTCTGTATCCGCTAACGTTCTCCAAATGTAGTGTTTGAAGTTAGTGGCACTGACAGATACAATGGCAAATTGGAAGGACCATATGAAGGATCTTGCAGCACTGTAATAATTTCACCTTTTTATTATGAGAAGTCTTTCAGTAGAAATACAGAATTGCTTCTTTTTGGTGATAAATCCTTGGCAAAATACCTTGCATGCCTGCATCCAGATAAACCAGGTAATTTTACAGACTGATTGAAAATTTTAGATTACAATTAAAGCCATGTAAAAATTACATGCACTAAGAAACCACTCTAGTCTTATCAGCTTTCAAGGACTTGCAAGAAGGATTCCTTCCACTAATTTTTTTAAATCTCATACTCTTTTTTTTTTTCCATTCTCTGCGAAGAGATAAAATGTTACATTCAGCTTGAAGATATTTTAACAGCTTTCCACAGTAACAGTTACCTGCTCCATGCACAGAACGTTTCAGGAGGATATAACAAGGAACACAGCACTATTTATTTTTTACTTTCTTTGGAAAATTTAGAGCCAAGTTTTGAAAAAATAGAAAGATCTTGAGCTCTTCTAGCTTTGGGTGAAGAACTGGGGAAGAAGATGGTTAAGAGATAAAGCACAGCAACTGCACTTTGTAGAAAGGTAATTGTCAAGTGAAAACCACCACATCACCACAACCAAATTTAGACAAATTTTCTTTACAGATGATAAAGGATCAGCATTGATCTGTTCTTCTTTTGCATAATTTGTGGAGCTTCTTGTGTTCCTATTAGTGATTATAAGTATTTACAGTCTATCTACCTGATTTAATAACATATTTTATAAAATTCCCTGCACATAATGCTTGCAAAATAGGTCAGAAATTTCAGAATGTGTTTTAAAAAAGATATAAACTCTACTGTATGGTGATTATCACATTGACTGTATAACATAATTTTTTTAATAATTAAGCTGCTGTGATCATTTTTACCCTCTGCTTGATTGTAATGAAGCTTTATGGGCAGCTGTAATTAACCTCTACTGATGTTAATTATGCACAAAGTGGGATCTTGGAACTGCTGACCATGCAATTTGCTAAATGACTGGAGGGGTGATATGGATTGCACAGTGTTTCTATGCACTCTTTCAACCTATTGTACCAAGTGAAGTCAAAGTGGTGAGAGTTGTGCTTTGAAAAAATGTGCAGAATTTGTTTGCTCAGTAAAGTCATTGAAGTTCATTTCTCTTGGAGCCAAAACAACCAAAGGTTTCACCACAATACCTCCATGAGGGTCCTGCTGTGAAAAACTTCTTTGCAAAAGGTTATCAAGCAAAATTAAACACGATTCAATTCCTCAAAGACTCTTTTCATGAAGGCTCATTTCCTCTAAGAACCCATACACAGCATTGTATGTACTACCTCTGCACTGACTTTACAGGTCCTGGTAGTAACCTCATGAAATATGGAAGGGTGAGGACACAGTTACATTCTCTTTCATGATGTAAAGGTGTTGGCATTTCAATAGAAAACTGCTCAGTTAGTTATCCTGTGTGAAGCTGAAATTTTATGGGTCAGTTTGTAAGATTTTTAGGAAAATTTCTTGCTTCATTACCTTAGAGAAGATTAAATTCTGTTTTAAGCAGGGATCAAGCTTGGAGCATGGTTTCTCCAAGCTGCAGGTAATGCTAGAATTAGACTTGCAAATAATTCTACACAGACTAAAACAATTAAATTGAAACATGTTCTGTTAAAATGAAGAAAGTTTAACCAGCTAAAAGCATGTTTAAAATGCGTGTTTAAAACTAAACGACATCAAGTTTGTGATTTGTTTGTAAACAAGTGCAGATCAGAACCCAAGATAGAAGCTCCCCAGTAACAACTGGGGGCTCAAGGATCCATCTCGATCGGGACAAGCACTGGAGCCTGTGGGGCCTCTGAAAATATCTGATCTTTATGGTAGTGTCTTTGTGGAAATACGGTCTTTATCTTCCCAGGTCTAGTCCAGTTTTGCTGGATGGGAGAAATAGCAGGGGGTAAAAACGTTGTGTTTGTGATGATGGTCTTGTGCTGAATTCTTATGGTCCTCGTGACCACTTAGATTTGCAGAGTTCCTTGGTGCAATGAAACCTCTCCAAAATTAGTCCCTCACATGTACACCTTCTTGCCACTGAAAATGTCCAGTGAGACCTTTATCAGTATAGTTTAGCTTTCTACTCTGTGTACTCACTAAATTGCTTCACCAGCAGCAGAGAAACACAAGATCAATGCTTTATTTATATCATCTCTCCATATTACCAAATTTTCTTTCCTTGGTAGTTTCTTGTGACTTTGAATTAAAATGCCCAATTTCATAGTGGGATTAAGTCAATATAATAACAAAACATATTCAGGTAAACATATTTTTAATTTTTTAAAAATATTTTAAAGTACTTGCGAAACAACAACTTGAAACTGCTGTTTGTACCAACAACATATTTTTTTAACTGAACTAGAAATTAGCACATTTTAAAGGCTGGCAAAGCTTAAAAAGTTATTTTCTTCTTGCTAATCACTTCTATATAATTTCAATGTGTGAGTACAATAGTGCTCCAAAGCAATATTGTTATACATGTCACAACAAAAGAGTTTGTCATTGAAAAGAACAAAAATAGAACAAAAATACCACACACTATAACTGGCAAAAGCATTTTTCCCTACTTTCCCACTTATAAGCCTTACCAGCAAGCACAAAGTTTTCCCCCAGCTGGTTTACTCACAGTCTTGTCCTGTGCCTCAGGTGTCTTCCTGTGGTTTACAAACAATTACCCCTAGTAATGCCTGGCTGATAGATGGAGCTTTTAATTTTAATTCCCACATTTAATTTAATCTTACTACCTGTTTTCTTAATCACTGCAGAAAATATCACTGGTTATATCTAACATTTGCAGATTGGTTGGGGTTTTTTTGACTTACAGGACTAAAACATGGACTTTATGTCAAAGCACACGGATGAAATTTTCATCTAGACTTTTCTTTTTTTGCTTACATCACTCGAAGTATTCTTTTGCTGATACTTGACAAACGTAATCTTCCCTATTTCCCCCCTAATCTTCCAGGAAAATATTGAGGAGAAGATTTGTTTCTGGTACTACTTCTTCATTTATAAGTCTTCTCTAAGCAGTTCTCTGTGGTTCTCTTTCTGTTAAACTAATCAAGTACAAGCTGCTCAACATCCATTTCTAAGATGTTCACATTCTATTCCCATTTTTTTACTATTGCCTTATCATTTCTTAAATAATCTTCCCCTTCATTACAGAGAAGCCACTTGTCTGGCTCTCAACTATTCCATGCCATCAGCCTCCTGTATTGCTGGATTCCCATTAAAACAATCTTCCTACTTTTTCTGCAATGCTTCTCATACCTGCAGGGAGTTATCTACAAATAAGGGAAAAGTTCATGCTCTTTCTTTCTTTCTTCAATTCCATGGTTCCACTAAAAGCTTGCAAAAACTTCCTGCAAGTTGGAAATACTAACTACTGCCCACTTGCTCTCCTGTTGATTGGTTCCTGGGAAATTGGACTCAATGTATAAAAGAGGCAACTGATGGGCAAAGGTCTTTCTGTGTTTGCAGACCAGAATCAACAGAGAGCCCAAGACTAGGACTGATTGCTGAGTAATCTGCAATGCCAGATAATGGTCCTTAGCATATTGCTGTTTGATATCATTGTATACACAGTGCATATGGATTTCTTGAATAAGATAAACAGTATTCTCCAAGCATTAAAGCAGATTGTGATTTCCCCAAAGCACCTGTTTGAGGTCCTTAAAAAGAATTTTAATTTACCTCCTGTACCTTTGAGCTTCTTTTCAGATGGTTTGTACTAAGTAATAGGTGGCTGGACGTCTTCCTCACTTCGGGGTTTCATAAAGACCCTTAATAAACAACTTTCAGGACAAACTTAAGAGCAGATGATCTGGCTTTAGAGCAAGGGGCAGGTCTATATACTGTTTCTCTGTCTCTTTTACAAAGATAACAAAATCCCATTTTAAAGCCCTTACTATGGAAAGCACACAAATGGAAATGGACCCTTTTTTCAGGTCATGTGTCTGTCACCAAGCAGCCCAAGTGCTGTGTACACCTGGAGTAAGGTACTCTGTCCCTTTTGGATCAGGTAGGAGGGCCAGATGCACCTTCCTATGGAGCAACCTTGTTCACTTCTTCCAGATCTGCTTCAGGTGTCTCCACACAGCATGCCAAGCACAGCACAGCCCAGCTCTGGGCTTCAAAGGCAGAAGAGTTGGTTTTAATCTAAAAGTAGGAATAGCATTTTATTGGGAAAAAATGGATTGCTTTTCTTCCAGCTTCTTAAACTGTATTTCAGGCTTCTGCAGTCAGATTACCTGGCCAGGGAAATAAGTTTTCTTACATCATGTTTAAGAATGTAAACATTTTTAAAGTAGGATCTTATGAAATATGTTAATAGATCACTGTCTGGTGCATTTAATTGTCTTTCCAGCAGAGCTTTGGAGAGGAGTCTTAGCAAGTGTGTCCATCTACTTGAGTCATAAAATAAATCAGAAATCCTCCACAGACATCACTGAATTTTGTCACTGGGGAAAAAAGAGGCTAAGGTTTCACCTTGGTCTTTTGTTTAGTGGTTTATAAAGTTTAATATATTATCTAAAGTTGATTTATTTGATAGTTAATTTATTACTTCCCTTTCATGTTGACTTTGATTTTTACATTTGAGTTTCAAGCTTCTGAAGCACCTCTGACAAACCAAATTCACTGTTTGTAATAGTCACCTGTTGTGGCCACGAATTCAATCCATACTTGGCCAGAAACTTTTATTTTGTCAATGCAATTCTAAATGAGCATTACAAACAGAGATTGAAAATCTGTATCAGAAATACTCATACTCATACCCAGATGGGTCACAGTTTTATTGCAGTCTACCATAATTTGAAATGAGAACTGAAAAAAAAATTGTTTTACAAAAGAAAATTTCAAAATAGTCCACATGCAAATAAAGAAAACAGGGGGTGGAGATTGTGGGTATTTAGAACACACCACATTGGTGCTTACATTTCAACTATTTTAAACATTGAAATGTATTTTCTGTTACTTTTATGCATATATATTGCCTTTTCCTACTGCACAACTGACAATCTATTTATCAAACACAAAATGCTGCAACTTTTCTTGTCAGGGCTGTTTAATATCTCTCATCAACTAATTTGTGTAGAATTCAAATTTAAGCCCAACTTGTTTATAATATTATTTGATTGTTGACAAATTTATTAAAAGATTAAGGAAGACTTTTTAACCTTCCATTTGATTTAAGGGAAATAATTAAATATATTATAAGAAATAACTCAGTTTGTGTTACTCGATGTTACTCAGGCAGCTTTCTGACTCTGTTGCTCTCACGTGCATGTGCTCACACTGGTGTAAACACCAGCACCTTTAGTTTCCATGCAGAAATATTCTGCATTTGCATTAATATTGTATGTAAAGGAAATAAAAACAAATATTAGACTAAGTTCTTGGGCATGTCTAGAAAAGAAATAAAAGGTAAGCTAAGGTATCCTTGAGGCCCACAATTTCACCTTAAAACAATAAAAGTCAGGCTACAGAATTATTAAAAAAAGAATCTTCTGAAAAATATTGCATATGGATTTTATTATTTATAAGTATTTTATGAATAGGTGATGTAAGATACATAAATTTTGCAAAGAAACTTTGAGTCCATGCCTCAAAGTAACACTTATTTCTCTGCCATTTAAATATTTTATTGCTTTGCTACCAAACCAAGCTGTGTGATTTTTACTTCAAAATTGCTCTTCCATCACTTCATAATATTTAATCTATCTCAATAAAAAATCACTGATGGATATTAATGGGTTGCCAAAAACCTATGCTTTGATTTTATCAGACAGAAATATGAATTAGTCTAGACTTTTCCCCAAAGTTTGAGCCAGCCATATAATGACAAAAAGGAAGAGCAGAGCAGAATTTTTTGTCTTCCAACATGACATTTTCATGACAGGCATATCCAGTCCAAATTAATTTTATTTTAATTATATTATCTTTGTTTCACTGCATATGCAGTAGTTGCTTAAATAACAGAAGTGGAAATCCATTAAACAATATTCTATATGGAGAAAACACACCCAATCAGATACAGTTACATGTCTACTTCTGCATGAAAAGGCACAGTTTAACTTGAAATAGTTTTACACCTCCTTATTTTTTTTAGAAACCTTAAGAGATGGGAGTAGTTTAATATATGATACCTGTATTGTACTGACTGAAGATATTATTTCTGGTTTATTTATTCACTGATTAAAAAAATATCAAAAAGAAAACCTAAAAATTGGATGACAGCAAATATATTTATCAATAAGAAAATGCAGAACCTGCTGAGGATACAACAGTATAGTGAAGCAGATGTGTGGTCAGCTTCCTCAGTGCTAAAATTAACAGAGACTAAATCAACAGCTTTGGTGTATTTAAAATGTACCCTGACTGCCAAGGCTTAGCTGCTGAATTAAATCTATTGCTGAGACAGCCTGGTTTTGGTATGTATATATACTATGCTAATTATAAAATAACAACTTGGATTTTCAAGGGAACCTCAATGTGACTCCTGAAGTGTGGTCACAGCTTTAAGTAGGTAAATACCATTGACATGACTAAAGTGGATATCCACACTGCTAATTAGAGACATTGCTGGCCAGTGTCTGGCCCCAGACTCGGAGCCAGGAGACCTGTGCTCCTTTGGGGCCTCTTCCACTGACCTGAAGTTTGACCTCAGCTATTTCACCCCAATGTTTCTACTTTTTCAACACTGTTCTCTTCCACTTTTTTTTTTTTTTTTTTCTGGACTGTCAGTACTTTAAAGCTTATGCAAAGCTGAAGGTTGTTGATAAAAGCTACAAATTTTGAGAATCATTGATTTTATTTTTTCTATTAAAGGTGGTTAGAAATGTTCTGACAGAACAGATTTTATTGGAAAATAATCTCATTAGACTAATTAAATTCAAAATTAGCTGAATACAATAAAAATAAGCAATTGGTCTCATTTTGACCAAAGCTAAATGAAAAATACAAATTCCCAGGAAACTGGAAGCTGTTTCCCAAATCCACTTATTCTTAATGAGTCATCTTTAGATATGGGACCTACTTAGTAGAAAGTTTCATAGGTCCATTTAAACTCTCAGCAGGCTGGTTCTGCTTTAAAAATTGAGGACAAATCAGCCTCATTACAAAACAAGTATAAAAAAAGAAGAAAATAGAAAATGACCCATCTAAAATCAGCTCACAGCTTTAAAAAAACAAGGTTCTAGCTTTATTTCAGTAGTAAAGTTTAGGGAGGTGAACGTTCTGTCAGTAGATACATGATACTGAAATAATGGCACTGAAACCAAGAGTGACCAAACCCTTGGCATACTTCTGTCCAGAAACGTTTACCAATTTATAGCTTCTGATGGTTGGGCTTGGCATTTTAATCTAGCCATTGTCAATTCCAATTCTGTTTTTATTAATCATACCAGTAATGTCTGAATAACTAACCCCAGAGAAATTGGATTTAGTAGGTTCGTATTAAAGAATAAAACATCCAAGTACAAAACTGACGAACAGAAATACATATATTGGTTCTTTTCAGGTAATATATATTGCTGCATACACCTTCAAGGTATCTGTGAGCAACTGAACTGTGTTTTCTGGCAGCTGTCACTGGTATCATCCATCAGAACAAGAGCCCTGGCCAGCGACATTTTGCTGAGATGCTAAAGGGATATAGATTTTAATTCTGACCAGCTTTATATGACAGATAGTGTGACAGATGAACGCCAGGAAAGAAAAGAAAAAGGGACCAAGCTAGAATTTGTGCAATTTCAAGTAAATAATTAGACAATTTTTCATTTAAAGCAGTAGCTGGACTGTTGCTGTAGTTTATGCACAGAATTGTTCCCAAGTTCAGGTGTTTTACCACCTCTGTTCAAGCAAGTAATCACTGTTGGCGTTGAGAATTCAGGGATTGCAAACACTGGATTTCTGCAAGGAGCCCTGAGTTCCGGGATTTGTTGGAGCATCTTCTCCCTTTCCTTCCTCTTGGTCTCCTTTTTTATTACATACAATGAAGCCCCTAGATAACACAAGTAAGAAAACATACTTGTATCATCAAAAGGCTTGATGTGAGGGTATGAGGGAGGGGGGAACAGCAATAACTTACCTGCAAACACATCCATAATTTCCTGGAAGGAGAAGGTAAAGAATCATTTTGGGAGACCTGACAGCATCCGCCTCTGACACAGGTGTCTTTCCCTGTGCTAAATGGAGAGGTTGGGGTCCTTCCTGAGAGGTTTGTTCCCCTCATCTAGATATTGTACTTTCTGTACTCTCACTCAGTTCTTTGGCTTCCAGGTTCAAAATAAACCAGATTTACTTAGGAATTTAATAAATAGATCTTTGTTAACCCAGTTTGCTTTGACTTGAATACAGTAAACTCTAAACTCCACAGCAGATGAGCAACCTGATAGGCTGAAGAAATCAATGGGAATAATGATATATGACTGCAAGGGCATTTTCATTTGCATCTGTATGAGGAAAAACCATCACCAAAAGAAAGAAAGATACTATACTTCAGCAGCTTCTCACAGGCTCCATCTAAAACTAGGGATGTTGATGCTATTGCTGACCATGCCCTGCGTGTGCCCATGAGGAAAGTGGCTGTTTCCAAAGCCATGAAATGTTTTAGCGGAATGGTGCAGACACAGACTGAACTTTCACCTAGAAAGGAGAGATTTTAACACACCTGCAGATTTTCTGCAAGTACATCTCTTCAAAAACACAATAATTGGAGCCCTCACTGCTCTGGTATCGGCTGGAGTACAGCACAGATAGACTCAGGTTTCGTTTTCTATACTTAGAATTTAAAACTAGAAAATTGTGGAGCTTCAGACTGTACCATCTCCTAAAGGTTTCCACTGTTCCAGCATGAGGCAGTTTGGGGATTACTGGTGGCCTTTGCCAGTGAATGCAGTGGGGGGGACCCTCCTCTAACACTCAGAAATCCAAGAAGTTTACATGGTTCTGTCACATGCTGATTTTACTTCAAGTCTTTACAAGGAGAAGTGACATTTCCCGGTTGAAAATTTGTAAGACTGTTTTTTCCACCCCATAAGTCTTTGATAAGATGTCAAGATGGGAATGTTACACTCTCTGGCACTGTATTAAACATACAGCTTTTGTTTAGTTTAATCACCTGTCCTACAAGTGTTGAGCATCTAAAGATGCCTTGAATGAAAGGAAGTATTTCACCTTGAAAACTAAAAAAGTGTTGAAAATAGTGGGGGGAAAAAAGAGAAAAGAGAAGAAGGATCAGACTTGGTGACTTCAGCTGTCCTATTTAAGAAGGACTAATTTTTAGAAATGCTGATTACTCATTCTGAGAAAACAGATAACTAAACATAAATATCATTTCTGAAAATCTTAACCTGCCATATAAATTTAGCTGCTTTCTCGTGAGTGCTGGATGAAAAGTTTATTATAATGTTTTTGTTTTAACATAACAAACAGTTGGAATCTATCTTGTTGAAAGCATTGTGCTTTATATATCTCTTGAACTGAATTTGAATTAATAAAATTCTTGTAAAGATAGCTGTAAGAGAAATTAATTAAACCAAAAGGAAATACATTTTTAAAACACTCAGGATGCTTAAGTCTTCTTTAAAGCAATCTATATTTTAATTAAAAAATCAATATATGTTTAAAATACCCAATGTGCTGATTTATTCCACGCAGAAAATATGCTGCAGAATATTCTGAATTATTTTAAGAAGGTAAAAAATGGAATTTCTGTCAGGTTAGAAATTACATTTTCTGATTTTCATCCCGAATTTAAATGGCAAAAATAACAGGAAAGAAATTATTTCCATAGAACAGAAAATTCCATTTCAGATATCTACAATCTGTAGGTTTGCACAAATGAAGCTGCCTCCCTTTATAAGAGAGTGACAAAAAGGGAGGTGTGTTTAGGTTGGTTTGTTCCAGTTTGTATACAAGGACTCTGTCTGAGCTGTAAGGTGACTTCTGAGGTGGGGTAACACATGGGAGGGGAACAGCCTGGTCAGTGGATTTGGGGCGCTTGTTGTGGAGGGAGGGGAACAATTTCTATCTGGTGAGTGTGCCCAGCATGAAGAAGGTGTTGGGGGATGTGAGGACAGGAAAGCAGGAGATGAAAGAGGAGAACTGAACGTAAAATCTCAAGATAAGAGAAAGAAGAGGGAGCCTTTGCTACAGGTGTCTATAGCTATAAACCCTGGAAAGCCACAGGAAAGCTGCTGAACTAGAAAATAATACTGGAGGGATTAGTTTACCCTTCAAGGACAGAATCAAGAGAAGCGTGTTTCAAACCTTTTTAATATATCTTTCCACCACATTTCTTATTTAAACTGACACCTTGTTATAGTTTATTACTTTACTGTTCTGGTAAATATGTTTTGATATCCTTTGGCACATTTGCTTAAAAAAGGGGGAGAAAAAAGTGTGAACAGTTGGTGGTTGAGCAGGTGGCCAGGGCTATTCTGCTGAACTGTTTTTCCTGAGATGCACCCTGAGACATCATGGCAAATCACACCAGCACCAAGTAATACTGAAGTGACCCAAGCTAAAAAAGTAATAATGGCTAATAAACTCTGAATTTGAACTTTCTAGTCCTGAAATTCAGTAAATAAAAGGCTTGGTATGTTCAATCCTTCCTCTCTCCCAGTCCCCTCAATCTTTCCATCCTTTTTTTCTCTCCTTTCTCCTCTCTTTCCTTTCTCTCCTCCTTTCTGTCTAGCTCAAACTCTGTCTATACTATACACGGTGTGTTCCCATTCTTGCCTGCAGAATGTCCTGTTAAGACAGCAGTGATGGTGCCCTTTGAAACAACTCCAAGACTTCCCTCTGGGATACCAGGAATCTACTATGAACAACCCCATGAAGCATGAGCACAAATCCTCAGAAAGATCGGTGGCTTGCTCAAGAGACCTCGTCACCTTTTAGAAAATCCTAAATGTGTGGTTGCTCTTGGTAACAACAGTTCCAACATTTTTTCTGTACCTTTGGAAATGAAAAAAGGAAAAAAAAAACAAACTAATTTTTTGAAAGATGGGGTTCTCATATGGAGACCAGCTAATCTACTTGATATATCATAGCTTGAAAAGAAAGCAAGAAACTGATAAAAGAACCACCTCAAGGTTGTGAATTTATAGTTCACTGATGTAGAGGTAAATAGTTGCAACTGAGTATATATGAGATTCTGTTGAGATAATTTAGCCAGGCAGAAAAAATCACCTTCTTAAGCTATGCTTTAGGTTGGATCTCAACATCTGTAACCTATCCTATCCTATCTCCTTACCACTTTTTTTAAAAGTTCAGGATCAGTAGGCTTTTCTGAGAATTTATAGCGTAGTTCTTCTGATGAGCTTCTTGACCATGCAGTACCCTATAAAAGAGCAACTCTGCCAGCACTGTCAGTGTGCAGAGGAGTATCACAGAGCTGCACAAACCCTCTTAATTTCTGCCAGTGATACGACAGAAGTGGGAAGTTTCCGTTTGTTAGCAGAGGGGTCGGTAATGTGTTAGGTTTGTAATATTCTTTCCCCAGCTACTTAAAATCTCTGTAAGTATGAATAACACTCAGTGCAGTTGTCAGAAATACAGCATGTGCCCAAAGGTTTGAGGTAACTGAGTAAAGGGGCAAGCACCAAAAAGCTTGCACTGCAGAGCAGCCCACAGACATCCCACTTAGCAGGAACTTTCCTAGCTGATGCTGAGCCCCTTCCTGCCAGAGCAGCAAATGGAAGAATGTAGCCATTCCCAACAAAATGACAGACTTAACAGTATTAGCAGCCATCCAGTCTCTGTATCCCACCAATGTTATTTGATTAATCAATTTATAAACTAATTTATCTCCTACCTATTTTTTTTTCTTTGGCATTTGTTATTTTGTGACATTGTCACTCAGCTACAGGAACTGAAAGAAATAATTGTTTGAGAATTGTCATGAAGTCTTAATATTTTTTAAATATGTTTCTGGTTGAATAGCTCAGAACACAAACTGAGTCACTGAGTACTTTTTAAAATCATGCACCTAGAAGGGCAGATTTCATCCATGGCTTCTTCAGATCACGTATCACTATACTGATCACCATAAGTAAAAATGGACAAAACAGTCACCAACAAAATTCAATTGGCTGTTACAAAGAAATGAAAGTCAGTTAATGAACTGTAACATTAAATAAACACAGATCTTTTCTGGTCGTAAAAAAGGACGCCAGTAATAAGTTCATATATTTCAGAGTTTTAGTGGGAGAGACTTATTTTCAAACATAATTTGGTCTTTGTCCAAGTGCATACTAAAATACAGCCACAAATTTACTAAAGTTCAGGCTACTGACAGGTTCAGAATCATTCAGGAAGGAGTAATTCAGTGCCATTCAGGTTGTATAACTTTCTGCAACTCTGCCAAGGTCATATTCTCAACATGGGGTATGGTATTTCTCTTGGCTTTCCAATCTTTTCTTCTGAAAGAAGGCTTAAGTTTCTTAGAGAAAGGAAAACACCTTATCTGTTCTTTTCATAGCACTGAGTAGCTTGTTGTTTTCATTTTATTCTCACGTTGACCATTTTCACTTTATTGTGATAAACAATGACATAAATGCTACCCTTTTGTTTTCAGAAGTGAAAAATAGGAGGGGGAAATTCAGCAGCAGTGGCAGGACAGCACTGGTGCCCAAGACCCTCTTGGCTCAGCATCCCTCTTTACCTACTTTGCTAAGAGGAATTTAAAGGCCATTTATAAGGACCTTGTAATTTAGCTGCCACAGGTGTTTTCAAGCAGGTTCATAAGTACATTTCTGTGGTCAGGAGAATGAAATATTTTGCAAGTTATCACAGGAAAGTGATTTCCAGTTGAAATATCATTCTTTTCAAAAACATTCATTCAAGGGCCAGGGAGAACAAAGAAGGTTCTTCATGTCCTAATGACTGATTTTAGAAAACTCCTTCTCCTTCTGTTCTTGCCCTGCACAGTACCTATGTCAGCATTTGATGTGTCTTCTTCACAGGCCCACAGGAGACAGACAGATGTGGTTAAACTTGTATAAACCAGTTGGCAGAGGTTAAGAAGACTAACCCAGGCTTTCTGTTGCATCGTGGCCAAGGGCTCTATTGCTTTTCCTATAGATTTGCTGCTATGAAAATAAATACCTAGACTTTACAGTGACTGAGATGATTTTTTATTTGCACTTTCTAATTTTTCTCTTTCTGTGCTCTTCACCAGTAGTATTTGAATCCCCTGATATGCAGCATTTACCTTGTAGGAGAACCATCATTGTCCATTGGGATACTCTCACTACAGCCTTCTCAACCCGACCTGGTATTTTACAGCTTGAATTCTGCTCATCCAGTCTGATCACAAATTTAAATAGAGAAGTAACGAAATCAAAAGGCATCCTCGTGGCAGCTAGTCCATCCCTTAAAGTGACAAGCTTTACCAAATCAATTTTTCAAATGGGTGCAAGAGCAGAGCTTCTAACCTCTGACACAAAGATTCTGAAGACTAAATTGACTATGGACCACAAAGTTCAGTGGGCTCATATTTACTGTATGTACATTCCCAGGAAAATAATTAAGAACACTCAGATGAAAATAAAAATTGAAAACTGCTGGTGCAAGATAATATTTTAGTGTTTGCTTAAGATCTGATGGAAACATTCTGCACTTGGAGCCTTTTGTAATACAACAAAAGTACAAAAGTCAAGACGTCTGATGAATTGTTCCCTCGATTTCCCTCTCTTCTTTCCCCTGGCATTTTCTGAGTCCTCTGCCCTGTGCTATTTTTCCAGTGTATTTGTACATTTTCCAATGTATTTTCCTAAGTATTTGTCTCACATCATTGTGGACCCATACTCAGTCATTAGGGATGTTTTCAGTACAGTGTTTATCGGTACCTTTAATCCAAAAATATGCAGCAGCTTCCCAGAGAGTTACCTGGGATCAGCCCTGGATAGCATATGGCTCCTGAAGGAAGATCAGCTCCTTGCCTTCGAGGCAGGACAAGGGGGACAGCACCACGTGCAAGTGGACAGGCACAAGGTATAAGGCAAAGCAGAGGTGCTCTTTCTTGAGCTCTCTGCAGTGAGTGGAGCCCTGAAAGGACCACTGTCTCTCCATGTGGGAGCTCAGCTTCGCCTTGCACAGCCTGCTCCTCTCCTTGGGAAGTCCAGCACAGGGACTGAAAAGGGAACGAAAGACAACTACTGGCCTCCAAAAGAGAATTCTAATTCTCCAGAAGAGAATTAGAATTCTAATTCTCCAGAAGAGAATTAGAAAATAAAAATTGATATTATAATTTTCAGAGAGTGGTGAAAGAGATGTTCTACTGTTTGCAGAGACAGCCACTGAACTGTTATCTGGTGTGATGCACAGAAAACTCATATCTTTAATTTGGACTTCATTGCCTTCCAGGAAATGGGTGGGACTCTAATTGTTGGTCAGCATGCAACTAAAGGGTCTGCACTTCACCAGTCACTGAGCATTGGTTGTTATTACAGCTTGTTATACTTTCATTCCTCTGGAAAATTTTCACAGATCAATAAGCAGGTGTCATAAGACCCGGATTCCCTGGACATCTGTAAGGATCTCTTCACAATCTGTGGAGCCAGCCATATCACAGAGTTCACTTCTGGAGAATGACAGCATTTTCACTTTAGCTGTGCAGAGAATTTTCAGTCTCTGTACTGGAGCACTGCTAATTGTTTGCAGAGTTAATTAAACTATGGGTGAGGTATTTGGTTAAATATCCATGTGTAATGCACATATTGACTGTTTCAAGGTGAATACTTTTCTAAATCATGAGTTATTGAATGTTGACTCACTGTGGTCCATTTTCTCTAATTGGCTTGAAGCTTCTCTCTACTGCTTGTTATGATAGAAAGTGTTTTTTCCCCCCACTAAAATATTACTGTCTCTAAATGTGAACATCAGTGAGTGTTTTGCAAATCATTGTGCAGGAAAGAGACTGTCCTGAGAACACATTGAGGCTGGCAATTGGTTGGGGTGAACCTTCTCTCTTCATCAAAACAGCTCTTGAGACAGGTGATCTCTAGTGCACCTTACTCATGTTGTAAAAGTACAGCAGAGGACTGTGTCACTCATAGAGTCAGGGTTTTGCTTCCCCCCAGGACTCTGACTAGGTAAGCAAAGGTTTCAGAAAGGTTTTTTGTTATGTGAAATGACAACCAAATTATACTTGGTTTGGTAAACATCTGCAAGCCCTGCAAGATTTCTCACTGTATAACGGTAGTCATAAGGTTCGATAAGTTGTCCTGGCTTCATGTGAGGTGATAAATGTTCAGTGATTCCTCACCACTTGCAAAACCTGTCATTCCATTCAAAGCCACTATTCAAAATATTCTTCATATCATAGCATGCATTCAGAGTCATATTGATGAGGAAAACTAGCTCTCAGATGATATATCCTAAGACATGATAAGTTCAGAAAATATTATGGATTTGTAGAAATTATTTCAATTCTGTCATTTAGTAAAATCTCTTGATAATCCAGACTATGGTTTGAGCTACATATTTAAAGCAAAGTCAGGGAATTTTTAGTCCATACTGGACATCTGTGTATTTCTGCATGACTCTCTCCATTGGTCAGCATGGATGATATATGGGATGCTTATTTTAGCTGAAAAAATTAAAAAAGAGACCTCTAGCTTTAAGGGATTTTAAGTTGTAATGGCATAAGTAGTGAGATTCAAACCACAACAGCAATTCAAGAGACATAATTCTATAAAAACTGATTCCACTTTATTTCAATGGCTTTTTTTCCCCACCAGCACGGAAAGTAGTTTTCCTCTGTGAATTTAAGTAGCATTTAGAGCATTTAAACCTATCTATTGAATGATAATTGCTGCATTCAAAATTCATGCTCTCTTCATCACATATTAGCAATAAAATGAGAAAGAAAAAAAAGTTTGGAAAAGTACAGATACTGCTGGGTACCACTCAACTCAGACAGAAAAGATGGCAGAATGTATTGCTGAGGTGTACAGTGCAAGGCAAAGTAAAACACTCTCCACTGTTTTCCAGTGTCTGTTTTGAATAAGAAACTGAACTCCTGCTTTCAGGAAAGTGATACTGGAGTTACAGAGAGAGAAAAGCAGCAGTCTCTCTCTTTCCCTTCCTTGTTTGTCTTAGAACTCGAAGAACTGAAAAAGATTGTTTAGTATAACATGTTGGTCAGATTATCTTTAGAGCAGTTATCAAATTCCAGAGTTAATTCTTAAAGGTAGAATTGGTAGAATTGCCCAGGCAAAAATAAAAAAAAAAAATAAAAAAAATTAATCTGCAGAGTGCTTTACTTGTTAGGCAAAAAATTTAATTTCTTCCAGGGCATTCTGGAAGATGGGAAGAACTCTCTGCAGAGGGTGAAAAGCAAATTCTCTTCCTTTAGCTGCTGCAGGAGGGGAAGGTTACACCTTCACAGCCCTCATCTCCATTTTTCTTCCAAGGAAAGATCATCATTAATGATACGAACTCCTGTTGTTTTTAGCCACTCTCAGAAGTATGTTTGGACTTGGTAATCAAGTAGGGAGGTGTGGAAATTACTATGGAGAGATAACAGCTAATAAGCTAAGATCAAAGCAAAACCTGAAATGTACAATTTCTGACTGCAGTGATGAAAAGTTGAATTGTATTTTTGTCATAGTCTTTACTTATTAGCTGGTAGCTAATCCTGCTCATTATTTTCCAGAGTGAATAAGTGTAAAGTTTTATTTTATCTGTCAATGAACTAAACTTTTAATTAACTTTCATATTTGTCTTAAGTTAAGTCTAATGACTCTCAAAGGAATTGCCTTAAAACCCTTAAACTTTTGAACAAAGGGACCAGAGAAAAAGCACTAAGCTTCCTTTGAAAAGCAACCTTTCTATTAGAGAACAAAATCAAAAAATAAGCAGCAAGAAACTGGGAGACACAGAGTATTAATATTCATCATGAAAACAAACTGAAAGAAAATTTAAATCTGTGTTAAACCCAGAGGACTTCTATTAGTGGTTTCACACAGACTGGCAAATTACACTAATGATTTCAGTACTCACTCTCTAAACTGGAGGAAAGTTATTGGTGTTTAAATCAAGACTTTATCTGAAGTACAACATAATTTGCTTAGTGTTACTTACTTGTTTTAATACAGACAAATGATTGTTGACAATGAATTTAACAGAACATTGTCCATTAGTGCTAATTTCTTGCTTTTTTTCCTCGCCATCATCATATCTGGTCAGGTTGATGGGTGTCAGGATGGTTTGCCAGGATGAGGGCACTCTATGTAGAAGAATAGCAGGTGTCACAGACGGGTGGAAGTTCCAGAAACAACAATAATAGCATGCATTTTGGTATTGACCAAGTAGGTTTTGCATAAATAAAATTTTATTCCAGCTCTAGTACATAAACTAGTATCACAGAAATAATTTTGGCAGAGGTGAGTACATAAATAATAAGTGAAATATAAGCCACAATAAAGATTGAGAAGCAAAAACTTTTACAAAGGTGTAAAATCTAGTATAAGCCCTACAAGTTTGGGGATAGTGTGCACTAGGGTGAAATTAGAAAATTATCTTTGAGAGGTGAACTAACACCCTCTATTATTCATCTACTCACAGGAGATCCTCTCTTTAGTACATCTCCTCATCCTGGTGGCATGTTAACTGGTAGGGCATTAAAAAGATGTTGTGGAAGAAAGCGAGGAACGTGGCCTTGTACCATATATTTGATAAGAGTTGGCTGCAGCTCAGGGGTTTTTTTAAGCCGAGTACTCAGTTTTTTTCCTTCTTTCTTTCTGGCTCCTCTGATAGCATGTGTGCTTTCCTGCCCTGGTATTGACTTTGTTGCAAGCTGTCCTCCGAACAGAATTGATTTATGATACACTTTGCAGCCATCCAGACAGCTTCCAGTGAAGTGACAAAGAAGTTCTGCTTCTGCACCCACCTGATCAATGAAACCCAGAGAGAGAGTAGACAAAACAGAACCCCCACGTGGAACTACAGGGTGCCAAACATCAAGCACAGAAGTTCACAAAATCCACAAAAGTGACATGCAGTGGTTTTAGTTATCACATAATACGCCTTTTTTGTATTTTCAACGTAGGAATCTTCCTGTTTAACAGAGTAAAAGAAAAGCACATACATCACCACTGAACAATGGGTGGAAATGGACTCAAAGTTTAGCAAATGGAACATTAAAGATACAGTGTGTCAATATACCAGAATAAGCAACACTTAGCTGTTTTCTCCATCTTTAGAACAAAGTACATTTTAAAGCTGAAAATACTAAAGATATTTAAATGTTAACCAGGAATTGTTAACAAAGGGCTGAACAATGTTATTCTGATCCAACAATTTTCTGAAGAGTTCATTTAATTGGGTTTTGAATCAATACTCCAATCCTTGGGCCAACCACATAATTGGCATCGAACATCAGTAAATGTTTTGTTAGACTGAGACTGAATGTCCCCTTCTGGCAGGATCTAGCCACCTCAGAAACTGAAAGGACTACCAGGTCCTTGTCACCCAGATATCTGCATGAGGACGACAGAATCACAGAATCTTTTTGTTAGGAAACTACCTTTAAGCCCAACCATTAAGCTAACCCTACCAAGCCCACCACAAAACCATGTCCCTAAGTGCCACATATGCACATCTTTTATACATCTCCAGGGATGGTGACTCCACCACTGCCCTGGGCAGCCTGTTCCAATGTTTGACATGCCTTTCACTGAAGAGGCCAAATGACTTGAAACCATTTCCTCTCATCCTGCCACTTGTTATTTGAGAAAAGGGACTGATCCTCACCTCACTCCAACCTCCTTCCAGACTGTTGTGGAGAGTAACACTGTCTCCCCTGATCCTCCTCCTTTCCAGGATAAACACTCCCAGCTCCCCCAGCCACTCCTTACCAGACCGGCTTTGTTGCCCTTCTCCAGACTCGCTCCAGCACCTCGAAGTTTTTCTTGTAGTGAGGGGCCCAGAACTGGGCACAGGATTCAAGGTATGGTCTCACCAAAGGAATCAATTTATTTTAGAAGTGTCATCTTTATTTACTAGAGAGAGATGCACATCAGGATCCAAAATGAAGAGCAGCGAAGTCAGCAGAGGTGCGTGCAAGGATACTGCTGTGGTCTGTCTGTTCATGGATGGATTTTTGGAAAAAGTTATTCCAATGTACAATTGAAAGCCCAATGAGGCTTCCTAAAATCTAACCTGCAATTGACACACTGGGGGACCACACACCCTGCTTTCTGTACTCCTGCCAAAATGTAGAAAGTTGTTGTGTGTCCTTTGATGGTTTGGTTGTTGGTTTTTTTACCATAATTGAGCTGAGTTACTAACCTTGAATTCCCTTTGCCTGTGCAATGTGGGACCATCCTGATGTAAGGCCACTGTATGTGTAGTTTACAGAGCAAATGACTGTGTGAGGTGATGGTACAAGGGAATTAGGTTCTGAGACAGTATGCCATAAATCTTGCTTTATAGAACAGGATGCTCTGGGTCGCTAGAATTATCTTGTTATAAAGCCAATGAGATAGAAAAGCAAATAGTGACTCCAGCTCCTTGAACGGGTGAGAGAAATTTCTCTAAACTCTGTCAGCCAAAATGCATTGCTCTGTGCACAAAAGTGCATCCCCATATACATGTTTCACCCACCCACACACAAACATTTACCATGTGCAGAGGCATTTGATGCTCTGCCATGTCACTGGGGTGAATGTACTCTGCTCCTCCTTCCTCTCTAATGAGATTCTGCTTTGTGACAGATCTTGTCAGAGGCTAATTATAACAAATGTTTGGAAATATTTGCTCCTGAATAACCTTTGGCTCTAAGATGGATCACTTGCGTGAGGCAGGTCCCCTTGGAGAGCCCTGGAGATCAAGTTGTGCTTCAAAACAATGTCTAAAATTCAATAATGGCACTGTGTACTCAGCTGACCAAGTTTGGCAGTTTCTGATTGATTTCTTTTCCTCTTCAAACCTTGCCTGTCACGATCGGCTAATTAAAAGTGCAGTAATCTGATATAATCTCTTTCCCAGTTGGTGCTGCAGTTGGCTCTCTAACAGGAATAATTGATTTGTAAACTGCCAAACCTCAAACATTTAGACTTGCATTGTCTCCTCTAAACCATGTCTAACAGGCAAAATTTGTCTCCTGATACATCAAATGACCCACACAACAAAATTAATTTAGCCTTCACTGCTATGGAGAATCAATAGAATAGAAATAGATAAATTTTAAAATGTAATAAAAGTCTGGAGGAAAAGCAAATAAACATGTATATAGCCTGTATGTGCAAAGTCAGCAGTGTGTCACCATTTGGCTCCCTTCAGTTTTTCTACTGCTGTTAATAAAGAAGAGATAGTTATCTTTCCAATGCGATTGCTCTTACAGTTCAAATCACACCTATTTTTTTTTCTTTTTCAAATATAGGTCAAACCCCATTCTACATGAGTGTCTGATGACCCATACAATAGATTTTTTCTGTCAAGAAACAATAGCAACCTTGGTTATTTTTTCACTTTTATCAAGGATACTTCCTTAATATAAAGGATAGGATACCCTTAAGTATGCTTAATGTGGGCCAATAACTCCTTATTGTAAGACACAAACAGATACCTGAGTTAGACGGGTGAAAGTGTCTCATGAAAAGAACAGCACTGGAACAGGTGCTGAAATCATTATAGGACAGAATCTTTCAGCAGAGGTATCTGCTGCCTTGTGAAGTTCAGTTCTTAATTTTCCAACCTGTCAATGAGCATAAGTGTCTGCTTTCCTCTAAGTTTATAAACAAAGAAAAAGTAAACCAAGCATGGAAGTGTTTAATGGATGAGACTATCACAGTTCTTGGAAAGCTATCTGCTTATAGAATCGTGTTAAACCACATCTGGAACCGGTCAGTTTTGGAGCAATAAAGCTGGAGTTTGCACCTCCGAAGGGAAACGCTTTAGAAAATACGTCCCTGCGAAGTGGGAGCGCGTGTGTAATAAATCTGGTTTTTTGGGGGTTTTCCCCCTTTTTGTTCATTGCAAAATATTTTCCTCTACATCTTTAGGCCCAGTAATAAATCAACACTTAAAAACTACCTCACACTACCATGAAAAAGCCTGTGTTTCTCTGCCGGGAGGACACAAGCCCTGCCGCCACAGGGCACAGCGTGGTAGCCCCGGCCGGTCATTTGTAAAGCCGGGTGTGCAGCGCCTCAGGGCAGAGCTTCCACGTGAAGCTTCAAACTCTGCTTAGCAATGTCCTAAACCAGCCCATTTTTCTCCTCCCAGCTCTCATGCCAGGAGGATTAGATCACACCAGCTTGCACCACTGGTTTCTGTTTGAGTAAACAGCAATTCCCATACAGTTCTCTTTCCACTCCTGCCACAAGCAAACACAGTTTACTTGTTTACTCATCTCTGCCACTTGAGGTCCCCAATATTTTTCTCTCCCCTTTCAAACACACACATACAAATGGATACATATAGGATAAATATGGTTACAAATGGATAAATATATATATTTGTGTTGAATATTTACAGACAATTTATATTGTATGTATAATGTGTGTAAATATTCAAACTATGTATATATTTATGTGTTTGCATGTTAGTGTATTTATTCAGTATATATGTCTATTTCTGTATATTACATAGATACGTCTGTTATGTGTGCACATACACACTGTGAATTTCAATCATATTGCTATTTAAAACTGTGGATCTTATGAACAGCAGTTGGGATTTTTTGCCTATTTATAGCCCATACTCCTATTTTCTGTGCAGATTCTTTAGTTTTGTATGTGATATCAGTTAAAGTACTACAAGTAGTATTTTAAGTCTAAATAAATTTTGCAAGTGAAATGGTTCACCTCCTAAGGGATTTGAATCTGAGATCCACATCATGGAGGGATTTAACCCTGATCTGGTAGCTTTGAATGCCCAGCTTGCATTTAAGTGCAACAAAATGAGGGTAACTGAAGCCTTTGGATGGTTTTGAGATGCTCAGACTTACAATGTGTATTTAATTAGATACAAATTTTGTAGTGCATGTAAATTCTATACAAGCAAATATTTCAAGCTTATGGTAAATATCTAAGAAATCTTGTCTCAATTTCCACAAAAGATATGATCTCTCCCCATACATGTGCATAAAATCTCGAGTTCCATCTTTAATCAACGACAAAACCCTAGAGACTTCAAAGTAGCATTTGATGCTTTCTCTCTTTTACAGTCAGGCATCTATTCCAACTACAGATTTTGTTTTGACCACTTTTTTCCTTTCATGCTGTATGATTTTCCATCAAATTAATTATTGGAGAGCCTTGACACCACCCTTTCATTCTCAGCCTTCCCAGTCCCTGACTCCAGGCTGGGAAGTAAAGATGAACCTCAGGGAGGTTTCAGAGTGGTGATTTGGCTCTGTTTTGGGGCTCCGAAAGAGCCACAGACTCCTCAGTTCCTCAGGGGTCATGGGTGTCTCCTCCTCTGAGGGACCCCAACACCCACCATCGCTCTCGGATCTGGGAAAATCCTGGAAAAGCCTAGAATAAGGCCTTAAAAATCTGCTCTAGCCTGCAGTGGTGGGCATGTGTCAGTTCTAGTCTGGCAACCACAGTAAGAGCCTATCAGTGAAACTAAAGGGGTGAGGAATCAGGTCAGGCATCTACCCCAAACAGGTGAGATTAGATGAGTCTTTTAAAATCCAGTATATTCCAGCAAAACTATGAATGAGCCTAAAAACCTTCCCAGATGAAAAAATACTAAATCAATTTTTTTTTTCCCAAATCTTAGTCCATGGAATTTAAAACAAACCCATAGATATAAGGGTGAGAAATGGATGTCATCTACCACTCATCTTTATCCTGTTATCAGTTTGACTAATTCCAACCAGAGCAGGCTCCAAACAGCCTTCTTTAATTTCCTTGTCACAAGCCTTGTCTCACTGCCTGCCTTTCACAGGGTTTGCCCCTCAATTAACCAACAAGGTCCCAGAACTTCCCACTTCAGGAGAAGTTCAGCAATATGCAAGAAGGGCAAGTTTTTCAGGAGTGATTTGGATCTGGATAGTTTACATAGAGTCTGGAGGTACACCAGGCATACAGATATGTGCATGTAGAAATGCTCAGCCAAAATTACTGACAGAATGCATCAATACAGTAATTTGCCCATTTTTATATGTAGGCTATAATGGTTTTATATGATATAAAAAAGTGGAATTTTTTTGGTTAAGGAATCATGAAGTGGAAACATTAACTAATCAAAAAAAAAACCCCATAGATTTCTCTCTTTTCTATATCCGTGATTAGAGGCATATTATCTTCTGGATAAATTCACCCTTTGTCCCACACTGAGAAATATACAATGGACATTTTTTTCAAAGTTATCCCATAATTAAAAAAAAAATAAATTATTTCTATGTATGTGTGCAATAAAGTATCAACATCTGAATTATGTTTTAATAAAACTGAAAATATATAATTACCTCTAAAATAAAAAGGCATAAATTATCTCTAATTGTCATATATCCTCCTAATCTACAATCTACAATGAGGAGGACAGCATTATTTCCAGCATAGCCTAAATTATGTTCCTGAGTCAAGCTAAATGACATTGAGGAATTAATTACTGAGGCATTCAAAGTGACTACACAAAGATTTCCTGAAGGACTAGTATGGATTAATCATGACATCTCAAGGTGTTACCCTTAATAGGATTTCCAAAGATCTGATCTATGAGTAAATTTTGAGCTCATGAATATTACGTGAATCTGGATGTATTTTCCCATTACAGTTGTAACTACAGAGACTTACCTGGTTTTCAAGTTGCTAGTGAGTATGAATGTCTGTTGGTAATTTTAAACACCTACCATTTATTCAATAAATAGTGAAGTTTTTCACCTTGAAAGCTGAAATTACACTACCTGGAGATTTCTATATAGATATAAGGCATACATAATAGGACTTGCTTTTCTGAGTGAAAGAACAGAATTGTACGAAGATTTAGTGCTCTGGAAAGTAAATCTCTCTAACATTGGTTATCAGGTTATTTGTTATGCAGCTACATATCTATTTGATCAAGATAGTGTATATAAATAATAATGAATCTATGGGAATTCATTGAACCCTGTATAATAGAAATGAAAAAAAGAGACTGTCAAAACTTGATTGTGGCTTCCCTTTGAGAAGGAAGAGTGCTGTACTACAAGATGAAAATATTTTTCATATATAGATATTACTGTGAAATAGACTACTTTAAAGAGGAAACTAAGAGTACTAAGAAAGAATTTCAATGACAAAACAGGTCATAATACTGTGACTAACTTGAAATCCAGTACTACAGCAAAAAATTATAAAATGTTCACAAATCTAAATGAAGACATTTACAAGAAGTAAAGAGGGCAGAATACACCTGATGTTTTGTCCACTTCTCAGGTTGTTTTTTAAAACAATTAGATTTTCACAAATTATTTTTACATCTTTTTTGATCATTTGTACATATACACAATATGACTTGAGCAGGATTTAGATATTTAACTGTGATAATTGTATCTTCATACATCAAAGCCTATCACAATGAGCATTAACTTTAATTCAGTTGAAGTATGTTTTGAGTTTTGTGTGGTGTTTCTTCATCCCAAGTAATCATAACTTTACAGCTCCTGGTAAAGGGACTGGTAAAGCATATCAGCTCTTCCTCTATTCTAAACTGATGTCCCACATTGTTTCAGGCCTGTTTCAACACCTAATAACATCCTGACCTCATTTGAATTACTGATTCCTTGGCCTGGCAACCAAACTGGTCACAATATCCATCGACTTTGGGCAGAATGAGTTTGTGTTTTTAAGGTTCTGTTCTTCCTGTAAGCACAGGTGCCAGAGTATTTTAAAAATGCTTTCATGCACAAGGCAAGTAGGATCCTCAAGGTGTGCGTTTGACTCATAGAGGTATGTAAACATAAAATGCCTACTGGTTTGAGATATGGCCTATGCATCTTTGTTAATGTGATCCTCAGATTAACAGCAAATCCTCAATTAATCCTTAGGTTTGCTTAAGTCTATCACCTTTACTGACTGTGACTAGAACTTTAAATTAAAGGTGTTCATCCCTGGTTTTACTTCCCAAGATGAACATTAGACATCAGCAAAAATGATTACAAATCTGAAGTCTTAGCTTTTGGTGTCTGGAATAAGTTGTTTTTTGTGAGGGATAGAAGTTGTCAATTTTGGAGGCACAATCGTGAAATCTGTCAGTTGCTCTAATTTAATAGAATTTAACCGAAAATAATACAGTGAAGATACTTTGTGATATTTGAGGGTCTGGAAACCTCAGTGTAAATGTTTGCATCTTGGATAAGAAGAATTAAAGACATACTTAAATATTTGCATATTTTTAGACATGCATGTGTGAAGATATAGATAGATCAAAACAGATTCTAGAAATGAATGTACATTCACAACTATCAGAAAATAGCTAAAAGCCAGTATTTCAACATTCCCTCTTTTTTGGTTCATACTTTCAACACCAAGCCTACACCCGCTACAAAAGTAATAAAAAAAAAGAAAAAAGGAAAATATCCAGTCATAAAGCCATTACTTTAAAATCTATCAGTAAATTCAAAAAGAGACACTTTGAACCATGCTGCTTTGGTTTGTCTTTCATCAGACACTGGGGAAACTGTCAAAACAAACCAGCATTACACTTTCATAAATTACATAAATATATAATAATAATAATCAGTGTTTGCACACTCCATAACCCAACACAGTATTCACATATCCCTTCTTCAGAGAGCATATAGAAAGTGTTGACAAGTACAGTGAAAAAAAAAAAAAAACCACCACCAAAGTGTCATTCTACAACTAAAACAAAAAGGCCTGTTGTCTCCACAGACATTTTAAAATGGCTAAGAATAAAAAGCAAGTTCTCTCTGCACTGGTTGGTACCTTCACATGGTGAAAACCGCATTGACAAGAATTGCCTGCAGGATTTCTCACAGTAACCTCAAAGGCATATCCAACATTTCTCTGAAGTTGCCAGCAGAGAGATAGTGTGTCTCTTTGGGCACAGAGATAGTTTTCCAGATCCTCAGCAGGTGGCCAAGGATGATACTACATCCCATGGTCCACAATTACTAACCAGTTGGAAATTAGCATCCCTTTTGCACACACTATCAGTGCCCTCCACTGTTCAGGGCATCATCAGCCTGCTTCCTTTGAATTACTTTTATTGATATTTGCAGCTATGATAGCGTGAAAATCAAACCCATACTGAAATGGGAGAGGCATGTTCAGATCTGTCCCCCTAGAGCTGGTCAGAGACAGCAGAGGGACAGCCCCAGAGTGATGCAGCCACACCAAGGCCCTTGGGTTGTTTAAGGCACCATGATACTCATATGAATATTGAACAGGGCCAGCTCCCTTCTCTGAATCCTGTGATCTGTAGTCTGCTAACATACGCCTCATATTAAACTGTGAGAAAAAAAACATTCTCCCCTACCTTGACCACCCGCACTTTTTAATTACATGATTTTGAAAAGGTGTTGAAGAGTTGCTAATCTGAGCAATTACTTTTTATTGTGGACTGTTGTTAAATCAAGCACTGCAGAGAAGCAAAACACTACCCAGTATTTCCTATTCTTTTACTTCCTTCTTACTAAAAATCTTTATTTCAAATACCATGAACAGAGATTATTTTTATTTACTATATTTTTTTGTTGTTGTTACATTTCAGGATGTTATTTCTACACTATAAATATCAGGGCTGTTCCAATAATCTCAGGTTTCAGTGAATGGGAGAGATCAGGCTCAGATGTGGTCTGTGAGTGAGGTCCTGGTGTGGGACTCCATCCTTAAACACACATAACATCTTTTTCTTGAGCGGAAAAGGATTTTGTTGTGGTCATGGAATACGGTAGTTCAAGTCCTCAAGGTGGGGAGGAGGTTTGCCAGCAGCGGGTTGTTGTAGGGCACACATTCTAGCTGAGGTTGTGATGGGTTTTACTTCCCTCCTTCAAAAGCACAGGTGCAGGATTGCACCTGCAGTGGCCCAGGTGATGGCAATCGGGACTCCTGGGAGTGGGTGGGATGAACCCACACCCCCGAAGCCTTGAGCTGCGGCTGTGCCGGGACCTGCTGCTGCTTGAATCCCGCCCTGGACGGCTCTGAGGGGGATGGAGGTAGGTCTGAGCTTCTGGAAGAGAAAAAGAGAGAAACTACTGGAAGGGGAGTTTGGGAGGAAGCAATGTGGGGGCTGTAGCAATCCTGGTGCAAGGCAGGGGGACAAGGCAGCTTGCTTCTCCTTAGATAAGCT
This sequence comes from Corapipo altera, assembly GCF_003945725.1. NCBI lineage: Eukaryota > Metazoa > Chordata > Aves > Passeriformes > Pipridae > Corapipo > Corapipo altera. The sequence continues at coordinate 4,640,618 of NW_020884877.1, forward strand.
GATGGTCTAAGTTACTCTTACAAGAAGGAAGCGTTTAATGTACCTGATGGTTTTTCTTAACAGGATCCCAAGAGTTGTAGGACAAGGTCTGGAGATGTAAGGAGGCAAGTGTTCCTGTAGGACTTGTGCTCTATGCTTTTGCAGTGATGGGAAGGAGTTTTGGCTTGGATTGTTTGTTTGTTGTCACAACTGTGTGACCCGAGTTTGAATAAATTAAGGAAAGCATCAGTTTAGGTTTTATTTCTGTGTTGAAAGGGAAAGATAGTCTTCCTATTACTATCTAAACTGTCTTTTTGGTTAATTGTTCAAGTGAGCTCTTTTAACAAAGCTAGCTTGTAAAAAATTGGGCCGCTTGTGCTCTTTATGAGTTTGTGTGGACTAAACCAGCAAAAATATATAGACAAAGATGAACTGGAGTAGTCAGGGTTTTGATTATGTTTTGGGAGTTTGTGTGGTTGGTGTTTTATTGACTCTTTGCTTTTGGAAGGGGCCACTGATGAAAGGTTAACATTGAGGTAGCTCAGTAACTGTCTCTAGGCAATTAATTTCACCTGAGAAAAAGCAAACAATGAACTGTTTTAATTAAGATACTGTATTTGAATGCAGATTTATTGATGTTTTTTCTTGGCTATGTATTTCATCACCTAAATCCTGCTGCTAAGCTGTGCTCAGTTGATTCTGCAAGATCCATTAGCTGAGTGTGATTATGGTAGCTGACACAGCTGATGTGCTTTCCATCAGGCATCCCTGCAATAAACACCTGGAATATTCTAACACTTGAATAACTAGCTGCTGAAAGGAAGAGTATTGTGTATGGCCAGCTTTTTAAAGTTTTGTAATTTCATTTTAGTATGCAAAGTATCAAAGCCTTGCTATTCACTCTGTCCTCTGTAGCTGGGTGAGGTTGATAGCTTGAATTTCTTCTGGCACTCCTCACTGCTGCTTGATGATCCAAAATTCTGTAGCAGGATGGATTAACGTTGCTTCATCTTTCACAACTGGCTTAATTCACATCTGCAGTCGTGGTCAGTATGTCCCTAGAGCGGTTCTTCCCAAGACAGAGTTTAAAGAGAGAGCACTAATTTTCAGAAAACTTTCTTGTTTTGGAGAGCAGTAAAACTCACTTCAAATGCTGTAAAGGCGACAGCAACTTCTATGGTGTTGTCTATAGTGCAAGTGTAGCTGGAATCTCCTAGGTTTCTAGTTTATGCTGTGTCTGTCCAGTGGAACTGTCACAGTACGCTGAAGGTGATGGACAGGTTGTTTCCAAATAACATGAGGATTTCTCCCTTTGACCTAGTACAAAGCCCTGCTTATTCTGTGAGCCAGGAGTCAATATGACTTCAGTGCTTAGCCCTGTCCTTTGCAACTGGGAATGCATTCCCAGAAAAGCATCTTGATTCAATTTATCTGCTACTTCTTTCAGATACCCACTATTGAATGTCTTGTTGGATGCGTGAAGGTATTGGCTTGGTGTTTGCAATGAGATCTGAACTAGTTATTCCTGAACTCATGCTGAGGTTTAACTTGCTTGGTTTCTCTGTAAGATGGTACATTTTTCAGTTTAGAAAGCCTGAAATTCTTAATGCAGCTTCTTCAATAGAAATTGTATAGAATCAGACAGTATTCTCTAAAAACCATACCTGGAAAAATAAATTTGGCTTGCTAGAATCCCTGCTAAAATAAAATGGTGCTAACAAAGCAGAACTCTGTGACAGCTCTAGGATAATGTAACCTTGTGGAGGTGGAAGGTTAAATAGGTGAGAAAGATCTGTAAAATTCCTGTTTTAATACATTATGTTGATTCAAGGTCAAACCATTTTGATTTGGGTTTATAGCAACACCAACAACAATACTTTTCTTTCACTTTTTACACTTCAGGAATCTATGGTACTAAAACACATTTCTTTATATCAATCTGTGAAAATGAAACCAGCATGTGTATCAAATATCAGTGCCTTGTGGTGTTTCCTGGCTTAGTGTGTGAAGAAGGAAAAATTCAGCCAAAGAATGAGTTGCTCCAAACAAAAGCTGTTGCTATTATTGTTGTGTTTTAGATCTATGGGAAATAATTCTTGCTATGATATGAATTTTCAAAATTGCCTGTGTGGTGAGGAATATCCTTTCCTCTTTTCTGCATTTTATTTTTCCCTAAGGGGGTTATAAGTTTTTGGTTTACTATCAAAGTTATCTTTCTGAGTTATGAACGTCTTTGGTTTGCATATCTCTCTTTTGTTAAAAAACTGATCTGCTGCTGGAACGTTCTCAAATAGTCTTCCAGCTTCTACCTTAATCAGCTTTTCTCCACAATAGAATATTTAGCAATATCAAATAATATTTTCAGACAAGTTTTCATACTAAAAATCTCCTATTCTGAACTACTAATTAGTAATTTTAATGGCTCATTTGTTTTTACCATATATATTCTACTTGCGGTACTGTGTGTTAACAAAGTTTTTGCACTCTAGAATGTTTTAAGAATAGGGAAAAATTATATATCTACTACTAAGAAACAATAACTTTGTTTACATATGGGGATCCCTTTGGGAAATTAAGGTGACAAATATTTCCTAGAATTTTTTTTAATATATACTCAATTATGATCTGAAGAAAGAGAAAGTATATAAACATAAAAAAGCAACATTATTACAAGAAAATTAAAACACTTGATTAAAACCTGGGTGAACATACAGCTTGAACCTGACTTCCAGTATTCAGGCTACTTCCTTTATCTCATCTCATCTTGTTTAATTTCCTTGTAAACATGAGTTTTTAATGCAAAGCCCAAAAAGACTCAAATGAGGACACAAGTGATATTACTAGAATGCTCTAGATTGCTTCATTATGACATTGTCAGCTACATATATTTTAGCAAATCTGAGTTTCTTTAGAATCGTGTAAGTAGTTCTGATCCATATCTTCCTGTGAATTATTTCTCTCTGATTTGTGATTGTTTCAGATGACTTATTTATTTAAGGCTAGGATTTTAAGTGGTATTAAGTAGGATGTTATGTAATTCTTAGCAGAGGTGTTCCTCTTGCTGATTTGTCATTCACTTGTGCCAGCTATGTAAGAATGTAGCAGTTAACTTAAAAAAAAAACCCAAACAAAAAACCCAAACAAAAAACAGAAAAAAATCAATGAAACAACAAAAAACTCCACTCACCCAAGTCTGCTGATGTAAATTTCCTTCCCATATTTTGCCTCTGCAGTAGCTAACATCTAAGGGTTTTTTTTGAGTGAGGTTGTTTAAGAGACCTGGAATTTCTGGAGGAGCTCTCTGAGGAGGTGATTTGCTGCTGCAGCAGCTCAACGGCCAACAGTGTGTGAGGGGCAGCCCCCTACCCTGTTCCTGAGGGATGCTGTGCCCCAAAATGGGGTGGTCAGGCTGTAACCAAGGCCAGGGCATTTTCTGTCCTACCTTGTGTGTACCTAAACCATCAGGGGAGGGGGAACAACAAAGGGTGCATAGACAGCCCCTAAGCTCTGTGCCTGTGGTGGTCCCAGCTGCTCATCTGTGTTTCTGTGTGTGCAAATTCTGGGTACTGAGATGCTTGGCTGGGCCGGCTCTCTGGATTTGGGCTGAAGTTTAGAGGAAGGAATAAAAGGAGAGTTCTAGGTTAAGATGTATTTGGAATAGGATAGAGAATGTGAGAGAAGAGGCTAAAGGTAGCTGCAGCTAATAATTTTGCTTTAGAAAGGCTTAATTTGGTCTGGGAACGTGACCTAATCTCACTATTTGATAGTACTTCTGGGTATTCAAAACTCGATGAGAAAGGCATTATCAGTAGTTCTATGGACCAGAAGGAAAAAAGGTCTCAGTCTCAATCAAAAGCCAATCCTAGCAAAGTGCTATGACTAAAGCAAACTTTGTGGATTAAATTTATATAATGATGGAATGTAACAATGCAGAACACAGTAATTTCCTTAGCTGCTGACTGTATTGTCTGAGTCTTTGTTATTCCAAAGTCCTTTTTTGCACCTAGCAAAGAGCTGTTCATGGCAGACAGAGAACAAATTGCTGCTTTCACAAGCTTAAAACTTTCAGTCATTATGGGAAGAAAGTTCTTACTAGAAGAACATGCAAAATTGGTATATGTATGAGTGACATATATAGTAATTTTCATTATATAAATTAGTACTATATTGGAGGTTAATTTTGGCTGATGTATAATAATTCAGACTGTTGAAAGCAGCTCTTCAACCCTGAAGTGCTTATCTCTTGGTGTCATTATTTCAAACCTGAATGAATGTCCATCATAGTGACTTCACAAATCACCACTACACACTTCTAGAGAGCTAAGCATACCAGTAATTGTTTAAATACAGTGACTAAAAAAAGCTTAAATATGCATGGAAAAAACATAGTTGTAAGCTATATGGAAAAACATTTTGCATTAAATTTTCTTTTGTCTTTTTTTTTTTGTTTTTGTTGGAGGTGAGAAGAGTTGAATATGCTGTAAAGTTTTAATCCTTTCAAAATATTCACAAGCAGAACCACTGCAGAATAAATTTGGAAATAGTTGTGGTTCAAGTTTATCACTTTGAGGTGGAGCTCTTCAGTGGCTCCTAGGCTTTTAGCCTGTGACTGATTGTGCTTTTCATCTTTATTTACAATGGAAAGGGCACCAGAATCAACAACAACTTTATTGAATTAGAATTGGATTGTTTTCTTTTTTTTTGTTCAGTGCCCATCAAGGTACATGCAAGCTCTTTGAAATGCATTTTAACCTAACAAAACTTGTATTAGCTAGGAATTCTTAAACTTTTTCTTTCTTCAGAAAAATAATAATAAAAAAAGTGATAGAAGTTAGTGTTAGTGTGTGAGTCTGTATCGTTTTATACCACAGGAGTAGAAATTAAAAATAGTTTTTTCTGCAAAGTGAACTTAAGGTAGTTTCAGTATCTGGCCTTACTTTGGACACTGTATCTTAGAGAGGGGTGGAGCACTTCGAGTGCAAGTGATTTTTGTAGGCTGATTGGCTGCGTTTTGCCTTCCTGGTAAAAAACAACTTGGTGACACAATGATGTCAAACACCTATCATGTGGATAATAGGCATCATTTTTGAAAGTCAACAAATGGGCTCATCTCCCAACACTGAAGCAAACAAATGAGCTCCTGATCATAGAAAGGACTAAATAATGAAAGTCTGACATAGATGGTCTATGTTGTTTTTGACTCAGACGTGCTGTAATGATCTTTCATACAGTTTTGTTTTTGAACTATAACAGTTTAATTTTTATAATCCTTCTCTGTATTCTTGGCCTGTTCTCTTATCTTCTAACCAATACTGTAATTTCACTTAATAGTCCAGTTGTTTATTTTTTGTTCTTGTGGCTGTCTCAGAATATCTAAAGCTAATTTAGGCGTATTTACAGTGAATTGCCTGAAAAATCTTTATTGACTACAAAGAAGATTATTCCTTTGTTTAAATAGTAAGATTCAATCCAGACTTTGAACTAAAGCTACTGTGAAATTACCATTGACTGCTTGAACTTGTAATTTTCCCGTGGAAGTTGCTTTGGGATAGAGCTAACACAGGACTAAAAGTATGCTGGTCCTATTCATTACTGTGTGCAAATTCCAGTTGCTTTTACATGAGTCTGTGCTACTAATTTATTAATTTTTACCACTATATTAAGTTGTAGCCACTTTGATCCTTAAATTTGGCTCAGTGTGATGTGACCTTGTGCATTAATCTGTGTGTTACCTTGAATTCTTTGTTTCTTTGCTCTTAAAGTCTGGAAACAATTTATATGCCTTCAGACCTCTTCCTATATTATTTACCTCGTAATGATTTCTATATTTCAGGCCTGAGTAGCAATTTAAATCATGGAATCATAGAATGAATCATAGAATGGTTTGGGTTGGAAGGGACCTTAAAGATCATTTAGTTCCAAGGCCCCTGCTGTGGGGTAGCAATTAATCTACTGAGGTTTTCTGTGCCAGACTTTTTGCATGGAGGGTGACCTTCAGGAACACTTCCCCTTTCTACTTGTTCCTTTTGAATGTCATCCTCTGCATTTTTCAAAATATTAGTGACCTGATACCCGAGAGGTAGCAGGGATTACTAATTTTATTTTTTCACTGTTTTGAACACTTTTTCATTGTAGTTAATTTGTCCATGACAAATTTATGTTACTATATAATCCCCTTTTTCTTTGTCCTTTAACATTGCTCTCATTTTTTGTTTGGTTGGGTTTTGTTTTGTTTTGTTGGGTTTTGGGTTTTTGTTTGGTTTTTTTTTTCATATTTGATTATTCCCTCACTGTTTTGTTTGCACCCTTAGGGGAAGGGACAACTTTACCTTAGCATGTTTCGATAACATGTAACACTGTGGAGCATCAAAAGGAACTGAGTCTATTTTAGACAATGGATAAAAATGAAAGACAGACATATTTTTGTAAGTGATTGTGTGTAACTGAATTTTTTTGTGATAGCTGTGCAGAAAATGTGAGTGAAATGTCAATCCCACCACCACAGTGTATGACGATGATGCAGGTCATGCAGCCCTATTGAAAAGCAGGAATTCAGATTGTTAAGAAAGAACTGAAAGTTTTAAGTATGATGGGTTTACCAAATTAGGAGAAGAGAATAAGATGTCAGCTTTCCTATCCCATTCGTAGCAACAGTATTACATGTTCATGAATTGAAGTTTTTCCCTCTTCAAAGGACCGCTGAAATGTAGCAGCACATTATATTCAAAGTTCAGCCTTGATTTTGATCCTGATCAAAGGGATACACTTCAAGTATTTTGACATCTAATCCTTTTTCCTTACTTTGATCATTTCAGACTGAGGTACAAGTAACCACTTCCACTACCTGTGTTAGCCAAGAATGAAAAGCATCTTATCTGCAGATAATGGATGTTGCTGCTTGGAACTTCATCCCCTTGATATTTTTGTGGAAAAAATGTCTCTCACCTTTTGCCAGTGGTTTTCAGCACTACTGCACTGGTATCACGGGGGGGAAAAAGGTACTTAAGAAAAATAACCTATTAAAGAACAGTATGGGGGCAAGAGATGAAACTGTCATGGGGTGCATGTGAATTCTCTGCAGTACAATGTGAATTAGTCCCTAGAGGGTAATAGATGGTTAAAACAAACAGGCACTTTATTGTAGTAATATAAAAGTTCTCATGAGATGCCATCATTAAGCAGATCATTACAGACTTTTTCTTCTTGTGTCATAAAACATAACTGGTGTTTACTGGGGCTGATATCTTAGACAATAGACCATAAAAGAGGGATTTATGGAGGCAGCAGAAGCCACATAAATGTTGTTTTGTAGTGTTGAGTGTCATAGGTGGGCTCCAGAAACTAGGGACCAGAGGTGTCACCAGGGTTCCCTCAGGTGCTAGAGAGGAGCCCAGAGGGTCCCAAACAGTCTGTTGTAGTGATGATCTGCTTTGTCACCAGGTTGCTTGGAGATGATAGCTCTTGAAGTTGTGCCCACATGTTGGACTCAAAGCTGGAAGGGTTAAACTGTAACCCAAAATATTTACTATTGAGTATCCATAAAATATTGCCAGTTTCATAAGATTTTTTGTTTTAATTCTGTCTTGCCTCATATCTCTTCACCTTCCTCAGACAATGTTATTGTTTCTTTTAAGAAAAAAATCCTCCAGTGAGGAGCTGGTATCTTTTTCAAGGAGATGTAGGGAGGTGTGGAGAAAGATCAGTATCAAAACTAAGCAATCCTTCACTGTTCAAATCTCAATCAATCACAGCTGTGAGCAACTGGCTTCAGCTGCCCATCTTTCACAGTTTTTCTGGTTGATGGCCTTCCTCCTGTACCTTTTTCCTTTCTCTACCACCAGCTTTTCCTATCCCTTGCCTTCACTCTCTCTCTTTTCCCTGATAAATTCCTGTTCTTTCTCCCAATGAAAAATCTTACTGGCTTACAGTCTTGCTAATGAGAGGCATTTCAGCTGATATGAGAGACAACAGGGAAATGAGTCAATGTCAAGGTAGATGAAAAGTGCTTGGCAGAGCTGGAATAGCTGCTTGGTGGCTGGGCCCCTCTCATGGTTTACATCTCAGTTTTTCTTCTGGTCTGATCCATGATAGGAGCTGAAAAGCTCTCAATGGCTTTGTGGAGCAAATAAGTCTGTGCATAATGCACATAATGCTGTCAAGAGTTTTGTGGGACTGGGGCTGGGGTTTTTGTGCACTATGGACAGCAGGAGTGAAAATGAAACAAGTGCCAGCAGGTAATTTTGTTTCCCAAATAATCCAAGTGTGAAATACGTGGGCTCCATTTTTCATTCCAGCTGAGTCTCTGTGGAGAAGTGACCTGCTCATGTTTGCCCTTTTTTTCTTTTTTTTCTTTTTTCCCTTGACTAAATATTGCCTGCTGGAACAAACGTTTGTGAATCTGAATTTCTGAGTATGCAGAAATGCTAGATTGCTTTACTTGTTCAAGAAGCACTTTTGTTGGACTGTTTTAATTGTAATTAATAAAAGGAGGGGGAAGGTCTGTAATTTGTTGCAGACATTCTTTGTAAGCAAAAATTATGTTGATACCATCCATGAAGGCAATGTATGTGAAAAGTAACTTTGTTAATTTGGAGGGCTGCAATTATATGACTTATTTTTACAGAGCTATATTAGAAATCCATTCTTCATGTTTCAGAGGATGTTCCTTTAGAAAGCTGCAAGCTATAAATACTGAGATGGGTTTACTCAAGCCTTCCACTATCCCTTACTAACTATAGAGGGGACAGAATAGCAACACATGTTTGCTACAGCTTATGGACTGTTCAGTGCTCTGGCAGGTCAGACCTGTCACAGGCAGTGTGAGCACTGCTCTGTGCCAGTAGAAGGGGGCTTTGCATGTTCTGGAGTGTTCACAGAATCAATTATATTGGAAAAGAGCTCTGAGATGGAGTCCAACTTTTGACTTAACACCACCATGTCAACCAGACCACGGCACTGAGTGCCATGTCCAGTCTTTCCATAAAAACTTCCAGAGACAGTGACTCCACCATCTCCCTGGGCAGCCCATTCCAATGCTTGATGACCCTTTTTTGTGAAGAAATTCCTCCTAATATCCAACCTGTACCTCCTCTGGCACAACTTGGTGCTACATCTTCTGTCTCTGGTTGCCTAGGAGAAGAGGCCAACCGCCACCTTGCTACAGCCTCCTTGTCATTGTAGAGGGTGATAAAGACACTTATCAGTCACTTACCATTATTAGGTGTCCAGGACAACTGTATTCCTAAATAGATGTTTTAAAGCATTATTTAGACTTTTCTTGTGTAGCCATTTAAATTCTGTACAGACCTTCTGGTCAGCCACTACTGAGCAGTTACTCAGAGGACTCATAACTATGTTGGGGTTTCCTTTCCTCCAACCCCCTTGGTGTCACTTCAGCCAACACCGTACAGCTGCACTTGCTGTTCCTGAGTGGAGGCAGAGGACAGTACTTTAATACCTTCCTTTCATGCAGTTTCCACTTTCTTTTTGGAGGCACTTTGAGAGAAGACAGAACAGGCAACTCTGCTCTTCCTGGTATTTGTTAGCAGTTTTCAGTGGCAACGTAAACCTGAGTGAGCCTTCCTTTGGAAAGGTACCTCTTTGTCTGGAAAAAGAATGCATACCAAGATTTTTTTCTAGATGTTGTCAGGAGGTAACTAATTCTTCAGTTTCTATCAAATAAAAATTTAAGTGCTTTGTTTCTCTGTTTAAACCTACGTGACCTTCCGCAAAAATACATAGGTTAAAGAGTCTGGCAGATAATAGGTGAAGCTGTTACTTTACACTACAATAGTATTTCAGTATCCTTAAAATAGCCCAAGGAGAGAAATCCTTTAATTCCTTTGACCTGCAACATTTTATTGGCGTTTTCTGTGTTGCAGAAGCACTGATCTGCTCCTTCACAGCAGTGTGTGGCAACTTGTGCATGCAAGGGTGAAAAGGATGAGCTGTGATGAGTCCATAAAACTGAAGGGAGCGGAGAGAGAAGCCTGAACAATCCAGTGCTTTTATTAAGCCCCCTTTCCATAATTCCTTAGAGGGAGGGAAAATCATCTCTTTCAAGCTTGGCTAGACTTAGAATTAGCTGCTGCCTTCCTTTCATTGTCTGCACACCTTTGTGGTACTGCTGTTGGCTTGTTAGGAGCTTCAGCTCATGAACAGCCAGTCTGTTCCTGTGTGCAGAGGGCCATAATTTCATCTCACCTTTACAGATATATTGCTTTGACTTTGAGAGCTGAGAGGAAGGTCTCAATGTCAGCTTTAATTAATAATTTTTGTTGTTGTTGTTTTACCTAGTAAAACATGTTTCAATTTAATGTGAACTGTAATTTGCTTTGAATACCCCCATGTCATTGCTTAAGAGGTGAAAATTATGTGTAGGGTTTTTTTTATTTATTATTTTTAGAGGGGTTTTTTTTTTTGTATGAAGAGAGTCTATGGTGTATTCTCATGGTATTTGAGAAAACCTTAGAAGCTTTTGGTAGACCTGACTCCTAGCTTTCTAAATGTAGCACAGATGTAGCTTGATAGGCTGTAGGTTTTTCTAAATATTTTTATAAGTCTTTATCAGTTTTACTTAAAAAATAACAATAAAGTTAACTTTTTTATGTTGGCATATGAAGCATTTGACCACCTTCACTTATCAGTAACACTAGGGAAGACTTCAGTATGCTTGACTTGAGCATCTCTGAAGGAGGTGTGGTACATTCAAAAATATTCTTGAGGAATGTGTTGTAAGTATCCTTTCCCAACTATTTCATAGTATTTTCAGTTTAAGGACAATGACTTCAATATTTGGATCTATTTTGAAAAGGGGAAGGGAACTTGTTAAGGCCCACAAACTGTCTCTAACCTCCACCTGTGTATGTTCTGTTCCCTTTTGCCCGAAACAAAACTGCTTCGTAAAACGCAGAGTTTTGGTGTCAGATCTGTTCAGGTATCAGCTCACTTGGGCTGTCCTGTATGCAGATGATGGTTATTCACTGGGCTCTGTGGGAGGGCTCCTTTTTGCCAAAAGACCCTACAAGTACAAGCTGCCCCATTCTCCTGCACCCTGAGCACGCAGGTGTCAGTGTTTTGCTGGCAGTAGCTTTGTGCAGAGGATAAACCCTGTGTGCATGCAGGTGTTACTGGCCTGGAGGAGAAGGGTCCATCACCCTTGAAAGAGGCTGTGCAATACATTGGTAATGTTGCCATGTTTATTCTTCTCTTATTAGGTGCTACCAAGAGAAGCAGCAGTTTTCAGAGTGGCATGTCATATTCAGATCTGAACCGAGTAGTTTAAATTTGTTAATTATAGGTGCTGTGACACATAACAGCTGTTACAGTCAGCTTTTGCAGTTGTCTACTTTGCATTGTTAAGAAAAGTTTTTTGCCCTTTCATACAGAGTTGGCTATTGCTTTCACATACAAAACACTTACCTATGTCAACAGGAAAACTGCCTTTCTTAAATTACCAGCTTCTCTTCCTGCTGTTATGACAGATCTTGAACTGTATCAGGCTCAGTCCCAACTATAACTTCATGTTTGCTTTAAAGTCAAGAAAGATCTGAAGGAACAATGTTAGATGTTATATTTAAACTGATTAAGGTTATTCATATCTACTGAAAACATCACCCTGATCCCTTTTACTTACCTTTACATTTTTAATGGCTTGTATTTTAATATTGCCACGCTGCAACTTTGAAAAGCTTGAGGACTTAAAATGTCATACATTCAGACAAGATGCTTAAAAATAATTTTCAGTTTTAAGAAGGGCACTTGAACACCTCTGTCACTCTAAGGAGAGAAGTGGGGAAAACTTTTTTCTGTGACTGAACAAAGGAGAAGAATTATTACGTGGTATTTAAGTGTCTTCTCCTCCTGTTTGAGGAGATTTTTCTAGATTTTTCATGTCTGGGTATGATATTCTGTCTGCATACAATATATATGTTGTTCTTTCCACCTGTGGGGGGTTTTTTTTTGCAAAGTGATATGTAACTCATCACATTTTTTTACAGAAACAGGGTTATTTTGAAAAAAAATCACTTTACTTTAAATGAGCTTTTTTTTTTCCTTCTGTTAATGATTGACACATTCGTATTTCAGATGTTCTTGAAGGGCATTAGTTCCATATTTACTAGGTCAAGTTGACAAATAATTCCTTCATCAGTTGTGTGCATTTCAGGGAGGTACCTGAGAAAAACTTCACTGGCACTAGGAGAACCTACAGTAACATCTACTTGGCAATGCCAGTGGAAAGATAAATTGGAATAGAAGAGAAGGAACTATCAGATTATAAGGACAGAATACGATACCATCTTTGTGTTGTAGAAATAAGACATTCAGCAGAACATCCGTATTTTTCAGTTGCCTCAGATGTCTTTCACTGTTGCCACCAGTGGGAGCTGTGCTGCTGGGTCCACAAAGTTCAGATTCATGTCTGTTTTGGTTTTTATTTTAGTGATTTTTTTATTTCCCCTTGCACTTCATGAGATAAAGATGTCATTGAAAAGAGATATATTTATGATGCTCACTTGAGAAGAGCTGAGGTCCAGCAGGTTTGCTACACTGGGGTTTCACAGGTGCAGAACACATAGTCCAGAGCCAAAGCACCTCATGAGCCCTACTGTAGTCAGAGTGAGTCTGGCCCTGTACTGTCTTGTCCAAGAACCATTACCCAGCTCATGGCTGGGTAAATAGACTTTTCTTCAGGCTTGGCCAGATCAAAATGGTTCACTTCCATTTTGAATGCAAGAATTTGACTCCACTTCCTAAAGTTGGCAAATATTTCTGTACTTTTCTACAAAGCTGTAAAGATGCAAGGAAGGTATTTTATTGTTTTGGTTTGATAATGTGCACTCTGTTTCTTGTGTGGGAAGGAATAGCTGCTGGAGGTCAGAGGCAACTGAACTAGCAGGAGACGCTAAGATGGCATTGAAAATTTGGAATGGGAATATGCTTTCATTTGGCATAATGTCAGTCCAGATTTTACATGATTTAAGGAAAAGCTATTAGAGATCAGAAAGTTTTGTGTTGTTTGTTCTTAAAGGCTTCCAGAAATATTAATAGAAACCTTGTAGTGCTGACATGGTTATGAAAAAAAAATAAATAATTATCTGAACACCGAGAAAATACACCAGCATCTTCTAGTGTGCCCCTACAAACTTTTGCACAATTATAATAAGGTAAAATCCTCAGGTCAAGAATAGCTTTGCAAAGCATTAAGCTAAACACATGTGTATTTGCTTGTTTTTGACTGGAGGATTAGTGATTTGTTTCTTTATGAAACTCTATGCTGAGCTCTTAATTAAGCTTACCAGGCACAAGTGCACTTCAGGTGATCCAGATGACCTTTAAAGGGCCTGCAGCAGATGGTGCTAAGTCTGTATTCCATGCAGTATTCTGCTGTTTTGTCTGTTAAATAAGTATCTAATTACTCCCAGTCTTATCTTATTTCAACACAGTGTCACTAAATTACTTACATGGCTGTAAGTAAGGTAATCCGTTGCCAATCCGATAAGCTTTTAGCTTGACTTTTCGGGAAGTAAACTTGTACCTGATGAGAATTTTCTTTTAGGTAGACAAGAGCATCTTTCAGTACTTTTCCAGAGGCTCTTAACAAGATCATTCACTTTCTTTTCCACATAGCTTTTCTTAGCTGTTCTAAATAAATTACCTGTGACAAATTTGAAGGGATTTTTTTCTGAAGCTTCTTTCTTGAGGGCAAAATGACTTTTACTTGTGATGTTTTGCATTGTGATAGACAAGAGGAGGCAAACACTTGTGAAATCAAAGCATCGACTCTGTATTTGTGGACACCAAACCATTAGTCTGTTGTTTTTTGAACTGCACAGAGGCAGGTGGTTGGGTCACCTTCAGTCAATCTCTTCTTCCATATTGTCTTGGAGAGGCCTAAGGTGTGAAAATAGGCAGGTTATTATTGAAGGCAGTATCTAGATTTTTCCTCGCTTAGAACTTGCTCTCAGTCTCACTAATTCTGAGATAGTATGTGAAAAGCTTAACAATGCTGTGAAGGCTTTTCTTCCTCTCAGCCTTCCTGTAATCATCCCCTCTGCCTGGCAGCACACCTGCAGGGGACAGATGTTTACCATTGAAATAAAAAAAAGTAAAATGCTTTGCTCATATGAGAGATCCTGTGACAGAAAAATGTCATAACCTCTGGTCTCCAAATAGTGAGCCTTTGCTATCAATTTCTATCTTCAAAATATATTCTGGCTGTTACTGTCCTGCATCTCTGTGCAAGCTGCATGTCCTGCAGAAGTTGGTGGAGTTCTGCAGGTGATTATTATGTCTTTGGCACTGAGTTTGGGGTAGGATGAGGTTCCATTAATTGCTCATATCCCATTACCTCAGTGGCTTTTCTACAGTAACAGTATTGAGGGGAACAAATATTTGGGAGAAGCATTTCAGTCTCAGTACTCAGTTGGTGGTCTGTGTTTTCTATAGGTTATGTGCTCCATATTTGCAAGATAGGAGCTGATCTGGGTGTTTGATATAGATTAATCAGCAGGTCTTAAGGCCAGTAAATATTGATTTATTTTTTTTAATTTATTATTTTTAGCTTTATTGTCTTTTTTTTGGGGGGGGGATGACCTTGTTTCAAGTGAAACAGTTGTTCAATTAAAATGATGCAAAGAGCACTTGATTCAGTCAAAACTTAAGATGAGGTCTGACAGACACAGCTGGTGTCTGATTTGGACTTGTAGAGGAAGAAAGTTGTGCTTCTGTCTCGTTCTTTTAATCTCTGAATGCTAACGCCTTGTTATCATGCCGTGTGCTCTCACAACCAGTGTTAAGGAAGGTGGTGTCCTTTTGGTCTCCCCATATCCACTGGAGAAGCCAAGTGCTCTGTCGTGCTGGGCCGAGGACCCCTGCATCTGCTGCAGCTCTTGCTCCTCTGTGTAATCCCCCTGCTTTTGTGCAGAGTCATTTCTCCCATAATTTCCACCCTGAACAACAGGAGATGATCTGTTTTGTTTGAATGTAAGGTTTGATTTCAGACCAGTGTTGATTAAGTTGTACTTAAGAGGATGTCAAATGAGATAATACAATGCTACCTTCTCTCCTTAAAAATATATAGATGTAGCCAGTGAAGGGAAACATCTTATTCCTGTAATTTTAGTCATTGTCCTTAATCAAATTCTCAGAACAAAAAAACACAGGAAAAGGCAAGCTCACAGGCAGCCTAACAACCTCTTTGACTTTAGTCTCTGAGTTCCCATAAGTAGTTTACAAACTAATTGTCTTAAAAAGAGAAAACCCTGTTACTAAGGGCAAGATGTTTAATGTGTTTCTCATAAATATACAATTTAATCTAATAGCACTGTTTCTAGCTCCTAATATCCATGGATGACCTGTTTGGCATGAGCTTCTGAAAGCAGAACTGTCCTATTAACCTGCCAGGATATCTGTTAGGCTCATTTTGAGAGCGATTTGGAAGAGCTTAAAGAAGATCATTGTAAACATCATAGTAGGATGCCAGGGAAGTACTACCATGAGCATACTTGCTGCCTTTATTGCGTGATCAATTGTTTAAGAGGTTGCTTTGTTTATGCTTTTGCATTAGAAATCCTACCAAGTTTAATAACAACATTTTGCCTCCCTGTGATACACTGTTGGTAATTTCTGTTAAGCTGGATAAAAGCTTCAACTGCAGAATTTGAGCTTTATTTCATTCTGTGGGTTACAAGCCACCTGAAGGATTTTTTTTTTTCTTGAAATATTATCTTTTCCTGACTTTCACTGGAGTGTCTTATTTTTAATTGGCTGGGTACTAGTGGCCAGCACACACAAATATTTAAGGAAGGTGGAAGAAACTATGCAGGATGCAGAGGTGGTGTCCTTCAAATATTGCATTTTAGGGTTGCCTGGTTCTTGACTGGTGCCTGTGGAGCCACGGCCCCTTGGGTGCAGCAGAATGTCCATGTGTGTCCCAGCCCTGTGGCTTTGCTCATTCCTCTGGTCTTTGCTCGGTGAGCTGAGTGGAATGAAAGTTCACAATGGATTTTCCTTGCACCTCTCATCATTATGTATGTTTTCAAAATAGCTCTCTATAATCCAAGGTAATCAATCTCATCTCTGAAGTAATCAATCAGTAACTGTTTTCAGTCTGTCTGCTGTGGCTCTCCATTTCATTGGTGACTCTTGTTCATAGAATTGGCCTTGGGTACTACTTCAGCTATCAGGTTCAATATCTATCATATATAGATATAGATATTTCTCTCCTCCTTTATCTGACCTTGCTGAAGCTGACCTGTCTTAATACCTGTGAAAAAATTATATCTGTGTAAACCCATTATTCAAAGAGATCTCATGTTGTTGTGTGTATATATAGACAGTTTTCAGAGCTTGAACTGAAGCAAATGTGTAATTTAATTTTCTGTTTTGAATTGCCACTACAGGGTGTTAAATTGCTGCTGCTGTAAGTGAAACTGCACCAAATGTCATAATGAATTTAACAGACATGTATGCACTATAGTAAAGCATAACAAGTCAATTCAGGGTTTTGTCTCAGGAAACACTGAGTGGGTTTATTAAAAAGCATTCACAGTTCACAGCTGCTAACTATCCTGTCCTTATGTATGAATCCAGAAATTAGTTAAATGTTTATGCATGAGTTTAGGGACTTGTTGGCAACTGCAAGAACTTGCGCTTTTATTTCTACACTAAAACTTCAGAGCAAAGTAGTATAAGTAAGGTTGTTTTGTTCTGAAATATTTTCAAGCTGTGCAAGCAGCATGATATAAAAATAGCATCTCCTCAGGTGTTGATCTCAGGTAATGCATCCTGGAACGATCATAATGTGCATTTATCAACAGACCTTTCTTGTATTTAGGATTTAATTGTTTCCTATTTTCTCAGGATTTGAACTAAATTTAAAATACTTTTGTTCATGGCTTCTCTGAAAATGACTTAATAAATAAGGGGAAGTATAGGTGCATTGAAATTGTGAGAAGTTCTTTATGATCCTAAAGAGAAGTCTGTCACACAATGAAAGCAGTGGGGAAAGCCTAGTTCTTCTTAGCAGAAGCAACATTTTATACTTCAAGATTATTATTTTTATTTAGGTCATGTTATTCACAATTTCTGTTAGAGAAGCTTGATACTTTTATATATCTGAGCTATTTTTCAGTGATCACATAGTAATTACGTATTTCATAAATGAACTGAAATATACTTGTGGGCACATCCAAATCGCAGCCTCCTCAAAAATACCAGTATCCGTTTCAAAGGCCTGAAAAGGAGATATGCATTAAATAGTATGTTTCCAGAACGACACAGGGAATTTATAGTTTGGGGATAAATATCAAAATTCATGGTTTCCAGTACAAATCAAGCCTTTTATCTTCATCTCTCTGATAAACTGAACAAAAGATAAGTGACCAATACCAGAATTGTTTGTAGAAGAGTCCTTGTGATTCAGAGGATGCTCAGCATTATGATGTATTCAGTACATGCTCAACTACATTTTGTGCACTGTGCTTTTCACCTTTGTTGTGCAGAAAAGAGTAGCTCTAATGCGCTCAAGAGAGAATTTCCAGGTGCAAATCCCATTTGCCTGTCACTCCTGTTTCTACCATTCATAACAATTACAGTTATTATGTATCAATTATTTTAAAAGGAGAAGGTGTTATATATTCTTTTCTTAATAATGACTTCATAACCAAAGTGAAAATCTCATTCTGTAGAGTGAGGGAATTGAACAAGAAAAAAAATCATACAACAAAAGGTGTTTACAAATTTTTTACAAATTATGCTGTTCTTGTGGGGAGAGCTAATGCTAAGTGATTACTGCTGACAATGACAGGCCACTCTAGAACACAACATGGAGGCTTAACTGGATATCATCAACATAACTATTGTAAAATTTTCCTATTTTAAACATCAAAGCACATTTTGGACCCAAAAGTCATACAGGTTTTAGTGAAAAATATGTTCCATATGCAAAAATGAAGATAAGGTCTAAATTTCCTTCTGAAATGTAAGATTAGTTAATTCCTCTGGCTTATACTGGAAGAATATGACACGACCCTACACCTCTAAAACCTGACTTAGAGGTTCTGCAATAACTTGGAGCAGCAGTAGTCTGCAACAAGGTCTAAGCAAATGTTTTCAAAGACTGGGGTGCTCCTGTTTGTGCCGGGGGTACCTTTTAAGCTGTGCCATGTTCTTGAGGGTGAGTGAAGCCTTCAGAAGGCTCAGCAGGGAGGAAAGGCTGAGAAATCATGCTGACTTTCATGTTTTGTTTTTCCAGCAGAAGCGGCCACACTTGTGTCACCTTGGGCAGGTCCTGGGATTACCTGTGGGCTTCTGCAGCATTGCCAGGAATGTCCCAGAGTAACACTGTGCTCTTCAGGCTTCCTCTTAAAGGGGGAATGGGAGGTGCATGATCAGCATTCGAATGGGAGTGAGGGTTAATTCTAAAGATGCTTCTTCCCTGGTGTTAAGCTTTACATTTACTCCTAAATTGATTTCTTCCTTATCTTAGCTGCATGGATAAAGCCATGTTAGTTAAAGCTTTAGAGCGGTTCCTATCAAGGGTCTCACATAACAGGCTGCTTTTCAGAGATGAGGAAAATAGCTTTTGTCCATCTAATCTGAATGCTTGCCGAGGAGATTCATGTGCTTGTCATGTTCAGTCATGACAGGGGAAACAGTTGTTTGCTATTTCTTGATAACTCTTAATTCTTCCCCAGTTGATCTTGAGATGCTTGTTTCCAGAAGGCAGAAGAAAGATAGAAATTTGTAAATATTCATTGATAGTACGGTATTGATTGTAAAGTAATACTGCATTTGTGGTGGAGTTACAATGATGTTTTTTGAATTTTAAATGTTAGGATAATTTCTACCTATTTTCAAAATACACAAAAAGCGATTCCACCTGTACATTGCAGTCCTCAATTTTAAAAAAAAATAAATCTATAGCTTAAACAGTAATATTTTGCTACATTTGGAAATGATGGAAAACCTGGAAGGGAGACAAAAGCTCTGAACAGTGGTATGAAGTGCACAGAATATGCTGAGGTTTCTCTCTGAGTTACCCAGGTTCATGTACTGGGGCTTGTTGCAGGGAGACAGGAAAGTGCTGGAGATGGTTGCAGTTTAGTAGCTATTGAAGTACTGCTGAAAAAGCTGAACTAATTAAAAAATTGTTTCATGGAATTTGCAAGTGTCCTACAGCTGATTCTCCTCTCCCAAAGGCTGTTCACATTAATATGGTCATGAGCAAAGGTGTTCTATTTTTAGCTTATATTTTTATACAGCAATTATACAAATCTTAGTCATCATAAAGGCAACCAAGCAGGTGTAACCTGCTCTCGCATCTCACTCACCTTCTCCAAGCTGCTGTATATCTTTGTAACAGTCACAAAATAAAGCAGCTGAGATGAAAATGTGGCAGGATAAATGTGCAACCCCTGCAGCAGGTGAGGGAAGAAGCAGAGCATACTTGAAAGCAGGAAAGACGGTGTACTGGAAAATACTTTGTTCATACACTTTCACAGTTATTTCATTTGAACTATTTCTGAGAATATTGTTGTAAGTGCTCAGTGTTTTTCACCTTTCTCTTTTAATAAAACCCAAAATACAAGATTCAGACGTATTTTTTCTCTGGAATTAAAAAGAATGGACATAGGAAATCATGTAGCATATGACACCCCATTTTTCTCTGGTATACACCTAAAATACACATGCTCATGCACAAAAATGCATCCACACTAATCTGAGGTGAAAATATTCTGCTCTGTAAACAATTAATATCTCTCCATTCATGTACCAGATTTGTCTGATCAGTGAGTCACAAGGAAACTGTGATTATGATAATAGTTTGGGGAGAAATAAGTTGATAATCACTTTCAAAGAGCAGTAGGGATGCGAACTTAAATAACTACTAGAGAATTCCATTATTCTCCCAAGCGCTTAAAGTCTGTGGCACAATTAACAAATTTAAGTACATTTTTACTTAACATGCTTGATATGTAAGGATCTGGAGGTCATATTTATTTTCAAAAGAATTTTGAGCCCTTCAGGGAATGTCTTTGGGACCCTGCAGTTCATTTCTCTGAAGCACTGAAAAATTGTTTTCCCTGAAAAAAGCAGCTCAGTCAGGATGTTATGAGGGATCTATCACAGTCAGTTTAATTATGATACCAAAGGAATTTTGAGGAACTGTGGCCTCCATGCAATGCTGCAGCTGTGAAACACAGCTGAGCATAAGACATTCAGCTGTGAAAAGGGAGTGCAGGGAACCCGTGTGACCTCAGCATTTGCACTTGGGCAGCAACAGGAAGCGCAGCCCATGGGGCTGCTCCCAGTGGCTCTGCAGGCAGCTTTTGGGGTTTGCCTGTGATGCTTTGCAAATTCTTTTTTGCAGTCATGGAAACTTTCTAAATTCTTCAATTAGACTCTGACTTTTTCCATCTCATCGTAGTGGCTCCTTGCAAACCATCTCTCTTCTGCTACAAGTACTGCTACCTTCCACTCTATACAGCAATCTTTCCTAAAAGGTCAGCTTTGTGATGATAGACTTTACTGGGGGATGTTTTCCCCCATCCTTTATCTCCTTTTTTGTTTGTGTGTGTGCTGGTCAGAAGATTTTCAGCTTAGGCAGCATCCAGTGTAGACACAGAAGCTGATTTCTTTATCACCCCCTCTGAAAATGTCCAGAATGCGAAAAAAAACTGTGGCTTCGGAGCCAGACAGAAACAAAGGAGACATTGAATGCAAAAATAGGACTTTCTCGCTCTATCTCACCAAAAGACCCAAACCTTGTGACAGTGGTGTCGGGGTAGCAGATGGCAAAGTGCGAACAGCATGGGAAGTCATCAGGAATCCCTGGAAAGTGTGTTTCAGAAAGCTGCATGGCAAACAAGGGGACATTACTGACAGTACAGAGTGCAAGGCAGTCATCTGTGTAGCCATAAAATGACCTTCACCTTTTCTGGCAGAGACTGACGCTGCAGTAAACAAGCTCAAACTGGGAAAGGCACATGGTAAATGCTGCAGATGAAGTCATAAAAGTCTGGCAGCCATGCAGTTCATGCCTTTCATAAAATCTGTGAAGGAGCAAATAGGAAGACAGGGACTGGCCAAAGTCAGACTGCGAATCAATCTAACTTTCACCATCTCAAGGAAAAAAAAGCTGATCTGAAAGACTTGCTGAGCAGATCTCTTCTCAAACAAAGATAATGTGCTGCCACATGTTACTGGAACTTGCTAAGCAAGATGGGGTCCAAAAAAGATTGAATGAGTTGGGGACTGGAAGAGGGAGAGTTTTTTTTTCTGTTGGATTTGGGTTTTTGGTTTTTGCTTTTTCTTGATGTAAAAAAAGCAAGCCTGGGATAATTCAGTCATCTGCTTTTTTTTAATCTTCAGTGCTCTGCAAGCCAGTTTTAGACTGTTATGCACATACTGAAGCAGTTTTCTGTAGTTTGTGATGCTACCTGGATCTGTTTTACTTTATTAAAACTTCCAGAGGAAGCACTAGTAGCCATATCACACCGATTAAGAGAAAATATTTCCTTGGATTTGGAGCTTTTAAGGAAAATCTTGCACTGAGTTAGAATTGATTTCTCTTGTCATGAGACAAATACCAGTTTCACTGGTTAGTTCTTCACTGGAGGTTCTCTGATTTGAGACCCTGTGGATGGAGGGGAGGGAGATGGATGTTTCCTTGAAAGTAAGCAGATGTGTTCATGGAGGACAAGCTCCCAACCTTTGGTGTGGGAAGGCAATGTGGGGTGGGAATTCACATGCTGGGAGCCTGCAGTATCCTGAAGCACAGGAGCCAGCGCAGAGCCTGGGCCTCTGGGCTGTGAGAGCCTGTGCAGCCTGCACTGAGACAAAGCCAAGCTGAAAAAAAGGGTCTGTCTTGTGAGGACACAAGTGGCAGGGGAGAGTTGTTTATAAAGCCTTTATATTTTGTTCTGTATTATCTGGACCCTAGGAGTTTTATTTCAAGCTGACTTTTCTGATAGAGGGGGAAAAAGCTTTCATTTCAGTGCTCAGTACAAAGAAAAAGGGTTAATGGGTCCTGCCCAGTGCTCTTGAAGTGTCAGCTGTGGTGGTACAAACCCAGGCACGTGTGTTCATGTCCCATATCAACCACTGTGCAGTGGTGTTTACCCTCTAGCTTTTGTAATGGCACCTCAGGATCCCTAAGTAGACAACTGAGTTGGTCTTTCTATGATTTTTGTGAAATTTACTGAAAAATAAACCATGACCACCTAGAAGTATATATCAGATAGTTTTGAAGCTGAGTTAACATGTCTTTCATGCTGGAGGTTGGACTTTGTTTCCCTCTGGTGCTTACTCTTTCTTCTGGCTTTTTACTTCCACCCACCTTCCATGTCCCCAGGCTTTGCAATAGTGCACTGAATTTAATTGAACTAACTGGTGTCTGTAGGTGCCAGGGTCAGTGCAGTATGACACAGGGGCTGGCAGAAAGGGAGGAAGAGAGGAGGCCCACTTTTCTTCCAGTGGTAAGATGTTATTAGATGAAACCACATCTTGATTAACTGTGCTTTGGTTTTGGCTTTGACTTTTGTTTTCCTGAAAATCTAGGGGGAAAAGTTATTTAATCTGCCACCGGAAAGGAAAAAAATACAAAAAAGTTTTGCTGTTTTCTGTGGTTTTCTAGGCTGTGATCTACTCTGTAAGATTAGCAACTCGCCACAAAGTTCTGTAATCCCTGGGTGGCTGACTGTACAAACCTTTAGTGCTTCTCTTAGGCAGGAATGGGGTGATTCTCATCTTCCAAAGTCACAGTACCTTCACAGGGAAATGAAACCTCATTTCTCTGAACTGAGCCTGCTTGTTAAGTGATCCTGTGGGGGAAGAGCTGCTGAGCAATTTGTTGGGAGGAAAGACAAAACCTCACAATTAACTTTCAGAGGATCACATTGTTTGGCTCTTGGCCACGAATGTTTAATAGTAGGTCAAGCTTGATAGAGCTGCTTTTCTGCCCAGAGCTGAACTGGGAAGTCAAATCCACTACTCTCTGACAACTTAATTTTGACTTCAGGCTTGGGGACAAATCACAAAGGAACACCAGTAATTGTGCAACAGCTGTCACAGGAGGGGGGGAAAAAAAAGGAAAAAAGACCAGTATGTAAGTCATGGCATCCTACTTCAGAAAGCATAAAACTTGCAAAAGTGTCCCTGGAGCAGAATTGCTCATTTTTGAGTTTTCTTTCATAAAAGAAAATCCAGCTAGTTGTTGAATTAGACAGTTGCTCCACAGATGTTTGATTGGCTGCAGCTCTAACACAGTTCTGGAACTAAGGGAACACATCACATGTGCTGTGTACACAATTCAAAGGACATGGTTAACTTGTCAAGAAAAAGGATTTTGAGCATAAGGCAAAATGAGTAAAACAGTTCTTCAGGGACAGTTTTGGTAACAAGGCAAAGCTTTTGCATCTCTGGATTTGGAGATGAGAGAGAAAGATGACACAGAGTTCTCAGAGTTGCTTGTTCTCATGCTGAAGTGTACAGACATGATTGTGCTTTCAAAACAAGAAGGAAAATCAAGGTTGTGCTGCCAGTGGAGAAACATAAGCAGCTTCTGTAAATTTAAAGAGCATTTGCTGTGGTAACTGGCAGGGAACTGCAAAATGAAGAGAACAAGTAGAAGTTGAACTAGAAATACAAACTGTTAGAAATAGAAGGCTGTAAGAACAAGTTGCATCAGAGCTTACCAAATGTCTCAAATTGAAATGGTAAAGGTAAAAACTCTTCCCCTTTTGAGGACATCTTGTTCTTCATTCAGAACTTTTATCTCTCCCGAATAACAGTCCATTCAGCGGGAATTACTGCACCTGAGGAGAGCTCTGCCTCTAATTGTTTAGCTGCTAAATCATCTGAAAGTTGGGTAACCTGGTTTATTTGTCAGTACTTAAGTTTGGTACAGGAAACACCACTCTATTTGGACAGATTCTAGTGGACCACAACTACTGAAGGAAGAAAAGCAAAAGGAGAAACTGAGTTTATGAATAAATAATTGTAATGATGCTGGAAATTGTTGACATAACCAAAGATGGATGTGAAATTATTTTCCTCTCATCTTTGTGCAGGAAAATTCATTTTTACCTACATATAGCAGAGCAGTTTTGAAGCAGCTTTTCATATGCTATATAAATATGTATGAAAAAATGTTTATGACAAGATTAATCCCTTTCTGCATCTCAGTCTTGCAGGAGGCCTCAAAACGGATTTCAAGTGCCAATCAGAATACTTATACCTCTACTTGAACATTTTATAAAATCCCTTCACCAAAGAGAAAGGGAAGAGAGCATTAAGAACAAACTACTGGCTCCAATTTGCTAAATCTGAGTCCTTCCTGCCTCTGCCTCTTACAGCAGAGTGTGCTAGGGACAGAAATTAGCAAAGTTTCCCATGTGTTTTTGATTTCCTTCACTTTCTCTGGTCTTTGCAGTAGATACTACTGACCCAGATCCCTTATCCAATAAATCCTTTTTCCCAAATTAGTAGAATGTTATAACTCCTCTCCCTGGCTGTGCTTACATTCTTGTTTTCCAAGTTTGTTTGAACTAACTCCCAGAGAGCCTTTGAATGTGCTAACTGTATAGAATACATTACTTTGCCATCTGTTTTGGGAAAGACATTTCTCCCATTACATTCCTATCCTGTAATTATTGAAACTCTACAGTGAACTCTGTGAAACACAGGTATTTATTGCTTTGTAAGCATACTTCCTTTTGTTTCAGCAAGAATACACAAGGTAAAAATTGCTGCTACTTCTGTAATGTTTTTTTATTACCACTGATGCAGATACTCATATGATAGTTTAATTGTAGTAATAAATTTAACCTTCATATACAAACATCACTATTTACATGTTGAGGGTCCAAGTAAGAAATTGGATTTGAGATTCAGCTCTTGTCATGGGAAAAAATTGATTTGGGATTCAGATCATGTGTAAAACCTGTGCTAGTCCAAGTCAGCACATTCTCACTAGCACCTTCACAGGGAAGATCATTCCTCTGATATCTACTCCCATGCTAGAGCAGGCAAGATCTTGTAACAAAAAATTGGGTTTAGATGACTGAATATTAAATGGAAACATATTGCTCTGGGCAGTTTAACAAATTTTAGTTCACTGCTTCTCAGGAGCAGATTGATTCACTGTTAATGTCTCACACCAAAGACATTGCCAACCACCCCCTTCCCCCAAGCTGCCACTACCTCCTTACTGAAATTAGCTTACTTTGAAATGTTAGAGAATCAAGACTTAACTCAAGCTTTGCATGGCTGGTGACTTTTCTTTATGTCCCTGGAGTGCAGAAGCAGCTCAATGCTGACTTAACTTTCTATTTGTATAAGTGTTGCAAATGGAGATTGGAAACCTTCAAGCATATGATTGGGAACTAACTCTATAATACTGTGCTAGTGGATTACTATACAATAAAGGCATGCTAAGACAATAGATATTAATATAAATTAAATCAAATTTACTTCTTAGATGTGCATGATAATTAATAATTTCTTCTGATTTGTTCACTGTTGGAATTAACACAACCAGGATGTGCTTTGTCTGTAATGCTCCAGTCAGGTTACTGCTTAAACCAACTGATTATTACAGCTATGGAGTTCCTCCTTATCTGCATTGGCTTGCCAAAACTACCAGAGCAATATTGATCTAGGCCAGGAATGTCATGGCTTTGCTCCCTGGCTGAGCAGTGCCTTGATGGGCATCAAGAATGTAAATCCTGAATCTGATTCACTGGGCTTTTAGTTTTTCATTGAAGCATAAAAGAACCCCTCTTTGACCTCTTTCAGGCCATGATGTAAGCTGAAGATTTATCACACTTTTCTTAGCATTGTATCCATCTGTTGCATTCAACTACCTTTAGACAATAACCACTTTGAGAAATCATGGTTTAATCAATTTTGTTTCAAAGGAAGAGCCTGACGTGCTCTGAAGAGAACCTCACAAATTGACTTTCAAGTGTTTCAGTTTTATGAACACTTTAGTAAACTTGAAATAACTGTCAGCATTAAGGCCTTCAAGTCTGATACTGAACACATGCTTTTTTTGTTTTTCACTCCTCACTGTAAGGGTTTAGATTATTACATGTCTTGACTAACTTGCTGAATAAGGAGGAAGGTTTTGGCACAGGCACACGCAGCCACGTCATGGGACCTAAAAGTAAAGAAGCACAGGCTGAAATGTTTGCATTTGCCAGTACTTTAGTAACAAGGTGGCTGCTACAAGGGAATGTTGTGATTCTCTTGGGTTAAGATCAGAGGCCCTGGAACAGCTGTTCAGTAGGATGGTTGTTGGCATGATTATGGTTACTGTGGTTGGGATCTCACCCAGGTTCTGCTAAATACCTCTCTCTTTGTCACAGATGAACTGTAGTCCAGGCTTCTGTACAGCTGAACGTGTTGCTCTAAATATCTAACCAGGGCTAACCACTCCAAGCAATTACCTGTCTTTGGTTGTTTTTTTTAAAAATACTTCAATTCTGTTCTGTGTTTTAGCCTTGATTTTTTTATTTATTTTTTTTTTTAACTCCAGAAAACGGCACTAGGGAATTCACAAGGCATGTAAAAAGCTCCTGGGTTTTTATTAGTTACTCTTAGCAATTTTACATGCAAGTACTTTTTTAGTTTTCCTTGTGTTTATTCCTTGAGAAAAAGGCTTGGAAGTGAATTTCTAGACTTTTAAAAAATATATACAGTAAGAAAACCAACTGATAACTGTTGAGCTAAAGACAAAGATACCAACGGGAACCACCAGTGCTGAGGGAAGGTGATCGTGGTCAGGCAAGCTCCTGTGCCCTTTGATACAAATGCTTTAAATCTTTCCTGCAACCTGTATGTTTCAGGACTGAATCAGACTGCAGGTTGTGCAGTGATCTACCTGTATGGTGACAGAACCTTTGCTAACAAAATGCATGGAGTCCTAGTAAAAAAAAATCCATTAACGTCTTCAGATTTAAGCATCTACACAGTTTTCATCAAAGACTGAGTTTGTGTACTCTGTCACTGAAACAGGTTTGAAATCATGTCCTGAGTGATCAATGGCAACAATGATACTTCTATAAAATCATTATTTTCTGGAATGTCAGACCTTGCTTTTCCATAGTTTACATGAGGGATTCAGGTTTGTGCTAAAGCAGAGAAGTGAAGACAAAGGTGTATTTTCTCTCCTTGGACTTGTTCCACTTCCTTTTCCAGTAACCATAATCATGTGAGGCATCTGTTTATTTAAAGGTATTGATGTGAGTTGGAAATTTGATAATGAAACTAATTAAAGTATGAAATATCTAAACCCTGACTGTGGGTAATAAGGCATGCCCGAGCTAGATCAGCTTCTCCAGAAGTTTCTGAAAACACAAACAGTACTGGAAAAGTAATTGAATCAAAATCCTTTGTCAGACTGCAGCCACTCCAGTGCACAATAAACACTTTGTTAGTGGAGAAATTATTTGTTTTCAGCTGTTTTGGAACCACAATATTTTCTGTGAGGTGTAAGGTGTTTATAGCCCACCTGCTGACACGAATCCAATAACAGATTCATAGGCACAATCTAGCCTTGTTATTTCTAAGTTAGAGTGGTTAATAAGCATGAAGTAATACAAGTAATTTGCCTAGTAAAATAAACTATGAACACTTTATTCTGTATATCCTAATGCTTAATTTTAAAAAAGGGTGACCTACAGTGTTGATTAGAGGTTTTAACAAAGAAAAAATATACTAAAGAAGCATTTTTTTAAATTGTACATTTAGATGGATACAAAGTGTGGTATTTCCTCGCAGAACCCTGTCTCATTTGTTCTGTTTATTTGTTTTCCATTGATCTAAAATAATTGGATTTGGGTTCAGCATGGGTACCAAATATAGTCATTATCTACTGACCAGAGATATTGTGACTGAAACCTTGCAACTCTTGCCATGCACAAGAGTTATTCAGGGTGCTGCCAAGCTGAGTCTAGAATATTTCTGTCAAGAGATATGTCACTGCTGGATGACCTGATTTCATTCCATATGTCTCAGCATATTTTTGCTACTAATCTGGATTAATCTCAGTTATCTAGTAGTGAGAAGATTAAAAACTAAAAATTAAAAGCTAAGTATAAGGAAGGGGTTTGGATTTTCTGTCAAGTTACATGCCTGGAAAATATTTTAAATTTCTGCATCCTTCAGAATTATTTTCTGTTATATTCTCTTCATTGTCTGTAGAGAGCAAATTAAAATACTTTAATTTTTTGAGTTTCAGATTTTTATATTCAGAAAGTCACAAAAACTGGTTGGCTTTAACTTTTATTGAAAACAGTGGATCTTGGCTCGAGGACAGTTTGTTCGATACCCAGATGATTCAGTCTTTCAAAAATTACTGAAAGTTCCCTTTGGATCAGCAGTTACTATGTCTGCTGTAAAAGAACAGGGAAATATAAGCAGTGGTTGGATATTAACATGACCCTGAGTGCAGGAAGGGACGTTTCCTGGGGTGACCTCAATGCAGGGAGTGTGGCTCTCCACTGATGGCTCCAGAACAACTCCCTTGCACCTGGGTGCATGGATGTTGTGCACAGGGTTTTCTCCAATTCCTGGGCTCTGTGAAGACATGATTTGCTGCCGAATTTGGCACTTCTGGAACATGGTAGGAAAGCTTTGTACCCAGAAGTTGTTCACTTGTGCATAGAGCAGCTGGGCTGTGGGCAGCAGCAATGAAAACTTCTTCCCTGTGCGTGCCAGATTCAAAGAACCTCCTGTAAGAAAGGAGGGAAGTTGGGATTCAAGCAGCAGCTGCAAAATGTGGGATACTCTCAGTGCCAGGATGTAGGAAATCATGGCAATGGTTTCAGGAAAAAAAAAAAAAAAGGTGTGGGAGAAGTGTAGTTTGAGTAATTCTGAAAGAAGTGAAAAGCTTAATGAGAAAAGTTACAAGTTTAGGCTTTTTTTTCCAATCAAATTCTGTAATTATAAAAAGATCACTTGCTCTGTTCCCATGTCTGTTATAGTTTACAGCAAACTAGTAATGATTTTTTACCTGCTTTTAAAACAGGAAGTATTTTCCTCTAGTTATCTGTTATATAGATTTCAGACAGGAAACTGTAGAACTTCCAGATTATTTTGCAATTTTCCCTTTGATATAGATAGTCAAAAAAAGAACCCTTTCCTGATCATGAAAAAGAGAACCCTAAGGGTTTTCATGTTGAATTTATTTAAAAATGTTTGGGGACTTTTTTCCTCTGAGTATATATCAGGGGGAATTTTTAGGTCAATTCATTTCTGCAAATGGAAGGCTTTTCCCTCCACTTAACACTATTTTTGATAAGAAGTGACATTACCCCTATGTATTGGGAATATTAACAATTCTGTGACAGTAGGGAATTGAAAAATAATTTCACTCAAACAAAACAACCAGTTCCACCTTATTGTTTAAATCCTCAATAGATGACAGAAATTAGTTTAACCAAAATGGTAACAGTATTTTATTTATTGATCAACACTTCCAAACACTGTTTTGCAGAAAGTTTGAACTACCAACCAGCTTTTCCTAAGCAACCTTGGCACTGAAAGCCCCCCAAGTGACAGTAGTGGTAATTACCTGCAGAAGTAAAGATGTGTAAAGACTGTCCTCTCAGAACTTTTACTTTTCCTTTAAAATTTGAAGGTAGACAAAGTCCTTTTATTGGCAAGATTTATTTTTTTGTGTGTTGTCTTGACTCAGATGATAAAAAGGACCCCTCTTTATACCAGTGCCTTTTTCTAGGAGGCAGTTCTCCATATGACATCTAGCTAATGTGTTTGTCACTTTGCCTGCTATTCAATAAGCAAACAGGGTTATCAAGCACTTGTTTTGTTTGGGTTTTTTTCTGAGTGTGTTCCCTGGGTTTGTAAATGTAGATTTAATCTAATACTGACATGACATTAAAAGTCAAAACAGAGTAATTAAAGATTTTCTGGAATAAAGAATAACAAGACATTTTTGTAAGCCCATTTTACTTTTACCAAGGGTGAAGTGTAAGAGATACGGTTTAGATTTTTTTCCTCTCACTGTGTTCCCCATCCTAACAAATGAGTTTCACTGATATTATGTCAGTTATAAAAAAAAAAATCATGAAAAAATCCTCTACATGTATTTCCAGTTTATTGATCAAGTAATTCAATCTGATTTCTTCTTGAAAATGTAGAAGACAATGGATTGAGGAGGTGTATAAACAGTATGAATAAGACTGATCACCTCAAATACATGAAACATCCTGAGCTGGAATCAGTGTCTCTTGCTGTGTGCATTACCAGGGCACCCCCTAGCTTTCCTCACCAGAAAGGAAACAAATTTGTCTTCATCAGTCTCAGAGCAGAACAATGCTCTTTTTTAAGCTGTAACGCTAGTGTATGATTTGCAATTGGCATTAAAAATAAAAACAGCTTTTAGAACTTCTACTGCACAATTTTGTTTTAATAGGTGCTTTAATAAGATTTTTAATATGAAAGGAAATTACCCAAATATTGTAGTAAATGTAACAGGGTAGTAGCATGCTTTTAGTTTTATTTTTATTTTTGTTTTTGTTTTCCCAAGCTGATTAAGATAGAGCTGGATCATTGTGTTGTATGTGGAGGCCACTCAGGAGTGTCTGCATCACAAAATGTGAATTTTGCAATTTCTCGCAGAAGAGTGTCTTTGGAGCACCCACACTGGATTCTTTTTGACTGGCAGGAAGCTTGGGGATGGACTCTGGGAACCCACCCAGTGCACTTCAGCTACTTGGGCTTGGATGTAATTTTTCTTTCCCTTTCATGTGCCCCAAAAATGTGTACAATATCAATGTTGGGTTCTCAGTAATATCAGTTTCTCGTGATGGTTATTTTCTTTGTGTGTTATCCTGCTTTTAAAGCAGGATAATGGAATCATAGAATGGTTTGAGTTGGAAGGGACCAATTTGGGTTCAACTTTAGACCAGAGGTTTGGAGCTGAGGAGGATCTGATCAAGTCAGAGCCCTTTGCTGGAGTGTTTATCAAGCAGAAGTATTCCATTGGTCTTCTTAGTTATCATCAGATTCCACAAAAGCTGTAGGAACAAAACCATCCTGTACTCTTCAGTGCTTATCCCCATCATCAGACAGACTATCATCTGCAAACGGGTTGGTTCTTGGCAGCACGTTTTTAGTGCAGATTTTCCTTCTCCTGTCTTTTTTTTATCCTGCACATCACACAGAGATGCAAACCCGTTATCTTGTTTGTAGTTTTCCCCTGAAATCTTGTGATTTAATCCATGCATTCCCTGGAGTGATTATGTGAGGTTTGCCTTGGTTGGTTTTACTCCATTAGTTTTCAAGGCAGGAAAACCACCACCAGAAGGTGGCTTCCAGATGGAGTCATAACATCCTGGAAGAAAATAATCTGGCTTCATACTTATACTTGAGTAGTAGCAAAAGGCTTAAAAAACCCAACCATAAATCCATGGTATTATTTGCTACTTGTTTAATACATAATTCGGATTAATTTATACTACGAATGTTATTTTGCAGATCACTTGAATAACCTAAACAGCCCTGTAGGTATAGAACATGAGTTAATGGATCCACTTCTATTAGCATAGTACCTTGGCATCATCACATAAAATCAGTCAAGGTACCAAAATCTTCACTGGACTTCATAGAAATTGCTGCAAGGGGACAACCAGGAATGTCACCCAAACCATCTACCATCTCTGGGTGGTGGTGATTAAATGTGCCCTTGTGGTTCTGATAGAAATAGACTTTGGAGAAACCTGAAGAGATTACACCAGCCTCTGCAAATAACTGAAGTGTGGTGTTTTAATTCCCTCACATGTTGGCACATTCCTGATGTTTTAAGTGAATCTCTTTTGTCCAAACTGAGCTAATTAGTGCATTCTTGTGGTGGAAATGGAAAATGATTGATTTCTTGGTGGACTCTTTTTTTTCTTTTTCTTGCAAGACCCCATGACATTCAACTTTTCCTCTCTCTTACAGAAAACAGTTTTCCAGTTTTCTTTCAGCTGTGGAAAACACTGAAATGGTGTTTTCCAACTACTTATCCCTCTTTTTCATCTTACCTGAACTCACCAAGAAAGCTATTTAGAAACTAGTGCTGGGCCTTCTACCAGGCACTCTTTCCCCACATTTGACCACTGAGTTTGTTGACAACAATTTTTCCCTCTTGGTCAATATTATTATTTTTCATTTCATATCTGTGTATAAATAGCTTTTATTTATTTATATATGTATATATTATATTTATTTATGTACCTTTTATTTCCTAAGCACTGTACTGTAAGCATGCCTTCATTTAACTTACCTCTTTGGGTTTTAAACCCTTTCCTTCAATTTGCCAAAATCAGTTTGAAGTCTAGGCTTGTCCTTGAAGTTTCTTGCAGCCACTCCCAGTTTTCTGAGCCTTCTAATTATTATAGTTCCTTGATTCTATTATCTTAGTCAATAAAGAAATTACTGGAAGTAGCTGGACCTGAGGCTGAACCTTTCTCAAAACCAAATTTAGGTCTTCCAAGTTGACAGCAGACTATCGATGACTGCTTTTAAAGTACAATTTTCCAAGAGCTGTGCCATGTTTCATGAGCTTGCTTAGGACAGTGTCACTTGAGGCAGTGCCAGAAAGCCCTCTGGAATTCAGGACACATCATATACTGCTGTCCCATGTCTGCCAGGTCACTTATCCTGCCAAGGAAACTAAAATAGTTCAATGTGGCCTCTTTTCTGCAATTTTATTGCCTCTCTCTTAGCTTGTTATTTGCCAGGTGCTTATAAATTATTGAGTAAATAGCCTTTTTTTTAGGGATTCCTGTGTGACTGGCATTACAGCCACACTGACAGTACTGAACAGCAAGTCACTGCCTTGGGTTGAGAGAAGCTCTCAGAAGGGCTGTGACTGACTGTGGGTGTGGGAGGACTGTGGCTCTCAGTTTATTTGAATTATATGTGCTGCTTTGTGCTCTTCTACCCTGCTTTGCAAAACACAGTGTTGTAATAACATCCTGTGTAGTATGAGCTCTTCTGTTAGGGTTGCTCTTTCCTTTTGTTGAACCTTTTTTTTTTTTTGTTGAACCCACAACAATTTTGTATTTCAGTAAAATTTTGAATTTGAGTCATATTTTTAAATAGACACTTATTCTTTGTTATTAACTGAAAAGATTTTGGAATCTATGTTTTGTAATGTAGGCAGCATGGATTTCATTGGTCTTAATTTTTTTAATGTTATCCTTCTGCTAAAAGGGAAATCTCTAATGGAATTTTTTTGTTTCTCAGTTTGAGAATAAGATTTGGTTTCTTCCCAAAGTGAGGAACTGACACCATCTTAAACATGTCTAAAAATAAATTTTGTATGTAGTTCAACAATGAAAAAGATTCCTAAAGTTATATTTCCCTATCTGAAGTAACATCATTTTATTTGGAATATATTGAATTGGAAACAATCAAACCTTTTCTGCTATGCCTAGAGTATATTAGAAATGTGAATTGTTGAGATATGAATTGAATTTTACGTAAGAGAGATTTCCTGTTATGCAAAGGAAATTCCATTCTGGCTTTTAACCTACCTGTTATGTCCCAGCTGAAGAGCAAATACTGTTCCATTTCTCTTGTCAATTATTTTTTCTTTATTATTTTTATAAACACAACATCCAACTTGTATTAGTATTTCTTGGGTTTTTTTCCTCCTTCCTGAGCTCACGTGCAAATGTAATTGAACTTTTTTCACATCTGAAACTATACACGAGCCAAGTCATGAAGTTTGCAGGAAACATTCTAGATAATAACTAAAACCAATTAGTTTCTTTCTAATTATCAGAATATTTTTTGATTTTTTTTTTTAAGAATGTGTGTACATGGAAACAAAGTAACAATCTTGATATTCAACAGAGTCATGCCAGTATCTCTTCTAAAGTGGTGCCTGTCTTAGTAGACTAAAAGACAAAACAAACTTGGACCACGTGAAATATTCTTCAGCTCAGTGTTGTCACCAGTTGCATCTTGCCTATGGCAGAGTCCAAGTTTTAAGATTCTCCTTTTCATGTACATCTCTGTACATATATATTAGAAGGTGATTAAGAAACTGCTTTGTGTAGTTCATAGTATCCTTTGTATGTCACTGCATGTAAGTGATATCATATTATCAGTACGAGAAAAGCAGATGGGCTGGTTGCTTCTGAACAACAGTAGTTTTGACTTTTCCCCTTTGAAATTTGTACTAAAAATGTTGTCCTGGAGTAATAAACTTGGAGCCAGATGGACCTACCATTTAAACTACACCTTACACCAAAATAAACTCTGGAAAATATTACAGGAATGTGTTCTTTTTAGAAGTAACAAATGGGGAATTTAAAACTGTGATGGTATCAAACTGTATTTTGTGCTTATAGATTTATTGCAATTTTCATTAAAAATGCATTTTTAATGAAAAATTTGAAATATCAATACCATCTACAGCATAAGAAGAGACAGTCTCTCTCTTTACAAACTTGTTTCAGTGGCATGTTCTTGTACAACCAACAAGAGCAGGGGAAGGGAGAAGCAGAACCACTGCAGACACTTAGAGCAGGGTTGACTTTGTCTCCTTGGGAAGAAGGGTGAACCCTCATCTGAGGGGGGCTGGACTGCAGGGCTATCCTCTGCATCAGGTGTTGTAAGAGAACTTGAACCAGCAGTGCTGGAGGCATCTCTTGGTTTTTTTGGTTTTTTTGTTTTTTTAATATTTTTAATTACCTGACTGACTTCTACCCTCTGAAACTTGTCCTTTCAACATGGCAAACAAGACGAAAACCTTCTATTTTCCCTAAATTAAGCTTTTCTTTATGGCTTCCTGTTATGTTACGGGTTATTTGGAGTAATCCTAAGCCATGACTGTTTCTCTGGCATTAATGAACTCCAGGAAAACAACTTGGTAGGTCAGACATTTGGGTGCCTTGAATCAATGACCACTTGGAAAGTCCTGGTGGGTTGTTCCTGTTTCACAAACTGTCAGTGTCACGTTTGGAGCTGACAGTGGTTTGTCACAGATGCTTTGGAGAGTTGCCAGAACAGTTTATACCCATAGTAGAAGGCTCTGCTTAGTTGCTTGATCTTATGGATGATACTCCCTTGTGCTCATGTGTATGTGTAGGGGTACATCAGTAAAATGTCTAGTGTAGTTTTCTTGGAAAATCTCCCAATGGATTTCTTTTATTTGGGAAATCAGTTTTCAAAGGCCAGGTTTGAAAAAACAATTGGACTTCTAGCTAAAGCACGTATGTGAGTTTTACATTTGGGTAAACCAGTCATCTGCAATGCAGGAGTCTCAAGTTCAAGTCTCTGCTATGCAGGTTTCCCACTGCCCTCCTGAGAGAGTCCTGTAAGAATTTTTTGGCTATTTAGAAGTATGTCTGCTACATTTTTAGTTTTCATTTTATTTTCAGGTTTTTCGCAGTTCAAAAAAAGGGTGAATATGATCTGGAGTGCCTGCCCAGTTTTCTGTTGAATTCTTGTGGTTTACAGTTCTAGATAGAAGTAATTTTCTCTAAAATGGCATGAAATACTCCTCACTCTTTTATTTTTTTTGTGTCCCTATTGCATTTTGCAAAGGATTGTTGAAGCAAAAATTTATTATCTTGTGTTTTCCTCCAAAATCAGAATATTCTCAGAACACTGTTTGTTCAGGTATACATATATACTGTTTTCTTTTCCTGCTTGTAAGTCAACTTTCTCTAGCAATGTTTTGGGAAACATGAAGCCCTTGTTCATTTTCTGCTTTTTAATGTAGACCTGAACTGGACCTCAGCAGGAACAGAAATAATTGTTTTTACCAAGTTGGGGCCAAGGAATGCTGGAAAGTGTGTCCAGCCAGAAAATACCCCATCCTGTAGCACAAAACACCAGTTTTTCTCTATTCTTTGATACAGTTTTTGGTGAATGATGCCTCCTTTTTTCATTTTTTTTCCTGAGTATTTAAATGGCTGATTTGTTCCATAAAGTATTTTATCACCATCAGAAATAGTTTATATGGAGCTGAAAAACATAATTTTGGTGTACAACTTTATATTTCTCCTGTGAATGATTAACTTGATTAAATACACTTAATCTCCCTTTATTTCCCATTTATCATAATTATGCAGAACATATTTTTAATTAGAAAGAGGAATCCTTTCTTGTTTGGGTTCAGAAAACCCTATGAAATCATCTACTGAGGTGGGAGCTCTGTTTTTTTTCTTCTGTTTGAATGCTGTTGCACTAAGTTTCAAATGTTTCTGCCCAGCTGGCAATTCCCTTTCACAGATAAGGTTGTAAATGTCTCAGTTCTGTTTGTTTTCAGAATGAAAAGCCACTATGTGCTTAGCCCTTTACAGGCATTTCTAACATGCTTTTGACAGGCATCCAAAATGTAAGAGTTTGATTTGAAATTAAATAATTCTTGAAAGAAGTGAGACATTCACAGGATAAGTCAATTGTGTTGCATTCCAAGTGCGTATTCTCTTTTTGCTTCCAGATCATTTTTGGCCAAAATATTTTCCTTTGAGCAGATCCAAGAGCTTAGAGCTTTGCTAGGAATTAAGTCTCATTTGAATTTATCTCACATTTCCAACCAGTAGCCATTTTTTCATGCAGGATGATTCACCTATTGGTTGACAATGTCTTCCAGTTGCTTACCCTGACAAACCAAACAGTTCTGTGACAAACGAAATTTGTACTAACCCAAAAAAATCTTTGTATTTTGATGTTCACTTACAGAAAAATATTTACTTTCCTAATCTCAGAAGATGTTCTTGATGTTTAGGCTTCAGAGATTATAATTCTGAGTTTCCAGTGCACTGCTCATGGTGTTTGGTCTCTACTCTTGCCCTTTGCCAGGGGAAATGGCCTGCACCTTAACCCTGCTCAGCACTGCTATCCTGAGATCACTGGGAATTCTCTGACTGCTCATATGCACATTTATAATGAAGAGTTGTGTCAGTTCAGGATGTTGCACTGAAGGTCTTTAATTTTTAATTAGACTGCAGTTAATCACCTGACTTGGAGTAGCAGGAGTACAAAGGTACACTCTGTGAAGAGGAGTAGTTTAGCAGACTGAGGGGGGGTTTTCTTTGCCTTATGATCGATGAAGATTTCAAAGTAGAAAGTTTCAATGAGAACTGGCAGAAAAGACGTGTAGATCCTCTCTTCACATTAAGGAAAGAAATGCAAGAAACAAAAGGTTTGCAGGAGGCAGTACAGGAAAATACCACACTAGAGGTAAATTAGCAAGGTCGACTTCAATTGGAACACAAGACTAAACTGCTTTCAGTCTACTGAGACCATATACAGGAATCTGATATTGCAATTTAACCGTATTAAAAATGCTTAGTAACTTCTGGAATGCATGAATTAACCACATGAGCTCTGCAGTCTGTTCACACTCTCTTGATTAATCCACCCAGAGGACTCTGCAGTGAATGAAGCCAAGGCTTCTGAGCCCTTGTTGTCGTAACTTCCATTAAATTTTGAGGGGGGGAGATGGGTCAGCAAACAGAAGAGATCTGAAAAGTTTTTTTTCTTCTCTCAAAAATAAGCTTGGTGTATCAAGGACAAACACTGTGGTACAGAAAGATCTCCAAGTGCTTGATGATATATTATAATCAATCTCTAAAGTCAGAAAACAAATACAAGAATACAGTTGGAAGAATACTCTAGAATTTGTCCTGCATTTTTCAGAAGAGTGAGTTGAGAAAAGGATGGATTATAGTTGCAGATTCTGCAGTCAAGGGAAGGACTAGAGGGAAAAAATGGAGCTGCTAACTGTCATGACATTTCCCTGGAGGCTGCTTTGGTCAGTTGAATTGAATTAATATGGTTTGCTTGAGGAGCTGGGATCAGAGTGTTTATATCCACTAGAGTTTTGAATAAAAACCTTTGATATGACAAGGTACCTTTATTTCTACTAAGTGGAGACAGAAACATGTTCCCTAGCACAGAGATGCTGTTCCTACAGACTTTGTGGGGCTGTCTAAAGGATAAATAACTTCTAAGAAACAAGCTAGCATGGATAAGGGAAGCAATACAGTCACATTGCAGTGGCATTTTGCCCAGTTTAACATATTCTTTCTCAGTAGAACTGAGAATTAGCATTTCTGGGACGCTAGATAAAAATAACTGTACAGCAAAGTTCAAAACTCTCCAGGCTGTACCTTTATAGACCTTTGTTGCAGCCTGTTGGAATATTTCCTAGATCTTGGTAGAGTTCTGCCATCAGCAAACCCTGTCTGAAGATGTAAGTATTGAACTGTAGTGATTCAGTCCCTTAATCAGGGTCACCACGGGAAAATGTAAATAAGACCAAAAAAACCCTCAACAAAACAAAAAACTCTTTCAAAAAATCTATTTGGGGCCTTTATTTAACCCAATGACACTATGAAGACTTTGGTAAACATCTCACAGTGATTAAAATGTGGATAACTTTTTAAATTAAGAGTAAAGATCCTTTATTATAGAATAACTTTGTAGCTGCATATACATCACATGTTCAATCTACGTTCTCAACTGTCTTTGCAGAGCAGTCCAAATGCTTTATTACAACCATGTTATATAATTAAGTGAATAATTACATTACTCTAAGTG
The DNA here is from genome assembly GCF_003945725.1 of Corapipo altera. Classification (NCBI taxonomy): domain Eukaryota; kingdom Metazoa; phylum Chordata; class Aves; order Passeriformes; family Pipridae; genus Corapipo; species Corapipo altera. The sequence goes on from NW_020884877.1 coordinate 4,679,174, forward strand.
CCATCATGGTCTGAGAAATGAAACAAACAACTGTAAAATCAGCTGTAATTATATAGTTCCAGCATGATTGAATATAATGCATTCTATAAATGCAGAGTGCTAGCCTTTGTAAAATGGCCCAGTTATTAATTCAAAACTGCCTCTATTATCCAAAAAGGACATGTATTTCCCTCTCCTAACAACTCTACAATAGAAAGTTTAGGTGTTATATTGATTGTGTTTGCTTTAAAACTGATCTAATGACAGTTTTTACCGAACAGATATGCAATAGTTGAAATTCACTTTAACTGCTAAGATAATTGCTATATGCTCACCACGGCATTAAAACACTGAATGCATTTCATAAATGGATAGTTATGTTGCAGTTTCTTTTTGATATGTTTCTGCTTAATGGTAGTGTGGTGTGAGCACTGTAATTATTGTTAGCTATTAATTTCTTATTATTTCCTTGGGATTTTTTTTGCATTTACTAATGTTCAATAGTATAATAGAGTCCTTGTTCAATTAATGTTTGCCAGTTTTATGTTTCCCTTACTGAATACATACATACAGTGTGCTACCAATAAAAACTTATGGTTAATGGAAAATATAATAAAAAAATCCCTTTTGAGGGAACTAGTACCTGTTAATCTAAGATGAATGAATGCAAAGAAACATGCTTAACTTAAAATGCGTCTCATTTTAAATGTGACTGAAGGAAGTCAAACATTATCTTTATAAAATGAAGGTTGGGGCAATGCTGTGCAAGGTTGTGCCAGTGGGGATGTGGCAGTTAATATTTCTGAGGCTGGAAGATAACCTGTTGGAAAGTAATGAATACATTAGAAGCTGCTGTTAAAATAGGATGCAGGATTGCAGCTTGTGTCCCAGTCAATCACTTCACTAATATCTATGGAAAGAGAAGAAACCCTGTGAGAGGGCAATAGTTCCCAGCTATTCACTCAGGACTAGAAAGTTATTGCATTTGCTACTAAAGAAGAGGAGGGTATTAATGATAATTAGATCAACAGTTAATAAGTTCCTAATGTGTAAGTAGGTCAAGAGGAGAAGGGATTGTGCTGCTGTGCATGGTAGAGGAACTAATAAGCAAGCAGGGGTTTAACCCTGCAGGGAGAGATTGGGAAGGTGCTTTAGCAGTGCTCGCTGCAGGTGAGTTCCAGAGTACCTGGTGGGATTCCACAGTCCTGCTGAAGTGCAACCACGTCTACCCGTGACATTTCTCCCTTTCAATCAAATTAATATCATGTACTCTTAACAGTAGCTGTAACCCAAGCTGGGCTTGGGTCAGGCAGTGCTCTCTGTAAGTCCTAAATTCAGTTTGACAAGATATTGCCTCTGTACAGGAGAGGCAGTTTTACTGGTTTTGTCTGGTTAAAAAAAGCTCTGGAGTTTCAAAGAATGTAAAAGAGTTGCTGCAGATAAAGAGGATGCGTAATAGTAGCCCTGTCACTAAATAATAAAAAATAAGATAGAGGCTTTTATTTTGTATTTTCAACAGAGTAAGGTAGTACCTACTTGTACCAATTCTTTTCATTTAAAAAACTGGCACGTACCCTACACAGTTATTGGGAAGAGGGCTTAAGCATTGCTTCTGGATGTCTTTAGACAGAACAGTATAAAACTGCAATCATAGAAGTAGAGGTCCCAAATAACCACCAAAAAAAGTAGAATTTTAGAAGGGATAATGCTAATTTTACAGAATAAAATAGCAGCAGAAGCTCTGCAGGGTACACACTCTAGTCATACTCTTCTGAGGATCTGGCATTACAGCTGAAACAGGGATCTATTAAAAAGCAAAATTAAAAAAAAAAATCTAACAGTGGTCTCAAAGTCATGACTTTTCTAAGAGTGAGGAGGTTTTAGCAATGCTTTCTCTGATTCTAAACCTGTGTTAATATTTTTCCAATTTTCAAGTATTAGGGGAAAGAGTCCTACTATTTCTTTAGCTAAGATACCAGAAAATGCTGAAAAGCTGGTTGTGTTCATATTGGAAGGGGTTACATGCAGATTTCTGCACATCAGCCCAATCTCCTGAATTACATTTACTTTGTTACTTTGTATTACTCCTACAGTTTGGTCTTAGGAGCTTGATGATAAACATGGTTGCAGTGGAGAAGGAAGTCAGATGTGCAGACACTCCTTACGAAATTACATGGCCTTTGTGGCAGAGATAATGGAAAGAAAAATATCTTAATATTAAAGCATGGCTCTTTCTATACTGCCTTCTTGATGTTAACAGTGAATTCAGGTCTCCAAAAAGGGATGAACGGGAGCTGTGTTACAGAAAGGGTGGTAGAACTTCTAACCCTGTGAATTCCTCTGAGCATTGTCAGATCCTGCATTCAAAGAAAGAAGTTATTGCACAAGAAGTTTAAAAAAACTGCTTCATCCTGGGCAGTCTTGTCAGAGCTGTCAGGCAAGAGTTTGACATAATTCTTTCCAGTGTCTTTTCACCTGTATCTGCTCGGAATGTCAGCTAGAGATAAAGTGGCATTTTTAATTGATTTTTCAGAACCTTTTTTTGTCTGATGTTTTGTGTTTGGGCTGAATCCCAGGGTGGTTTTAGGCAGTGTCTGATAATATCTATGAAAGGAGACATGTTTATCAGCCTCACATATGATGAATGGGGTGCAGGGAAAAGGTAAGGCACTGAAGCGATACAGCTGTGTGAATGAGTGATTTTACAGGCTTGTGGCAGCTTAAAAATAAAAATAACTTTGTTCAACATAAGCATCATTCTGGGATTGAGCAAAGTTATATAAGGTGCTGGTATAAACACATATGAAAAACATATCCACCTTTCAGACGTCACAATCCTGTGAAAGCAATGCTCAAACACCTGGGAAGCTATTTCAGGCCAATTTCAGAAAGCAAAAGGTAAAAATATAAAATCCAATGCTGTTTAAAATCTGAAAACACAAGACTGGAGGGTTGTCCCTAGGGCTAGAGTGAGGAAGCTTCCTTGTGACCTTTGTCAGGGAACAGAGAGGTACCCAGTTTTAAAACTGGTGAAACAGATGAGGACTTTAAACATAATTGTATTAGCACGTCTTCCTGACAGCAATATCTTCCTACACCTGTTGTGAACCTCGTGCAGTCCTAGTAAAAATCTTTTGTCCTAACTAAATCATATTATGAAGTCATTCTAATAGTGTTTTCCCTACTCAATTGTAACATTTCAAAAGGTACATGTGGCATGGCTTATTCCCTTGCAGTATCAGACGCACTTACTTCTGTACTGATACTTAAAAAAGGAAAAGCCTAAACAATAAATATGATGTAACCAATGTTTTTATTTGGGTTTAATCTCAAAAGTATACCTAAGTGCTATTATTACCATTAATTTTTAGTGAATGGCAGCATAATGACTTCAATAATGTCTTACAGTACAGTAATATACCTACCAAATCTTACAGCTGCCTTTGGCTGCCATTACTTATGCAACCCTATCAAGTTTAATGAATATGCCTAAATTCTAACCTCATTAGTAGATTTGCTATCACTAAAGTTCTGTTAAAACACAATGTTTTTGGCTTTCTAACTTTTATGTCTTCCTGAAGTTTAGAAGTAAAACAAAGTCGAGAGATTCCATTACATAATTCAAAGTGGTTTGTCCTCCGGACTATGCGATGCCAGCGTGGTAGAGTTTTGTCATGGAGGATTGTCTGAATTAAAATTGATACTTCTAAATCCATTTGAATGAAAGAATCATTAAGATTTTATCTACATGGTGATCCAGGAAAGCTTAAAACAAATCAAACCAAATTAGCATCCTATGTAGGCTTCTCACTTAGAAATGAAGTGACCTCAGCTCACCACAGTTTCACTCTACTTTTTTTCTTTTTGCTTATTCTGCAGTGCTGTGTTCTCTGTATGTCTGAAGAAGACACCAAGATGAAGTTATTTATTTCTCATGACATTTTCTAGCACTTTGAATAGTTAGCTAATGTACTATAATTTTAGCTTATGCTCTTTCAATTAGAAAGACAAATTTCTTGTATTGCTCATTTGCTGGCTGTTTTCATGCTGCATTCATTATCTGTCTTGTTCCACAGGAACAGGCTTTTAAATTGGGAATGGGTCAAGAGAGCACACTCAGAATGACTTCTGACAAGCAGCTGACATTTTTCTGCACCTAAGATGTTCTAATCTTCATGCTAATAAGGACATTTATTCTCATAGAGTTTAATAATTGTTGATGGCTCTAGAAATAAAAAAGTGGTACTTAAGTCACGAGCCGTGCCTGCTGCTGCAGAATGTAGGCTCAGTGGAGTTGCAAACAGCACTTCTAAATCTGGAGACTATGCATGTCTTTAATGGAAAATGTTAATAAAAGAGGAAAAATCCAACTGTGCTTTTTATAACTAAGTATCTTAGAATTAGAATTTATTTTTTACTCATTAAGGAAGCATGTGAAACAGTGAGAACAGTTAAATGTGCATAACTTTGTTTTTGGAAATTAGATCAAACGGGCATTTTTGTAATATTAAACCTTTACGTGTGAAATGGTATTTTTAGAAGTATTTGAGGGGTATGAGAGTAAGAATGCAAGCAGTAATAATATTAGACTGCATCACAGAAATCTAAGCACTAGGTTGTCACAACTACTTTTTCAGCACTAGAGCCTGATCTAATAATTGTAATGGATATTGGTGTGGTTCCTCAGTAATGAGATGATTTAGTGAAGCCTATCTATGCACAAAGGTTTGGGGTTTTATTCTTTTTTATTTTGTTAAAGGTGACAGATGAAAGGCAAAATAAGCTTGTTGTTCAGAATGCACTATCTGAAATGGTCTTTCTGTTGGAACACAAATGTGAAAAAAGAATTGGAGCAGAAAGCTTTTATCATTGTTAAATTAAATTTATATCTTAAGAATTTTAGAACTAGTTTATGTCTTGCAATGATAACATTTTTTGGACCTTCAAGCCAAATTTGACCAGCCACCAACTGATGTCTTTGTACCTGTTTAGGCAGTTAAAACCAGGTGATGGAGTATTGCAAGTAACCAGAATGTTTTTTAGAGATTTTGGCCACATGTGGTGTCAGGTATTTGGTATTATGTTGGCCATGTCACTTCTCTTTAGGTGTTCACCTGTACTGTCTGCATTTGAAAGGGGTGATTAATGTTTAAAAGTGATTTCTGATTAGATCTGTTGACCAGTGGGGTTTTTAAAGGCAGTATGACTGGTGATCTGAGAGGCTTCTATTAATTATGGGTCAAACTTTAAAAAGTAGATGCCTAACAGTACAAACAAACCAAACCAAAGCAAACCCAAACACAACCAAACACCTGAAAAGCTGAAGAAATATGGACTTAATTTTATCCCTTCTGAAGTAAGGAATTGGATAGGTTCTCTACAGGATATTTTTTTGTTTTTTTCTGCCCGGATGAAATCCAGCTTCTTCAGTGTAAACAGTTGGGTCAATGCTGAATAGGATGGCAGATGTCAGGAGAAAGGAAGACAGGGAAAGGACAGCAAGGAGGGGACCAGTGGGATGGTGAGAGATGTGCCACAACAGCACTGTGCTGCTCTGCAGCCCTTAATAGATTGCTGTGCACAGTGTGTCATTGCAGTTACATATTTCAGTCTTGCCACATGCTCCTACAGCATACAGTCAATTTTTGCCACCCCTTCATCTTCTCTGGGTAGCAGTCCAGTTACCTGTATGTAGAAACACTTTTGTTCCTGAATAGTGCCTTCTGCCTTTCCCCTAGTGATGCACTGCTCCCAAAAGTATCTTTATGCAGTGACAGTCAGTGAAATCCACAGTACTTACAGCTGCACTAAATTTGTATTAAACACTAGTGTGTTTCCAAATAAATGTTTTACTCTAGACTTGGATGTAAGCATTTGCGCTTAGGTGACTACATAGACATATATTTTTAATTTTCAGTAAAAAGAAAATATTATTGTCAAGAAGTACGCAGTTATTCACCTATGGCTTCTTGCATGAATGATTTATGTTCTATCTACACACAATTTAGATGTAATTTATATGGAGAAGCCATGACGGATGTCCTCTGTGTATATTACACAAAATTGGTATCTATCAAGATTGAATGCTTGGCACACAACAGGGCAATTGCCTGCAATCTGGAAGTGAGAAAGCCATAAAGAGGAGCAAGAAAGCAGAAAAAAGCACTCACATCTGCATAAGTGTGTGAATATGGCTGATGGAGTGACTCAAAATCATAGCAATACTTTGGGGGAGTCCTGAGCTGGTTTATCAGCTACAAAGATATCAAAATTACAGAAGATGAGTACAAGAGAGAATTGATCAGGGATAACAGGACAGCTTATGAAAATTTTACCTGTATGTTATACATTAGAAAAGACTTCTTTTTGGTCCAGAAAAGATGTAGCTGGTAGATAAGCAAACAGCATAGCAACTGGATGTCAGACTCAACCAGTATTCCTTTGAATGTTTGCTCCTAAATAAAGAACAAATATTTGCAAAGAGATGATATTTTTTTCTGAGTAGAAGTTGACCGGATTAAATGGCAATAAATCAGCAAGGTGTCTTTTCTGGTCTTGTTTTTGTATAGCTTTAAAGTAGAAAAAAAATGATCTTTTTTTAGCTTTTGATTTAGGACGTGCAGTTTCAATGTCCATGCTCTGTGTGTGCTACCTGTGTGAGTTCAGACAAAGAGGGATCCCTTACTCCGGTCCAAAGGAAGCAAACTTGGGAATTCTCAAGTGTGATGCGTGCTGAGGTGTTTCAGTGATGGTTGTCAAATGCTGTGTACAGTGCTGACTGTATAACACTGCAGTGCGAGTCTGTGCCTCCTCTTTAATGTACATGTAATGTAGGTCAGTTTAGACAATAAGAGCTAAACCTCTGGTTATAGGAAGGGGTTTAGGTACAGTGACTCAGTCCCAACCTCCTTATCCTTCAAATAAATGTCCCTTTAAAGCACTATTGCTGAACACTGTCCTGCTGAGCAGCTGTCACACTGTGCAGTAGGTTGGAAGCTGCCGACACCAGGTGAAGCACTGAAACATCTTATTGATGTAAACCCCCACATCCACTGTCTTGAAAGCAAAGAGGTCCTTGGGTAATTCAGCTGTGTCTTTGAAGACAAAAATGGTGCCAGCGGTATTGGTAGCAAACTGCCAGCAGGTATGAAAGAAAAGGGCTTGTTGAAAGGCACACATCTGAGGGAAAGGGCCACTTGACTTGTCTGGCACACTACTGTCAGCTGCTGTTTAGAGACAGGGAAGTCACTGGATGTGGGGGGAGGAAGGGGCTGCTCTTCTGGAGGGATGGGAAAGCAAGATGAATTGCTTTCATGGATGGAGGTTTTTCTTTGTGTCACGCTTAATACCTGAATGACCGATATTGTTCAGGTCTGTGTTGTTCTGTGAAAGGATAAAACTCACGTTAGGGAAGGAGTTGATGACCAAAATATATATAGGATGCGATGTTTTTAACTTGCTCTGCAGTTAACAAACTATAAATAGAAAAATGAAAACCAACAAGGCTTTGAACTAGAAAGTGTTCAGACACTTTAAACACTGTTCTTCCATCCTTAAGAAACCAGATGTTTTTGGGCCAGGTTCTTGTGAAACAGTGCAAGTCCACTGATATTAGATGAAAGATACTGCTGTTACACTTTTTTTAAAGAAAAATGTTTCTATTCCATTGCTTGATAGATCAGTAGAACTCGTTTGTAACACCAGTGACAACTAAGGCTGCATACCAAATGGTGAATTCTGTAGTTTGTAGTGATTTCACCTAAATGAAAAAATGCTGTGTGAAGATATCAGAACTATGAAAACTGAACTTTTAATATTGGCTCTTATTACACTTTTGGCACCCTAAATTAGACTCACAGAGATAGCCACATATTAGACTTGCATTTTAAAATGCTACATTTAAGAATAGATAAAAAAAGAATTGGAAAAAAAGAGTTCTGAAGGTCACAACAGGAAAGAACATTGAATAAAATGGAAAACTTTTTATTAAAAAAAAAAAAATCCTGAAAAGATATTAAAGTTGTGAGACACTTCTCTGAGGAATAGGCAGTCACCCTGGTTGTGCAGCTCACCTGCAAGGCAAACAACTGGTAAAGAGGGTTGCTGGTGTTGTTGATTATTAAAGGCATTCATGCAGATTGTGCAAAACTGCCTGGAAGCAGAATTGCACAGGAGCTTAAAGTGTCCATCTTGTTCGTTCTTTCCTGGGAACTGTTTGTGTTGCAGGATACATTGATGCAGTGGGGATAGATGCAATTAGTTAAAAGGATGTAAACATCTAAAACAAAAATTAAACCCCCACGATTCTAAAACATTAGAATGCGTGTAGATGCAATTTTCTAATATATTTCAGTATGAACACTGGCATGCAGAAATCTGCCATTTAAACATCTTTGGTATTTCTAGTCCCTGTTTAGCCTCTGGGCCATGTGCCCTTGGGGCCAGCTCAGCTGTGCATCTCAAGGCACATCATTAGATCCCGTGCTCTCTGCCTGGTCACCGATAAACCTCCCTGCATGGCCCGGGTGCAAAACGTGCAGACAGTGTTTGATACGGTCTGACTATCAAAAAGCACTTCAGGGCTGGAGTGAGCATAGCATTGACCATGTTTTGGTGAAGGCTGACAAATTTGTGGAAAGCTCAGCTCTCTTTGGGAGCCAGGAGAAAGGAGAATAAGCCAGTTATGTCTGCAGTAATAAAAAGAGTTTCCTGCATGTGTATCAGAGAATGGAAACTTAGAACATTTTTAGCAATATTTAGAACTAATTTATCTTTAGTATTTTTCTTTTTACACTACTGTAATTTGATTAAATAGAACCATTCCTTATCTATTCCCACATAAGTAGGAGGTAGGTTTCCAGGACTGGCATGGCACAGTTTTTAATCTAACAGCACCAATTCACCAGCGGGTAGTGATATTAATTTTAAGCAGTTTTGTGAACTACTGTGGATTGTGCTTTTAAAATCACTGAGTGTTGAAATGTGTTAACACTAGTGGAAAAAAAAAATCTTTCAGGAGGATCTTATTAGTTTACTCAGAAGATAAGAGCTAAATATTATATGTAAATAGAAATTCTCTGCAAACTAAAAAATCACTGCAAACTAAAAAATCGCTACATTTTTCTTTTGACTTTATAGTCTTAAGCAAAATGAAAACTTTCTGAAGTCTATCTGTTCATTCAGTTTAAACTGAAAATATAAGCTTACAAAGGATAACTGTCTATGGACTTTTTCTGCAGGTTGTCACTGCAGCAAAACACCTATATACACAAATTTAACTGCATTTGTGCAGCCCTTGTTGAACACTGCTGGAAGACAGGGCTTTTCCCTCAATTGGCCTGCCATTCAAGGAAAGCCTTTCACTAAACTTCACTTTTCCTCTGATAACCTTACTTGTCTTGGTTATAAGATTCTTGTTTCTATGAAAATTCTAAAATGCATTATCTGCTTTTTCTCATCTGCTGTTTTTATGACAAAGCAGTTGCTGTTCTTTAGTTACTGCTTGTGATGGTGCTCTGCTGGTTCGCTGCTGAGCTGTTTGTTAGGAAACAACACTACAAAATGTCAAGGGTTTTTTTTTCTTATAAAGCCAGAGAGATACTAATGTATTTATGGTAACATCAATTTATGAAGCATTACTTGTGTGAGTATTAGATTAGTGGTATTTTAATGTTATTCTTCAAGTCACATTTCTCAAGCACTAAAAATGTTAGAGAACAAACATAAAAACCCCCAAACATTTGGCTGTTTTAAAAGCATTTATTCTGTAATGCACAGGAACTGAAAAGTCTATTAACTTAATTTACTGCCCAGAATAGATACCTGCACAGAAAAGGACTTTCATCTAGACAGTCTACACATACCCTTGATGACAATATAAATTCCATGTAGTACAAAATACAGAATTTCTAGCTAAGAAATTATTCATTTTTTAAAATGTTCCTTTCAATTTAAGCTCTTAAATGAGAAAGTTTCACTTCCTCAGGTGCTAATCAGGTACTATTTGACCTTGCTTATCACTAAATAGTTTAGCCACCTATTTAACTGGGAATTTGCATGTCCTTTGAACTGCACTGTAGAAACAGTATACATTCACAAACATTTTTAAAAATAAAAAAAGCAAATAGGCACAACTCCATGAAGTATTGTGCCTATTTGCTGAGACGAGAATACTGTAAACTTTTTTTGGTAAAATGATGTAGAATGATACTGTTACTGTCAAAAGTAAACTGGCATTTTGGAGTTGGGAAGCCAGTTGCAGTGATTCCCCTCAGGGTAGGAGGCAAATTCCTTCCTAGGACTGAAGGTAAAGTTAGTACTCTCTATGCAGCTGTAATCACTCCTGGGGGCTTCTTGACCTCATGAAACCTCTCCCCTCATGTCCCTGTTCTCAACCCAAATTCTCAGACAAGTGTTGCGTACTGTGTTCTGGGGGGTGTAAGCTCAACACAGGTTACACATGTTGCAGCTTCTGTTTGCTGCTTCCAACAACTATAAGCACGTGCACTGTCTAGAAAAATCTAAAATACTGATTCACTAGTCAGTGAATAATTTCTCAGATAGTATAGTGTCTGATGAATAAAAAGGCTTACAGGTGAATTATTTGTTTTTCCATAGTTTCTACTTGTTCGAGTAATCTCTGTAACTGTGGAAAACAGAGTGATATTTTTGAACTGAGGGTTTAGATTCTTTTATGTTGCAGGAGCAGCAGGAGACCAGATCCACTTCGTGACATTACAAATGCAAAGACACTTCTTTGTGGGAATATGAATCACCTAATTTGCTTGTGACTAAAGGATGTACCAGCTTTTAAGAGAGAAGCTTAGGGAGGAAAAGAAGTCACTAATTAGCAAATGCATTTGTATGCACATTATCGTGTCTCATTTATATGGCAACAGCAATATAAATCTGAGGACAAAATTCGCGTGCCAGCTTTGGTCTTTTGAGGGCCTTTTTCAAATCTCTTTGTGCACCATTTTATACAATTTAAGAAAAATGTAGACAGAACTTACAAACTTTATAATTCTAGGTTTCAATACAGGTAATTTCTTAGTTTTCTTTAAAAGTGTAATTCAGTTACTCCGTACCTTGGTAACGTATATTTGTATAAGACAGCCTAGAAATTATCATATATAACAGTATATTGTCAGAGATCTGTCAAAACAAAGCCTTCTTTAAAAAATAACTTTGCAGGTGCTCTCAAACAGAAATATCCCCTTTAATAAGTGTTGATCTCCACTGGTAAACAAAAGTGCTCTGATTTTCATTACTGATGACATTTAATAGCTTTATGCTGAATATCCAGGACAGCAGAAGCCCTTGTTGCTGTCAGAATTAGTAAAAGCTGACAAAGTATTGTTTGCATTAGAGATTCTTATATCAAATATAGAAAAAAAAAAACATCCTATTTCAAAGTTTCTATCATTGACACTATGCATGGGGAGGGGAATGAGGTATTCTACCAGGCAGTGTAGCTCTGCTGTTTTGTCTCCAGTAAATAATATTGCAGGGTTATTTAAAATCACTTAGGACTGGGCTGCACCACAGTGGCTGTTTGAGACTGGAAAGCAGGTGTCTGGTTTTCTTTGGGTGGGTTTGTGTGTCTAACAGGAGCTGCCTTGGAGGGGTGGTCTGGCTGCTGCTGCCCCTTACCCTGGAGCTGGAGGATAAGTTGCTGCAGGTCCCTGTTCTAGGGAGAGGCCATTACAGATTTTGGTAGGGATGATGTCCTACCAGATCAACCAGTTAAGCTGAGTTTACCTGATCCCAGGGCTCAATGGGAGGGGAAAGGGGGGAGCAGAGCAGAGGTGCCCTTTTGGTTGATTACTTCCCTACAGCTTCTGATGGACAGTTGTGCCAAACCCTCTGCTGTGACATAAAGTGAGTGCTGAGAGCTGGGGTTAAAACACCTCCCTACAAAATAAATGTTTGGAAGTCTGATCTCTCTGTTGCTGCTCAGGCATTTAAGAACAGACTGGACTAGGAGACAGTTTGCATTCTGCTTTGGTTGTAGAGACTTTCCCATGGTGGTGTAGTCCTCTGCTTAATACTCTTATTTGTCATTTGGTGGTAAGGAAGGATGGAAATAAAGTATTTTACTAGAATTACTGTAAATAAAAACATTTCTGGATTTTCGAAGGAAGGGAGAAGTTTCTCTTTCAAAAGAGGTAACGTTGTTTCCATCAAATTCTGAAATATGGTCTAAATAAAAATAAACCTAATATGTTCCACCCAGCAAAATTCTTGAACTGAATAACACTAAGAGCAAAGACTGAGGAACACTGCTGTGAAGGTGTGCTGTGTTGACAGACAATGCATTTTTAGCAATGTAATTTACTCCTGTTCAGCTTTACTGACCTTTTGAAAGATTAAAATAAAAATATTATTCTCTGTGGCCTGAGTGATTTCAGCTGTTTCAGCTGCTGTACTCAACCACACAAAGACTTCATATAAAAGAAACCCCAAGGGGATACAGGGTTGAAGAAATTTCTAATGGTTTGAGGTCTGATTGTTATAACCCTGGGTTGTAACGGTATACGAGGGTGCAGAAGTAAGAGGGTTGTTTATTTTGTCCAGGTTCAAGTGGCATATTTTTATTACATTTTTGTGCAAAAAGAAAAAAAAAAAGAAAAAAAAAAGAAGAAAAAAAATTATTTTGAAACCCTGTCCTGGGAAATGCAACCTGGGAATCAAAACTGTGGAAGAGGAGTGTTGTTTTCACTCAAGACTTAAAGATTAATTTTTTTCCAGGGGATCAGTTTTCCCTACTGTGTAACTTGCCCGTGGTATGTGGTGCCACACACACCCATGGGGCAGCAGCCTCTGTGTGGCTCCCACAGCTGCTGTTGCACAGTTGGAGCTTGGATGTAAAGCATTCCAAGATATGCAGTGGTTATCTGGTATTTGATGTGGAGAAGGGAAGGAAGGAAACTTTTGTTACCTGGATGGACTCTTGTCTGTTCTCTGACCACATTCTTTGGAGTTTTATGGCTCTTCATTTGATGATGTGTTGACCAGGCAGCAAATGATACTGATAAATGTTTTTTGATGGCAAGTGCATTTGCCATTGCACATAGATGTCCACTGGAGCAGACACTTAAGTAAACATGACCAAGGTAACATCTGATGTTCCACTACGACAAAAAGCTGCCATGGAAAGGCCCAGTCCTGTCCTTCCCCAGCCCTAGCAGAGCATTGCTACACTTGTACCATGTTCCTCTGCCCTCTGTACATTCACACAGCCCAGGTGAGAACCATGATCAGCATGAAAAATAATCAACAACAGTAAACTCTGTGCCCCAGTCCAATTTATCATGCTGCTGTACAAATACTTTTGTCAGAAATGCTGGGCTATGAAGGATAAAATTTGAGTTCCCAGAAAATAACACACAGACAAATTCAGAATCCGCATGAGCCATTAATCATATGACAAGTCAGAAAAGGAAAAATATGATCAACTGCCCTAGTATTTGTCATGTCTTATATCAGATTTATTATTTTTAATGTGTTTTTCTTTGCAACTCAAAGTTCATTAGTGTTCTACCCTAACAAAATAGTGACATCCTTTAACTAGAATAACAGGAAGTTACAGTTGAGAAATTGTGAGCAAGATGGTTTTTGAGTTAAATCCTCAGTACTGAAAGGGGTGAAGGGGATGAAATGAAGAAATTTCTGTACCAAAGCAGAACAGAAATCAATCTAATTTAATATCTTTCCTGCCAGTGGCCAGTGCTGGGTACTTCAGGAGAAGATATGAGAGACTGTGATAATTGCTTTCACAGGAAATATTTCTTTCTGCTACTTCTCTTATATTTGTGGCTACCATATCTTGCAATACAATGCATTAAATCCTTTCCAAAACTTTACTTTAAGCATCTTTTTGTAGTACCTCTAAAAGTTCTTTTTATTGAAATAAACATCTGTTCCCTTTAAAAGAATTGAACTGATTTTTTGTCTCAGTGATACTCGTTCCATAAGATCTCATAGGCTTATTATGCTTTGAGTGGGGACATATTTACCTTCACGGGTTTTTTAAATTACTGTCTTCCAGCTTCACAGAACAGATGACAAAAGAAGTGAGAGAAGTTCTCATTATAACTTCTGTATTACTTAATGTTCCATATAAATTATCGTGTCATAGTGCTGTGGTGATGTACTTAAAAGGATTATATTTTTCTCAATCTGAGATTTCTTAAAAAAAAATACACCCAAGAAATGGAAAATGTCTGTGAGGAAAAGGAATTAGTACTTCATGTAACAGAATGCTAAAACATTGTCATTTTAGCTGCCATTTCATTATTGGCTTTGCTCAATGCAAATTGTTGCATTTCCAGTTTTTTTGGCTCTGAAGTTATACCTGAAAGAGCACATCCACACACTTGGATGCTCATGGGCATTGTCATCATCACCCATGTCATGCTGGCAGCTAGAGAAGGGTTTGCCCCCAGAATGCAGTTAACCACTAGAAGCACATTGCCACAGTGTTGGCAAAGTTTGGTCCTCAGGGCCAGTTTGAGCTCAGGCATGATTTTAGGCATGTCTTATCTTAAGCTGATTAGGATCAAGTTTAAGATAAACTGAAGAAGCTATTCTTTCTCTGAAAAACACATGTCCTTGGAAAGTGTTGTGTGAATTGAAATGTGTGTCTTAACAGCTTCTTCACATGGATTTTAGGTTCTTGCAACTCCAGGATGTGCCAGGGCTGGTTGGGCTTTGTAGCAGCTGATGGTTTGAGGTGTGCCCAGGCAATGCTGCCATGCCTCAGCAAACTGGGTATTTTGTGGTATCTGGAAAAAGACAACCAGTTGCTGAGGGGGTCATACTGCACTGTGTGACTGCACTGTATGACCACCAGGTCAGACGTGGAGTAGCTGTCATGTGGGTGTTACACAACTGAACTAGGTGGAATTTTTATCTCAAGGGATCTATGCCAGCTCACATCAGCTGAGAAACCATATCTTTTATGTTCTTTTCTTACAACATTACAATAGAACAGTAAATATAGGAAATGTGCACAACATATCAAATTTTCTTTATTTTAGAGATAGTGGTGCTAATTGGGTACTTGAAGTACTCAATACTGCATTTTCCCTGAATGCTTTAGTTGTTCTCTAACACTTTGTTTTTAAACTGAAACAACAGATTTATTCTCACAGCCAGAACATGAAGACAAACTATCAAGTCACCCTGCTGTATATAGTTGTGAAAACATAAATTAACCTCAGGCACAGTTATTTGAGTGCATTTCATGACCCTTTTTTAAAACATTAATGAATGTTTAAAGTCTTTTCCCTATGTGGCTAACACTCTGTTAGTTCAATGCTAGATAAGGCACCACAGTTTTGCTTTATCACTTGAAAAAACATTGAGACAGAATCCCAGCTGATTCTCAGGAGATGACAGCCTTCTACATTTATGCCAAGAAGATTAAGACTAGCATGTTTGTGATGGCTAAATATAGAGTTTTGGACAGCCTTTTCCAAAGGAAAGGTACATGATGAAATACTTGCTCAAGAGCACTATAAATGCATAAGCAATTGTGGGTTTGATGAGGTGAAAAGACAATGATTTCGGACTCAAACGTGTTGAGCAGTTGTTAGTGTATAATTAAGCCACTTGCAGGCTGCAGCTGCATGTATTTACCTCTTGGTTTGAAGACAAAAGGGTTTGAATTTTTTTTTTGTTGTGGTGTGGAAGAACTGGAAGTGCTGACAAGGAAACCTTTGTATTCCTCTGAGGAGGGCTTTGTATTTCTCTGTATATTTCCTTCAAAATAATGTCTATCATTGTTTGCAATTTAAATACTACCTTGCAAACAGCAGGTAGTAAAAATGTTTGTTTTTGCAAACATTTAGAACAACAAGTAGGAAAAAAAGACATTATAGAGTCAGCATAGGACAATTATTCCCACACGCTGATGACAGTTTCCTTTGCAACAAACAGTATTCCGAAAGTTGGATTATGACTATAACCAAATTCCATGTATTGTCTTCTCTTACTATTGCTATGCTGCATCATGTATAGGAAAACTATAAAAAATAGCATGTAGTTTAGAGAAATGCTCATGGGCTAGCAGAAAGCACCTGATACTGTGGGCCTGCCTTCTCTTTAGGGAAAAAAGGGTCGAGTCCAACTGCAAGTGAAATTGTCCTACGGATGCTGTTGTGTTTCAGGCTCTGGGACTGATGTATTTAAAGTTCAAGTTGTCAATTCTGGTCACACAGTGACTCTCTTGGCCACTCTGCAACAAGGCTAGCCGAAAAGATCCACTAAACCAGTTCTGTATCCTTTAATAATTGTCAAAGGGAAACAAGTTTTGCTGTATAGACATTTTCATTATTTTGTCTCAAACTGCTTGTTCCCCAGCTTGCTCACAAACATGTGTTTTACCCTATTTTGTTGACCTTCCCAACCATCATATGTGTTTATCCACTGTCACAAGACTGTGCTGGGCAAACTTTTCTTCTGCTCTTTCTTTCCTGATCTCAGACTCGAGACACTCTCACTTTAAAGGTAGTTTTCTCATTTCAATGCACAGGGTCTTGACTATTTGGATCCATGTGACGCCTCAGTACATTGAATGGATTTTTGTTTGCTGATTTCTTAAGCCTGTCGTACAAGGAGGGTTAGATACAGACTGTGCAGAACAATGAAGGCAAATTTTAAGTGATGTGTGCCAAAAGATTCGTGCGGCTCTTATGGAGGATAAAAGAAGAGGGTAGCTCTCTGTCACAGGCTTCTTTCAGATATTTTAATTCTTCTATCACAGTGCTGCAACCAACTGTGTGGAGACACCCAGGCAACAGTGCATTTGCCAACTAGGCTGTGACTGTACCTTGGGTCCCTCCTCCGCAATCAACCCGCAGATGTGGTGCAAAGCATGTCTCTTGAGATCCTCTGAGTGTGGTACAAGAATTGTTATGGTTTACAACAATTTTGAGAGAAGTTATGCTGAAAGAAAAGGTATTTTAGAAAGTAATAATGGCAGGTCCAGTTCGACACAATCTATATATTCTAGTGGGTTCATCCTCTGTTCTTTCAAAAGGCTGTTGGAAAATGACGGTCTGGATGCACACTTCATTCTATTGATGTGAGGATTGCTTTTTGCCATTTAGTGCCAGAAATCCAGCAATACCCCATGAAAGTTACTGCAGAGCTACTTGTAGACTTGACTGAGTCATGTTCTCAGAACTGAGAGTGATGGAGAGATAATAAACACACTTTCTTGTGACATAAATTTAAGAGCAGGATTAAAAGCGAGTTGTTTTACCTTCTCTTTCTTAACTAGCTCTTTGTTTTCTACAGACACTTGAAGCAAGATAAGTTTTATCTGTATACTGCAGATATGAATCCAGGTGGGAAATAAACATTATGAAATAAGCTACCTGGAAACAGATTCTATTCTTGCTATCAGAGTGTTTTTGTTTTCATTTTCATATTTTGCCTTCTTCCTCATTATATCCTTTATGCCAGTATTCATCTACTTTGAACCCTATATTCATCTCCTCAGACCATGTTGAAATCAATGGATTTGTAGTGGTGCTGGAAAAGGCTTAGTTGAAGATGTTCTGCGGTCACATACAGGTGACACATTAACTCTGGATTTTCATTACTTTTTTTTTTTTGTTGTATATCTCCTTCCTATCTTCTGTGCCCACCCTCTGCCAACATCCTGATTATCAGGGCACCTGTCAAATTCATTTCTATTTTCTCCATAAGACCACAGGCCATGCTCTTCCTGGCATTCTACCAGCAGGCTACTCTACCATCTCTGTGGGAGGCAGCCACTAACTATAAATACATCCACTTAGTGCAAATTCAGTTCTTGCCATATTTCTTGGGGGGCTGGAGGCTGGTGATGTCCATTTTTTCTTGTTTTGCATTTTCTTTGTGGATATTAAGAAATCTGTGAAGTGGTTTACTGGAGGTAAAACTTCTAAGCATGTGTCTGCTATGAGAAGAGCAGCTTGTGTTCAGGTAGACTGAACAAAGTTGTATCGGGAGTTGCTTTGACATGGACAGCAGTGGTTTCATTTTGGAAGGATGCTCCTCAATGGAGGGTTCCAAATCTTTGTGGAGACAATAGATAAATCCCCAAGTCTTGAGGATTTCTTTTCTGTGTGTACCTATGCGTACTGGAGTTTGCTTATTTGAAAGCTGCAATTTAAAAAATGCAACTTGTGGTTAAGACTACCATTAAAAACCATTGTGTATGAGAAGCAAGGTCACAGAAAAAGAGAACTTTTGAAAAAGTTCTGAAGGTGCATGCCTACCTTTGCACATATCCAGTTATAACTTAAGATCTGGCTTTTAACCTCTGCATAATTTTGTCTTGTTAGTATATTTTACTGTTCATCCAGGAGGTGAGTTAGAACATCACAGGAAACCGTCTGTTACAGCTAAGTGAAGGAGCCTTTCACTGGAGGAATTAACCACAGGATAAGAGTCAATTGACACTGAACTTGCTTGCCAGCTGTGAAGGGCCAAGTACAAATACAAAATATATATGCCGTGGATGTGGCAATGGGCAAGAAAAATCTGATTTATGGTTTAGATGTCAGACCAAAGTGCTATGATATGACAGGACCTATGGATCGTTGTTATAATTCATAACTACTCTAGTAGTAGGCACCAAACATAAAGCAAAGGGTTGTCATCCAATTAGCTGAGAATTAGTAGAAATTCACTGAAGTGTCAGAGGCAAAGCAAACCAGTAAAATGTTTTATATATGAGTATGATATATTTATATGTGTTTCCCATCATGCGATCTGTACTCTTGTAATGTGTATTTAAGGCTCTGCTCTTTGAACGCTGGTTTTCCTGTGACATCACTTGATTTCTCCTCTACACTTTCCTTTACCGGATGGAACTTACAAATCCTGAACCCCTAAACTGTTCTGTATTACACCCATCGCTCCCACAATTCTTATTCTTATCTAAATGATGAGGGGCATAAACTTTCAAGAGTTTCCATGCATTAAATCCTTGAATAGAGATTACAAAACAGTGGGATAACTGATTTTTTTTCCCTTTTCATAACTTTAAATAATGACTTTCAATTTAAAATAAACATGTAGGGACATCTGAAGTATGTTTTCATAGATATTCTTAACCATTACAGCTCTGTAACGATGGTACACTTACATGTGTTTAATGCCCTAGTTTACCTCTTTTAACAGCAATCTAAACTGCTATATTTGACACTGGGAGTTTGTAAAGCAGCTGAAGTAATTAGCACCCAAATTCCTCTGGCTCAAAAAAGGAATCATTATTAAGACTCTCAGACTATTTTATTGTTACCAAAAATGTACTATTATAATTTATTTAACTTATGAATGTTAGTAAAATCTTGGTGTTATATTAAGGTAGCTAATAAAATGTAGGGAGTGTAGGAACCATCTGCCTTGTGACAAGCTTGAACTAAAGCTGAACCCCCAGTGTCCATGCTGAGGGTCCAGCCTGCTGCTATTTGAAGGCATTCCACCATGAATTGGTGACAGGATGAAATCTTCAACAACAGCAGGTGTGGGGAAATGAAATCCCCTCCCTCTGCCCTAAGTGCAACTGTGAGAAAACAGGACTGACTCCAAATTTCTGTTGATATCTCTAAAATTTGCTGGTGTTGCAAAACCTTTGCTTCTTTTGTTGCTAAAATACCACATTTTCTACAACTAGAGAAAGAAAAATAATCTTGCACATCTCTAAAATCTAATTTCCTGCAAATGTCATTAGCTGTAGATTTCCCCTGTTACCTCTTTTTGTTGTGGCCAAGGGGAAGAAGAAATCCCTTTGATTCTTTGTGTCCATCACTAGGGATGTTCATAAATGAATGGGATCTCTTCAAGAAATGTCATGGTCAGGAATTATGTTCACGTGCAAGGGGCAATAAAGAAAACAAAAGCAGTGGCAGGTCATTATTACAGATGCTCTTTTTCTTTGCTATCATATACCCCCCAGGAAGTGATGGCAATAATGAAACATGTTTAAAAATAATAACTCACCATGATGACAAGAAAACCCTTAAGCCTCATTTAACATCTGACTTTATTGGCCCACTACCTTCACCACTTGCTATAAGGCAAAAATCTTGGAAGACAGCCTGAGAAGAAAAGTCACAGTGTATTCCTGAAGTAAAGAAAGATGAGCTGAGTGGTTTGATCTCCACCAACCAGTGAAATGAAACGGAAGAAAATTGGCTATTAGACCACCGTTGCTACATGCCAAAATCTCCTGTGGAGGCTCTTTGGAGTTAGGAGCAGTGAGGTAAGTGCGACTTTTGAGAAAGTACTTCTGCCCACAGACTGCTCCTTCTCCGAGTGGAGAGTAGCTCCCTGTCTTCAAGGACAGCACTCTGTGGCTACAACACTGCTCAGCTTGAAAGTAGTCAGAAGGGCATCAGACAGAGACATCCAAATTTCCTGTGAGATAACTACTGTGTCTACATGGCAGTGGAAAAACCCATGCAGAGATACCCAAGTTGGCTCTGAGAAAAATCACAGCACTTACTAGAATGGCATGTTTTAGGTCAGAACAGCAGTACAACTATTTCATGCTATCTCTGGTTAATTCATTGCTGTCTGACTCTGTCTGTGTTTTTATTCCTGCTGTGCTTTAGTGCCTGGTGTTCATGCTGAACACCTGGGACCTGAAACCAACTTGACCTTCTCAGGGCTTCAGAGGAGCCTTGTGCTGCAGGGGTTTCAGTGAGGAGGTTAAGTTCTTCATGCTGGTGGGGTGAGACAAGAACAGCCTTTCACCACCCTTTGCCTTTCTAGGAAATCAAACTGATGTGTGCAAAGTTACAGACTTGTGTTTTCCACCACACATAAAATACATACAAGAAGAAGAAACCTGTGGAGTGTTGGCTGCCATGAAAGAATAATACAGTTTATGCAGTAGTCTAAGCAAATTTAGCTTTTACTGATTTGTGGAGGGGCTATCTTTAGTGTTTTCCTTGGGGTGCATGTCAATCCCTGGTAACTCTGATGACTTTATTCAACTCTCAGTGCTCTGCACTGGATCTCATAGGGAAATTTTCCACTACTTACACCTCAATAGCAGTTTAGTGTCACTGATGGTGCTTGTTCTGGAGTGACTGCAGCTCCTGCTGAATGAGGGGCAGGGGATATGCTCTCACTTTTTGTGCTATGCATCGGTGTGTTTGTGTGTGCTGGAGGGGGAAGGAGGGGGTCAGCAGCCCCAGCAGTGCTGTACTAGCCCAGCTTTGATGGGTGTCTTAAAGATAACTGCTATGTTGACTGTATGGTATCAGGCCCATGGACTGTGTAGCAGCAGCAGGATATCTGTGCATGTTATCAGTAAGAACTGGGTAAGGCTGTGCTCAGCGAGACCATGGTGTGGATAGGGAAAAATCTTTCAATTATTTGTTTAAAAACTGGAGAAACCAAGTGTTTTGACTGTGGTGGTCTATTTTTGAGCGAGTTTTCATATTTTGCTTTCAATTTCCACAAAATTACGCACAGCAGGGTGACGGGATTCCACCATGCAAAAGCTGATGTAAATAGGAATTGTGTGGGTGAATTTTATAGAAAGTAAAGCAGAGGAAATAAAGTTGTAATAGTTGCTTTGGAAGGCTTTTATTATCTTTAGACAGCAAAAATAGTTGTTGTTAGAGTTTGTGGCTCAAGCTGAACCAAATCCCTTTTGCACCATTTGACCAGAGTGGTAGGAGTGAGAAAAGGAGAGGACAGAATAACCTCTAAAGGCATTTTCTTTGAATGTGGCTACCAGAGAATGTATGACTCACTAACAATAAGACTATAGAAAATACAACATTTGAATTCATTTCCCTAAAACTAAATTGGTTGTGTTCACGTTTGTTCCTAAATCGTATTTTTAAGCATTACTGCTTCATCAACAAAATTAAGTCATTTATACTACACAGAGAGAAAAACATGTATGTATGGATGAAATAAAAGTAAAACTACATACTAATCTATTATAATGACCAATGCATATGTGCATCCACAAAGTGATAGATTAAGGTCTAATAAATAGTTGCAGTTTCTTCTGATGAAGTTTAAAATGGTTCCAGGTCTTATTAAACTCTCTCATGTTCTTCTTCAGGCCATAAATTACTTCTTCATATGAAGACGTGACTGTAAAATTCATATAGACATTCTAACGCTCCCAAGATGAATGCAACAGCAGCAGTGTCATAAAATATATTCATTACTTATATTTGCTGTTGGTTATTTCTAGGAAGTAGTAATCTAATGTTTACTAGCTTTTTTGCAACTCCACATATAACTGAAGGTGAAAGTCTAATTTTTTTTTTCACTGGGGGGCAGGAGTTTTTAGCAAGAAAATATTCCTAAACTCACACGTGTATATTTTAAATTTGTTCTATTGAGACAGTTGCATGCATTGAAAATTAAAATTATTTTGCAGCTAGATGCAGGAAAAATGTATTGCCTCAAGCTCAGAAAGTCTGAATGTAGAACTTTGTTCACGACTTTTGGTCTGCACTCTTTGGTCACATGCAAGGAAAGACTTGGGGGAGAAAGATACAGCTCTTCAGTTTGGAAGGAAGCAGAATTCTGTGGCTTTCTGTTGTGAGGAAAGAGAAAGAATGTGACCAGTTCATGTGAATAATCCTGTATTGACTCTAAATATCAGCACAGAAATCAAGGGGCAAGTGGGTAAGGAAAAAGAAATAATAGAGGCTTGTCAAATTATTTTCTGTTGTTGCGGAAAACTATTGTTGTTATGTGTAAGTTGTTAAGTGTTCACACTAAAGCAGATTCTAAGTTCATAGAGCATGTATACACCATCTCAAGCAAAGATTGAATATCTCTGAAATGACATTGTTACATATCTCCTGATTTGATTTTTTTTTTTTCATGTGAGGTACTTTTAAGCCCAGTTTTCACCAGCATGGCAATCAGAACCACGCTTAGCAAGCTGTGATTTTCTGTTTGTATGTGCTTTTCTGACAGCAGGGACTGGCATTATACAGGCCCTGGGTAAGAGGTGGTGTTCACCAGCTGCCCAAATTTTGTGGAGGACAAGCAGGGAGATGCTGTAACTTGCTGACTGAGAACAGCACTATATATCTCACAGAAGGACTTCAGACTTCACATGCTTTGCAGAAAGATAGAGAATTGTGCTCACAATTAGGGTAGCTTTGAGGATTTCTCCTGTCATCTGCTTATGTATCCTCAGGACTTTGGGTATGTAAGCTCTGCAGGCCAGGCCTCTCTGCATGCTGGTCTCATGAAATAATATTTCCTTACGTGTAGGTCTTCAGTAGCAAAGAGACTTATTAAATCAACCTTTTATTCATGTTTATTCTGCATATCTTTTATAGAGGAGAAGTAGGTCCACCAAGCTGATTAGTGAGACAGAGCACCTCTCTTGTGAGGAAAGGCTAAGAGAATTGGGATTATTCAGCCTGGAAAAGAAAAGGCTTCAGGGTGATCTAAGTGTGTCCCTCTGGTACCTGAAGGGAGGCTGCAAGAAGGATAGAGGGAGCATTTAGTGACAGAGCAAGGGGGAATGGCTTCAGAGTGACAGAGGGCAGGTTTAGATTACATATTAAGAAAAAATTCTTCACTGTGAGATCAGTGAGTCAGTTGAACAGATGACCCAGAGATGTTGTGGATTCCTCATCCCTGGAAATGTTCAAGGCCGGGTTGGATGGGGCTCTTAGCAGTCTGGTCTAGTGGAAGGTGTCCCTGCCCACAGCAGGGGAATTAAAGGATCTTTAAGGTCCCTTCCAACCCAAATCACTCTGTGATTCTGTAATGTAGGTATGTTAGACATGGCTGGTCAGACCCATGAGAATAATTTATTTGACTGAATTTGTGTTAAGAAACTCTTTCACAGAAAAAATAAATTCTTTACAGGTAGGACCGTTCTAATTTCCTTGTTCCTGAGTCAATGGTACTTGAATCAGAGCCCTTTTCTCATTCTAAAATGAGACAAGGAATAGGTACAGACATTGCATTTATATGTTTGAGAGCTTACGTGACATAGCTGAGGATCTGGTAGGAAGCCTGTGAAAAAGACAATACTCCTTGTAATCCTTTTCAAAATTCCTTGAAGTACTGATTTCATCTTACTCTGCTTTGTTCTAGTGTCATTTAACACTTAGCTTTTTTTCATAGGCAATTGCTTCTCTAAACCACTGCTATATACATGAAACTACCAGATTTATGACAGGATTCCAACAGTTTTAGCATTCAGAAACTGTGTTTTAATACAAATGATTCTTCCTGAATACAGTGGCAAAGCAAGATGTTTGTTTTTCATGGCTTGGAGCAAACTGAGAAACTAATACTGGCAAAAAAGGAAACTGTGCTAGGGCTTACATGGAAAAAAAAAAAGAGGTATGGGAAGATTTCAGGAAAACAAAAACGGCATAACTTACTGCTTAATGGAGATCTGTCTGGAGGAAATGGTCTGATTTTTATCAAGTTGACCCATCTTCTTGAAAACAGTCCACACTGTTGTGTAAGCTAAGGTTGTCATGGATAAGAATATCTGTGAAAGATCCAAGAAAGAACTTCTGATTCATACCCTTATGTCAAAGGAAACAGCAGCTTTTAATTGAGCATACAAAATTACTTCCCCTGAATTTCAGACCACTATTTCTTCTCACAAAGCAGCAGAACCTGTGGGGTGTGCAGGGAGCACCCCACCCCATCCAACCCCTCTCTGGGAGCAGGGTCACCTATAGCAGGGCACTCAGGGCTCTGTCCAGTTGGGGCCTGGATATCCCCAAGGATGGGACTCAACTTGGGAATCACTCTGTGCTTGACCACTCTGAGTAGAAAAGATTTTTCCTTGTTTAGACATTTATGCCCATTGCCTCCTATCCTGTCAGTGGACACCACTGAGAAGAGCCCAGTTCTGTCTTCTTGCTGGGATCCCTCTGAGCCTTGCTTTGACCAGCCTAAATGGTCTGAGATATCCCCTCATGGGACAGGTACTTTAAACCCTTAACAATCTTCATGGTACTTTGCTGGACTCTGTGTCCAAGGCTAGCCCAGTTTTACTACTTCTAATGTAAATTAAGCTCCAGGCATAACTTACGTTGCTGCTTGCACCAATTGGGGCTTCATTTCAGAACCTGAAGTATTTTTATATGTTTGTTGCTGCTTTCCTATGTGTAGCAATGCTTTACAGAGCAAGTGTCTGGCTTGTATTAGCAAACCCTGAGCTGCTGGTTTCCAACATTCCCAAAAACCTGCGTGTACAGACTTCGTCACCTCAGAGCTGTTTCAGGGAAGTGACAACCTTTATAAACCCACTTATGGCTCTGTATTGTACAGAGTGCCTTAGTCAAGAAGGGTTTGAGTAAGCAAAACAAGGCTTGCTCTGAACTCACACCAGAACAGTGCTGTTCCAGCCACTGTGCACAATTACTGGCATCAACACCACCCACAAGACAACTGCCTGGCCCTCAACATGAGCAAAGACACTTCCAATCATTTCAGTAGCCTCTGTGGTCTCAGAACAAATTGAAGTCCAACACAGACATTTCTCTATGGACTTTCTACAGACACCTTGAATAAACTAGGAGTACATTTCATTTCACCTATTTTTAACTTCTGTTAAATACCTAGGAGTGTACTTCTCTCACTGAATTTCTGATCCTTTAAAATTAAATTACCCTCAGTTTGTGAACCAGATTCAAAACAAAAGACATTGTGAAGCTGAATATTCTTACCTTGCCCTGGTTTTCCTGATTAAGCACTATTAGGATGAATGCCTTCCCTCATGTGAATTATTTCCTTGAGATATTCCCTGTTGGACTGCCCTTCAGTTATCTCTAAAAGCTGCAAAGTGATTTGTTAATGTGTTTTTGTGTTTCAGAGCTTGGAAAGTATTGTTTCAAATATAACCAGGGCCCTGCCCATGAATACATCAAAACTTTTCCCCTAGCAACTAATCTTAAAATGTAATGAAAGACTAATGGTACAAAAAACTTCCTCCCCCCCCAAAAAAAAATAAAAAAGCCAGATTTGTTAGATTTGTTTTATAAAAAGAAAATCAATATGAGAATATTCAAAATTAGAATAAAAAGTCATTTTATAGAGTACAAAAGTAAAAGTCTTGCCAACCAGGATCTTAATGCCCAGACAGCATAATACCTGACTGAAGAATTGTGATTCACATTTAACCATACAACAGTGAGGTCCTTTGTCTGCTGTTTGGGCTGTCTCAAAGATCTAGACTCAGTTATATATGTGTGTATGCCATGCACAGAGGCAAGTCTCTCTACTTTTCCAACACATCCCTAATTTATGTCTTTCATGTCACAAATCCTACAGTGAATTTCCAGTCCATACCTTCCCTGTATGTGTAATTAATACAACTGCTTAAGTACACAGTCATGCAATCCTTTGTATATTAAGTTATAGTGCAGGCATTTAAAACAACGTCAATGACAGGTAAATACTAAACCATTTTCCCTTTCAGGAGGATACAAAAAGTGGACACTAATTGCTATTAAGGTGATATTAAATCTGCTTATACTGAGATTTTCCAGTATAAGTTTTTATATTTACTCATCTGAGGTTTTCCAGTTTTATCACAGAGGACACTTAGTCTAAGGATAAAAGCTAGGTAGTGCTCAGAACTAGCCTTCTAAGTAGCACTGTAACTGTAACAGGATAAATTTAGAAGTTGTACTGTTTAATTAAACACTGTGGCTTAATATCCCCCAAGTATATACCCAGCTTAGGATCTCTGAACTGCATGCTAGCCTACCTCTTTGTGTAAACTTCTAGGTAGAAAACTCTTTCCTCTATTTTTTTTTATATACAAATACATAGATACAGCCTTCTACCTCACTCTTGAGACCCACGTGGAAATCCTACACATAAAAATTCTTCTGTCACTGTTTGTACTCTTTTTGCCATCATTGATGTAACCCCTTTTCAGAGGGGAACATGCACCACGAGGAGCAGCAATAGCTGCTGTGGCACTTTTACTCAGATTCTCAGAACAGCCAATGCTCTTCTGTGCTTATCACAGCGTGGTTATATAGTTCAGAGTTTAAAGATCCAGCCTATCCCAAATAAATCATAAAGATGAAATTTGATCAGCTGAGGCCCAGTCATCATTATCACCCTGAAGTAATGTCTCTGTAGACTGAAAACTAAGACTGGCAGACTGCAATAATTTTTTGTTTTGGATGTAATTTGAGTTAGTCTTAGGGGTTTTTTAACTCGTTAATATGGGACAGAACTTTTGACTAGAGACAGTTCTTTGATAAGTGTAAATCTTTTCTATCATGAGGAAAAATCCATAACTTGAGTGATTGTTTCTGTTTTGCCTTCTGCTACAGGGGCACTCAAACCAAAGAAGTACCATCTCAGACATAGTCTGTGTCTGAGACAATGCCTACATTTAAAATTGCAGAAAAATCCAGAAAACCTTAATGCTGGCTTCAGTGCATAAGTTGTGGAAAGTCCTGTTGCCTGCTTCCAAGCAATAGAGATGACCTGGATAATTTACAAAAACCTTTCTTAAAAGTTATTGGTAACATTGGATTATGTCCCTTGAATAGGAGGACCTGTAGGTTTAGCTCAGTGCAGTGGTTTTGCACATATAGTACTTTTAAATAAGACACAGGTTATCATAGAAGAGCAGTTTGATCTTTTTCCCTATTAACAGAATGAATATTGGGGGGGGCTCTATTTTTATTGTGCTTTTAGAACTATTTAATTTATGTAAGAATACAATTAAATGTGATGATATAATGCAAGCAAGTACTGGAAAGCAAGCCTCTTAATTGTCTTTTTATATAATATTTTTATAAATAAAAGCAGTTTGTCCAAATCTAAGAAATTCAGAATAACACAAAATTGTTTAAAAAAAGGTGAGAGCTTCCTTTGTTCTGCAGAATGCCTTGCTTGATTCTGTAAGCTTAGCAAAAGCCTGAGGGATTAAAATCTCTTCTGTTTAGTTCTGCTTGGTGTAGTAGTTCTTAGGGTACTTCTCAGAAACCTCTCAGTGGGCTTAGCTACACAATGAAAAGCTTGAAGACAAAAGAGTCATGAATCTTCAATTGTTCCCCCTAAGTCTCCTTTTTGTATCATTTTTCTTCCTAAGATTATGAATAAAGTAAAATCTTAAATTACCAATGTATATCAGACTTTAGAACAGCAGATTTTTCAGCACCAAGCATAAGACAAATAGATGAAACTTTAATACAACATCTATATAATCAAGCAGCTAATAATAATAATCTTCTGAGGTTAAGTTGGAATATTTTCAGTAAAATCACTAGAAAAGTTGTACACCTGTGTGTGGTAAAATGCTGATTAAAATAGTCATAATTTCCTAAAGGGATTTAAAAATAATAAAAAAAAATCCTGAGTTGCACAGTTAGTTAAAAAAAATATATCACTGGTTCTGATCTTTTGATCTTCACATCACAAAACTATCCAATATTCTACCTTCCAGTGTGTAAAGCTTAATATACAGAATGTTGCTTAATACTACCCAAAATAAAATGCTTGTTAGTGAGGGTTGAATTAAAAGAGTAGATTGTTCTCTGATTTAATTCAGAAAATCTCTGGGCTAAATAAAGGTTTATCTTGGCCTTTTCTCTGGTAACTTTTCTTCTAGGAACACTCCTAGCAGATTGAAAGCACAAAATATGAAGCTCATCTTTGTAAATTCCTTGCAAAGTTACTGCAAATAAGAGCTAAATATTATTCCCAGTACAACAGGAATGTAACCAGGAGTTGTGGGTACATCAAACTAGCAGAGCATCCTTGCCTTTGGTCAATTTACCTTCTTTCCCACATATTTGCCAGTGTGCAGAACTCAAAGACTCCAGGTCTCTTAGATCCTGTGGTGGATGTTTGCTGTCAAATAAATACAACCTGATGGTGTCGATGGCTACAACAGGGGTGATCTGGAGCAGGTATTACACATTGAGCCTGGACACAAGGCTCACACAGGCATGAGGAGAAAAGAGAAACAGGAGGCCCAGAGGAGAGTTCACACAGGTCCAAGGCCAGCAGCTTACAAACTAGATTTAAGGAAACTCAGAGTTATAACAGTAAATATTAAAACATTTAACAGAATTTTTGAAAGAAAAATAGATTTTTCTGACTCTAGGGTATGAGTTATGACTACTGGATGTTCTGACCAAGAAAAGGCAAGAAGAGCAATTTCTGGAAAAAAAAGTTCTTTGTTTTTGCCAGAAGTTTATTCAGTGAGACCCATGGCTACCTCTCCCAAACAGAGGGTTTTCTGTGGTGTCAGATTTGGAACACGGTAGAGATTTTGGTTGTCAGCCTGCTGCTGGACAGGGAGAGTAGCTAAAGGAATTTAAAGGAATAAATAATCTTCTTTATTCCCATAAGACTGACATCTTTTATAAATGGCAGTCATGTTTTGTGATATATCTAAATAATACCTAACATACTCTGGGTTCTACACTAATAAACGTACGTAACATGGCATGAGTATATAAGGACTTTTTTCTTACAGTGCTGCTTCAGAAAAAAGCCTAACCCAGTATCTTGTGACCTAAATACAACTGTAGTTAGGAAAGTCTTCTAGAAAGTAGTTTTCCAAATGAACACTGATTCTAGATCCAAGTCACACTAAGATGTGCTGTTTAAAGACAAGCGTAATTCTGCAAGTTAATGTTGTGATTTGAGTGCTTCAGTGAGCGTTTACAACCTGCTTTTGCCAAAGAGCATCTAATTTTTGAGACAAACAGAAATCAATGAAAAGAGCGACCTCCACCTTCCCGAAATGGATTAACATGCAGAGATTAAAAGCCTCCTCTCCCTGGAATTTGACTTGCTCCAGGTTTCATTTTCTGTGTGTGCCTTCCGTCCTATCGCCTGTGCCACGCAAAAAGCAATAACTGGCTTTGACATTATCTCCACCACTTATATTTCTCCAAAATTACATTCCACTTCTGGGTGTTTTTTCCCAGACTTTATCAATTAGGTTGTTCTTTTAACCTTTCATTCCTTCTTCACTTCTTCCATCTCTGATTCCATTTGGTGTATCACAGTGTTTGCTGATCATTTCCTGGTAAAATACTGTGGTGATTTTTAAATTTATATTGAGAGGACTGCAGACCTCCCCCAGACTGTACTATCTGCTAAGTGACAACATGCCTGAGGATGTTTATATACTGACTTTGGAATGTTCAATTTTATATTTTCTTTTTATTTTAATGTCGAACAGATTGATCAGAAAGCTTCAGTTTTACTTCTGTCAATTTTATCTTCCCCAGAAGTCACCAAACAATTAAACCAAGAATTTAGAATAAGTGAAATATTATCTCACCTGAGGGTAAAAACATCTTTTCTTTTCTTCATTAGATGCACTGTAGATAAGAAAGTTTCTGATTCTGAACAGCCATGATCTCCATAGTAATGAGAAAGATACTTTGCAAGGACTATTTTATTTATTTCCAGATATTTCAGTTTTGTATAAATGTGAGAGAAATTATTTCTGTTTACATAGAAAAAAGATCTTAAGATCTTAACTGCAAAATTGCCACCTTAGAGTTATTGTAATTAGTGCTTCCCACACTATATTCCTGCCATCCTGTCATGGCCATTTGACAAATGCTGCTGATTTGGAAGCTTGGATAAAGAAATGTTGCTTTAAACTTTTAAAGTAGGAGTTTAGCAGTTGTATCATCCCACGGTTATTGGGAATCCATATATAATTTAGATACAATATATCTAAAACATGCAAGGCTCCGTTTTTAACATTTCTAAGAATGCTTATTCCAAGTAATTTAAATACCCTATTGTGCAATAGGGATCACTATTTAATCGTAGAAAGGTCAGAGAGGTCCAGAAACAGCACTTAATGATTCATTATGTGGAAGAAGTAGGTAGAGCTGCAAATGATCATTCGTCTCTTAGGACTAAATCAACGATCCCTCTACAGGTATAGGGGCTCTTTGTTTGTTTGTTTGCACTGAGCAGCAGTCATGAAGGCACAGCACTTACACACTGAAACCAAATGCTGTTTTCCACTTGCTGATGCTCACGTTGGCTGCATCTCCCTCCCATGTGCAGCAGCAGCCTCTGGGTGTCAAATATGTATTTTCAGTTCATGCTGCCGTGGTGAATCAGAGAGGGACAACTGAGCTCTTGACATTTTTGAAAAAACACCGAATTTCATTTGTAAGAACTGACTGAGAAACTTTTTCTTTGTTGACATGAATATTCTCTTTTCTTTGCGTGCACTGTTGGAAATTAGAACAACAAAATAGTATTCCTGTTATGAACAAGACCCACCATAAACTCTTGTGCCCCACCAAGCAAAGACCCCACCAGAGTACAGTGAAAAGAGAGGAAAAGACAAGACTTGTATCCCAACTGTGCTTTTGTGTGTTTAAGGGCTGCGTATGGGTAGTTCATAGAAAGAAGAAATGAGGGAGTATTTCACTTATGCTGATATAAACATGTTCATATACATAAATATATACCTATATATGATGCATAAAACATCTGATTTTCTTTTTTGGGTCATTAGAAAGACAGATGTTAAATGGCTGGGAATTGACTCAGTTGGGTGCAATAGGGTTTGTTTTCCCTGGATTTCCTTAAATTCAGAAGATATATTTTCAACTGCTGTTTTCTTTCTCCTACAAAGAGACTTAAGCTAACTGTCCTTCTAGCTAGTTCATGACCGGTTAACTCAGAATGCCTTTTGAAGTTTGTGAGTGAAGTTTTATGAACAGCAACAGGATAAAAGAAAAAGGAAAATTATTCTCTTGAAGGTGGTGTTAAGTGTTGCTTATGAAACAGCAGTATCTGTTAAAAATTAATAGAAAGGAATACCAGGTAGGATTAAAGCAGTTTTGATTATTTTCTTAGAATGATTATTAGTAGAAATTGATTTGAGATATTAACTCAGCTTTTACTATCTTGCTTGCTGTAAAGTAAATTATTCTGGCCTTAATTGTGTCTTGCCGTGTTTGATATTGACATAGTCGTGGCCAGACTTGGTCAATAATCACAGCTGATTATCATCACTAAAAATAGCTATACATTGTTAACTCATTGAGTAAATAAATCACTGAGCAGTGTCTTGGTGAAATTTTATTACAAAGTGAAAGTCAAATGAAGTTAGAAAGAAAGGTGGCGTAAATGAACATAAACTATGTACTATGTAACTGAAAGATGTTTTAGGGAAAGTGGTCAGTGTGAGAGTACTGGGCTTCAAACTGTAATAACAATGACAACAAATAATAATATTGTTATTTCATGTAATATCTAAAAGCATTCGGTTTTTATCTTAATGGAAAAATGTTCTTCTTAACCTTCCCTAAAACGACACCTGTAACAGCAGCCATTGGACAAGGAAGGTATTAGGATGTAGAGGGTAACAACCTCACAATAAGAAGTGTTTTATTAATTCTAATCATAAAAACGTGTTAATCTTGTATCTCAATTTCTGCTGGATAAAGCCCTATAAATATACATGTAGTCTCTGTAATAGGTTTATAGTGAATACTGGAGTTGTTTAGCAAGGCCATAGGTGTATTCCAGCCTCCACTGGCTGTTGCAGTGTACTCAGCTGACCTAATTTCAGGTATTTGGAATGTGAATGTATAAATCTGGGCAAGTTCCTTAGACCCTGCTTGTGTGAACGTAAAGAAATATGCCTCTAGAATATTGTCTGCTTTGTGCTGGTGCTGTCACCTAAAAAAAGGCATTGAATCATGTTTTGGAACATGCTATTTCTTGCCATAAGAGAGGGTGTTTAGTAGACTGTGTTATAGATGTTTACGTATTTAACGTGACAAAAATTTCACTCAATTTTCTGTGTCAACAAGTAAGAGGAATCCTAATAACCTAATTCCTCTGCCTTTAAAAGAACACTTTTCTAATTAAGCAATGTCCATAAAGTGAGAAAAGATCTAGGGGGAAGAAAAATTAAAATCCAAATTTTAATCAAACACCGAAAATTGTTCACAGGGTCTGTGGAGTCTCCATCCTTGGAGATACTCAGAAGCTGTCTAGACATGGTCCTGAGAAACCCACTTCAGGTGGCACTCCTCTAGTAGGGGAGCTGGATGAGATGACCTCCAGAGGTCCGTTCTAACCTCAACCATTCTATGATTTTGTGATATTTTAATGAATATACTGCTAATGTTTGAATGTTTGAATGATTTAGTGATAGTTCAGAAAGTACCTCTCACCAGTAAGGCTTGTTCTACCTGTCTCAAATAATTCTGCTGCAAGAACTGGCTCACCAATACATACCCTCATGTAAAAGCCACAGCAGCTCTTTCCAATGAACAGATGACACTTTCAGGAAGCTCTGATTAAGACATCTCATCAGCATTAAGTCTGTATATATTCCAGATATTT
This sequence comes from Corapipo altera, assembly GCF_003945725.1. Lineage (NCBI taxonomy): Eukaryota > Metazoa > Chordata > Aves > Passeriformes > Pipridae > Corapipo > Corapipo altera. The sequence goes on from NW_020884877.1 coordinate 4,712,495, forward strand.
AATCCAACAAATTGCTCTGAAAATTAGGTGTGTGAGGTTTCTGGTGCTTTTCGGTTTTGTACTAAACTGTATTTGTTTCTTTCCTCCTTTACTCTCTCTGCCTCTTTTTGCTAAATACAGAAGGGATGAAGCAAAAAAACCCCAAATAAACAAAAAAGTTTTTAAAGAGTTTTCCAGGGAAATCAAAGCTCTGTCATATGTTACACTTGGATGCATAACCTTCAATGCAATGTTTAGTCTGAGATAATTATATTTATGCTTTTATGTAGAGGCACTGAACCTTGAAGTATAAGAATATGAGCATAAAGAAAATTTGCTTTGGTACTTTCATTTCCTATTTGAGTTAATTCTTAAAGAATAAACTGTTCTTTATGATTTGAGCACTCAGTTGGATCTGAGTTGCCTGAAAGAACTGATAATTCACATGCTGTTTTCCCTCTTCTCTAGATTAATGTGAGTGTTATGACATAAGAGTCATGTTCACATTAGTCCATTTCTTCTCTGCTTAAAAGCAGACCTGCAAAACTCTAAATAGTTGCCCCAGTCAGAAGAAGACTGCCAGTGGAATGAGAAGGATGGCTTTCCACAGCCATCCCTAGATATCCAAACTGCATATCTTGAGTGCACCTCTTCAAGAACTCCCTGCTCAGGTCACTGCTGCATGATTCCTGTCATGTAGTTGCTCCATTAATCACATTTTTCTTCCTCCCATGCTGTATCGAGGTGTTGGGTGGGGTTCTTTGGTTTGTTTTTGTTTTATTACTTCATATGACATTAATAATCACAGAATTGTAAAGATGAAACGAACATCGAGTTGAACTCAAAAGCCAAACTCTGTAAAGCATTGACTATAACACTCAAAGTGACAAACCATCATTTTCAAGTTATCACAGGGTACATCCATGGTACTTATTACAATCCACATGTTACACAGTCACGTCTAGGAATAGATTCTAACACTCCCCAGGTTATTTTAGGCATGTAAGTGGATGGTAGGATTTATCATGCCTCAACAGACCTTTTTTTTTTTTTAATTCTAGCATTTCAGCAAACACTTAGGTCAGGCTTCACTTTAAACTTGTTTGTATTAGGTAGATACATTATTATGTTATTACTTCCCTTTCCTGAATGTAATTATTTTCCATAAATGAATCTTGTCTTGAAAGACAAAATGATTTGGGTAATATAGCTTGGGGAGAGAGCCTACTTAGGTTTTCCATGTGCCATTACTAAAGATATGATATTCATTTAAAAAATGCCTTCATACCCCGAGGAAGTTCAAGAATCAGATTAAGGGATAATGGATCATTATCAGGACTATATAAACAGCTTTTGTATTGATTAATCCATGTTACAACTCTTTAAAAGAGCTAATAATTTTAGCGCCAAAAAAAGAAGAGATTGCAGTTTGCAGTGAGGAAATGGCTGTAATTGCCATTCGGGTAGCGGGTGAGAGATGATTATTAGGCATCATCCATTATTATGATCCAGCAGTGAAGCTGCTGACCACAGAGGCCATTATTATACAGACAAACACGAAACTGCAGAGCACGTGCTGCTCTCTGATACCCACTCAACGAGCTAAAATAACAATGAAAAAGGGGATTGCTATTCAGTGTGCATTTCGGTATGGATTTACCTATTTCTGAGCATTCTCCATGTCTATTGACCATCTCTAATCACAACGTACATAAACTAAGCAGGGGTATTATTTCAGAGCAGGGGTATTATTTCAGAATGTTCTGTTTATGGTGTGATTTTGTAATAATGCAAGACCCTTTTCCAAAATCAAAATTTATAGACATAAACAATAAAAATCTTTCCTTGCTGGCAGATCTGACTTCTACAGACACTTGTGAGGAAACACGACATTTTGGTTCTATAAAACTTGTTTCTTTTTGTAAGACAGAGTTAACTTTGGCATCTTTGTACTTTCATGTCCTCATCAGGCACAGAATGTTCTTGACCTCTGTTACCATGAAGAGAGGAACTTGATTAGAATTATTACTCCTCTGTGTTTAAGACCTATGTAAGACCTTCCTTTATAACCAGAAGCCATTAACAGATAATCTCTATTTTGTCTGTAATTAAGGAAAGAGAATCAGTTCTTTAAAAAGTTAATTTTTGAATCAAGTTTCAAGTGGATAGCTCAAAGCCTTTTAATCTCATAAATCATCATAACACCATTTGTAGAAGAGTAAAGTCAAAGGAGCACATATCTGCCACAGCTGTTAACTTTTAACATTTAAATGTTAATAATATTAAAAGTATTGTCTCATTTCTTTATTCTAACACAAATACGCAAAAGGCAGTTTGAAAGGTTTGTGTTAAGCCTTGAGTCACCTATTTGTAACTGAATTCCTTATGGTAAATGGTAGCATTAGTGCAATTATTGGCAATTTACAGTTATCAAGCTAAAAGCATTCTTAAGTGGATCTAGCCAGTTCAGAGGTGATGGCTTCTTAAGGCAGCAAAAAGCTACTTGTTTAAACTTTATCCTTCCTTGTAGTCTTGTTCACCCATTTCTAGAGAATGCTTTAAGTGCCCCATAACTTTGAATTCAATTATTTTAAAATTGTTTTTTACAAGTTTCCATAAGGATTGCATTCCATCTTAACATTAATGAGGACTCATAATAAGCAGTTACCTGTAAAACACTTTCAGCTGAGACCTCCTTCTGTCTAAGGCATCTTGACTGTAAATTTTTTGCCTGCAGTTGCTATTGTATGTCAGCCTACAGTGTCCATTATTCTACTTGCATAAGTGTAGAACTGGAATGCATAAGATTTTAAGACATTATTCTATAGCTTCCAGAACAGCCCACTGAACTAAAAGCAATTGTCTAGATGGTGTTGATCAGAACAACCATAAATAAGAAGTGCTTACATATTTGCTGATAGCAAAATGGCCAACATAGAAGTGGTTAAAATTTCTGTTTTGCTAAAAAATACCATCAGTTACTCTCCTTTTTGCACAATGTTTCTCACCTTCCTTTGCAGCTGAAAAATTAGATATTTGGAAAGGGTAAGAAAACTAGTCTGGAGTTTAAACTGAAAAATAGCCTTTTCAAAAACTATATAGTATTTTTGAATAGAGAGCTTATTTTTACATTGTGTCTATTTATGTTGGATTGGAAATTGCAAACGTTTCTGTTTTTATTTTTCCCAGAGACACTTGTAAATGCTATGTTTTCAAAAATGGCACCACAACATAGAGCATTATGATATATCATTGACTAATGGTACTAAAATAACAACAGAGCTAAGTATTCAGCAGTGGAACTCAGGTACAGATGTGACTTAATAGGTAATGTCACTTAAAGGGGATTTTTCATTACGCTTTCTTTTCAGATCTACTTTTAAAAGCTTCATTGCTGTGGGGTTTCTATCACTCTTCCTTCCTTCAACTAGATTATTGCACAAGTGAGACCACTGGCAATTTTTTTCACAGCATTCTCTCTGAATTTATTTTACTTCAATTTTTTGTCATTACTACTAGATTCAGCTGATTTAAATACTTCATTGACCTCCTTTCTATCTTATACTCTCCAAGGACTGCTATTGAAAAGTCACACTACCATTATAACCCTTAAATTACTGCTCAGTACAGCTCTGTTCACTAGTTCTTTTAGTATTTCATTATAAATAAAAATGTTGGTCACCTTTGTTACTCTGCTCTGGACTAAAAACATTTCATTTACTGCTTTCTGAAATGTTAATCCCTGAACTCAGTATTATTTTTAATGCACATTTCCACCAAACTAGATTAAGAATTCATTAGTAAAACCACTTGAAATCACTTTAGTTGCAGAAACACTGGTCTAAGTGTTCTCAGCATTCACTGAAGCCAAAACAAAATCCTTGCTGTCTTGAAATCTGCCACATCAAGCCAATGTCCATGATATAAAGGAAGGCTGAGGCACACAAAAGACGATTGACTTGAACACTTATGACTTAACGTGTATTTATGGTCTTCTAGCATTTAAATAATTTCAGATGTATAAAATTCAGACTGACAACTAATACAGAAACAGAAGGAAAGTTTTAAGATGCAGATTTTAGGAGAGTAATTGTCTGTTGCTTTTTTTCTTATGAATAAACCATCAAATAAAATGAGTAGCATTCCCATTCTATCAGGAAAAAATTTGGTGGAGACTTTCTTGTTATCACAAAAGCAAGTTGGGTTCTGACTTTGATATTACTCTGACTTAAACGTGACAAATTTTTCATTTGAAAACTGTCAGCCATGTACAGCAACCTCCAGCTGAAAGTGAAAGGGGAGAAAGAAAGCAAGAATGCCACTACTTTTTGTTATGCTATTCTTGCTAAAATAAAGTGGCAGATAGTCATAAAACTGGAAGAAAACAAGTTGGTGATGCTTGTATGCAGTCAAGCAGAGCTCTCCTTTCATCTGGATAATGAATCATTCACACATTCACAGTCAGGTTTGTACTTTCTCTGACATGTAGGTTTTAATCAACAGATTGATGTTGTCTTCTGAAAACTGCCTATAATCAAGGCTGTCCTAAGCTGGGGAAACGTACATCAGCACACCACAGCTCCAGAAGTGCTTAGGTTTGTAGGATTCTCTGCTACTTTTAGTGATGAGTAACCTATCAGCCTCCTTTTCCTCCCAGCTCTCCTGCAAATTTTATCCTAGTAACATCTTTATCTTGTTGTTCAGGTTAGATATGTTTAGTCTACAGATGTGGTTCTATGTCACTTGCCTAACAAGTCTTGCTACTTTGCCAGTAGTCCATGACCTGTATTAAAGGGTACTGCTACCTTAATTTTATTGGTCTCGTCAGCACAGAAATTATTCATTGAAGAATATAATTTTATAAAGATGACATATTTCCTCGAGAAACCTCAAGGAAAATAATCCCGAGATAAATAAGCATTTGGAAACATGCACCATGTTTTACTTGGTAAATTCTCTGGTGGGACAGAGGACTTGCCCTACTAGGTGACATTCATTGTTTCTCTCTTGCACTGCATCTGTATTCACGAATGTGACCTGGTGGGTTCCCGCTTGGAAATATCCTACAGTTGCCTCAGGAACTTGACCTCAAGCTGACTTTGACGTGATAATTGCTAGAAAAGAGCCAGACTTGACACAGCGATTTACTTAACTGTATGTTAACATATTTTACTGTATGTTGTTTAAACTAGCACATTGCACTGTTTACAGCACTTCACTAATATATTTGAAAAAGTAATTGGATAGTTCTTACTATGTAAAATTGCTTATATGAGTGTGACAATGTGGTACACCCCTGCTAAGCAGGTTTTAATCAACTCAGCATTGGGTTCATTTGGTTACTAATCTCAGATGTCTATGTTTCATTTTTATATTATAGGGAGGAAGTTTTCATAAATATTGAAGACATACATACTAAGTAAAAGTAATTATTTAGGGCTTGGCAGAGAGTATAAGCAACAGAATGAAAAGCCATATGAGCTGAAATAGATTTCTGTTGTTTTAAAAATAATTCTTTGAGTATAAGCTAGGTTTACAGGAGAATTATGGATTATCAGTATCATGTGAAAGCAATACAGTAAAGTTGTTTACTTGGAGTATATACGTGCTTCAAAAGTCACCTTGTATAAAAAAGATGAGCTTTAATTACAATAAAACATCTGTTCCTCTTATAAAATGGAAGTAAGCTTTTAAAAAATCATGGGGTTTTTTTCCTCCTACATTCTTTCTATATGCTTACAACCTGAAAAATACATGTTTTCAGAAACTTCATTATTGGCACAATCCATCCCCTCTGTGGGGTTTAGATGAGGGGTTGGTGTGTGATGGGACTTTGCTGGCTGGGACCCTGGGCTGAGGGGAGCCTGGCAACCCCTGGATTGCAGGGCTGGGACCCTGGTGGTGCTACTTTAGGTCAGCCTGTCCATGATCATTCTCCTCAGTTCCTCTTGTCAAATTTAAAAGCAAAATGAAAACTGCTGGAAAAGAAGTGAGAAAAAAAAATAACGTATATTCTCTACTCTGTGTGCAGAAAAATTTTGCGCTGTTCTGATCAGTAACAAGGAAGATATTTAGAACACAAGTTTGTTTTAATGCAAGAAAAGAGTTTAATTTAGTATGACCTTTTTATTTGGTTTTGTTTTGTTTATTCCTCAGGGTACTTTCCTGCAGCCAGCGGGGACACAGTACTTCCTTCCTGTCCCAAGCATCCTGAGGCAGAGGCTGATCTCCCACAGGGTGAGTCACAGCTTGAACAGCCTTTTCTGGGGAGTTTTTCCCTCTTTTCTGAGGGCACTGCTGCCACTTTGACAGTTTTGCTGCCTTTGCCTTTTGCTCTTTTCTTGACTTGAAGATTTTTTTCATCTGGCATCATGGTAATTAAAGGCAAGCGAGTCAAGTCTTACCTGGGATGAGAGAAGATGAGAGCATAGGAAAAAGAGGCTCAGACGTAACTCTTTTCTTTATTCTCATCTATCAAAGGAGAAATTGCCATATGTTTTCTACTCTTTTGCTGCTTGTTACATCGTAAATGTGACATCGATTAATTGCATGTTACATTCGAAAAGTTTTTCAGTTTTATAAAGTGATGCGTATTTTCTCCTACGTCTCCTTTACAATGTTACTTTCTGACTTTGTAATTGCAGACTTGGATTTTTAAAATGTTTTTACATGAAATCTGGACTGAATATTTTTGCCTGAAAGGTATATAGGAGACATATCATGCATGACAAGTATATTAACTATATTTGATCCCACTAATGGAAGTTGAAGTTTCTCCATTAAAGTTAATGGAAACGTAATGGTTTATGCCAGCTGTGAAGATCTGTTTGGTTATATTTGCTATAGGAAAACCATTTGTTTGGTGGAATGACAAGGTTCTTTTTTCTGCATAACTTAAAAGCATTTATTAGACTTGCTATTAATTCTTACTCTGTAAATGCTTATATTTGGAGGACTATTTGTAGTGAGGCTGCTTCGTGACTACAGAGAGACTGCTCTTTCTAGAGACTTGTGGTTTGGTATCTATGGTATAGATCTACAATCACTCCAGTATTCCTCCAGTTTATCAAGAGATGATGGAGAGTGTCAGGCTCAGGGTCAGTAATTTAATGTGTGCACAGGGAGTGGTGGTGCTGGAAGGAGCTACAAAACACTGGGTTGGATTTGGTCACTTTGAGAGGAGGTATCAGCAGACACAAGCCTGCTTTTGTTCCAGAACAGCTATTGTTTGGTTTTGATGGAGATTTGACATTTTCCTGGGAATTCTAACGTGTTGTCAGCATCCATACCTGTAAAGAACCACAACTTCAGCTGAACAAAGCAGTCCTTGGCTGTGTTGAATGTAGTACTTTGCAAGGGCCTGCTCCTCACAGCTTAAGCCATCCCTAGTTAAGGTTTCCAGGTGAAAGTGTTTGCCTTCTTTATTACTTTTCTTTCATAGTTAAACCCATTACTGCTAAAATTTCACAAAATAGCACTTCTGTCCAGGGTTCTGCCCTGTACAAAGGAACAGTATGTGTTTTGCTGTCCATGCTGTTTTAACATTTGATCTTTCATTTCTGCCTTTATAGTGTGGTGTGACCTCTCTTCTGTGCTATATTGTGTCTGTCCTTGTGGATGCCTTTCCTTTCACTTTGGCAATATTTCACTTTAATTTCTTCTCAGACCATATCTAGTCTACTGCTTATTTTCAGTGGAATTCAGGTTTCTTATCTGCAGGCCAAGCATGATTCAAACTATAAATTTCATTTCTCTCAGTATTTTCTGCTAAGCTGCTGAATTTTGAGAATTACTTTTTGCTCTGACTTTCCACAGTTTTAATTTTTAGCCTTTTGAAGAAATGATCTCAATGTTCAGACAAGCAAATTGCTAAGTGTTTTCAAGCTTCAATTGAATCTATTGTAACTAACCTCATTATTTGATAAAACTGAGTTAGAAAAGTAGATTCTGTCAAGTGTGGAGTATACAAACCCCATCTTTATTTATGTATGGAGAAAAATTACTGCCTGTTCAGAAAATTTAAAGCACTTTAAACTGGTTCTATGGTTCTTTAACAGTGATTCTTCTAGTGCTTCGCATTTCTTCTCAAGTTGTGGCATTTTTTTTCTTAAGCACAGAAGGTTAGTTAAAGATCAGATATACTTTCTGTGCGAGAGAGATGAATACTAGTTTCCTCAGGATTCTTTTGCTTAATTATTTTTGCATATTAATATCAAAAAGCACAAACTGGTCTTAGCTGTTGGCTTTCTTAAATTTTGAATTACAATCTGTGCAAAAGGGGTTATCTTTTCTGGTTGACTAATCTTAAAAGTCAATAAAATTACACTGTAGGTGTTATGAAATAATTTAATTATTGGAAAAATGATGGCACTTTAAAATAAGAAATCTGGTAAAGCTTAGGCTTTATTAATGTATAAGTACCAACAGAGGACTCGACGCTGGGGTGAATGTGCTTTTTTGATATACACAGAGAGACCTGGTAGTGAGAAAGGGTCACTGAGTTGTGTTTACAGAGGTATAGCTGTTCTTTTCACAACACACTGAAGAGTTCTCAGAGACCATAAGTCATTATATCTTAAACAGGTATTCTATCAAATGCTTTTAAAAAAAATAAACAGTTCACTGAAGTCTGGACTTAGAAAATGTTGTTACAAGGACAGCTCTTTAAATGTATATGTTTAGTATATGCACTTGTGTATACCTGCAAAGTCACTCTATATGGAAATTTGAAGGGAAACATTTATTTTGGTAGTTGGCAAATATTATTCCACTGATCTTTACTTTCAATCAAGAAAAAACACAGGTTTACATGTGGAGTAAAAAGCCTGTGCTGCTAAGATAGGAACAAGTGTTTGGTTTTATGATTTCCCACCACCTTAAGCTTCCTCTGATGGTCTCATTTTCGACTTGAGTGAATCAATTATCAGTGGTCTTTCCACATTCTTTTTTTGTCTGCAGAGGCAAGTCATCTTGCTAAGGAACAAATATATTTCTTTGGGATTAAAGTTTTACCTGTATCATGAAAGTACAATAAAAAAATCTTTAAATACTCCATAGCAATTATCACAGACATTTTTTATTATGATCCACTAAATAAACAGGAACAGGAGAGAAATTTACCAATGCCCTTGTACCAGTGTTTTCTTTTCCAGTGAAAATACATAATTGAAAAAATATACTAAATTTTGAAATATTTTTTTGCTTTTCACACAGTGAATTTTTAGTTTCCTTTTTTATTTCAAGGAGCAATTGAAGGTGGGAAGGTTACAAAAGACTTTTTTAAAAGTATTTCAGATCTATAAATAATGGCTTAGGTGAATCTGTGTGACCAGGGTGCTTTGTAGCATAGCCTGCTATGTAATCTGCCTAGTGTGTTATACACGTGCTCTTTAGCCAAGATGTGAGTTTAAACTAAATCACAGATTTAGTTTTCAGAGCACAACTAACATGAATTCTGCATAAAATATGTTTTGATTTAACTAACATAGTAATAGTATGGATGCTAAGGCCTTTGAAATGAAACATATTTCTTTATATTAAACATGTTACATTTCAATATTAGATGTTGCTCCGTCCAAATAATGGCATTTTAAATGGTTGGCCTTAGTGTGTCTATGAAAGTGAGATCCTCCAAGGCAAATTCTATTAAAAAGAGATATCTCCTTTTTCCTCAAGGGATAATGTGTAGCTACATAAAGAAAAGTAATTAATGAATTAATCTGACTGCAGAACTTTACCTGTGAAAGCCTGGTTGAGAAAATACTGATCATCTTGGTCCCCAACCAGGCCACAGCACGTGTTTAGGTCTCAGCAGTGTCACTACCCTCAAAAGAACAAAAACTCTGATGTAAGAGAAGGCTCATTAGTCCACAGGGTTTAGATCTGCTCAGAGACTTCATAAACCCTGACTTCACATTGCTGATTGAGTCTCTGAACTGAGGGGTCATTCTTAGATCCAACTGAAGTGGATGAACTTCTACTCAGAGATTGCAAGGTGCACCAGTCTGGACTGACTGTCAGGAAAGAGCTTAATTTTGTGACCTGCCCAATTCTCTCCCTTTTCCACAAAATGGCTTAGAGGAAGACCTAGAGCTCAAACCAATATAGACCAAATGAGTCACTTAAAACTGATTTTTTCCTTTGATATTTAGAACTTTGTATGCCTAAAATTAAACCTGAGACCTTTTAAAAAGGCATTGACTTTCCTCTAGATACATATGTTATTGAAAATAGCTTGTTACTTTTAAAGAAAGGAGTCAGGATCTTAAATGCCTATGAAGCATTGATTAGATTTATTTTAGCTGTGTGTTCAACCATAATCCATTATTACTTTCCCTGCTAATGACTGAGATTTGCAGTAAGTGAAGTACAGTTCTTGGTTCACAGTGCCACTTTGTTCACTTTTCATCGCATTTGGGAGATATTGTACATGAAATCATTTCTAAAAATGGATTTGTTCAGAACTGATTGCAGGTTTTACTGTTAATCATTACACTATTCTTTATTTTACACTATTCTTTATTTTTTGTTCTTTTAAAGATTTAAGTATCACATTATAAGGCAGCTTACTTTACAAGAAACAATGTTAGGTAATGATGAACTATTCAAACTATTCCAGAATCAATTGAATTAATAATTGAGTAACTCCACACTTCTTACTACCAGCAGATGCTGGTCCTGAGACCAGTAGACTAAAGGAGCATCAAGATGTAGATGTTGGAAAGCAGAGCTTGTTTGGTCATTCATTTAAATACCATTATTAACAACGGAAGAACATTAAATTTACAGATTAAAGAAACTTTGAGGTAAAGATTATGAAGTTATATCCTTAGAATCCTCACACTGAAATATAACCTGGAGGCTAGGTATGAAAAAAAAAATAATTGCAATGGTCAGAAGGAGTCTAAATATTTGTAGATAGGCATTTACTAATTAGTTCCTAGGCATGAGCTGAGCTGCAGAATGTATCTGTGCACATGCTTTTAGTACACACCAAATGTGATATTAAATATATTCACCTAAGATGTTTAAATGAATTCATCTTACCTCACATTTTATAATGCACAAGTACATACAAAACTTGTTACTAGGGCTTAGCTTGTTAAGCTGCAGTAACATGTCCATATTTCTAATCCTTAGAGTGTCAATATCAAGATTTAATACTGTTTAATGAATGCAGTTTAAATTGATACCTCTTGTTAATTTGGATTAACTTTCAAGGTGTCCCTATGACAAATGTGAAGAATATGATAATATTTGTTTTACTGTCCTCTAAATTAGCAGGAACCATTATACCTTCAACTTACTGTTCCCTAAAAGCATCATTTGCAAGCATTGTTTTCATGGCCACAGTCTCTTATGAGTCATATAAAGCAGTGTTAACTGCTGTGTTTTATAAAGGCAAGAATATTTTTGGGAGATCGATGAGTATCGTCTCTCCTGAGCACCCATCTACATTTTTATGTAGGCTTTACTTTTCCATTTGGCATAGCATTTTTAGTAGGTTACTTATAGCTAAATTTACAAAATCATTAATGTTTTGTAAGACATAAATGCGTAGGACAAAGATTATGGCAAAATAATTAAATGCTTAAGTCATTTTTACTTTTTTGTTCTTAACTTTCTATCTTAAATTGTTTCTGAGGCAATAGTTTGAAACTGCAGTAGTTGATAGTAACATGTGGAAGCTATATTTTCTGCTGTTATATATATATATGCAACTGACAGTAAAATCATTAATACACATGAAAATGAGTGCTTCAAACTCTATGTAATACATGTACTAGTGCAGAGATTTTGGAGTGCATTTTAGACAGTGTCATATGGTTTTGTATAGTGGTTTATCTAGAATTCAATTGTTCCTTTCCAACACTGAAATATTGCAGTCTGCTCTGGCTAAATTCACAGGACTTTCTGAAGTTTGCCACAAAGACATGGCAGCATGTAAGCCTGAGTTATTGAATGTGGGGATGTAACCTGTACACAGTTGCTACAGTCACTTTGAACACTTTCACGTGCATTGATTTCATTTAAGAAGTTAGGGAAATACTCAGAGCTCTCGTTTATTTACCTGATGCATAGAACCTACTAAGGCTTTTATCAGGTCAGATACCAGAGTCACTAGTGCTCATTAATAGAGCTAGGTTAGAAAGAGATTTAAGAGCAATTTCACACAACTGTTGCAAAAATACTACCCCTTTTCCCAATATTTGCAGTTATTCTATTGCCATTTATGTGTTTTTCCACCTGGATCTGTCTCTGTGAAACTCCCCTTGAAAGACAAATGCTTTGAACACTCTAGGTAGTTTCATGCACTAGAGGAAATATTTACAATGCTGTGCAAACCTCTTTTTTCTTTTTTTTTTCTTTCAAAAAAACCCCACTATTATGAGGAAATTTTATTGTTGGAGTTGATCAAAGGGACAAGACTTTTTCAGTTCTTAAGCTGGCTGACACTTGCCAGTGTTACAAGACAGGTTTGGGGTTTCTTTAATTTTATTTTTTCAGGTCTTAATGAACTCACCAGGCTTGTTCAAAAAAGCAAATAAATACAGAAAACGTGTGCTGAAGTCCTGACACTTGGACTTCAGAGAATTATCAGTAGTTAAACTTCTAAACTCTGTAGCTGGTCAAGGTGCAGTTCAGAATGAAGTCAGTTTAGTATGACTTAATGAGGAAAATACTGGAGACAGGGTCTGGCAGTGTAAGCACCAGCCAGTACAGTGACTGTCAAAAAAACCAAAACAAGGACAGGGGAAACTGAAGCAGGGGGTCCTGATTGCAAAATATACCAATGATTTATAAATCTGCATTTAGGACCCAAAGTAGAAGCAAAGGAAAAGAGATATGGTCATTATTTGGTTTCTCTTTTTCAAAGTTCACAATCTCGTGATGTAGACAATGGGGTTTTTTTAATGATAGCAGTATTGCCAACTACTTCTCTGACCATTTTTAAAAAGGCAATGCCACCGTCTAAAAAGTTTTCACAATTTCCTTCATCCTCTCCTGCTAAGGGAAAAGGCAATGCTGGTCAGATTTAATTCACACTAATAGATAAACATTCCTAATGAAGATGGAGGTGTGAAATTTCCAACTATGTTGGAAAGAAAATCAAATCATCAATAAAATATTTCCTTATAGGCATCTTTTCCATAATGTTTGTGAAGCATTAAGTTTAAAATAGGTTTATTTTACATAATCACAATAACATGCTTTTCTGCAAAGGAAAAAAAAATCCTAAGTGCCACTGTTCTTAGATTTTTATTTATTAATGGGTAGAAGTTCAAGCCTCATGAATTTGTCGAGAAGACTAAAGAGAACCTCTAAAACTATAGCAGAGTTTTTATGCCACTGGGGAAAAGATCGTTTCAGTATTTCTCTCATAAACCTATCTTCAGGTCAATGATCCACGAACTAGGAAGGATTTCCAAATAAGCCAGTGAATGCTTCAAAGGAGCTTTTTGTCTATTGTGTCAACAGGCACTTCTGAAATAATGTTGCAGTTTTTAATAAGACACATCATATTGAGCTGCATAATTTCTGTGGCAAACCTGAAGTCAGTCTGATCTTTTACAAGGGTAGATTAAGCAATATTTTATTTTCTACTCTGGCTGACCAACAGCTTCAACTGCCCAGCTTCAGGTGCAAAAGTAAAGCTCAAAGGAAAATGAGCATGTTAAGATACAAAACCAAATCTCTACACAGAATTATTTTGTACTTTTATCTTTAGTGTGAATAATCATGCATCTCTAATTTTGACTTGAAGTTGTAGTGTGAAGTCTGAATTAAAATGTGTGACACCTTTCCAATATGCTGATGTGTTATAAAATACATCCTGTAAAAATAACAGCTCTGTAGGTTGCTTTATCATCTCGTCTCTGTGCGACAACCATGGCTGATCTCATAGCTGGGGCCTTTCCTATTTATGATGTCACACACACTGACCATGCAGCAATACTTTTGTATTTACAAGGCACTGGACAATTCGTGTTATTGATAAACTTGCACTTTTCTACATATAATTCCAAAACTGTTGAAAGGAATTAATTAGGCACTGTCTTCAAGATCTGTGGGACAAGATCCATGTTTCAATGGATGCATTTACTGGCCTTGGGTTTGATCTACCAAGCTACTAAAAAGAGAAAAAAAAATTAAAAGTTCCAAATAACATCCACCCTCACTTCTCCTCCCCCAAATGAAAGCTAAGAGCCAGCTATACTATTCTAGTTCTCTGATTCTCCAATGCATTTTTCTTATCAGCAGCAGCTCTTTTGGGAAATGTAACCATGGAAATTAGAAATTACTATCCTAACACCAATTTGAGAGTCATTTATTGAAAAGGGTGCTCTCTTTGAGGAAAAGATAGGAGGGGTAGAGGGAATAGATAATATGAATTCACTTTAATGACCAGGGCTTGAAATACTGAAAAGCTGAATTACCATTTAATGACTGAAAGTGGATGCAAATTGTATCAGTGTTGACGAACCAAAGAGAAAGTGAAACGTATTAGGGTAGAAATAGTGTGAACCCCTCAATTTTTAAAACCTTTTCTGCCTTCAGAACCCTTGCTATTCATAAAAGCACTTGATGATTCTAATTGTTTAAAATCTCATCAAGGCGTCTCATATCAATGGGAATGTTCTCTCTTCCTAGATATGATTTAATGATTTAATCACTACGGTTTCTTACTGTGAACCCTGCTAATAGGGATCCTACACAGATTACGTGAATTGTATTCACCCAAGGACTGTAAATAGTGAAGCACTTAATTCTATTACTTTTTTTCCCCTCCTCAGTTTAATTGAAACGGAACAATTTAAATAGAGCAATTAGAGAGCTCTCTGGCAGCCCAAGAATAGTTAAGATTATCTTATTTTATTATGATGGCTTTTAGGCCAGTAATGTAGACATTTAGTTTGGAGTTCTTTCTTACATTACGTTGATTATCAGTACCATGTAAAACACATGTATACACACACGAAATGCATTTCTTACAAATTCCATCCTGTGCCCTGTGTGTCTTGTGACTAATGTTTTCTACAAAATGTGTTACTTGAGGCAGGTTTTCTGTGTACCTTTAGTAGTCTGGCTGCTTGGCATAAGCAGATTTCACCCTTCCACCTTCCTTGCCTTTCCTCCTGAAGCTGCCTGTGATAATGCCAGACGAGTATTCAGAGCACGTGCCTGGTATTGTTGCCTGTCACAAAGGCTGTTTGGCATGAAGACTTTCTCTGATCTTCTACTCCTGTTAATAGGCTATTTAAGGTGCCACGGAGTCGCATTTGTTACAACCTTTGAGGCTAAGCTTACATGAAGAGAGCTGGCTGTATTTTCTAAGAATTTACTGTAAAGGAAGCACATGAGGCATTGTGGCTCTTTGCACAGTCTCTTAATTTCTATCAGGCTTGCTAGCAAACTAGCTAATGCATGCAGCTTTAAAATGTCTGATTACAAGCTATGGCTTATAAATACAGAAGGGTTTCCTCAGTAACACATGCATTTAAGTACCCACCATTGCAACAATACAGATTGAGATATGGTTACAGTACACTTTATTCAGATTTCCATAAGCTCGCTCCTCCTCTTGAATCTCCCTTACAGGCATATCTGTTTAGATACTTAGATTGTGCATCCTGGATAGCTTATTAAGGGAGTCAGAATTTTGACCATATTCTGTAGTTCACAAGGTCCTTTCAGCCTAATTTTCATAATAAATTAAATTTTTTTGTCAGATGCCTATTTCTCCAAGGCAGTTTGATCCTCAGTTTTTAATCCTACCAATGGGGCTGGCAGCAATTGGTGTGGCCAACAGAGATTATCTTCCAATTTCACTTCCATTAACATTTAAAATTAATTTTTAAGATATGTCTCCATAGTAAATCTTTACAAACAAGAGAATAGATGGTGACAGCTTGTTCTAGGGAAAAGATTTCTAATGGTTTATCTACTGCTCTTCTTGCTCACCACCCCCCCCTTTTGGACCAGAAGGGTAGTGCTGAAACAAACAGGGCTTTTTATCTTGCCAGCTGGGGTTTTTATCTTACCATTCCCTCTGCTGCGGGTCATGGAGAAGTCTCAGAGCAGGATGTGGGACAAGTCCCTCCAGAGAAGCTGAGAGTTGCGCCCCATGAAATGCACAGTATGGGTATGTCCTGCTTACTAGGATGGGGTGCAAACTGTTTGGGACAATACTGGTATGAGTAGGGTGGATAATTTGGATATCTTGAGACTGGGCATCATCAGGTCACACTGTCTTTGGATCATGAAATAAAAATATAAAAGACTTGAGATATTCTGACTGCAGAGCACTTCCCTTACAGAATTTTTATAGTATTCCTGCAGTTAGAATTATCTAGGTTCTCTATTCTTCTTTTTTTTAACAGGTAATTATAGTTTTGCAAATTATGCCTCATAAAAACCTCAGAGTATGAAACAAGCCGTTGAGGATTCTAGTTTTAATTTCCACAGGTTCCCTGTTTGTGAGGGTTTTTTGTTTTGGTTTGGTTTCTTTAGGGAGGAAGAGGACAAGAAGCAACCTTCTACAAATATCTAGAGACATTTGATAAACAACATTTTCTAAAAGCCCTCGGTAAACAAAATCTTTATGTTTAAACAGATGTGAAATTAATAATTTTCTTTTTATTAATTGATTAAATCTGTCCATTAATATGGTTTATGTTCATTTCTGAGATGAAAGTTACCTCAGAAACCAGTTTTTTGTACAAACTAATATCTGAGATCTAGAGTTAATATATTCATTCTCCTTGAAGGTTTATAAGTGGTTTGAGTCTTATAATGAAGATGAATGCTACGTTGCAAAACTGTAAGAGGTTTTAGTAGCTTCTACAAAAGCCAGTACTTTGGTAGTGTATTCTCATATGTTATATATTGAACATATTTACTCTGATTTGTGTACTTAAGTTTGCAATTTTACAAATGTGTATTTCACAAACGTAATTGATATTTTCTATGATTTCTAATAATAGTGCCCATAAAAGTGTCCATCTTTAGTGTCCAATCTTAAAAGGACTAGGTTTCATCCATAAGGCAAATAAATTATAGATTTAACTTGTTGTTTGGTCATTGTGATCTAAAATTAAAAGACCAGGACAAAGGATAACCTGTATTATACCGAGTAGTTGATACCTCGGTCCATCACTTCAACAAGTGTTCCCTTGAACTATTGTCAGAGAGTAGACCATTAAAATCAGGGTCCAGACAGACACAAATGACAGTTTGTGCCTCAAAGTAAAGGTCGCAAAAAAAAGACAACCTGTATTTATCATAGCTTAAACGTGAACTAAACACCTCTTGAAGTGAAAATAATATTGCCACATAAACCCCATAACTGAAACAAGAGCCACGTAGGATGTTTTAAGTCATCAAGAGAAAAAAAAGGAATTTGAACTGTTCATCCAGTCTTACTTCAGCATCAGTTGTATGAATTGTATGAGTCTTTCTCGGGCCCCAATCCCCCAGGGAGAGGTTGGTACAAAGGTTCATTACTGACCTGACAATAACTTTTGCCCATGTGCTGTAGCAGGTTCTGTTCTCTGCCTTCTCTTCATGGTTTTTTTTTTTTTTTCCTTTTTTCTGTCAGATTCACTGACTGCACCTTTTCCTCTTATACCTAAAATGCTGAGTAGGGAAAGTTTTGGTCTTAACTTTTGGTTCATGAAGACCCTGCTGAGGATCAGGTCTCAAGCAGATTAAGTGAACTGTTGGTTATATTTTTTTTTTTTTGTTCCCAATCATTACATCTGCCTGTAGCTCTCTGCTCCTGGTTGGTTACATCAGTGGGAATGTTTCTGAAAGAATTCCTGAATAATTTAAAATAGATATCTCTCTGCCTCACAGTTCTTGCAATTTATCAGAAAGGTTTAAGATTCTCTGGTTCAATACTCCTCAATGCCCCCTCCACAAGTGTGGTGTCCTTTGTTCTCAGCACTGTGTTTGGGATGCAAGCACACTGATGCACCTCACACTGCCGAGGGGGAATCAAAGGGATAAAAGACCATTTGGTTCCAGACTTAAACACCTCGTAGCTGTTCCTTCACAGTAAGGTCCCCATCCCCACAGAGTGTTCTCCAATTCCTTCTCTGGTCTTCTGAGTATAGAAAAAATGCAAAATCATCCTTAGCAGAACTGTTATATACAAACCATTCACAGAGGAATGCATTTTTGCATTCTTTTCACTGTGGTATATGTAGACTATATCCATATCAGAATTCAAATAAGCAACAAAAGGACAATCCGTATTAGCTCCTTTCATGTCCATTACCATAGCAATGATGGCAGATAACTACTGCTGATAACTGAAATATGACTAAAAGATGAGGGAATTTTCTTTTGAGTTGTTTTTCATTGCTAAAACTGAAAGAAAAAAAAAGGTTCTTTCCATATCAGAAAGTGAAAAATGTGATTTGGAAAGAGGTTATGTTTAAAAATAGACATGAGACCTTAAGGAAAGGGGAGTGCTCATTCTGTAACCTAGAAACTGAAATCCCTGAAGAAGTATCCACTACAGCAAGACCTGAAAAGAAAGGGAATTTTAAAAATCCAGTGAAATAAGCAGAAAAAAATCTCAAAAAAAAAAAAAATGAAGTGGTAATCACATATAGTAACTTTGGTCTATTGCACTTACTCATGTGGTCCTTTGTAGCGAGCTATTCTGCTTTGAGATAGTTTTTTCATAAATGAAAAAATGGTCTCCCTGAAAAATGTGGGAAACAGGATTTATAAATGCTTAACATATGATTAAATTTCTTGTGTACCTGGATTTTATGGTAAGAATCCTGACTGAACAGTTCTGGGGCTTTCTGTGTGTTAAAAAATAGGTCATCTTGCTACAGCTCTTTATTTAGAAATGTTACAGAGGGCATATGATTTTAGTTGGAAATGTAAAAATCAGTGCTTCCAGTAAAGCCAAGGGAGATTGGTATATACAATTTGTCAGTAAAATTTGGCTGGAGCACCTGGCATTTTCAGGGATGTACAGCAGTGTAACGAAGTGAAGAAACCTTCCTTTCCCTTGCACAGCATGTGCAGTGGCCAACTCAACTTGCAATCTGTGCACTCGGTGCTGAGTGAATGAAGGCTGTTGACAGATGATGCTAAGAAAGTAAAAGTCTTTAGGGCCTCTTTTTTTGCATCATCCTTTACAAAAAAAAGGTAAACCAAAGAGAAGCAGTGGGGAAAAAAACAACTACCAGAAAACCTTTGAATCTTGATCAAGGAAAAAACAAGAAAACAGGGTACTTAACAGCTCTTAAATCAGGTGAGCCTGATGAACTTAATCTGTGGGTACTTCAGATCTGCAGTTATTATTTTTGAGAACACATGGAGGATTGGCAAGGGATTAGAAAAATGAAAAAATACATCTGCTGTGCTTGCCTCTGAACAGAAGAGAAAGGATGGAGTGGTGTGTACTGCTCAGTTTAAGGAGCAGTACAGTGAAAGGACTTAGGAGAGACTTGTTTCAAACCTCTTCTTTTAAGTTTTCTCCGTCTCAAGGGTTACGTTGTTCCAGGCAATGATAGTAACAACAAAGACCCCTTAGAGTAGAAATTGGAAATAATTTTCCAGATGACAGGCTCTCTTTAATGAAAAGCAAGATAACCTGACCTGAAGACTCTAATTTTGGCATGGGGCCACCTCACATCAACACTAGAGGTCTTCACAGGCAGCTAGAATAAGTGCCTATCTGGAACAATATAAATGTATTTAATTCTGTGCTGGGGCAGTGAAAGGGCCAAAAAGGCTTCTTGATAGTCTTTCAGTAACTCTCTTTTCAGTGGTGCTGTGCTAAAGTAGGCCTTGTGTTCCTTCAAAAGTATGATTTAGTATAAATTTCAGATTCTGAACATATACAGTAAGTTGAACAATAACAACTCGCAAACAAAGGATTAATTGTTCATATTTGCTAGTAAATAATGTTACGTTAAATAGACTTGAAATTATTGATAAATTCATGGATTGTCATTAGATCAGCGTTACAAAATGTGCATATGTGTGCTGAGTATGCAATTTCATGATGAATAAACATTTTAAGTAACTCTGTTGTGCTGTTAAAACAAGAAGTTATTACATATCTTTATTTACAGGTAAGCAGTATTCCAGCTGACTTGCATTCAGCAACCAAATTACAGGAAGGAGGTAACGGCTGAACCTGTATGGATAGCCTTTAATAGGAAGTAAAGAAATTACTTAGATTAAAAATTCATCTTACAATAGCTTGGCATCATTGTTGCCAATAAGGTTTTCTGTAAGGCCTTATATTGTGAGTTGTTTTGTTGTATTAGTCCAATACGCGGAGTTACTTTGAAATTAAAATGAAATAGTCTTGCATTTATACTTCATATTTTCTGTAAGTTTCTTTATATTTTCTACAACTTTCCACTAGTCATGCTGGCAATCTGTTAGCATCTAGCAAAATAGCTCAAGAGTCAGTCAATAATTCATATGGTTCATTCTATACCTAGAACAGTCTATACATTTATAACTCTTTCTAAAAATTCTCTTGATGTTTTGATTTTTAATTACTTGATGGCCAAGACCTTTTCCATAATACATAGTATTTGGGGTAAGTTTTGTTTCCATTGAGAAAATATATCTCTATTTTCTTATTGAAATCAGTGTTCTGATTTGAAGAATATTGTAATATTGGCTTGACTTTCACAATGAAAAAAAGCTGAAGATTTAATTGTAATCAAAAAGCTTTTTTGTTTGTTCTTTTCCAAATATATTCCTCAGTATCTTTTTTCCTCTAATAAATTATTTAAGTACTGTATTGGTTAAGAGTTGGGAAACTACTTGGACTTACAAATTAATGAACAGAGGGAAGAATATGGTGCAGTTGATTTTTAGACATTCAACTTTTGTTCCTTTACATTTTCATTCCTCCTTGCTAGAAAATATGCTGCCTCAAAGCTTCTGCATTTAACCTAAAACTATGCTAAAAATCATGTTCTCTACTACCATACTTTTTCCCAAAAACCTCAATATATACTTCATGTTGTGCATGATTTCTACATCATTCAACTTCCTTTTTCCATGTTTAGCTGTTTATTGAAAGTTCAAACTTACAAAAGTAAGTGATATCATTATGCAACTTTACCTTTCCTAGCAGGGTGGACTCTAGGTATTTATAGTAGCAATATACAGAGGCTTCTGTTCTCACAAGGTTTTGCTGGACTTTTTTTGTTATCTTTGTTTCCAGCAAAGAAATATTCAGTGAGATAAAAATGAAGAAATGAAAATTGTGCTGTTCACATGAGGTGACTACACAACTCTGTGCCACAGTCTAGATTTTCATGGTACAGGATAAGAAAACTTTGGGACTTTGTCAAACTTCACAGATTTAAAAGTGCACTAAAAAAAAAAAAGCTAAAAAACCCTCAAACCGCAACACTCCCCTTCAAAAAAAAACCCCAAACAATCAAAACCATTCTGGTTGTTAGTCATAGTTGTTGTAGTGCAAACTTGCACGTTGGTTATTCTGCATTTCCACAGAACACAATCTTCGGGACACAAAAAAAAAAGGTATCGATATTAAAAGAAATGGTGCTTGCCAGGAATTTTTCCTGAACTTCAGTACACTTTAATTTGCTTTCATTGTGGGGTAAGTGTAGAACCTTTGTCAAACACAGCCCACCTCTGTAGGTCAATGGAAATAAATAAATAAATAAATGCAGGCAAATAGGAGATCCTGATTTTTATGTCAAGGTAGCAGAAGTCTGGATGCAGGTTCTGTTTAAATGACGTTTATCCAATAATGAATACCAGGCAGAATGATGAATGTGCTTCAGTGTGTCTGTGCTGAAATAGGTTTATAAACAAGCACCTGCCATAAATCACAAAACCAGCTTTGTCAAAAGTAACTAGGGACCAGATGCATCTTTATAATTACCTGTGACACCTATTGTCCTGCTTTCATATCCTCTGTTCCTCTCTTAGATAATCTGTTTTATTTTACCTGTGGTTTCAGTGATTTGCATTCTATTTTGAAACGTGGACTTATGTCTGGGGAGCTTCTCAAAGTCTCTAACAATTGCATTAGGGACAGTAAAGTGTGTGATGTTCAGTGGTTAAATGCTACAAATCCTTTATTCAGGAGAGAAGATGAAACTATTCACTAGTACTTCCATAAGAACTTTGATATATTTTCCCATTTTATTTCATTTGCTTCATTTCTGAGGTTTGTTCATCAGGCAGGGGAAACTTCATAATTGTTTTCCTTGGCAACACCTCATATTCACTTTCAGGTTGTTATGATGGCCTCAACTCATACATCTACTTTTCATCTGTAATCAGAAACAAATTGTAACACTCTTGAAGATTTTTGTTCCTTGCATTGTCCTTTGAGTTAATTTTGCAGTTTGAGACTCGTTGGCTGTTTATGGTTCCAGATAAATGGTTACTTCTGGTTTAGTTTAGAGGGGAGTAGAATGAGAGCTCTGTCTCCCTCTTAGTCTCTGCTAATTTTTCTGCCTTACTCTGTTATCAGTAATCCAGAAATAGCATTAATGCAAACAAAGTTAGGGTTAAAGCAGGCATCATGCAGGAAAAGAGATTAAAAGAAAAGGGAATGTAAAAGCTTGGAGGTAAAACTTGATTGAATTTGACTTTTAAAAATGTTTTTGTATTTCCTGCTGTGGCTACCATGCTTAGCTGGTGCACAATCACAGTAAAGTGTTCCTTCGTATTGGTTTACAAAAGAGCTTTGCAGTAATCATGGAATAGAAAGTACAGAGCTAGACAATAAATGCCTCTGCTCTTAGGTCAACCCATTTAATTTCCCTTTCAAATCCAATTGTTCACCTGCTGTGCTTATTAAATATAAACCCGGTGTCTTTATTTGAACACCCTGTCTGTGCCACTTCAGCACTATGTACCTGTTGCTTTGCCATTACTGATGCAAGTTGCCTCTGAGGATGTCAGTAAGAATATGAATGTGGACTTTTGCTTATACTACTGCCCACAGTTATTTTTTGTGTTTGTTTCTCTTTTTATTTTTTAGTGCCATGATCTGCACCAGGCCATTAAATCTGGTGGGTTTACATACTAAATATAGGATGAACCTCATGGAGCCTACCACCCATCATGTATTAAAACATATTTTTAATAAACTTCTAGTCACCTTAAGAGTCTCCCTCCACAGAGAGTAGTTAAATTTCCTCTCTGACCCCTCTTGAGTGGTTACACATTATATGATGATGGGATTATGGTTATTTGATTCCTCCTCTTTGGGAATGAAAGGATCTCGAGTCCTGATAAACATGATCCCATGTAAACTAACAGTCTTACTTTCATGAAAAAGGTTGACCAAATCCTATATCTCATCTGTAATGTCTGTCACACAGACAGACACTTGACATAGCAGAACCCAAACACAATTAGCAGCAAAGGCTGCTAACCACTGGCCAACCAGGGCAGAATTCATCCCAGCTGTGTGAGCCCACTTTTACAATCCACTACAGGGAAAGAACTGCTCAGTTCCCTGCCTTTTGTGCAAGTTCCTCTCAGATACCTCCCTACTAATAGCAAAATAAAGTCTTTTTAATTTCTCTCTAAAGAAGTCATCTTTAAGTACAGAAGATAGGACAAGCTAGTTAATCCAATCAACAACCAGGATTAATTGACTTTCAGGATGGTCCTCTTGGTGATGTAGTAAAACCACAAGGACTAGCAGCCCCTTTGTTTCCATCCTTCCTGAATTAATGTTCATTTTGAATTGACCTCAGTTGAGTGTCTAACACAGACACACATCTAAAGCTGAAAGTTACGTTGCATTACCTTCTCCTTGCTTCAAAATTTCAATGAGAAAATTCAGGATAAAAATAGATTAGCAAAATGAATGCTGCATGACCATTAGCTACAACTAATTCTTGAGTGCATCTAAGTATTATTAACATGTAATTTTAGAGGTTGAACACTGAGTAGCATTCCATTTTGATTTTGGCTTATTCAGATGCAGGTTTATTTTAAAATTTGCATATGCTTCTATTTAAGGTTTTAAAATATGGCTATAACTATCCAATCTAACATGCAGCGTGCATAACCTGAACTTTCGTTTCCACCACAATTAAATAACATGAAGATCTCACTTTTAACTGTTAACTAGAGCAAGAGATGAGCTGCTTGTTGTAGTGTCTTTCTCCAGGCTCAATAGTACTTTATTTAGTGCCATCACCAGTTTTGTCACACCAGTTCCAGTGTTGCACCAAAACTGCTCTAAAGGGGTTTGCAGAACTTTTATTTGGCTACACAGAACCTGATATTTCCCATGTGTCTTCATACACCATGGTGTAGTATATGTTATTCTGTGTAACCTTTCCTTGCAAGAGAATAAAGATCTTTGGAAACATTACATTTTCTCATCATATAGATGGGACAATCCTGGTTTTAATCTGATTAAAACATAAAAATGTCTCTTTTTCCTGGAGCTTTATATTGGATCTTCAGAGGTCTAGTGCAGCCAGACAATGTAGTTGAGACCTGGTGCTACAGATGTGGGGTTATGGGCAGTGTAGGTAAGCTTCTGCTTATCACTAACACATTTCTAAAGCACAAGTGTAAAATTATTTGAGTAAAAATGCGAGTGATGAATTCACCTGAGAAAATCTGTGGGTATCTGATACGTTAGTATGTCTCATGCCTCATGCTGCACTCTCCTTGGTTTGCTTTCCTGTGAAGTTAATTTATCCAAAGCACACTTCATTCTGCTCCTGAGTTTCCTCCCCAGGCTTGTTTCTCCTGGAAGCAGATCTCTTCAACTCATGAACAAAAAGATGCTTGAATTTCTCTTACAGGACTTACCTCCCCCCACTTCAGTTTTATATATTCAAGTAGATGTATGAACATATGGATAGACATGTGTGTATACACGTATGTATACACTGTATCTATAAAGTCCTTGTTAGTCTTTATGACAAAGATTTGACTTCTGTCATGTGAATATGAGCACTTCTGATCAGAAAAATTTTATCACGTTTGTGACTCTGTTACTGAATGCAGAATATGGCCGTGTTTCTTCATGTCATTTAGTTAGACTCTGTATTGTTCTTGTTTTATTTCTTCTTTCTTGGAGATGAAGAACTAATGATTAGTATATTTAAAACATATACCCATTAGGGGCATGAAATAGCAATATTGATGAATGCATTCAAATGCAACTCTCTGTGCATACAAAATTGTTTTCTCTTGTCTATTTTTATGTCGATAAAATAATACTAAAGAAAATAAACTATCCAGATATTCTTAACTTTACCTTTGCTCTTCTGTGATTATCTGCATTATGTATTTATGTTAGCATTCATTACAGTTTATTCCTGAAAGTAAATCTGATCTATTTTTCAATAGATACTTAACAGAAATACAAATCATTTTGCAGTAACTGGTTTATGTGAGTGTGCAGAAATAACACACTTCTGTAGATCTGGGGCACTTTTAAGACATTTCTATAATGTTTCTGGTTGAAATTCATACAAAAGTTTCTAAGAAAAACTTTAAAAAGCACTAGTGATGAGGCTTCACTTTTAATCAGCCTTTGACTAAGGAAAGAAAAAAATGTACTTTGTCTTGTATATTAGCTAATGTACTAATTTTTTAACCATATTTAACAAATTCCTGTCTAACTTCAACACCACACCTTACTAAATTATTTGTTTGACTCTCTATCCATGTAGGTGTTCTCATGGCATTGGAGATGTACATACGTAACTCCCATAACAAGGGTAACATCTGACTACAGTTGGTATTTCTGCCACTTGTTCATGGAAGTAGGGATACAATATTTAAATTTTGAACCTCAAAACTGTATAGATTTATGGAAAGATGTGACTCAAAACTGAACTCTTGCACATGGAATGAATAAAAAAAAGACTAAAATTTGCAGAAGAGAGGAAATATCAAATCAAATCTCCAACAACCTCTGATATTTTTAGAGGCTGTATTTACATAGCGAATTTTTAGAACACATGGCTTTTTCTTCTTGTTTTTGCTTCTGTTGCAATTTGAGTTTCTGGTTTAGAAACTGTGTTTACCAGAAACATTTTTTGTTAAGTTAATACCTTGCCCAAATATTTGTGAGGATTGGCAGAGATTTGGGAAACTGAACTCTGTAAGCTGAGTTACAAATTTGCTACATTGTGTGCAAACACACAGAAGCTGCAGGAACCCTGCAGCAACTATGCAGAAGAATGATGACATTTGCAGTATTTTCATGGTATATGAAGAATAAAATTAAAAAAATATATTTTTAGGAATACTATGTTCTTTTATATCATCTCTTCTATGTGCCGCATATTACTGGGAGCAATCACTAGGATAATTCATAGTTTGGAATTGTCCTTTGTGTGCTGGTAGCCAACAACATCAAAACTCTCTGGAACAGAGAATTCACTTGCTACTATAAGTGAAAAATTAAGGCAGTTTAGTAAGTAACTTTAGTTTTACTGTTGAAGTTGGAGTTTACAAAGGAATGTTAATGATCAGTCTGACAGTTTTAAATACTCGTAAGTCTGAAAACAAATAATCCACATACAGTTTTTAAAAAGAAATATTTCAGCCTCATTAAACATGCAAAGTAGTGTGGAAAGGAATTCAACATAAACAACCTGTTATCAACACAATCCCGTGAACTTTCTGACTCTTTTGGAAAGGGAATACAGAGGGCATGTTGATAAGGTATTGCTGATAAGGTGAGATGCATATTGCTCTTATGAAAATCTTTCTTGGCGTGCAAGTCTTTAAAGGAAGGGCACGTTTGTACTGAGAGTGTATGATTTGTGAATTCAGGCATCAGTATTCTCTACTGGTGAAACAGATTTACTCTTTAAATTCTTTTTTTTCCTGGCAAGCAAATAAAGTGAGTTTGATTCATTTTTCCTGGCAAGCAAATAAAGTGGGTTTGATTCATTTTATATATGCACTGCAAAGTCACAATGCCACGACAGGACAGAGATTTTCCTCTGAGTGACAGCCCTGTCAGTACAGACCTCTGCATAGCACCACCTACATTCCAAGACCTTTCACTTACAACTCTCTGTATCAAGGGTATATGATATGTTTGTGTATTCATATACATATGTTTATATAGAACAATTAGTTGTGTTTGTAAAGGGTCTGTCATCATCAAATCTATTGATTTCCTTTAAAAAAGCTTTAACTGCTCTTTGTGCCCAACCACCCTTGCCCACACACAGGCTCTGGTGATGAGTGATATTGTCATTCTTTTTAACCTTGTTCTGTCTTACTTGAGGCAAAGAACTGGTACAAATTTTTCTTGAACTTTACCTGAGCCGGCATTACCTCATTCAGCTGACCCCAGCTGAGCTCAGAATGAGAGACCAATGCAGAAGAGATCTGCAGAAGGCTGATATGTATTTCTGTAAATTGTTGGGCTGAGCTTTGTTCTTTGTTCCTGTGACAAGTTTAGCCAAGGCAAGTTTTATATAGAAAATGTTTCAAATATTCAAGTTGAAAAAATTCAGTTTGTGCCTTTCAATGTACGTGCAGCACTCAGGGCAATAATTTCTCCCACGGGAAACTTATTTTGAATCCTGTGCTACATAAGCTCTACTTTTGCTTTAGCAGATATTTTCTGTGCAGAGTGCTCTTAGACCCCAAGAAAATGTCTCTGTAGTTTAGCACAGGCTAAAAATATTACTTTAAATTAAAAATTACTCTATTATGAGTAGAAGGTTTAACTATAGCCCCAGCTTTCCCACTTCAGTCCTTCATATTTTAAGCAAACACAGATTGGATTTTGTTACTGTTTGCATATTTTTAACTTCTATTTTACTTGTGTTTCAAAGCTTATTTTGAAGTGGGAAAGACTGCCAATTAAGGATTTTCTTACTGATCATAAAGGAAATAAAGACTGTTTCTTTCCTAACTCAGTTCCAAGCATTTCACCACAACTATCAAGTAGCCTTTAAGCAACTGTCAAGCATTCACCTGTGAAGAAAGATTTCAAGTTTTGTCATGCAGTCAGTGAGTGTTCAGAAGGCCACAGCATTGGCAAGCTGAGCTCTGGCATGGAAGTCTCTGTACTGACAATTCTCTTTCTTCTAAGCATACCTGCAAACAGTCTACCTAAGAGAGAAGGACTGAATTAAATTAGAGAGGAGATATAAGAATAAAAATGCTACTTCAAGGGGAATAGTCAATGCTTTGAAATAGGAACTCATGTAATTACCTGTATAATAGGATTGGTTTTAAAATACAGCCTTACTTTCATGGGAATGTTCCCAAGCATATCTACAACACAAGTGCACACACAAACATTCATTTTGGTGCAAACCCTGTCTAAATATACTCTGATTTAACTCAGTCAATGAGAAGTTCTTCCCTGAATGTTGATTCTGTCGAGAGTCTTGGTTCCAGTCTTATCTCATTCAAATTCCAAGTTTCAAGTATTTGTCCAACAGAACTCCATTCTGGAAGCAGTCTAAGTGACTGTCATTTAGCAGGTACCTGGTAGTGTGTTAATCTTACCCTTATGTCTTGCCTTAAAATTGTTCTTTAAAATTAAAAATTCTTGTTTAGTGATGATATGTGCATCGAGATCTGCTAACTTACTGTTCCATGAAAAATAAGTTCAAATGGAAGAAAATCTGGTGAACACTTTTGTGGCTGCTAAATTTCTGAGCTTTGGTGTTCTGGTAAAATACTGTCCCTAGTCATAAGCAAATAAGTTGCAGCAGAAGCATTCTAGGAATATATAGAGGGAAGGCAAAATTATTGTTTACTCAAACATGAAAGTTGTCATGTTTTTGGATGTGAAAGTGGCAGATGGCTAAAGTTTCAGGCCTGTGTTCCATATCAATACCTTTTAAAAATACTCATATATTTTTTCATGGTTTAAGATTTTTTTTTATTACTATATGTTTATCCAAGACTGGCCTATATATTTGGTACTATATTATGTGGTTCATAAGTTGAGGTAATTTGTCCTCTATTTGCGGAATCTTCAAAAATAGTATATTACCTTCCTGATAGCCATCAGGACTCTGTAGTTAATAGTAAATTGGTTTCCTTTAAGAATTTCTTAATTAAATAATTCAATTATCTTACATAATAGAGATAGATATTAGAGAATTTGGTACCAGGTTCAAGGTTGGTGTACCTTTCAGGCATATTCTGGATATAACTTCCCTATCCTCTGTCCTTTAAGAGCCAGGTACAGTCATACACACACAGATGTGTATCCACACCCCCATGTCATGGTACATAAAAAACACTTTTCTCTGACATTTTAGGAACTTAGGGTATTTGGTTTTCATAATTTGTAGATTTAGAGAATTGATTATAATAAGGAAAAAACAACATAAATAGACTTGGGGTTATATTATGTCAAATAAATGAATGAGGGCATTTATAAGAGTAATTCTTGTTATCACTAATGGCCATTTTAATTGTTATGTGCTTTGAATAGATAAAATGCAAGTATGAATCTGAAGTGCCTGTGATCCTCTAGTGAGTTACCTATATGCAAATTGCTAAATGGTTTTTAATTGGTGTATCTCCTTGTTCAGTTATTTTCAGAAGTCTGGTAGCTAATTTTCTTAAAGTCCTGCTGTTGATGTTTATCTCTCCCTTCAGTAAGGAGCAGTTCATTGACACCAGCATCCTGAATCCTATTTATCATAAATAGCTGCAAATCAAGATTAATTCCCCTGGTAACCTGCAATTTAATTTTACTGTTTGACTATGAATGCATTCATTTTGCATCTGTAAAGAACCTAATTCTGATTAGGAACTCTTCATTGCACTTCGTCTGTATCATGCTCAGAACTGAGATCATTCAACTGTATTGTGGAGTCCATGTTATATTGAATAACAATAATGACAACAGATGCTATAATTCAACACAATCTTTTTAAACAAGGAAAGATTAGATTAAAAATCCTCAGATCTCAAGATAATTGTATATATTGTCACTAAGCATGGTCTAGACTGATATTTCTTTATTTTCTACTATAAACAGTAGAAATCTAAGAAGTAATCACAGTAGACGTAAAAAAGAGAAGTCACATTGTTGTTAATTTAAAGTTGCTGCAAAATATTACAATTTCTGTCCCAGTCCTCTACTCACAGAATAGAGAGCATATTCTCTACAGAACCTGCTTTGTGAGTTCGAGTGGCAAGATCACATGGGCTTCACCTGACTATTTTTGGTGGGTTTGGGTTACAAATCCATCTCAGTATCCAGTGAGCTGCTCTGATCTGGGGAGGTGCAAAGGAAGCATTCCCACCTATCACTATTTACACTTGGGAATGGAATGGCTCTGAATTTTCTCTTCAACTGTTCATCTCCTGTAGGAAGGTTTGCTTGATAAGTAAGAGCAACACCTCCTGTGTTGAATTTGTAATGCATGGTGCACAGGGCTTTATGCAGATTTGGATTTTTTTCTGTTTGCGGTTCGGAAATGAAACTTCAAATCCTATAAGGGCAAAGGGGCTTAGTTTTGTTCATCATTACCAAACAAAGCAGAATAACAGCTACAGATTCATAAGATTGATTGCAAAGGATTCCCAAGTTCTATATTTATTCTGCAAGTTAAGTTCTTTGCCTTTACAACTGTTGCTCCTTTTAATTCTTTTTGAAACCTGAAAGCACTTTACTTGTTTTTTTATGTCTCAGTTTCTTCTTCTAAAGGCCTTGAAGACTGTGGGCTAAAAGCCTAGGATCAGATTTTCAAGGCTATAATGAGTCAACTCGTATTGTCCAGCTTGACCTAATTCAGCTGCAAGCTCTCTTGAGCACCTTTGTTCATATTCAGAAATAAAGCGCATTTTCTTTTTTTTAAACAAGCCTTTTTCTCGATAAATATAATATAGTATTGAAAGAAATAGAAAGTTGAGAAATATTATCTAGATTACAAAACAAAGCTATTATCTTTTTTTTCCCCTTTACATAATCAACCATGAAGACTTGATGTTTCTAACATATTTCTTATATGTTATGGTTCTCAGCCTTAAAAAAACCCAACCAACAAACTCAACCAACCAAAAAAAAACCACCCTGGCCAACCATTGAAATAAATAAAGTAGTGCATAACTCAGGCTTCTGTCTGCAAAGTACAGATAACATTACAAGATATATATGAGGATCACCTGAGGACAAGGTATATAATTAAGAGATATGCAAATTGAGAAAAATATGACCATACAACCTCAGAAAATTTTCATATTTTCATACTAATGGTTGTACAGCTCAGAGTCTAAAACAAGTACGTAGTATTTAGATTATGTTGGTTTTCCCCTTTAGACCATTCTTCATTCCTTCCAGATCACTGTTAAGCAATTCAAGTTTTTGTGTTCCATTCCAATTGGAAATTAAAATGAGAGCCTGGGCTCCAGAAGCCCCAGTGTTGTTTAAGTATTATCATAGTTATTTAATCTTTCTTTTATTTATTAAGGGTGTTTTAATGACAATAAAAATTTTTTCTCATTTCCTCAGAGATAAAAATGCAGACACCTTTATTAGTGTGTCTGCTCACCAGGAATGTAGGCAGCCCAAGAAAGGTTTCAATAAGGTCCCAGCAGTCTGTTTCTTGAATGTAAGTCTATGTCAGGCCTGCCTGGTTTGGTGAGTTCAGAATCTCACAACTATGGATAAATGAACAGCACAGTTCCAGACTGCAGAGCATGTTATTATGGAATCATAGGAAAAAGGGATGCAACAGTTGCATCCTTTGGGCAGCACTAGGTCACAGGAAAAGAGCAGAATTGTTTAGTGAGAAACTAGAATGCAATTCATTAGGGATGACTCTCCTCTACTGAATCTGACTGTTTGGCAGGACTTCTGCTGTGGAGGTCATAAATCAAAAGCAATACATCTATGATTGAGCCTAACAAGAAGAGATTTTGAAAGTGATGGATTACACTGCTGCTTAGCACCCTGCCTTTGGTTCTGGACTTTCACATCTTCCTCTGCCTTTCTTTTTTTCGGACAACAGTACAACAGGAAGTCTTACAAGTAAAATGTTCTGTGTGAAACTGCTTTACATTAAATCAAAGCCTCTTGCTCCTTATTCATACTCCTAGGATGAGTTAAGGAGCCAATCTACCTGGTCACTGTTCATTTAGTTACACACAGAGATGCAGACATACATACACCCATCCACCCAACTTGCAGCATTCAGATTTGTGTTCTCCTGCTGACAATGGTAATCTAGGGCTAGATTAGACAAGCAGATAGGTTAGAAATCACAATTGAATATGAATACAGATGATACCAATCTTTGCTCTATTGGTTCCCCTACACATTTTGCAGATATGATTTTTTTTTTCTTTTTCTGTTAACCCCCATCTGTGAATGCATAGAGGACTGGCAAAGGTGTATAAATTTGAGAAGCTGTAGTTTTAAACTGTTACATCAAATTTTTCTTCTTGCTTTGTCTTTAAAACTGTTGACATATATTATGCTTTCAAAGTCTTTTAGTAATGTATTAATAGAACTAACACCTTTTTCATTATTATTGGTATTGCTAGTGCTTGTATTACAACAGTGGGTACAATTTCTTCTTAGTAACCAAGGTATTATTAGGCAAGGCACACTACAACCTCAAAAGAGAAGATAGTCCAATTCAAATTTAATCTAAAGAAAAAACTTTTCATTTCTGGAAAATAATCGCCAGTTATTCCTGTCATGTAATCCAACATGTCTTAGACCTCTTCTGATCCTTGTTGAAGCTTGAGCTATGTTGTTAAAAAGGTCTTTCATAAGCTGCTCCTGTCACTACAAGGCTGGACAGGGCTTCGAGCACCCTGGTCTAGAGGAAGGTGCCCCTGCCCATGGCAGGGGGAATGGAACGAGGTGGTCTTTAGGTCCCTTCCAACCCAAACCATTCTATGATTCTGTGATAAAATACAGGTTTGTTTATCTTTCCTAGCAAGATAAATGCACAGTTCTCAATCATAGGGCTTGAAGAAACTTGAAGTGTCTCAGAAAAGCAACACATGTAAGTACGCAGAAATAGACCTGTGAGAAACTTTGGGGTTTAGGTACTTTAAATTTCTCTTTTTCTAGCACTTCTTTTTCTGATCTAATTAATTAATCCTAAACAAAGCCACTGTTGTTTAGATATTTCCCAGTGCAGCTGTATCCATGTTATCCCACTGACACAAGGTACAATTATCCATAAATGATATTATATGTAAAGGTCTTTTGATTTCCTGAATAGTACCTCTCTGAAATTGTCAGAAATCATCTCACTTTGTACCAGCACTGCTGCAATTGCTGTGGGAGTGCACAAATCAAGCTGCAACAATCTCTGTTCCAAATAGTAGTTGCAGATTGCCAACAAGGAACTAAAAATAACATCTTTTTGTGCAGATGTAACATGAAGGGGAGGTGAGAAAAAGTTGTTTGGTTTTTTTAAATTGGACTAAATACATAAAAAAAAGGTTTCTGTGGTATTAACCCAATGCTGTGCTTGGAAGACTTAAACCAAGGTAAAGAATTACCTTGATCTAGCTTAGCCTACAATGTAGATTAATATCTTGCTGACACTGTTGCTGAACTAGGCAAAACACTCCTAGCATAGATTATTTTAGCAGAACTGCGCTTTATAGTGTATAATTAATTCCAGCTATTCCCTTCAGCCTTCCAAGAGGTAAAAGGAGCAAGAAATGTAGCTACAGGGTGTTTCTGCCCGCAGAATAATATCACTGAGAGCATAGCCTTTTGTAGCTCTAACTCGGACATGTAGACTAACAGAAGTTTCTGTTGTAGACACCATGCAAGAAAGAGCTTCTCAACAATTCTCACTTAGGACCTTTTAACTCTCTCTCAAGAAAATATTGGTTTCTTCTAACAGTAGCTTCAAAGGAATAGGTAATTTGTAGCTTTCAAATGGAAAACTCCTCCTTTCTAGAATATACGAGAGCTTCCTATTGACTTTTTTTTCTTTCGATTCCACAAAAAGGGTCAGTCTTTTCTTCTCCTTTATCTTTGCAAGAGACCCTCACAGGTTACAGGGGAACCACATTGCCTACAGTTTGCCTTATGGGATCACAGCAAATAATAGATGGTTTCACCAAGCCCAGCTTAGCGTTCCTATAACAAGTTTTTTCACAGTGTTAAAGCCTCTGCGTACATTTTCTTTCTGCTCAAAGCAGAACTCTTGTGAAGCTACTCCTTGTTCTGTGTGCTAGGGGCTCCCTGCATAGTATGGGAGGAAAATATTCATGAGATGTTACGCTACAAAGGAAGGTAGGGAACCCTCTCTCTCTCTCTCTCTCTCTGTTATTTTGATTTGCCTTTTCCCCAGTATGCAGAAAATTAATATTCATAGATAATAGTGGGGATGGAATTAACAATCTTTTTAAATAGAAGAAACTCTATGAATGCCAAAGTGTTTTGCTCTGCAGCAAAGCCCATGTTTTTGCATGTTCTCCAGAAGCTGTTTGATGTGAGATATAGGTAGCAAAAGATAAGAACCCCTAATAACTTTTCTGGGTTGAGAGTCCTACCTGACAGAAATCACTACACAATCATAGACTTTCTCTTACTATTCCTCTTTTTCCTGAAGTATCTTTCATTCCAACTTGCATGATTATTAAGGCCCAGCAACAGGAATGAGAAGAAACTCATAGCACTATATATATATATATACATTATATATATATATATATAATGCTACCTGAGCAGACTTAAGTACTGTGAAAGACTTCAGTGTATATCTCCTTAGACTTGGAATACCTGTATGGAATTAGTCCTTTCAAGGTACAGTAATTAAAGTAATGTATTCTCTTCAAGATAATATCTAAGCTACTCTACATAAAGCATATATAAATGCATATTTTTTTTACATTTGAGTCAGCATATTCACGTGATAAAATGAACATGCTTCTAACCATAATAGATATATATTAAAATGTATGGGCTTATTCTTTAATTAGTCTACTGTAATTGCCTGAAACCATACAGAAAACAGTGTCTTGTCTTACTCTCTTTTTTTTCTGTTCACTAATCATTAATAAAAAGAAGTGAACAATAAAATTTATTTGTTTTAAATTGCCAAACTAGTAGATACCTGCTTAGTAGGAAACTAGACACAAGCTGGTACAGCAAAACCACTGTAACTAAAGCATTTTGGAAATCTCTACAAGTTACCAAAGACTAGTTTTCAAACCCAAAAATATTTAGCTTCAATCTACCTATAAATGACTAGGAATGAGAGCCTCCTTTTAGAGGCTTTCTAATGACATAATTTTTCTTTTCAGGTAAGGTAATATGAGATTAAATTAATACTTAGAAACTCAGGACTATGAATAATGTGCTTTCAAGCAGAATGAGGGAATGTTTATTTGGGGTTTTTTTTAGCTAGCAAATGGTGGATACTTAAAGGTTTGTAAAATTGAGATGGACTGGTTACTAGAATTTACTTGATGTATAGTAAATGTTTATCAGTTTTCAAGGTGAATGATATCTTCTAGATTGTGCTATTTTACAAGATCGTTGGCACTGATATATTCTATGGGAAAATGGTGTTGGTGCCTTGCTAAACTTGACTTGCATCAGTGAAATTGCTCTAAATGCTTACAAACAAATCATAGCAAGAATACAATAAAATCTTTTTTCTTTTAAACCTCTTGTTAGGGAACACAGATGTTATTGCGAGGGAAAGACTTGAAGCACCTGTTCATTTTGCCCTTCAGTTTTGAATTGCATTTGATGCTGCAGTTTCTAATAGTTATCTTGATAGTCCAAATAATCACTCAGATGAAAAAGATGATAGCAACAGTAACCAATGCATAGCAGGTAATGGACATAATGGAATAATTAGGGATTAGCAGACAATCCCTTAATATTTGCAGCCGACTCCTATGCATGCCAAACTCACACTTGATCTCCATTTTCCTATATCATTCAATTTTTACCCTTAGGCCTTCATTTCCTATAGTTCTACTCCATTAAGTAGACCATCCTGGAATAGCCAGTTCCATTTGTCAATCTTTTGTTCTGGTCCAAGGGTAATGTTTCTCACGTCCTTCTTCCTTTTGTGTCTTCAGCGAAGTTTATAATTCCATATCATACATTGGTCCAGAATTAGACATGTGATTAAACTGTAAAATGTAACTAATTTTGAGCACTAAATAAGACAACTTGTTTCATCTTCCTTTCTGGACTAGGTTGGGAGTTATACTTAGCCCAGTCAAACTTTTGCTTACAGAAAATTAATTTGGTTTTTGTAGCATATTGCATAGTATTTTTCTTTTTTTCACAGGCTGATATATAAGGGTTTAGACCTAAGGGACCTAAGCACTGCATTGTTTGGTATAAACTTTTGAGGCTCCAAATAAAATTTAATCCAGGAATTTTAGGACTCTTGGAACACTGGGATTAGATTTTATTTTGAAAACAAAGCTGGGAAGAGCACTGAACAAGTGGGAATTTGCTGCTTTGTCCCTTCTGAAATGCAGCCAGAGGAAGCATTGCTGCTGTAGTATTTTTGTACAATAATTCTTTGGCTGAGCACTTCCCCAGGATGTGTGGAATATAATTACCACTTGTCTTTGAGAAGAATCACAGTCAGTTCTTCACCTGTGGCAGCACTTTTAACCTCCAGCTAATTCCAAGCTCTGGGAAAAGGAGCTGTGCTTACTGGGCATTCTGGTGTCTCAGGAAAAGTTCATGGAGAGCTTATGGAAGTCCTTCAATTTATTGCCTAGTGATCTCCGAGCAAGAGAAAGTTCCAGGTTCTGCTCCCTACTCTCTGGGCAGTTCCGTGTGTTTTGGATACACATAATCACTAGATAAAATACAGAAATAAACATCCCAGGTCATAGGAACCCATGCAGGGAGTTTCCAAATCTCTAATCTTCCGGCACCCTTTGGTAAGATGCCTTGTTTTATTTAGGATACAGATACTGGTCTTTTAGAAGACAAATAAGTTTTGACTTCCTTGTTGCTGTTTAATTTGTCCTTTAGCCATCATGCTGAGGAGGTATGTGCTGCTAATGAAACACTTATGTGGAACTGTCTTTACAAAACCATCTCCCTGGACATCTTTGAGCCGTAGACTGAGTGGTAGTCTGGGATGACAGCAATAAATTTGTGCTATACTGCTTCACTGATCTACCCTTTGGAGAACACTTCTCTAGGGCTCTCTTAAAAGCCATCACACGTTTCTGCATCCCCATTACATTCTGGAAGTGATACAGTAACGTGGCTGCTTCACACCAGTGTGAGATGGACACCAGTGCCTGATGCACGCTGCTGTAATGCATTTACTCCTTGTATGTTTGCATAGTTACAAGGGTTATGGCTGATTTTTTGGAAGAAATTCATTGTATCACGATCCTCAGTGTTTGTTACAATAAATAAAACACTGTTCTGGTGTCACCTTGGGGGGTTCACACTTTGCCGTGCCTCTGTCAGGGCGTCCCGGAGCTGGTTTGGGGGGATGGGGGAAAACCCGGACTGGATTTTCTGCTGGAGTACAGAATGGGGGAAAACACGGACTGGTTTTTTGTCCAGAGTACGGACTGGATTTTCCTGGAGTATGGAATAGGGGAAAACCCGGACTGGATTTCCAAAAAAAAAGAAAAAAAAAGAATGATTGGATTTGATGATCTCAGAGGTTCTTTCCAACCCAGCTGCTTCTATGATTCTATGATTCCATAGCTGCAAATCAGCTATGCTGTAGCACATCCTATTAAAGAAGTAATTCAAAATGTAGAGGCATAAATGAGAACTCAGTGTCTGAGTTTCTGGGAAGACTCTGACACACCTCAATTGTATCATTAAATTACAATTACTTTATTAGTCACATTAGCTTTCATTTGAATTAGTTCTGGAAAAGGAAAGGGAGAATAATTATTTGAGTTTTTTCTTTTTTTTTTTCCCCTGAAGAATGGAGAGATTTCTAAGGGAAGACTTTTTTTAAAAAATTCATTCTGCATACACCTATAGTGATACTATAGGAGTTATTCAACGCAAGTATTTAGGGATAGTAAAAATATACATTCTCCAACTGTGTCAGTGGTATAAATAACAAATCCCAAAAATGTAAAGATAATGTTAACTACTGTAAATTCCTAGGCAATATTTTATAAAACAGAATTAATTTGGTGCAAGTTCCAGTGGTCTTCATGTGATTTTTTTCAAAGTCGTGCTTGCTGCTGAGAGTTCAACTTGCAAGGAGACCTCTTGGAGCAAGCATTATTCCCAAGAATATGTTCCTTTTTCAAAGAAATATGAGTGCACAAGCAGAGTAGTTGCCAGGGAAGGAGGTGCTGCTTCTGTGAGTGTTATCAGTTCATCTCATGAGATCTGCTTCCACTGCTCAGGATCATGGAGGGGCTGGTTAGTCCAGCTGCTCCTGTGGCACCCGCAGTGGGAAGGACCCTTCCTGCCCCAGAGAAGAACTTGGGCCAAACTACTGGTTCACAGGAGAACACACCCAGGCAATTTGGCAGGCACTGCACATTCTTTTCCAAAAAACCACTTTCGTTCAATCCAGTGGTTATTTCCACAATTAAACCATGGTTGCCTGGTTAGGAGGTAATAAAAAAAACCCTCACGGTATTGTTTGAAAACTATTTCCAAATTAAAGA
The DNA here is from genome assembly GCF_003945725.1 of Corapipo altera. Taxonomy (NCBI): domain Eukaryota; kingdom Metazoa; phylum Chordata; class Aves; order Passeriformes; family Pipridae; genus Corapipo; species Corapipo altera. The sequence continues at coordinate 4,751,045 of NW_020884877.1, forward strand.
GGCATGTTGTCCTTCAGCACATAGTCCCTTAGCACCTGTGTAAAATACATTATTTGATCTTAAAGTAAGTTAAGGATCATGGGCATTTTCAGGCTCCTGAACTGAAATTGTTGATACAAATGGTATGTCATCAGATGTTTATCAGAACATTTTAAATCCTTCCTTAAGGCCAGGATACACATGCACAATTAATGTATCACTAGGGCAGAACACAAAGAAGAAAACAGTCCCACAGATGGTTATGTGCTTTAATACAGGTCTCACTCTTCTAAGCTCCTCTGTTTCAGTTACATTTGCTAGGACTGCATTAGATGAGCAAGCTGTTGCTTCTTTTACCCCAACTGCTATTGCTGCTGTTTTGTAGCCAGATTTTACCAGTATCAGTTCAGAATCTCCTGGGAAAACAACACGTTAAAGTATGACTGGTGTATTGATAAAGCAATATTGTATAAAATACATAATTTACACTAGTTGTGCTCTCTCTATTCTATTCTATTATGCAAAAGTATAAAATGCTAAAGGACTATTTTCAGTGTTTTGGTTTTACAACGGTGAAAGACATTAATCCTTCAACAATGATAAATGGTGTAGTCAATTCAGTTCATTCTAATTTAGACCAATTTAGCAAGGATGAGAATTTGGAATGTATTTTATGGTTACTGGTATACTGTTTGCAAGAAGTAAATGGTTTACAGGTGCATTTATTCAGATGAGTATGGCATACTGATGGCTGTAACATAGATCTTAGACTAATTCTGACCAAGATAGTATTCTAGTCTCAGATTAAAACATGAAATAAGACTGATGAGGTTTATTGTTTCTAAAGTACAAAATGGCATTTTGTAGCAACCTATTGGTAAGGAAGCTCTAAAAATTGTGAAGGGTTAGAAAAAGAATAGTAATGTACATGCATAAGGAAGAAACATTATTCTTTCTATAGGGATGAGATATCTCTTATTTATTTACCAAAACAGTCTGCAGTAGTTAAAATGCAGATCAAAAATGGAAGCCAGGTGTGAAGTGACAGATATGTGCAAATGCCAAATGTACACTTAAGGCTGTCAGCTTTGGAATCACAAGGGCTGACAGGGTACATTAAAAATATTTCAAAAATCTTGAAAGTTTAAAAAAAGATATTAAAAATATCAGTTTCCTAACAAAATACTGGCCACGATGCACAAAATAATAAGTAAACAAGTGACTTTACCGAAAACATGATAATATTGCTACAGCAAAAACATCTTTATCTAGGAGGTCACTGTCTTTTATATCAGCTGAAGGAGAAAAGTTAAATGTGTCAAAATGTTTATAAATGTGAGGGGGGGAGGATTTGTCCATTTGTTGAAAAGTTTTGTTGTCTTCAGCTTGTTGGTAGCTAATAGGTTATTCAAACTGTGACCAAATTGAAACTTCTTGATTTCAGAGTTAAGAAAATCCAAAGGTTGGGCTAGTTTCAGATTTAGTGAACTGTGTCTTACAAGGAAAGCTATTTCTGGCATGATGTCTTAGACTTACTTGTAAATATATCCTTGTACAAAATGGGGCTGCTGTTCATGTTACCGTTTTTCTTTGTGCAATCTGGCCACGTAAATCTCCTGAAACAGAATGCTTTTCTGGATTGGATCCCAGAGCATAAAGACACTAAGGGAACAGTAATAATCACAGTGACGCCTCACAGCAGTAACAGAAACACTTCTATCAGCAGCAACAGGATAAGTTGGGAAAAAATGAGATGTTATTAGTGCAATTGAGAGTGTATATCATCAGAGTCATCTTTTACTCCTCTCAGCCACATCAGTGCAGAAGAGGACATATTTTTCATGCTCTAATAAAACTGGATTCACATCCTGGAGAGGGGATAAGAGAAGGATACTCTTTAATGGAAAACCCAAATGCATCAGTGAAACATTGCTGATGTATTAAAAATAGTTAATGGTCCAGATTACAGTTCTCCTGAATTTCTTCATTCAGCTAAGCTGGCTGCTTTCTCGTGCCCTTGAGAAACCTTGCAGTTTCCCAGAGCACAGCATTCTCGTAAAGAGGAAAAGATCACTGCTGAAAACTTGGGTTATGTGTAGCAGCAACACACTATTACAGGTTTTCTAAATTCTCAGTGTCAGTTCTTATGGCCAGGTGTGCACTTGCCCCCTCCTTGGGCCTCACCCACCCTTGCCCATGGGCCCAACAGACCCTTTCAGCCCAGCCTGGGGTGGTCCATCCCAGCCTGAGCAGCACTGGGGGAATTCCAGCCTCTCCCTTGCCGTATCTGATGCTGCCCCTGACCAGAGTGGGGGAACCCAGGACCTCTTTCATCTCTTGCTGTGCCTGTGGCCATTACCTGTCCCCTCTCTGCTCACTGTGTTCAGACCCTGCAGGGCTGTACCCAGTAGAGGAGAGCAGAGACAGTCCTGGTGCCAGGCTTGGCTCCTGGCTCGTCGCCTGCTCAGGGAGCAGCCCCGTTCTTTCTGTGCCAGGATAATGCAGAACCCCAAAGAGCATTGTAGGCAAACTAGGCTGCTTTTTAAAGACAGGATTATCAGAAGGCTTTCCCTTTTCCCTTTTTCCTCTTTCTGTGGTGGCTTCAGTCAGTGGAAAGTAAAGTCTTCTGAACATTCTTGAAAATCCCATCTTAAATAAAAGTCTTGTTTCTAGTTTGGGAGGAAGAGAGCTAATAGGTTCTGAGAACTAAAGGATGATAATAATAATTAGAGTTCTCTATTGTCAATAGTTTGCCTTTTTTTGCCTTTCAGCATGACATCCTGTAGTCTTTGAGGTTATCCTGTAGTCTTTGAGGTTTTTATTGTGGCACTCCATAAAACATGCATACAGTGTGGAAACTGATACTCACATAAGGGAAGTAATCTCATAAAGTCATAGAAAAGAGCAGCTTCAAAACTGGGAATAGAAATGCCCTCGTTCTGTCTTCTGAAAAGAAATTTTCATGAAAGAAGTTACATTAGTTCTTGGAAATTTCTTCTTCAAAATTTTTATGAAAAATTTCCTTATCAGGAAATACACTGCTGCTGTTGCTAAAGCTTCCACTGGGTTAAAGAAATCAAGACCTAAGCAAAATGTTAGATAATTTTCTTACTAATTCTGTCTTTCTGTTTCTCTCTTTGGTTCAACTCTTGTTTTCAATTCTCCTTTTCCACTGAATGACAAGGACATAAGGGCAGAGAAGACACACCATGCAGGTCTATATCTTAATTATTCAGTGCAGTGCAAGAGTACTCTGTTGCTTTGCTAAAGAATTGCAAGTTTCTGTATTCTCCACCTTCTCCATCTTGCTCTCAGAACAACTAAGACGTCCTTTTCCTTGAAGTCATTAATCCAAGTTGGAATGATTAGCATTACCAAACTGCAAATATTATCAAAAATAAGGTTGAAAGGCTCAGGAAATCAATGATGCAATCCTCCCAAAATTAATTTAAAAAATGAGAATAGTGACAGGTTAATCTTGTAATTTGAAATTTCCTGTGATTAAAGTTTCTATCTCTTTCTGCTGCTCAGATATCCTTACAAGAGAAAGCAGTTTCCTAAAATGCAGTCTATACTTTTATTTCTTACCTGACATATTATGAAGAAAAGATTATTCCACTTTTTCTTAGCAGCAGTTTATATATATATATATATATATATATATATATTCCTTTTTTCTTATTGTGTTCAATATTAATCAATCTCATGCCTTTTAATCTCCCTAAGTAAAAATTTCTGGGCTACTGATCACTTCTCATGACTCTCTTCTGAGCTTGCCTTTTGATCCATGTCTCTAAACTACAGTGTCCCAGTTCAACTACAGTATTCCAGCTGAGGTCTTTTTGGTGCTGTCTGATGCATTAAGTAAGCTGTTTTTCATGGAATCCTCCTCCACAACCCTGCTGAAATCACATTGAGATGTTCTTTTTGGATAAAATGAAGATGATGACAGCTTACAAGACAGCATCATCGATTGTATTACCAAACATTATGCCAAACCTTTGAAAAAAAAAGAAAGTTACCTGCTTCGGGCATGGTTCTCAAAGAAGTTGTCCTCTTTCTCTAATAGTTATTATGGTACCAGCAATGAAATAAGGATGTGATAATCTCATCCTTCCCAAAGCTCTGCAGTCAATCCCATTCAAATCCAATCCTGTTATAACAATTGCAAGTCTCAGTGGTCATACCTCTGTGTCTCTTTAAATGCTCAGTGGCTTTGTACTTGTTAGCTGAAAAGGTCTACTAAACACTTATATGTTTCTGGTAAAAAATTATCATGTTTGTAAACACACACACACACACACACCCCCGCCCCAGCGCTCAAAGAGCACAAGAACAAACGTCTCACAGCTCTTTGGTAAGCTTCTGTTATGATAAAATAAAGGACTTGATGTTATTTCACTTCTAATAAAAACTTGTCATCTAATGTGACAGCACAAATAGCTATCACTGAACAGTCAAAGAGAACAGCTCCCAAATGGACCATAGTGTTTAGACAAACAGTTTGGCTGATTCTATATGTAGAAATGAAAATGAGAGTTAAGTCAGAGTTTTGTAGACAAATGTCTAGCAGAATTTAAAAAGAATCTAAACTGATTGTTCAACCTTTTCTGCTCAGTAGGATCCACTGTATCAAAGAAAGGGATAGCTGCCTTCAGCTTTCAGAAATCAGATAGTGGATATAGCAAAAACAAAGCGTTTTCAAAAGGTGTTCAAGTAGAGGGCTTACCGCAAAAATAAGGAGAATTTTGCAAGGAGGAATTTAGAAAATGAATAATCACTAAGCTTGAGACAACATCTGGACCTATATGATACAATCAACCTTACTGCAAAGGCCTATATAAAGCCTGCTGGATTTAGGATTCCTCTGAATAGTAAATAGGAGTGGAAGGGAACCTGTTAAACTGAGGAACAAACTCTTCACCGTTAAGAAACAGCTCTTTTTCTTTCTTGATTTGACCCTAAACAGGGCAAGGATTTGGCAAGGGAAATTTAGAAGTTGTTCTAGTGGAAAAAGTCTGATAGATTTTTATTCTTTTGTATCTCAAGAGCTAAAAATTAGGCTGAAGCAATTGATGTTACTCCAGTTACTACAAAGATGTTAATTTAATAATTGCTTTACTTTTTTCCTTGTAATTAATCTGAATTACAGAGCTTTTCTATGTACAACTCCACCCTTTGCCGTGAAAGTGCTTTCTGCACTTTACTAACTAGTGTGCCCAGCTCTGTAAGCAGAGTTTGTACACTTTCACGTGGTGGTTGAATAATTAATAAAACTAGGTTTCTCTGAAAGCTCTGTTCAACAAGCTTTAACTGACTAGAACAAAAAATAAAAATGTTGAAAACAAGGCACTGACTTCAAACACAACCTTCAGCAGGAGCTAATGGTAAAGTTGTGCTCATCCAAAGGAAATAAAAAGGTCAGATTACAAAAAGGGCTAAATCACAACCTGCATATTGCTTTTGAGAGAATTTGCCAACTTACACTTAAGTTCATTCTCCATCTTTCTCTCTCAATATCTTTAACCTTACCTGTATCAGCAAAATTAAGTGATGGTCTTTTGAACTTTTAAAGTTATTATGTGACTGTCTTGCATGGGTGGTTTCTTCAGCATCATATGGAAGGATGGATCCAATCTTTTCCACCTCTCATGTAGTCCTTGGGACTGTGTTAGTTTTGACATGTAAAGAAGTGAAGCTGTGAAGAAGAGTGTAGATCAGATAAATCCATCAAGCATTATGCCTGTTCTTAGATGCTCTGTCTCTTTTGGAAGAAGTATACAGATAACTGAGATACAGTCAGATAAGGGAAATGGTCACGTTATCTGTATCTGTATGAACTGTCCAGAGATCACTCAGTAGTTGGACTATCGAATGTATGTACTATATAGCTTTCAATCAAATTAATCTGCTTTGCTATAACTTTGTTTTACTGCAAATAGTCATGCACAATAGCAAAGCCAGGAAAATTCATATTCTTACTTAAAGCTTCTAGAATACAATAGCAGAAAACTCCTTGAGTTGTCAAAATCTGCCTTTAAGATACTGCAGAAATAAGCTTGACTTTAATTTTTATTTTTTTTTTTCTCAATGCCAGCATAAAAAATGTGTATTTCTCTTCTTTCTGACATTCCTACAAAGGACATACAATTCAGCATAAAACATTTTATAATTTTTCTACATTTGTGCTTCCCAAATACTGGTATACTGACATGTAAGATACTGACATGAGAGTTGCAGGTCTACTTTTCTTTCTCATATACACAAAGAGCTAAAGTACTCAAAGAGTCTTGGCGAGTTTAAATCAACATAGCTCTGCAGGTGCTAATGAAGTTATGTTAATTTACACTAGCACAGGGTGTACTAAATCTCTCAAGAGCAAATGTTCCCTTTGATTACATTTTGCTGTTAGGTATAAGCGTTGCTCCATTCCAACAAAATCACTGCCTATTGTTCTTTCTAGATCCATATATTCCCTTTAAAGAAAGCAATCATTACATGGTTTTGAATGTTCCTTGCCTGTGTAAGTACTTATAAAGACACTTCTGAAATCACTTACACTTAATAGGCCATGAAAAGACACAAAGGAGCTAAAGAAACTCCAAGGTTGCATCAAATTATTTCAGATTTTTCAGATTGTACAGTTGTGCTAAGTCTCAATGAACACCTGTTAAGCTTCATAATGCCATGAAAACATCCTCCTGTCATACTGGGACCCAGAGTGTTGAATTTTGAATGCCAGAATACAATTACTCCTTTTCAGTGCTGGTTAAAAATGTCTCAGCTAATAACTGACAAAAGTAAAGCTACAGAAAATTCCTCAGCAGAATTACATGTAAATCTGTGGAAGCTCACATTTTTGATCATTAGGTATATTTTGCATAAGTCAGGGTAGTAAAAACATTTAGTTGAATTGTATGAAGTGAACTAAACATCATGACTAATGTTAAATTAAGAACACCAGCAGGGAAATAGTTGAGATAAAGAACTGCCGGAATTTAAGATAATATCAAGGAGTAATGACCTATGTATCAATTTCTTTATTAAAGTACTATGTGGGGCAAGGTCAGAATGAGGAAGATTGAGAAAGATTGACTTTACTTACATAAGTTTTGCATTCTAAACTGACAGGACAGAAGAGTCATGTATTAAAGGAGAAGTGGCAGAGACACGCTGCTTCCACCAACTTGTTAACAGGCAAAAGGTGAAACAGGAGGATGATGTGCTGAAGAGAAAATTAACCCAAATTTCATTGCCAGACCCTCAGTAGTAAACTGTACTTCACTTTCTGATGTAATACTCAAGTCAGTCTCTGTTGTCCTTGAGGGCAACCTGGATTAATCTTTACTCTTCATTGATCCTAAAGCTTCCGAAACCTGGCCATTGATACAATTTTCAATAGCCTCAGGTCTGTGTCTCACTGCAACCTCAGTGACAAGAAATCATTGACTTAAAACAATATTTGGGGCATGCCTCCTTCCTCTATTTTTTGCCCTTGGTACACTCTCTAAAAAAAGGGTTTAAACATTAGTGGTTGACAATTCTGTGTCCTCATTTCAAAGTCGTTATATGAGGAAACTTCCATCCTGTCTGCCTATTTTCTCAGAGATGTATGAAGAAGAAAAGGAAAGAATATTCAACATAATCAAGGTATAAAACTTATGTTCAAAAAACATGTGCAAGAAAGGAAGGGAGAAAAGAGAAAAAAGATGGAGTAAAGCTATTGAATGGTACTTGTATGGTATGTGTTTTTAGAGGATGAAGGAGTAAGAACCTGAAAAACAGAACATTTTCCTGAAATATGAGAAGATGTAATCCTAACATTTTCCAATTCTATAGCTGGATATAGAAGCTTACTAGAATTGTTATCCTCCTCCTAGGGTTAATGCTGCAGACCTAGTTTGCTTCAGCAGCTTTTCAACTGTATTCTTCTCTGCAATTAAAAAAAACAAACAAACAAAAAACTCACAAAAAATTAAGAAAAAATAACCTAATAATACACTCAATAAATAAATAGAATAACCTAATAAACCTCACTTTCACAGCTGTCTCTAGCATCTGTATGCAGAGTTTTCACCCACCACTGGAATGGACTGAAAGTGAGTGAAACCATACCAAATTGAAACCACAAGGATTTTTACACAAGGAAGAGGTAATCTTCTTCACTGGAATTTAGCCAGAACACAGAGGATATTAGACCATCATTTCACAACTGCTATGGGATTGTCAGTGGCAAAAGAAACTCTTTTTTGCATCATCCAAAGGATGACGTTGTTATAGAACAGCGACTCAAATCTGTCTTGCTCTCTTATTTAAGTAGTGACCTGGCTTGACCTCTTTTAGCGCAGGAGAATCTTAACAGGCTCACAGGCTCAGGTGAACTAGTCTGGCTGCAGGCTTGCTGCCAGACAAGAGACACTGAACCTTGTAAAGAAATCTATCTGGGATAATTGGAAGTCAAACTTTTCATGGAGAATTATTACAGTTTATTTTGGTCTCCATTTAAGTAGTTTGGTCAGATCAGCATTCCTGAGAGAGAAAAAGGATAAAGAAACACAGTTATGTATGCAATAGTTTTTATAGCAGAACACCCTTCAGAAATCCAGGCTTTGTCTTAAAAGAGTCAGTACTTTACATGCAGTGTATCATGTAAGGTCTTTGTGTAGTTATCTAGTGGAATATTTTAAGATATGCTGAACCTTGTGAAATTTTCACTAAAGAGTCCTGTCTTCCCATGGTGTCTTTCCCTGTGTTTCAGTGTGTTTGAATGCATGAGAAAATGCAAACTAGCTCGTTTTGAATCACAGAAACTAAAGGCTATTGATTGTACTGGCCCTCCTTCTGCCAACATGCTGCTGCATCTTACATTAGAATTCAAATCCTTTCTCCTCTTCCTCTTCTTCATATCTGAAAAGTTTCCTGTACCAACATATTTACAAAATATGTTGGGTACAATGGATTGGGCTGTCAGTAACCTTTCCTAATAGCCTTCTTCAGTTTTCCTGTTTTCTTTCAAGCGTGTGTTCCCTAGTCACAGCTGTTTAGACAATCCTAAATAATGTTGGTCTTTTCTTTATTCACCTTTTTTTTTTTTTACAGAACATTTGTAAATGATAATCAAATTCCCTTTTCAGTTTCCTGTGCTGTAGTTTGTAATATCAGTTTTGAAACTTAACATATTAATGGATTTTGTTGGTTTCAGGATACACATGAACATGTTATCACTTCCTGAAATTGCAGAGATCAGATGGAATTCTTTGACATAGATTCATAAGAGATGGCCACCTTCCTCATTTTTGAAAGCTGGACCATGACCTTGGCACCACTTATCTCCAGATAGTTGTAATTAGCATAATTTTTAGTTTATTATTAGTTGTATCCTGTGTCAGTGAGGAACCATTAGCAAGTGGTAGAACTGCATCATGTCCCATCTTCCTTTTCTTTACTAATGTGACCTGACGTTTTTGGTGACAGTTTCCACAGAAAAATTTGAAAATTTTGACAAGTAGCATTGGTTTCATTAACACACTTGTGGTCCCCCTCATATCAGTCATGCCCAGCCTTCCTAGCTTGGATAGCTAAGATAAGCAGCACACTTTTCTTGACATAACATCATGCTGTGAACAGCAGGGAAAACAAGTGGAAGGGGAGGAAGTATGAGAGATGAGGAGAGCATTGTAGCTGCAAGCCTGCACAGGTAATCAGTTTTGCCCAGCTAAAACTCAATACACCCTGATGAAGGGAATTAGAAAGTGTGTCATGAGTATGAGCCACTCTTCAGTAAATACAAAAGGGAAAAAATCCCAACTTTAAAGTATCCAAATTCAGAACAAAATGGAGCTTTTCCCTGTTAGCAATGGTAACGGGGGAAGAGCCTTTGAGATAATAATATGAAGTTAAAAAAGATCTGTGAAATGAGAAAAAAATGATAAGGTTTCTTCTTCAAAATGATTTCCAATCAGTCTCTGTCTTTTACTTTAGTTGGCTGATTTCACTAATTAAATTGTCCAGCTTTGAATATATTGACCATTTTAAAACTGCACCATGCATTGTAGTAAGCACAGCAACGAGTTAGTTCTGTAGCAGTTGACTTCCAAACAGATAAAGATTTAAGTATGTGCTTAATTTTCAGCATGTTACAAATCCTACTGGAGCCGAGAGGGATTATTCACCTGCTTAAATTCTGTACAACTTTATGTATTTTGCTGAAGTAGAGCCAGCAAGATATTAAATTCATTCTGAAACAGCCCAAAGTGCTTTCAGGAAACATAAAGTATATGCATTCCACCCAATGTAACAAAGGAGAACCTATGAAACGCAGCAGTCTGTTGCTATATTGCTAATCTAGCTAGCATGACTGATGGATTTACAGTTTTTTGTGTGATCCAGTACAATTCAAGTCATAAATTTTCTTACTAGGAAATTTAAGCCAGGCTTTAGCTGAAACACCTGTTGCTGCATTCAATAAATTCAAGTAGTTATTTAAGTCATTGAAGCAAGGACTTCTTTCTTATTACATGTATGGCAGTATAGCGACTAACATTATGGAGCTCTATTTTTAGTACAGCTTCTATTAATATTGCTAATGGAACACAAATTATTGACATGGAATTATAATTTGTATGAGCTATAGAGTAGCAGTGCTGTCAGGTTTACAGCCTTCCCTAGGAAAACATTAGGAATTTTGTTTAGCATCAGCTCTATAGAGAAATGTGCTTTATTAAATGCATTATTCCATAATTTTGTGTCCTCTTCTAAGCAATGTTAACCATGTCTTAGGCTGCCAAGCTTAAGCCCAGAAGGCTGCAAGTGATTTGGCGCCAGCAGGTCTGTACAATAAAAATGAGGCAATAGTGACCATTTAAATGTGCACTACAGCATGGCCAGCTAGAATGTCTTTCAAAGAGAAAAATGTACAGTACCATAAAAGAAATATCATATTCAATCATTTATGAAGAATAAACAGAGCAGCATTTCCTCTTTGCTCTCCAGTGTGTGCTCAGCATGCTCTTGTGAGTTGTGGCGTAGCATTTCATTTACAAAAAATGAAGTGAAATATCAATAATTGTTCATCTTCTTTTGATGGCCTCAAAGTGTGCTGGCTATGTTTTCAAAACCCTGTACTTCCCAGGAGAAGGGAGCAGTTGAGTAAGGGATTTCAAAAGGACATAAAGCAGAAAAAGGATTTGTATATGTGCAGTGTGATAGCTCATTGCACTGCATGTAATGATAATGCATCAGTGTGCTGGCAGCCATCCCCTGCATCTATCATGACACCATTGTTCGTGTATTTGATGAAGTCAACAGCCTGCTTTGATTCTGGTGAACTCATGTGGCTGTGAGGTGCAGTGTGCTTGATTAATTTTCTTATGTGAAAAATCAGGTAAATAAAGGCAGGTTCACAGTTTTATAGGAAATAAAGTAAGGATCTTAGCTTGTCCTCACAGTGAATCCCAACTAATATTTGCTGAGGTTCGAGGCAGTCAGATAAAATTCATTCTCTTTTCCCCTCCTTTCTCACTCACTCTTCACCTCATTCTTCAAATTCCCCAAGTCAAGCTTAACAAGTGTAGTGCTAAGGTGTGATGAGAAGCAGTTCTTATGATTTCCCAACTTCAACAGAAACACTAAATATGGGAAATTTGCCTCTCCTTCAAGAAAATGTAATGCTGCTGAATCTTATATTGAAATGTAATGTGAAAAAAGTAAAATCATGGAATTTTTTTCCTTGATAACAAGAAATTATGTAAATTATACACATCAAATGATTGCTGAACAACATGATAACACTGATTCACAGATTTTTAAACCTACTTTGTGGTAACCAAATTACAGAAAGGGTTGCACCAAAACGTAGGAAGCATCACTTTTTGCTGGCTTACAATCATTACCCTGGTAATTTTACAGGCTGCAGTCATCACTATATATCTTAATCCTGACAAAAGTAGGGTCCGTGTTCCAGATTCTTCCTGTGTGAAGAGGTTGTGACTTAGTTAAACCATCAAGTTGTCTTTGAGAAGAAGGGAGTTTGTGTGAGTTCTTAACCTTTCATAAACCCTGCTGCCCAACCTTTCATTGAAGAGAGAGTACATCACTTGACAACTATGTCTGTAGTCAGAAGCTGTACAGATTTGCAGTTGCAAGGCACCATGAAGCAATTCTTCCAACACATTTTGTTTTGTTTATTAACCAGTAGATCAGGCAAGCAAGAGGAGGCATGAATTTGTGGAGCTGTGGCTATGTCTTACCAACACATATTGTACGTATATCAAATAGCTGACCAGATTTCAAAAATTCAGCTAACTCTTAGTTCTGAGTACTTTCATAAAAACAGAAATATGTGAACACTTCAGGTGAAAGGTAATACTCCATAATAACGAGATCATATTCTAATATTTAATTTTCCTTCAGTCAACAAATAATATCTCAACTCTCAATCTTTCTAACTTGAGAAAATCTCCACACCCGAAAAGCTTTCATGTGCAAGAGGGTAAACCTCAGTTTGTATTAATATTACTGTTACTTTAGGGCAACCCTTCCTTTTTTAAATACTTCCATATTGCTATCAAATATTTTGAAACTATTATGTGAAAGAGATAATGTAGTTAACGGTTATTATCATGCAGATAAGTCTTTCTTAGACAACTGAGTCTTCAGATCTAAGAAAGGCTGAAATACTTAACTTCTGGAAGGACTGTAAATATATACCTCTTAAAGTTATAACAGGGAAACTTACAGTGACCTTCAGATTAATTTATGACAAATTAATTTCATCTTTTTTCTTTCTACTCTTAGGATAAGAAGAGGTTTTAATCTTGACTGAAACAGTTAGGATAGAAGAAAGCTGTAGTAATGTCACTTAAACTATGACTTCAGCAGTTCAGTTTCCTTTGCTCTTGGGAGGTGATTTTATTATATTCCCTGTTTATATGGCTACCTCCAAACAAATATCATTCTTCCCATGGAGAAAATAAGGAATAGGGAATACTTTGTGCTTCTATATCACATTTTAATTAAACTCGTATTTCAACTGGTGTAAAAAATGTATGTAATGTATGGTCAGATTCATTACAAGAAAAAGAACAGTTTAAACTATTTTTCTTTAAATTAATATTCAGGTTTTATTTTATTATTTATAGAAAAATACAAATGTAGAGGGACTTAAACTGATTTTGAAAATTGGATTTTTAAAATTTTTATTATAGTTTTAACATTAAATTTTTCTCTTAAATTGAAATAAACCTAAGGGTTTATATTCAGACCATGAGTTCCTGGTCCAGAGAATCACACAAGCCTTAGGAAACTTTAAATTTATTCTGTAGACTTCAAAGTTTTGTGTGACCCTGCAAACACAAAAGGGAATTCTGCACATGTGGTTGTTTCTGTTTTCTTACATACTGATTTTGCATGAAAGCCATTTCATTGATGCCATAATTTAAAAGGAAAAAATGTGTTTGTTTTTTTGCAGTGAAAAATGGTTTATCCACAGTAATGTAGCAAGCCAGCAGCATTAGTATTAGGTGAAAGAGTTGTGAGCTTTTTATACTGGGAAATTCAACCTCAAATGAAATCAAGATGTAACATATGGATGATTTCAATTAGACTAACTTGTATTTCAGTGAACCCAGATTAAATTTCAAACTCCTAAGGCGGTATCTGTTTACTTCAATACGGTGATTTGCTCAGCTGTTGGATCACTGGCCTATGGATTGGATTTCTAGGCATGGAACTTGGTCTCAATGTTTTTAGGCACTCAAAGAGGCTCTTACTGTTGAGGATGTAAGAGCCCCACAGTTGCAGATTAATAGCCACTCTAGTAGAAGAACCTTCATGGCAGTCTCAGTTTAAATTTCCTTGAGCCTTTAGTAATAATCTTGCTACATGACTGGTCCTTTGTATTAGAGGGGTGAAAGTAATCCCATTGCTGTGCCTTTGGCCTGAGGTATCCTTGAAAAATCTGTCCATAAGAGGGTCACTAATATAAATTGATATTCTGCTTGTTAGTGTTTGGTGGGAGGGATCCTATAGCTAACTGGTCCCAGGATAGTCAACTTGTTTCAGGAACGGGATTCCTAAAAAAAATGGAGATTTAAAGGTGATGAAATTACGCTTATTTCAATCTGTGCAAAAGGTTAACAGCCCATCAGAACTCTGATCACGACCAGAGGTGGCTCTTACATTTGTGAAATTAAACCACGCTGAGATTTCATTGACTAATAGTTGTGAAAATTTATGGCCAGTAAACAGAACCTCTGACAAAAATTTGGAACTGTCAGGCAGCTTCAGCTGTTACAAATACAAATTTACATTGCTCATTCTGAAACAGTATGTTTCTGTTTCCTCTTCTCATCAGATTTGCACAAAGCAGTTGACTCTTTATGGAAGATAAATTGAGATAGATCTGTAGGGGATTCCAGTTCAGTAATGCCAAAGCTAAGCAGTTAAAAGAGAGAGGGTGAATCTGATGAAAATTAATGGAAGAGAGACTTTAGTCATCCCCCACTGTAAAATTCTATCTGATGTAGGTCAGATTGTAGCTGAGTCTTTTCTTCTTTAGTAAACTGAGTACAGTGGGGTGTCTTTTTTCAGGGCCTTTCAGCCTGCTGTGCAAAAGCTGTCTCCAACTGTATCCATAATGAAAAAGCATAACTTACCAAACTGATAATGGATTATTTAATAATTCTTCTTGGTCAATGTTTTTCTTCTATAACCTATTCAAAAGTTGGATTAATATGTTATAATATAATATAAAAATTGTGACTTTGTAAGGTATTTGATCTTTTGTGAACTGGGCCTCCTGGAGTTACATTCACCAAGAATTCTTAGAGAGGATGACTCCTGGAAAGGGGTGGTCTCATTTGTTTCCTCTCTATTATTTTATTTATTCCTTATTTGTACATAGACTTCAAAATGTTACTTCATTACTATATTTCTGACTTTTCCAGACTAGCTCATGCATGGAGATACACAGGCTGGAATGAAAGCCTTTTATCACATTTTTTAACAGGAAATTACCTTCCAGTTATGCAAATTACCCAAATCAAGGAGATAAATGCAAGTGTGAACAACAAGGAAGAATTATTTGAAACTCATTTGTATTCAGGTTATCACATTCATCATCCTCACTGTTAGTCTGTGCTCCATTGGAGCTCTTCATAGTGTTTGTACTATTTCCTTCATTTTCTATTTCCTGTTATTTATCTTTTCTTTGTTGTTTTATCTTTGCTACTGTCAGTCAGCCTGACAATAATATATATAAAATCATTAAACAAACAAATAGTTGTTAGGGCATCTCTTGGCTGATAACTAGCAAAGAAGTGGTTGTATCTCAACAATTTATGGTTTTACTGACAGCATAATTCACTGTAACTTCACAGTTCCTAGCTAGGAGAGAAACTGAGAAAGAGACCAAAATATTTAGGAAAAATCAGATAAGGTACAAGAAATTTTGTGGTGTAGCAAATGGTGTGAGATAGATCCTCAGCATATAAACTATAGGTATGCTGATTGACATTTGGAAAGAAGGTGTCCCTGCAAAAACAGCACTAATTTTGATAAATCAAGTGAACCCAGGATAACTACTAAGTCATAGAAATATTTCTATTCATAGTTTCATCTCAAATAGCTGGAGTTTTAGTTATTCGAGTCCTTTGTTAAGTCTAATACTTAGATTTTGAGCTCTTGGAACAGTGGCTGTCTCTCTCCATTTCATGGGTGTCCAGATGCTGTCACATGACTGTCTTGCTTTTTCATTGTGGTCCTTAGCCAGGACCAAGGTATGACAAAAGTTATTCATGTGTCAGCTGCTCTCAAGTTACTTGGGTGGGCTATAGCTTTTCTTGCCTTTGGAATAAGTTTTCCATATCTAAAACTATATCCAGAAATACATGCCAGCTTGCATTCACTTGTAAAAGTAATGTGCACAATTAAAAAACCCCATAATTTTGTAGATTTAATTTACCTTTCTGTTCAATGTCGATAGTGTTGCTCAACTGAGTTTATTACTAAAAATTTCTGATGAGCAAGAATTTTATTGGAAATTTTACATCTATGGATAGATCTGGAACTGTAAATACTGAACTGACATGTATGTCAGATCACACACCATCCTTTACCTGGTGTGTGCTTCCCCTCCTTGCATTAATTTTTTGTATATGTGAAGTTTCAAAAAGACACCTTTTTCTTGAATTCTTTTGCAACTGCAAAGGAAAGTACAAAAGCTTCCCTGAAGATGAAAAATAGAGTTGGTTGATAGGATGTTAGTCTACAATATTCAGATTATATTCATAGAAAGCACGTCTGAACAAATGGCAGTGCCAGTTCAGAGTCACTGCTCTGCATGTCAAGTGCTTCATACATAAGAATTGAAAGTATCAATTCTAGGACAGATCTTTTAACCATGCCCACCACAGGAAAACACTAATAAGCAATCAATTCTGCTGCTGTCCAAGGGACCCTTTCAAAAGCATGACAATCCATTTTAAAATGAAGCAGACCTATCAAGCAGCTATATCATTTCTTCCCATTACCTGTGTTCTCAGATTGCAAATTCATGTGCAGAAGAAGGCTGAGCGTTAGTAAGGCATCGGGAACAAGCGTCAGAAAATCCCTTTTCCACAAATCTTACTGCCAGTGTTCTAGTGCTCCTCTTGAGGCTCTCCCTGGAGGCTCCAGATGGACAGAGGACATGGCTGAACCAAGAGAGGAGTTTGTTTATATGAAAGACTAATGGGAGGTTTTTTCTGACACATGTCAGGGCCATGGCGCATCAGCGAGTCTCAGGATTCAGGTATTTCTAGTGCAGTCATGGGATTGTGTTGTTGTGTATAAACACCAGTAGGGACCCAGGATATCACAGTTCTTCATTATGAAAATTAAAAATAAACAGCTTTTTATGCAAAAGATCCAGCAGTATCGTAACAGAAGTTGAAATTAGCTCACCAATATGAGCTTCTGTTTGTGTACTTATTTTTAAGCAGCTGAGAACCAAATCTATGGGATATTCTTATAGCTGCTGTAGTGAAGATGCATATTCCCATTCAGACACATGCAGCCACTCTGAGGCCCATATGTCCTTAAAACTGACAAAAAAGGGTGACAGGATTCTTTGGAAAAAGCCACATTGGCACTGTCACCTTTGTAACAATGTACAGTGACTCCATAAGCTGAGACATGTTAGAAAACAGAGAGTTCATGAAATGTCTGTAGAGATGATTGCTTTGGATCTTTGCATTTGTCAAAGATTTTAAGGTATTAGTTGTGTTTAAAAACCCCAAAGTGCTCTTAAAACAAAAATGGCCCATGATAGCCTCTTACTGCATTATCATTTAGAGAGCTGCACGGGGCAGGTTTGAAAAAAAAACAGATTATTGAAGTATGTGCTATTTGTTTTGAACAGACATGGAAAGATACTGAATAGTCACAACCATAACAACCCTCAGACTTTGACACTTAATGCACTGTGTCTTCATGTGTCCACACTTCAAGTTGGGAATGTGTGGGGCTTGCAGAATATGCATGCATTCATCTGCTGCTGTCGAATTTACCACTGATTTTGATAGAAGTTATCAGAATACTTTCTACCAAGAAAAAATCTTTTCCAGCAGCAAAAGTCACCCAGATATCCCAGAAAAAAAGGCTGTAAGAGACAGTACATCCAAGTTTTAGCTCACTGAGTTCTCTTCTAACAGCAACAAAGCCACCTCAGAGTTGGGGAGGAAATAAGTTTTCTGCAATTGTGTGTTACCCATCTCCAGCTCATGGGTCTGAGAGTCTTCAGTGTGGAAATCAGGGCTCAGGGTAAGGGAGCTGATACACAAAGGGGTGTGGGGAGAAAATTTTCTGAACTTGAGAGCTTGGAAGTCATCTTGGGTCCTTTGAGCTTCTTGTAACTGGAGATCCTCTGAGAAAAACTGAACGAGAGAGTCAGTTTAGTTACTAAACCTTTTGTGAAAACCATTGACTTCACTTAAAATTCCTATCTTTTCCCTATAGAATGTATAAATGAAAAAGAGCAAATTTAATCTCTTATTTTAGAAATTCTTCAAGACTTAAGACTTGAATAGACATCTCTGCCTATGAACATGCCATAAAAGTTCTTTTTTGTCTTTCAAAAATGTCTCTTTAGAGGCCAGAGTTGGAAAAAGTCCTTCAAACTGATGTCTTCCCAGCTTCCTCCAGATCAGATCCATGACATCTGATTTTTCTCTTCTTACAGAGGCAGAAAAGAAAACTTATGTTTGTTTTTAGCAAATTAATAGTTCCATGTTTTTTTAAAGGTTGACTTAAGCAAGGAAGGAATAATTTATCAAATATATAGGGGACATGGTTTTTAAAGGGAACTGAAGAACAGAGCTGCACAGCAGTGAGACAGGGAGGTTTGTTGGTGCTCTTGTTTTTTTCACATAGAAACAACTTTTTCAGTTTGTAAGGGTAAGTGCCTTAGTAAACACTCCCTGTAATGGACCATAGTTACTGGTGGATAATCCTTGCGGGTTTGGTTACTATAGAGACCAGTTTGCTCTAGTACATTAACATTCCCTAAGACCAGAGTGCATCACAGACTGTATTGACTAGTCCTGGTATGCTTCATAACCTGTATTATAATTTCTTAGAGTGATGAATAAGTAGACAGTCAAAGTTCAAGGTTGAAGTTATGTCAAGTTACCATATTAATTACCAGTCTCGTATTCTTGTATTAGCTTTTCCTAATGCTCTGATTGGTACCTCAGGTGATCTTAGTACTGGGTTTCTGTTACTGTGAGGTAAGCAGGTAACACAGTAAAAACCTCCTTAAAGAAACCTTTAAACTGAATTTATGAAATCACAATATAGGCTGCTTCAATGGAATCAGCAAATCAATCTGAAGGAGATACCTATGAGCAATACATTCAGAAGTAGGACATATTCCCACAAAAATACTTGAGTCAGACTCATTACATTGGTCTGAGCTATGACTTTGATCTGCCAATTTACTCTGTAACTCCTTAGTTGCACTTAATGCTGTATATGGAGTGAAAAATCCTCATACAGGTGTTTTTAGGAGCACACAACTGAGCTACAGCATGAAAGGGATACAGATAAAGCCCATATACACTTATAATTAAATTTTTATGAAAAGGAGATATCAATTCACTATTTAGAGTGCCAGAAGATCCTGACTCCTCCCCACCTCAAAAGAAAAAAAAAAAAAACCACACAAAAAACAAACACAGAAGAAAATTATACTCTTCTGGGACCACAGGTGTGAGCAACTGGTGCCATTATGACGTCAAGACACATACAAAAAATATTTCAGACAATGTGAACACAAGTGCAGATACACCACAATTACTGGTGTATTTCTGCATTGTGTGACATTAAAAGGTGAAATGCACCACTCAGGAGACAAATGTGATAAGTGTTAGAGTTTTCCCAATGTGCAGAGCTGAGAAAATATGTCAAGCTTTGCTAAATTCTTCACATTCTGCTTTGCTTCAGTTTTACAATGCCACCTTACACTGGCTGGGAATCTGGGCTTGGATAATTAATGTAGCATATTGTGACACTATTAAATGTTTATTTTAGTTTTTTTTTTTAATATTCATTTTCTTGCAGATGCATGAATGTTTCGGTACAAGTATATCTGTGTTCTTCTTATTCCTGTGAACCCACAGTGAACCCACTGGTAACAGACAGTGGACTAGAAATGACATTAAATGTAGAAAGTTACCACCTGTACAAAGAGATCCTTACCTTTAGCATTATTTGCCACTTATATCACAGAGTTGTAAATAGCGACAAAATACACTAGAACAATACAGACCACAACTTTATCATTTCTTTCTGCTTATTTTCTACCAATATCACTAGCAAGGGTACTTACTGCATGCTACTCTGGGCAGAGATTGGCATGCAGCGTTTCAGTTTGTCATAGATATGATTTAGATGACAAATGAGATGATTCCTGTGCACCAGGAGCTTAAGCTAAGCTTTGGCAGGAGGCAGTGAGATGCAGAGGGGGTAGCACCTTAGAGCACATGGATAAATGCAGCCTAGGCCATGTGTGATACCACAGCATGACCGTGAACCTCAGTGGTGGTGTGCCACGGCTCATGCAGAGCAGGTTACCCACTGACTGCGGCTTTTATAGCAGGAGACCACGCTCCTCTGAGAACCTGGGAGCATAAATGAAAATCAATGGTCACTGCCAGAGAAATTCAGATCAAAGTGGAGATTAGGAACTGCTTTGTTTTGTAAACTCCGACAGAAATGAAAGGGAGGAAAAAGTTTTGGGAAGAAAATACTTCGAGAAAAAAGGAGGTGCAGGCTAAGCATGATATTGAAAGTTGGTGAGCAGATTTAGCTGTGACACTGCACTGTCCTCTACTTTGATCACAAGGAAACATCTTTCGGAGGATTAAAAGTATTTGGCTTGAGCCAAGCTTGTTTCCTGAGCTGTAGTGACACATTGTCTGTTACACTTTCTGTTCAGGAGATACCAGATGTGTATAGCTGCCAGGATTAAGTTGCAGTAGTGGTTTTCAACAAAGTACCACAGAGAAAATTAGAGAAAAGAAGCCACCCTGAAAAGTATGGTCAGGCTGTGTGCCAGTCCACTTGGTCACTGGGCAAGCAGGGAGCCTGGGTGGGCAGTGAAACCCTCATGGGTACCTGCAGGTGGGGCCACAGTTTTACGATCCATGTGTTTCAAACCTGGATCCCTTCAAGCAGTGCCTGTGCTACTCTTTCCTTTTTTTTTTTTTTGCCAGGTACTAAAATTTTTTTACTTCTTCATTGTTTAATACAAAAATTTTGAATGTTGCACAGTAGGTCAGGGGAATAAATTGATGCCAGTTCAGAAATAATTTTTAATTCCCTTCTCTCCATCCAAAAAAAGGAGAAAAATATTTGTTTTCAAGCTTGTCCAGTAAGCAGTTTTACATGATAGCCATGTAAACCCATTGTGTACATAAAGAAGGAGGAAATTCTTTTATGTTTTGCTTTTGCAACCAGAAGAAGCATTTTTCTGAAATGACTGCCTAAGACAGCACTGGATTTGAGACTGTTACGGCAGTAACCAGACACAGATAACGTGCTGAAAAAGTTATGGTGGTCTTCAAAGTGTTTGTCTGACAACGCATAAAAGAAAGTAAGTTAAATAATTGCAATTCTATCGCTTTTTGAAGAAATCTTGTGCCTTGGACTACTGCAAATTGTGTAGTGGCTCCAGAGCTTTCAGTTGCAATTTCCTGCTGACAGTCACTCTTTAATTTTACTCTAAGAGTGGCTGTTAGTGATACACATGTGGTCAGTTGATCTTTCTGTGTGTGTATGATGCTATGGCTTGGAAATTCAGGTTCAGCAGCAGGTGTTACACTTAGAAACACAGCACTTTCAGCATCTGCTGCTCAGTGACTCATAAAGAGCACTGACAACAGCTGGGCTTGTTTGTTTGCCTTTTTACTTCAAAGAAAGCTCCTGCAGTAGATGCAACACAAGTAGGAGAAGGAGCGTTTCAGTCAGTCTCTGAGCTTTGCAGCTCTATTTCATGAGGGCATGGCATGTTCTTCAATTTCTTCCATTTCAGAGGGTTTGGTTGCAAGGGGGAGATGCGGACAAACTAACATGGATGCTCATTTTTATGTTTATTTACGTGTAGATTTTCCCATAGACAGTGTAGGGACAGTAGCCTACAGCAGACCCTGACCTCAGAAAACAGACACTATTCTATCTTAGCAGCAGAACGGCAAATTTCAGCTATCAATAGCAAGGGATTTTTGTTTTAGTTTGTGTCAGGGAGAATGGGAAATTAAAAAGTCTTTTTCTTTCCTTAGATGATAATATATCTTTTGCTAATTTTTGGAAGCTGTAGGGAAATAGATGCAGAACTGTGTTCTTTTATGGAGTCTTGTCTCCTGGTAACCTTTTAGCAACTGCTTCATAGTTAGTTAAATACAAGGTGATGTTTGGCTTCTTCTTCTTAAACATGTTGCTGATTATTTCCTAAACCTGCAGCAGCTGTGTCAGCACCACTCTGCTTGTGTATGTATCTCAGGAAGATGAGGAGCACCTCAAAAGAGTTTGTTTATATTTGGAATACAGTAAGTTCAGTTATGTAAAAACAAACACAATGGCTATGTTGTTTGTGCTTCACCTGGGCCCTGGCAGGTAGCTGGATATTAGCTACATTTCAGAGACAGATTGAGACTGACTGTCAAGGTTTATTGTTTTAGCTGCAGCACCGTGGTGTTCAGAGTGACCACAATCGGTGATCTGGAAAGAGAAGCAGCCTGGGAGCATTACAGAAGCTGTTTCTTTCCAGCTGAAGTCAGCCTGTATTCTATGCCTGTTTGTAAAAGAAGTAATTAATGCTGTTTAGAGAGGATTCAGCTATGCTGCACACAGCTGAGGAGGTACAACTCTGTTACCTACTAACTGCTCTGCAGAAACAAAGGAGCTTTCCTGCCTGCCTTGCAGCAATTTGCAGGGGCTGATTTCAGTTGATTAAATCACACAAAACAGGGAAAATTGCAACAGTGGTTGTTATTCACAAGCAGTTAAATTTTTTCTGTACCTTAAAGGGCAGGATAATGTATTTATACCATAACATGTGCTTGGTCCAAAGTTATATTCTGAAGTTTAGGATGCATCATAAGGACATTTTCTGGCTCTGGGCATATGTTTTTTTCAGTATGATGAAAAAACTGGTTAATACGATGAGTTAGCAGGAGTCCCACTGTTTCAGCATCACTGGCAGTGGAATACTTAACATGGCAACAAAGTGCACTATATCTAAAGCAAACGAGCTGCAGGAGGGAACATTTCTGTTCTCCAAGAGGTTTCCCATACAAAGTGACCTTTCTGTCTGTCATAAGCTGCATGGTGAGAACACTTTATTCCTTCCACTGTTCATAGCAATTCCAAAATGAATGAGGGAAATATCATTTGCACTTTCCCCATGTGCATGTCCAGTGTTCTGTCTGTACAAAACACAAGACTAACTGCTTATATTCATCCACAATATTATCAAAATAACATTAATTAAAATGGAAGGTGTGAAGATTGGTGTTGCTTTGATGGTATAATATTAGTATCTAGCTTGATTTTTAGTTTTTCAGCTGGTAATTTGGAATATGATTCTTTCCCAGCTCCTACTGGAGTCCATTAAGTTCTGGGCATGGACTAACTGTTTCCAAGAATCAAAATTTTGATGAAATATTCACAGCCAGTGAACTGTTCTTTGTAATATTGTTTTCCACATGAGAATATAGAAATAGGCCTGCACACACTGGCAAAACTAAAAATTACTTGACTCAGCCAACATAGCACAAGTAACCAAATGAGTTTAAACTTGTGGCGAGTTTTTCGTTTGTTTTCATTCTCAAAAGTTTCACTTGTTTGCATGCAGGACCAAGATGAGCTGCCAAATAACAACAGCTCCCATGAGAAACCACAGAAATGGGAACAAATCTTTCCTCAACAAAAAAGACAGCTTCCCCTGCTCTCTGTCTATTGACTCTAGCAGACATTAATACTCTGCTTCAGCCAGTAAACAAGTAGTGTCTTCTAAGTATTCTGATTGCACCAATATAGTGCCTGCATGTACAAATGTATTTATACAAACACATATGCTTAGATGTAATCTAGACATGTTTATGTTGATAAATATAGCACTTTAGCATTACAAAAAACCTAACTGGGCATTAGTTTAAGTATTAGGCATCTTATTTGAAAGTTTTGAAAGGTAACATTTTTCACCTTTCTTTAATTATTATTTCACCCTGATTGGCTATACAGGTTGAAGGACTGATGAAGTAGGTCATGGGGATTTCTTGTTTGAAAACAGAAATTCAGTTAGTCCAAGTTTGAATTCAGACGTGGATTGAAACAAAAAAAAATATGAAAATTAAATTAAAAAGTCTGTCCTGGTCTTGATTCCTACTATCTGAAACTCAGGACACAAGTCTACTTGACTTCTAACAGCTTCAGTCACTGGAGTTTACACATATTTCTCATAATGGACCCAAAAATCCTGTGTGGCAAGGGAGAGCTTCCTAGACCCCAGAACAGATAAAACTGTTATTGCACTGTATCCCATAGGATTTTCCACAGAGCATCCCTGTGTATAAGCAACCATCTGATGAAGTTTTGGAAAAAAAACAGATTTGAAAGTCTACTCTGTGAAGAGAGGGAGGTGTGAATATCACTGGGGGAAGGGGGAGGGAGGCAATTGGAACAGCTGCGCTGCCCTTTTCTTTTTCTCTCTTCCTACTGTCAGCACTTGCAGGAGGAGGAATCACAAAATGTGTCTGAGAAATTTAGATAATAATGAGAACATTATGAAAAAGCATCCAGACTCCTAAAAGCTGAGAGGAAAAACATGTAGAAGGTTGAGAAGCAGGTGAACAGCAACTTTGGGGAATAGCTGCTTGACAGTGAAAAGTAAATGTAGGTTTAAAAAAAATAGTATCTGGCACTGTTTGGGACTAGAAAATTGGGAGAAAATTTGAGATTTTCTTTCAAATAAATGGTTGGGTTTCTTTTAGAGAGGGAAGCTTAAAGAAAGGAAAACAAAAAATCACAGAGAAAACTTTTCCAGGGCCTATTTGGAGAGTAAGTGGGAGTGGGAGTAGTGAGGTGGGTGAGACGGAGATTAGTGTGGTGGATTTGGCATTTTTCTGAAGCAAAGCAGGTTCTTAAATGTCAAGAGTCAAGATTATTAAGTGTGCAGGAAGCTGTTGAAGAAGAGAGCGGTGAGAGCAATATGAAAAGTGTGTGGTGAATTGCATGAAAATATGAGTTTTAAAGAGCAAATCTTTTGGGAGACTGAGTTACAGTTAAAATGGAGGACAAAATGTTGGCTGAAATATATACTCTCTTCTTTTTTCTCTTGTGTAAGACATTATTGCTGATTCACATGAAACATTGTAAGCTGTGAGAAAATCATCCTTTTTGTTTCAGTCCACACGGAATTACAAATCCCAAGATCTTAGGGAATTTTTCCTAGTATGATACACCTCTCCATTGTTTAGCATCTTACACTGTAGAAGGGTCAGGTAGAATTCAAAATTATGCTGCCTTCAAGATACTTGTTTGAATGAGGATGTAGATTTAAAATGTTGCCATCTGTCCCTCCCTGATGTCTCCAGTCACATTGCTTCTTGATAAATTCACTATTTTCTAAACTTCAGTCCTGTACAATATTACAAGTACTTTTCTGTCTCACTCCATCTGTCCTATTGCTCCATCTGAGGTATTTAACTTGAGTGTACAGGGTGTTTGGCTTCTCACCACTCACCAGGTTTTCCCTGGGCACCGTAGGTGCTTCGCTCTTCCCTGCTGCTCTTCATGCTCCACAGAAAAACACAAATTTTGAGCCAGCCTTTGGGTTAATGGCCATGTTAAAAAATGTCTCTCTGTGAAGCATGAAAGACAATACAGAGCACCAACACACCCACTAGAGACAGGTGGAAAACAAGCTGACTTTGTGAAAATCAGAAACCTAATTAGCAGCCAGGCCATGAGGAGGTTCCCCTTTTATAAATAAGCTCAACCTACCCCTAAATAACAACTCAGAGCAGCTTTCAAGCTTGAAATACTGGTGTTCAGCTTGGAGGGGAGAGAAGCTGAAGCTCATTGCAAGCCAGAGCCTGGACTGACTCAAGTCAGTCAAGCCAGAGCCTGGACTGACCATGTTGGGAGCAGGTTTGAGCCCCACCTGGGCCTTACAAGTAGCTTCAGGACTGGGCTCGATTCATGCACATTGTCTGTGTATGTGCTGGCCTTTTTGACACTAAATTGTCTGATCCAGATGAAAAAAGTGTAGGCAGAGTAGGAAAATCTCTCATGTCTTTACTATTCTTAGTACAAGAGAGTAGCTAAAAGGTTTTCCAACAATCTGTGAGGATGATATAACTATATTTAATGGATTTGGGTCTTTTCACAATAACTTGTCAATTGAATAAACTAGAAAAACACAAAACAGCAACAAAAAAATGGAGGCCATCTTACTGATATCAAAATTGTTTTGTTTGCTTTGGTTATGGGTCAGATGGGTACTTTGGCTACCGGAGTGGCCATTTTGAAGCAGAAGCCTCTATTCAGATCAGTAATTTATTGTGTTTTCTTACTTCTGATAGTCAAGTATTTACAACCTTGAAACTAAATGAGTTGCCAATGCCTCGACTAATGTGTTTTTACTGCTTGTGTAATTTAAAGTGTGCGCCACCTTAGTCCAGAAAATGCTATGGATTTCTTACTAGTAGAAAGCAGAAACAGTCTGTATACACTTTTTTTTTTCTTTGAGCAAACTGAAACCACTGGCCATAGGAAAAATAAATGACAAGGAATAGCAAGGGGAATAGTTGATATAGAAGGCCTTTATTTCCTTTCATTGGTGAAAAATTTCATTATTACTACTACTAGCATAACTTTTTGTACCACATTCATTTGTTGTCTTCATGGACTCTCATTCTATTCCTTTGGTTTGTATCTCTCAAAATACATTGAGACTAATTCTTTGAAATAAATATCAAAATATGTGAATTTCTTCTATAACAGAAGATTTCTTTAATGTAAGTTTGCACATTGGATGCAGCACAGTAGATGTGTTTTAAAAGTGCCGTGGGAAAATGAGGGCAACCGTCAATATCTTATGAAAAAAGTAAATTATGTACACAAGTCTTACTGCATTAAGGTAACACAGGGATATGACTTTAAACTCTTTAGATACCTGCTACCTTCTGTCATCTTGTCATCTGGGCAACTGATTGGTAGATTATTCAAAATCCAATGGAAAGGTTTTTAATCAGAGTATTTTCCCCATTCAGAAGAAAATCATATAATGGTATTTGCTAAAGTATTTACAGTCTTATCTGTAGATAGAAGGATATCTTCCATGTTGTAGAAAAGGGCTGAAAAAAGGTAACAGCAGGATTAGCAACTGGAGGTACAAAACTGGCAAGGAACAATGGATTAAATGATAACATAGAAGCAGCACTATTCTCTTTAATAAGTAGTGGGTGATCTTCTGTAAAACCTACTGTATCTAGTATAAGTTCAAACTCAAGAAATCAACTTGTGCCTCTGAAACTTTCACTATGGAGAGAAAAAAAAGTATTCTGGGCTACAAAAACAAAAGATTTTTTTTAACATACTCAGCAGGCTGGTGAGTGCAGCCCTGCAAAATGCCAGGGAGTCAAGTGGTGCTTTGCCTGGGAAAGCTGGAGGGAGAAACCAGGGAAACGTAAGACTGAGTACTGAATGGATGTGTCAGAGCTGGACTTATATAGGTATGGAAGTTTTTGTACATTTGTGCAAAATAAAAGGAATCACTGGAATTGCATACATGCTTGAAGCACTAAAGAGTTGATGGAAAGGGCCACAGACTTTTTTTTCAGTCTAAGGTGACTGATTCGAACCAGCTTCCTACAGAGAGCAAAGGTTAAAACCTGGGTTCTCTGTTCACCAGCAGGTGGAGGCTATAAATTACTTCTAAATCACTAGGAAAGACTGTTCCTCCACTTTGTCCAAACACAATTAATGTGAGAGTTCCCAGGAGTTCTCTGTCACTGGACATAACTTCAGAGTTTCATTTCAGTATGTACACACAGTATGATTTTTATTATTTTTTATTATTATTTTTATTTTTCAGTAGTAGCATTCAGGACTAGCTTTAAGACTCCTAACTTAGGATCCCAACCAAGTTTCTGAAAGTGAAAGTAGTCACATTACTTCTCCTCTAGCCCGTGCATAGAGAGAAGGAATCCACTATGTGTCATTTGTCCTGCCCAGGGTACAATTTTAAATACAAATCCTTATCTCCATGGGTGGTACATACAAGTGAGTAGGTATTGAAAGTTCGTGCTTGGTGGGCATAACACGAACATTCCCACAGGAAAGAATAAAGCTACTGCCAAGTGGTTTGTGAAAAATCCACCAGAATATGATGAGATAGTACTGCTGTACTTATGTTAAGACATTTGTGTTCCAGGCACAGATGTTGTAATTTCGACTAGCTAGGAAAACAAGACTGCACCTCACAGAATGTCAGTGGCTGCTTAGCAGTGCAGCTTGCTCTAATCACAATAAGTCTGTCTTCCACTCTCTGCACTCTTTAAAATTCTGCACCAACATTCAAACTGTAGTTTGGGATTTGCCTGTGCTACGGTTGTGATCACAGTTCTTGACACTGGAGATTTGAAGAGACACTCAGCTTGTCCCCCAGATGACTGTGGAACAGAATATTTCTAGGAACAAGGTCATGTTGGAGAGAAAACATTTCTGTCAGCTCTTTCCATGCCACTAGGAAGCCAGGTTTCCTCATCCTTCCACACTGTAAGGAAGGAGGAAAGAGGCAAAAGCATATAAGCTAATCACATTGGTTTAGCTGCAGGCTGAGAAGAAAATAGTTAAGACATTGTAGTTTTTATTTTTAAGAAGTTTGAAGTATTTGCAAGCTGAGGATGTGGACTCATACCTGGAAAAAGAAATCATGATCCTATCTGCTTTTCCCATACCACTTAGCTGCCTGGAAGTACTCAGTACCACTGAGGATGTAATTTTCTGTATAGCAATAATTGAAAATTTTGTTTAAATCCCAGTTTTACTCAGAACATTTAATATAAGAAAGTATGTTTTGTTGTCATAGTATTTTAATGCTTTTCACATAAACATTTCCTTAGTTTTAAACTGAACTATGCCTAAATACCAAGAACATTGTCATCTTATGTGATATCTGAGGATGTAGTCTCTGTTTTTCACTTCAGTTAGTGACAACAATGCCTCTACAACAATCTGATATGGCACACACCTGCCTTTCTGTAATATTCATTATTAAAAATCCTCCAAGAAAGCTCTGGAGGGATTTATTTCTGAATAATAATGCCCTCTTAAGAGAGAGAGTGGAGGTACAATCAGAAGTGGAAATACTTGAAGCAAGAGCTCTTAGAATATACTGTTTCCCACTGTAATCTCACTTAGGAAGGCATCTGAAGCGTATGCTTGATTCTCAGTAACTAAAAAAGCAATAAACATACATTTTCTGGCAAGGAAAGATTGGCTCATGTGCTTAAAACGTGGCTTACAGTTAATGTTTTTAAGAATCATGATCTATATTGGATCAGTGTTAGAAGTTATGATAGTAATGAGCACCAATGACTAAGTGTTGCACATTCTTTCCCTACCAGTTTATGGCTCTCACCTACCTAATGTCTTTTTGTGTTTCCCCTATTTCTTCTAATTGCCTGGATTACCCCTAGGACACAGGAGAACCTTATCAGTCAAGTAGAAAATCCTTGTCATAAAGAAGTATGTGCTGCTCTTTTAAGACATTAATCTGGAAAAAGATAATATAAGCTGGTAGAATGACTTTTTTGCTCTTTAGTGGCTTATTTATGTATACATCATTTTTATGTATATTATTTGTTGGCTACTTAGGCCAGAGTAATTGCTTTAAGACATCCCTTAAGATGGCTGCGGTAAGAAATGTATATTAAAAAGTTTTTCTGAACTGAATAGCAAATTGTCCAAATAGTCTTTTCAAATAAGCCATAAAGTATTTAGAGACAAACCATAAATGGTGTATTATAAGTGGACATTCTTCGAGCCTTTTGACATAACACCATCACAACATCCTGCCAGAAAAAAATTCAATAATTGATCATGAGTTGAAACATCATAGGAAACAGAGCTGGGAACTGGGTAGAAGCTCTTTTTCCAACCAATTTCCTGTAATTCCTTGATATAATCATGTGTGACAAAAAGGAGGAGCATTTCCTGAACAAGATGTGTTTGGTAGCATATGATGAGGTCTAAAGACCACCTGCCAAGAAATTGCTACTTTTGGGAAGTTTCTTTTACATTAATTATTATTAAAGAGTTCTAGTCTCTGAGGAAAAAAAAACCCTTAATATCAATGTGAAAATGTTTAATCTGTTATAGCAGCTTTACCAAATTTTGCCTTAATATCTTTTGTACAGATAAGTTGGGGAAAAAATGCATATTTTTCTTCAGATAACCAATACATTTATCTTAGAAACAATTTTACTTATTGAAGGAAAAGCCTGTATTGAGTCTTCATTATATTCTCAGATAAACATCACTCATAGGATAGTATTTTTTGGAACTGTGAGAGAAATAATTAGGATAAAATAATTCAGGAACTAAAAACTAGACAGTTCCAAAGTAGTGCTCAGTCAGACCCTTGAGTTGCCCTGTACTTGTACTCAAACTCCCACCGGCATCTGTCATCACTGACATTGGCATCAGAGTCCAAGATAATTAAAATCAAGCAAAGATTATCTATTATCCCATCTAATACATATGCTTAATCAAATATTCTCAGTTAGATGAATGAGTGTGTGTCAGGGGGAAAATATTACCTCTAGCTAAAGTTTTCACTTCAAACTAATGAAAACTAAAGGCTGGTTTTCTAGGAAAGTAAGAGTTCAAGTGCATATGCAAAGTTAAAATTGACAACTTCTGAGACCAATTCAGGACAACACCAATGTTAACCTGAAGTTAGGATTTTAACAAGGTCTCCATTAAGGCATTGATCTCTTGCAAAAACAACTGCCATTCACCTCAGTTTGACATTATCAATAACAAATACTGTCACAAGTTTCTTCTTGCAACAAAACATTCAGCAATGAAACAGGTGTAGGGAGACTTTAAGTGATGTCCTCATGCCTTGGCATTGTTGCTGTCCTTTTCAATAAAAGCCCTAGAAACCATTCAAAAAAAGTGTACCAAGGACTCAAACCACCCTCTACAGTGTGGGAAAGTAGTTCCATGAGAAAGAGTAGAAGTAATACGACAGTAAGTTTTTATTAGTTTGTCCAAAAAGTACAGGCATAATAAATAAAAGTAGTTAAATCCACTCCCAGAAACACAACAGTGAAAGTTCCACAAAGAAATGCTTTTGTCTCAGCAATTAGATACAACTGATGATAAGAAAAGAAAAAAGTGGAATGTTAAGAGACTCTGTCTTCATTTCTCAGTTTAAATAGTCTGAATTTACCTGCTAATTGTTTGTTTGACCTCTACATTCCTGTATTGTAATATTATTCTCTGCTAAATATTTTTATTCTGTTGAAGAGGTTATTTTGTGGAGTTGAAGTTTCTCTTTTAGTGTACAAAATTAGGACCTTTGGGAAAAACTTATTTTGCCTTTTCACTGAGAACTAACAAGTTGGGATTTACTGACACCTGTATAGTTGCAAAGGCCAGTGGCAAGACATTCATAAACAAGTGTTATCCCCAATAAGACTGCAAGGAAAACATTCCATCTGCTCTAAAAGGCAGGCAGAAAGGTTTCCCACAAATTAAGAACTCACTACAGAGTCCTTTCTTCTTAATTTATTCCAAAGTTCAGGAATTCTGGCTTATAGTAAAAAAATGAGACCACTTTAGCACCTCTATGTAAAGGATAGGAAAAAATTATTTTCCTCCGTAAAAATCCTCAGAACTCATTGCAGAATTTGTGATCTCTTTGTGAGGGCAGGGAGATTTTTCTGATTGATGTATCCAGCTAGACATGGAACTGGGGCACCTCTTTTAAGCTGGGATAGGAAATGGCTCTCCCAGGACCTGAATTCACTACCATAGCTTTAATGAGATTAGGACAAATCTACAATCTCACAGAAAATTTCAGCCTGGGAAATGGCTTGACTTTGGTCCTCCTTTGAAGAGAAACAAGATATTTTTCTTTCCTGAGCTCTTCTGATATAAGCTGTTGCTACGCATTGGTATAACACCTTTACTCCTTGATGCATCAACAGAAAATGAGGAAAAAAACAACCAATACTGAAAATATGAAATGCCCAAAGCACAGTCTGTGAGCCAAACCTGGAATATCTAAAAGATTGAAGGTACCATCCAATTTCCCCAATGACTTGTGAAGTTGTCTAGCAGACTAGCACTGCTAAAAGATATTTGCTTCGTTTTGACAAGGAAATTCTCCAGGAACTTTCTGTATAAACTACTGCACCTGGTTGTTTTCTTCTGATTTATTCTTTAGATAAGAAACATACACATTTGAATGAGTATTTCTGTGTGTCTTAAAATAAGTTGATGGCCAACACAAACATTCTAGAGTTTTTGTAAACAAGAAAATATGTGACACCTGTATCTTAACATGACATCTTTATTTCCACATGCTATACTTTCCCTTCTTAAGTGCACTGGAAGCTTCACTGTATTTGCTTTGTTCTGAATGTCACCATGTACCACTAACACTTCTTGGGTGTTGCTCTGTGGGGGTCATGCAATTAGACTGCAATTGAGCAGCTGCAAATCCACAGGAGGTTGTAGAAATACAGTCTGAAAATGGATCAGAACAAACCGATGTACAGTTGTTTCCCTTGATTGGAAATTGCTTTGTATTGATTTGACCAGTAATCCATGCCATGACACATATCAAGGACGTTGAAGCCGATGCCAATCACTGTCAAGTTCTAGATTCCTGGTATGATTATTTTGTGTATCTTGTGAGACTGTAGAAAAATAATATTAGAACTTTTTTTGTTAAAATTTTGCATGAAAATCAGAGCCTTTTTTTTTTCCTGAATTTGCATAGATTTAAATGAAACTTGCCAAAATAGAAACTCATAGATTTCGTTTTCAGAACTTGCTTTAAGGGTGTTGAGAGTAGCCTGTAAGAAGCAAAAGAATGACTGTTGAATTTGGAAGCAATGTAAAACATCACCAAAAAATCTGGATGTTTTAGGATGAATTGGCTAAAATCAACCAGCGGTGGAAATATCTTATGAATTCCCTGGGGACAAAAAAAGGTAGTTTTGCTATGAAAAAAGGAAGGCAATCTGAATTTCAAGCTGCACTGCTTCCAGCTGCCTCAGGCTTCCATTGCAGGGCCTATCAGTTGAGGGAGTGGTATTTTCCTAGGACCAGAAAATTTTTCCTCAAAGTGTGTCTGCAGTGATGCAGAAGCAATCTAAGGCACTACTTCCATGGCTATGTCAATTAATTATGAGAATAAACTATTACAAGAAAGAATTGCTAAGGCTTGCCATTGCATTACTGCAGGCACCTACAGTAACAGTTATGCAGGACAGGGCACTTGGAATACACTGATCACTACAATGCAGAGCCCCTCTAACAAGAAAACAGCTCAAGTGAACAGGAACAAGTGAAAGAAAGGGCTTGATAATCCTGATCTATCAATCTTAGAAATAATCAAGATAATTTATGAGAACTGCACCATTTCCATTTTAACTACAGCATGTAAAATTGGTACAAATAGGAGCTTACATCTTTGAGAAGTCATCACAATATGCAAGTCCTAATCAGAGGTGACTGAGTAAAGGGTTATGCTAAAATACTATCTTCACATTTTTTTCATTATTATTTTATTTACAGAACTTACACTCAACAGAATTTGTTTCCTGTAAAGTGTGCAGTGTTGTTTAGAGGCCAATCTTCCAGAGTATCTACATGCACATACTGAGGGACAATTTTTCCCAAGGAATTATCTTAAATCACAACCAGACATAGTTATTCCTTACACTAATGAGTAGTTTCAAGTGAGCAAGAAGCAGAGAAGTGGCAGCAGCAATTATGTGACTTTTAAGCCTCCTAGCACAGACAGAGGGAAGTGACACTTCTGTGTGGAGCCATGGATCATACCCGGGCATAATATCACTTGTCTAAAAATCCAAAGCCAAGATCAAGATAAGCCAGTGTTATTCAAACCTTACCAATAAGAATGTAGAAAAAAGTTTGCCAGGCCTGTGCTTCAAAACAAACATTTCCAGCATGTTTCTGCCTAGTGTAGCTTCCTCTGTCCCACTGATCTGTTCTATGAACTTCTTTCCCATCAGATCCCGAGAAGCCTTTACCATTTCTGTGGTAGCAAGATCTGGCCATCAGTTTCCATGCAACTTAAAGATTTTAATAATGATTGTCCTTTTCTGCAGGCCTATTTCTACCTTTGGTGCCTCGTTAACAACCCATTTTCTGTTATTGGACCATCTTCTTGATTTAACTAAGCTTGCAGCGAGGTTTTATTCCTCTGCCTGTGATGATCTTTGGTGCCCTTCATGTAATTTCTTTTTGTAATCCCTGCAGTAGCAAGTAGTAAAGAGGAGTTTTAGCTAATAAAAAGGTATTTGAACATTGGAAGCAATAAGAACTTGGCAGAAATATACATGGTATAAAATATTTTAAAACTAACAGGCACTATAAACCATAGCCCTTAGTAAGCTTGTGAACAGTGGTGGCTTTCTAATGCAGAATCTTGCTGGCTCTTAGTAGAGGGATGAGGGGTGGAAAGGTAGAAGTAAAAGCAGTGTGGATGCTTCTGTCTGTTCTCTCTCTTCCTTCTCAGCAGTCCCACCCATCAGGTGGTTGTACAGAGATCCTGCTGGAGTCAGCCCTTCCTGCAGGGACAGGCATAGGTGAGCAGAGAGATCCTTTCTCTTTTATTTAGGTTCTATATTCTGGGAGTTGGAGCCCTGAACTAACCTGTAGAACCAAGGGGTTATGGAAAAAACAATAGAGATTCATCTCACTTTCTAATTTCAAGCTTGATTCTTTCATCTGCAAACCAGGATAGAATATAATTTCTAAATATGCAAAGCTGTAGCTTTGAAATGGTGTCTTCACAGTCCCATTTGGACTCGGAAACTTAGTAAACAAATCTGAAGATACAGCTGAAAAATGGGAGTCCCTAATTCAACCACTCTTAGGGTTTTTTTCTGTGCTTCAACAATGCAAAACACCTAAAGAATATGGCTTTTTCAGCATGAAATTTTTCCTGTGTTCAGGGTCACTGCATTAAAATTTGCTTAAATATTTCAGTTACTGTTATATCCCTCTTCTTTTACCCAAAGGCATCCATTGAACTAAGGTGGTGTCACCTTTCTAACATTGTCTTTTAGAAGCTGAATGTGCTTTGAAACCAGCTTTTTATTTTCTTACAGTAGCAAAATAGTGGTTACATCGTAAAATTTTACATCACTTAAAATGGTTTCATAAATAAACTTTTTATTTATTATTTATGTATTAGCTCTCTATATTGTAAAATACAACTGTGAGACATGAATCTAGGAAAAAACTGCATCCCTAACGTAAAAATGTTTAAGTTCAGGAAAAGATTCACAGCAGAAGAAAGCTGTTGTTTTTATCAGGTTACACTTCCATATTTAAAAGCAAACATCACTTTCTCTAGAAGTGAGGTGCATGACTGCCTTTGAGAGAAAGATCATCCTACACTCACAGTGAGATGTTCTTTTTTTGGTAATTCACAGTAAAAACAAATGCTAAAGTACCTGGTGGCATGAAAAAGGCGGGTTGACATTGGTAGGAGGGAATAGTGGTTGTTTACTTGGGCTAGAAATGCTTCTATGAGGTGCAAACCTCATCTAACAGTAGGAATACTTGTTACATTAACAAGATTTACTGACAGACTCCATCTGTGCCTTCCCACCAAACAAGGTCACTCAGTTAGATCCTAAGGAGCCTAATGAGCAAAGTGCCAAATCTCTGGAGTGCTACTGGAGGTTTGCTCTGACTTACGCCTCAGGCACTTGCAATATTTTTAGTACTGGAAAATAAAATAGGGTAGAGGAAAAAAAAGGTCATAATTTTTATCAGACCGATCCACCTTGAGAAATATCACTGTGTGTGCCTCTGCGTGAACATACCTGGATATTTTTTCTCTCTTTTCCTGGTGGTTCACAGTTTATTTTTCTCTTCTGCTTCAGAGTGGCCCTTGAGGCACTTCAGTGCCTTTATCTTGGCCATTCATTTCACATCAGCATCTTGGTTATGGAAACTCCAGTGTGGTGGCAACCTGCCCATTCCTTTCAAAAGGCTGTAACATCAACAGCATGTGTGGTGGTTTCCAAGTTGAGGGAGAAGACTTCTCCTTGGATTTTTGCTGTTTATACATTTTATGCCTGAATTTTCCGAGATACAGCCTAGTCAATTTATAGCAAATATCATGGTAAGTGCAAAGGAGAAAGGGACAAAAATAAATTTAGAGCATTGCAGGGGGCCCAAAAAACTCTGCTAAACATTTTTAGTATTCACGGCCGAGTTGTTCCCAAACACAAACAGATAGTTTAAAAAAAAAAAAAGGATATTTTTTAATTAATACTCAAAATTTGCAGCACAACTATAAGCTATCTAAGATTATTAAGCTGCAAATTAAAAGAAAGTACTTTTCCTAGTACTTTCCTTACACCTTGGAGCATGATGAGATGTGGAACTTATTATTATCAGGTGTTATTGAAGCCCAGTTTTAAATTGTTCATCTTTTAATCTACTGGCATAATAGTTGGAATGTGATCTCTAGTTTGACTTCCTATCATTGTGTACTTGTCTTCCTTCTTATCTTTGTTACAAAAATGTTCTCTGGAGTCACTTGAAACTGAACCCCACGTAGCACAACACCGCCCCCCCCCCCGTCTGACCTATTATCTATAAATATTTATCTGCTATTGCTATGAATATCTCTTTTACTGTATGTTAATCATTCAATTGCCAATACATTATGAACTGCCTGCAAAAAACTATCACCCTGTGTAACTGCTCAGTGAATAAAAGAATACTTGTCTAAACCTGTGACGTAGGATTTAGGAGGCTGAAACTGCTTCATTTTAGAAAATCAACACAGTGAAGCAATGGAATAAAGAGAGAAATTTAGAAGTATCTTCATTGAAGTTTCTCTCGGTCTCATTCTTCAGTGTACTGGAATGTTTCTAGAATGAAGTAGTGTTTCTCATGATGAGTGATTTGTTGGGTGATGTATGGCTATCAGCAACATAGCATGGAAAAGATATGGCAGCAGATTTTGTGGAAGTGACTCCACTGCGCAGAATCTATTCTGCCTCACCTTCTGGCACGTTTCTATTCTGTCTTGATGTAAACTAAGTCAAGTCCTAGCGTATTGTACACAGAACACTTCTTCATAGGATGAGGATTTACATTTCCATTTGTGTGCCTTTACACTTAGTGTATGCAATAGGACATCATAAAATTGTACACTTGCTGATCAGAATAGAACATTAATTTAAAAGTTCTAGGGGATAAGCTTCCAGGAAAATGCACATGTACAAATGAATTTTTTTTACTATCCTGGAGAAAAATGTCTCTACAACTGTCAAGGGGCTCTGTACATTAACACTAGCACTCAGTTGCCTTGTAAAATCCAATTGTAAAAGATGTCTTCCTATAGTGATATAACATCACTGCCCGTGGTAGAAGGAGAATCTGTGCAAGTGGAACTGACATGAGAATTTCAATCCTGACTTGAAGAACCCACAAAGACTATAAATTAAATTTTTATTTATTTTTTTAATTTATAAAGATGTTATCGTTCAGGCTCTGCAAATATCCATCCACCAACAGTGAGTACAGACTAGTAGTCCATAAATTGGTGTTAAGCCTAAGGCTGTTTGAGATCTCAGTCCAGCCTTCACCTCTTGCCACAGCACAGTGTGGATGTCCTGAATTGCCCAGGGCTTCTCAAATGGCAGCTAAAATTGTTATAAACAGTGTCTAGGCCTTTTTAACAATACTTAAAATTTTTTCTGAATTCTCCAGTTACAAGTGGTGGGTAATAACTTCAGCAATCTGAGCTATATTGAGGTAGGAACTGGTATTTTTTCCCCTTTTCCCCTTGTTTCCTGTCATCTGATAAGCTTACAAAATGAAAGCTATGCTCATATATTCAAAAACTTATTATAATATATCTATTAATCTTAAAATGTGCTTTCTATTGATTGACAAACATAATTAAATGTTCTGAATGGCAAAGGTGAAACATTTCAAAATCTCAAAATCTACAGCAAGAGGATTAATACACCAAGACAGAACAGAAACATGTCAGAAGGTGAGGCAGAACAGATTCTGCACTGAGCACAGAACAGCACATTACACTGCACACACATATAAGGAGAAATGAAGATTTAAGTTTCAGTATCTCTCTAGTCTTCTAAGAAGAAGCTAAGAAGAAGCAGCTACTTCTTACCCAAAATCCCTATCCCTGCATTCCCCAGTTAAGTCTGGCACAGCACTCGGTATTCCACAGCTAATATTCAAAGCAGACTCTGTCCTGGCTGGCACACAGGTCATGAAGTACACTGAGAACTTTACCCTTAGGTCACTGCACTCAGAATTTCCGAGAACCTGGCAACTTTGTTTTCTCTCCCGTCATATTACATTTCTGTTAATAATTTTTTTTTCCCTTCTAACCTTCCCCACAGTCATACTTACCTCAAAATCATTGGTATCTGTGCTCCTTCCCAGTAAGCCCATCTCTCATTCTCCCCTGCCCTCACCTCTGACCTAGGTCAGCCCTAAGTCCTGGCTTACCTTTTACTGAGTTGCAGACAGAAGACACAGAAATTGCACCTTGAGTCTGGGATTGCAGGCACTTCTCATAACTGTCTTACCAAAATCCACTGTCTGGTCTTTAAAAACACCATTTTCTTTGCTCTTACTTGAAAATAAATGATATTTTGAAAAATGATGAGGTTTAGCTAGCTCTAAAACATAATTTGTGTTGGATTCTCCTTTATTTTTACAGGTTTCTTTAGCTTTTATAGTTTTTGCACGGCAAAAAGGAATGACCTCAGATGGCTACTCTCATCCTGGATAAAGAGAAAAGCATTTTTCTGTAATATATGTTTCAGCTCTTCTCCTGACCCTTATTGTTCAGTTACTCATTGAAACTAAAGTGTGTATGCTTGGGTTTTTGGCTTTGTTTTTTTTAAAGCACATTATTGGTACAACGTAATTTAGAAAACATATCTTAAACTGAAAGGAAAATTAGTGCTTGAAAAAAAGAGTTCAAAATATGTTTTGCTATAGAACCTCTTTACAACAGAAGGGTTGACTTAAAGAGATTATGTATATGTATATAATCAACAACAAACCTTTTGTGTACATCTTACAAAGCAAAAAACCACAAAGATCAATAGATGAAGCTATTAGGAAGCAAATACACAGATATTGTATTGAATAGTCTCGCATAAGTGAAAGAAAGTAAGGGTTAGAAGAAACTTTAGGTGATCACTAAGAATAAATTGGTTTTAGAGAGACAACTGGGTAACACAAACTCATATGACATAACTATAGAGATAAATAATTTCTTGGAATCTTTCCATGTCTCTCATTTAACCTTTCAATAAAGGATGTTGTAGGTGTGATGCCCTGAGTTCTCTCTGCCGTGCTCACTGATGGGTGCATTTC
Source organism: Corapipo altera (assembly GCF_003945725.1). Lineage (NCBI taxonomy): Eukaryota > Metazoa > Chordata > Aves > Passeriformes > Pipridae > Corapipo > Corapipo altera. The sequence continues at coordinate 4,790,219 of NW_020884877.1, forward strand.
CTCTAAGCTTTATCACTTGCAATTTTTTATCACTGAATCACTTGCAATTTTTGATAAGTTTCAGATGGAGATGACCAAGGAACTGTAGAAAAGTAGGCAGAAGAGTGGCCAGGGAAAGGTAAAGATGGAACATTTGTGTAAAATAACATTAGTCATAGGACAAGTACTTCATTTCCAGGGACTTATGCCGACTCACCACTGCTAAGGTCTGAACAGAGGGTGCTTAATGTTTAATTACTTCCAATCGACCTTTACTAGTAATTATTGGAGCACCTCACCCAATGACTGAGAACATTGCAGGATCTGAGATTGTATTTCCATGAAAGATACCGGAATGTTAACCACCACCACCTGTCTACTTGTTGCTCTTAGTTTGAAAAATCACCTTCATGAAGCAGTGCTCTCTGTTTGCCAGCTGGGCTCCAGAGGATTTATCCAACCAATATTAGGACCTCCCATCTGCTGATTTTTTACTCATTTATGCTTCCTGCCTCCCATCATAAATAAAGCATGTACCAGAACCTCTAGTGAGATTGCCAGGCCTGTATTGCTGCAAGGGGCACTGACTGACAATTCTAATGCCTCCATGTCTGATACTGTGTTTGCATGCAGGGAAAAGCTAATAATTATGACAGTGACTCCTTCTGTGGTTGGATAATATGCACAATGTTTCTGATCCTTTTTTCTTTTAAAAAAAAGCACTTTTATGTGGCAGCATCTACAGTGAAACTGATCTTAACTAGTTCTCTAGAGATTCCAGATATCACTTGACAACTTGAACAGAAGTGCTGCCTTTTCCATCAGTCTTTGTCCCAAGTAATCATCTAACAGTTGCAAGATGACTCAAGTGGCTTTAAGATATCTTTGCAGACAATTTCTGTCATTAGCATTGTGGAAATAGTCCCTTAAGTACGTGACAACTTTCCTGGAGCTTATCTATCTGGAGTAATATGTAAAGAAATTACAGCCCTTCTCAAGTAGTATTGATAAGAGATATAGCTGTAGGAAAAAAACACCAAAAAAACAGCAAAAAAAGCCCCAAAACTACTGTATCTAAAAGTCTGTCTGCTTTTTTTTCTTGTGTTTTTTTTTGTTTGCTTGTTAGTTGGTTTGGGTTTGTGGGGGTTTTTTTTGGAGGGGAGGCAGGAAGGGAGGATGATTTGTTTGTTTCGTTTGATTTGGTTTGTTTCTCAACTGTAGTTACTTAAATTATGTAAGCTTTATTTGGAAGTGAACTTCTGCTCTGTGCAGCCTGCCTTAACACAGTATTAGGCCCAGTCTTCTCATTAACAGATGATAAAGGAATTGGGTGAGAAAGTGTCAAAGAGAACTAAAAATATTTCTCACCTACTCCATGTTACTCAGTGGCATAGACTCTTAGGGATAGGTTCCTGTATATTTCTGCTTCTCTTTTATGTTTCTGAACTCAGGGCTTTCAAAATAAAATATTTTCTCAGAGGAAAAGGCTACTAAAACGCTAAGCTGTGTGACCCAAGTGACAGATGTGCCATAAAGTCTGAAAATGGTGCCTCCCCTGGCTTTCTGAGGATATCAAACAAGAAATTCCCAGAGCTTCTCTTTTCACAAAACAGTGTGGAAAAGAAAAAAAAAAAACCTGGTTGTGTCCTCTGATGGTGACAACTAAAAGAGCTACAAACTGCTGTGCTAGCTGAGGACCAAGCCCTCTGTGGGCAGAGTGAGAGCAGGAGGGAAGAGCAAATATTTGCACTCAGAAGTCTCTAAGGTCTTAAGAATGGATCTCTTTTTTTTGTATTGTGGGTTTTCTAAGCTGCCAAAAGTGAAAACAATACATATTCATTTAGAGAATAAGAATATAAACAAAAATGAGACGTATGTCCTTACAAAACTGTAGCTGGCTCATGAGTTTGGAGACACCTGCCTGCGAAGCAGTCACTCCATCAGCGTGTCAGAACTGTGTCAAAGCCACCTGGGCAGGACAGTGTGAAGGGCCAACAACACACCAGCAGCCAGCAAATTGCTGCTGCCTTCTGTGTGGAAAGACTGTCCTTGTTCAGCTCTTGCATGCTGATGCTAAAGCCAGAAACAGTCACACCTGAGAAATCTCTTGAATTATGGGCTCTGAGCCTTTGACTTTGCTCCTATGAAACACAGGAGTGTGGCCCACAATTTTGACTATCCAACAGAGGCTCCATTGTGTCTCTCTCTACAGTAAACATAAAGTTTACCTAAATATCCCACAATATTTGCAACCTGAAGCCCAAATATTCTTTTCTGTTTTGTTTCTGACAATTTAAAAAATCTTAGAGGGGTGAAGGGAGGAATGTCAGCAATCAAAATTATTTTCATTTTAACGTGACTGTCAAAGGAACATAAATCCGTTCCTGACAGAAACTGTTTAAGGGTAGAGAAACAAGAATGCAAAGATTGCATGGCTGCTGAACAAGCTGCCTCACACTTATCTTGTACAGCAGAAATCCTAAAAGTGCTTGAAAAACCAAGTCTTTCCAAAGTTAACAGTGTTCACATAGGTAAAAACATTTCTTCTTCATTGGACGTGTCCTCTTAGAAGAAGTTATTGTAGTTCTGAAAGGACAGCCCTCAAAGTTCAAAATTTTTTTAGGTGTCTGGAATCTCATTTCAGCTCTAGAACAGATCTAAGTTTAAAAACCAAATATCTCTTCTAATTTAGTTCTCTGTCTTTCCACAGCAATTAAAATAATTGCACTCTGTCAAGTTATGTCTTTTACCCTGATTAAAGATATAGCTGTATTGAGCAAGCACATCAACCAGTCTTTTGACAGATGAAAGAAGAATGTACAGTGTCTGAAATAATACAGATAGCTTCACATTAAGTAGTACATAGGCAAAAACTGATCCTGTATACTTTTTATAGAAAAGAAATACTCTATCAAACCAGCAATTTATTCTGTATATAATATTCTTAAGATAGCTTTAGTTATAAATCAAAGCTAATGACTTGAATTCTGCCTTAATTATTGGTACATTGCCTTATACCTCATTGTATTTGAATGCAAGTGTCTAAAATCACGGGGAATTAAATTAGATGAAAAAAAATCTTTGATCATTAAAAGTATATACAGTCATGTTTAAGTTATTAGTGCAGATGATTTGGTTGTTTACATCATAATTACTGATTTGACTATGAAAAAAAAGAATTGCAAATTGTTTCACGTCAATTAACAGCACATCAATAATTCTGGCATGCATGAATATTTTACTGTGTAAAACTGTAGCACATAACTTTTTATGGTCCTCTTTAAACGGGTCTAATGCAAAGTTAAAACCACAAAAAAAACTCAACCCTGTCTATGGGGGGAAAAGCCATCTGTCACAAAGAGGACAAGAAATGAAGTTGCACCAGAACCTGCTGAGAGACCAAGAGTTACAAATAATATGAGTACTGAAACATTGCAAAACTGCACAGCATCACAATGTAGCAACATAGCTACAACAAAATATGTGGATTTAGTCTGACTTTTACCATCTCTTGACTTGATGGCACTGCTTAGCACCTACCTGCAGAAATTTAGGAAGGTTCACCAAACCAGTGCTCTCTGTGGCACTTCTGTGGCACGTTGTCTCCCAAATTTTAAAGGGTAGGCAAAATTCACAGTTGCAAAAGAACAGCTTAGATTTTCAAATAAATCTTTCGGGTTTTAAAGGCAAAGATGGTCACTAAAAGGGTCTCACATTAGAAAATACTTGGATAGCATACCGTGTTCTAAGATGTGGTTAAATATTAGGCTTTTCAACCAAGCAGTACAAAAATTAAAATATCAATATTCAGCAGTGGGCGATTGGAAGGTTAACACCATGCAGTAATTCAAACATAGATGCATAAACAAGTAAAATATATGGATTTATCATAGTGGCTCATTATCTTTTCAGGTTGCCTTCAGTATTCTCCAGCACTATAAGAGTTAACTTTCATACCTTTACTCAGACCACATTTTCGTTTTGTTAAGATTAGTTGTTGAAGAAAACAACTTTATATCTTGGACCTCATACAGCAGAGCTGAAACTCTTTATACTTGGTGAGCATCTCCTCCTTCAGTTTCTTAAAAATTCATAATTGTAAGAGCAGCAACTTTTGGAAATAAAAACTCTTGTTAGTTTACTTTAACAAACCTGTGAATCTTGTCTGTGCTATGAGGTGTTGGCTTGTAAAATATTTGTGCTTTTCTGAGTCAGGCGGGTAGATCAGACTGTGTAAGTGAGTGACTTGATGTCAGGCTCAGACCTTGTTTACTCAATATTTATTTACATTCTTATTTGTTTCTTGTCATGAAGGGAAACTTCTTTTCTGAAAGGGGCAAGTTGAGGTGGAGCTGGCTGGGCAAGGGACATGTAGCAGAGGTTACCAAACATTTTGCTTTTCTCAAATTAATTTACTTTACCCCAGAAAGAATAATAGCTCCAGATGTGTACACAAAGCAGTATTTTCTTTAGCACCTTCAAATGTAACATCATTCACCAGGCTCTCTCTTCTTATTTAAAATGTTTACCTTCAATTTACACGTGCAGCCCTTTATGTGATTTTTGGACATTGAACACTTACATTGTAGGTCATTTACTGCTAATATAATCCTTAATATCAGTAGCTCAAGTTCTACTGTAAGACACCAATCTTCATAATTACCAGGAATTGCAGCCACTGGAAACAGTGGTCTTAGAAGGAAATTATAAAACATTACTATAAAATGAGAAAACATAAAATGGTAACCTTATTAAATTTTTATTAAAATTGAAAACAAAAAATTCAGAATAATAGTCAAGGAAAACTCGGTAGCAATAATTAATTTTGATTATTAAGAGTATACAAAAAATTCTTTTAGAAAGGTCAGGAAACATTTGATTCCAGTGTGAAATCACTGCCCTTCAAACCATTTAGTTGAGTTTGACCAAGAACTACCTTTGAGTTTAAGCCAATTGGCAAATACACGAGTTAATTTCCCAATTCTCTTCAAAGACAAGCTGAGATCCACAAGATGCCATCCCAAACAAGCAGCTTCCTCTGAAAGAATACCTCCAGGCACTAGAACTATTTTCATCACAGTCATTATATAGAAAAGTTGTTCCTTGATTGCTACATTGATCTTGGAGCAGAAAGATCAGAAGTTTACAATACACTTCCTTAACCTTGTTAAAACCATTTTTCCATACCTGTTATAAAGTCACACCTGGAATTCAAAATTCAAAATAGCTTCCTAGGAGAAAAGAAAGAAAAAAAAAATAAAGCAACATCCTGACTATTGTTGCAAGTATCTTAGTCAGTGTAAGAAATGTTAGGATGTGGCAAACAAGGAACAACCCTTACATATAACGTTTGTGATGAAAATGGTTAAAATAAAGAGCTTTTCTGGGGTTGAGAGGCTAATTTCTGATCTATCTTTTCCAAAGAAAGGACAGAGGCAGTGTTAAGAAATTGGAGTCAAAAATATTCAATTCATGAGTTTGGGGCTATTTCAAGCATAGCAAAAAGGAAATGCTGAGATTAATGCATGAATTGCATATTGTAGAACTACGCTTCTATATAAATTTTCCTACAACAGAAGAGGAAAACGGAATTCAACGGTATTAAAAAGCAACAGATTTAAAATGTATTAGGACATTTTTACAAAGCATATAATTAACCTTTGAAACTTGTTGCCATAGGGTAGCACTGAGGTCAGGAATGTAGCGAGATTTAGAAAGAGCGGACATTTTTATGTACAATCAGAAGTTACCTTGTTACATTGGAGAGCATAAAGTGCTTTTATAGAGGACATAAAGTCCAGTACTTCAGGCCATAAGGCAACCACTAACTCGTGGGGGTTAGGAGGAAATGTTTTTAGCTGGTAGGTTATTCTCTCATGGCCACTCCAGGGCTCCTTGGAGCTGCTGCCATGCTTTTCTTACAGTCAAGGGAAGACGAGGTAGGCTGCCAGTCCAGCACAGCATCATATGTTTGTGGGTTTCATCTGTGCTCCTACTATTGCTTTTATTTTTATTAATTTATTTCTTTGCAACAGTGTTTTGCTAGCACAGGTTTATTACAGGTAAATACTGGCTGGTAATATTGTGTATGTTTCTGCTCAGTAAAGGGAAATAATTATGATTTCCTATGTAACAGATCTGCTACATATTCCTCATTTTGAAGCAAACAAGTTGTTAATCCAAGGCAGATGTTACAGTGTTTGTTTCGCTCTGTGCTGAAGGAGCTAGCATATTTCCTTTCAGGGAAATGCTTTCAACTCAACTCATTCTTCTATTAATTCATGATAACTGATTGTAAGAACTGTTAGTAAAATTAATATTTCAGAGCAGAACTGCAAGGGATATTTTAAACATGCAGCACCACAGCCCTGTCTCTTGTCACTTGTGTCATCCTGTCATCGTGTAGATTCTCAGACACAGGCAGGCTGATACTAATGAGCTCACCACTCCATGTTCCTCTAACATGAAGTTCACCACTAATGAGAAAAATTCCCAGACTGTACTCACACTCTAAATCAATTTGGCAAGATTGATCAAAATATTCATTAAAACAGTTTGTTCTTCAACTCAGCCTGAACCCTGCAGGCATACCTCTCTTGCTTCTATAAGGGTTTGTGTGTGCGTCTGCGTGCACATATGTGAGTGTATGAAATTAAAACAAGTCAGTTGGTTTTCCTCCTCGTGTTATTAAAGCACTACTTTCAGAAGAAAAAAAAAAAAAAAAACAAGGCTGAATTCTCATTACTCTTTTCTCCTTGGGAAGTGCCCAGGAGTCCAGAAATGCTAAGAAAAATATTCTGCACTCCTCTTCTCATGTGCCTGTCAGCAGAAGGCCTGAGAATGACCAACATGAAGCAGCAAATTACCGTCAAAAGGGCAACAACCAAAATAACAAATGGGAATCTGTCAGAGAGAGAAAGACATCAGTGGCCACACAACCCTGGGAATTTAATATATCTTTTGTCTGTCATCTGCATGCTAAATTTCCATGTCTTCCTTCAACAGAATTTCTGCTTACTTTGTCAGCTTTGATAAGTATAGGTTAGCTCATGCTGTCTAGTTTTTCACACACATTTCAAGATAAAACACAGTCTAGAGAGCCAGGGATGACATTAACTGACTAATGCTCAATGAGCTGGACTCTGCTCAGAAGGGTCTAGACAGAAAACCAAAGCAGCACAAATTGCAGTGAGAGATGAGCAGGGGATAGATTTACAAATCTCAGCTATGATGTTATCTGTCCCTCCAAAAGGACAAGAATAATTCAGGTTGGTACCACTTTAAAAGCCAGACACCCTGACTAGTCATATATTATATACTTCTGGTTCATTTCAGCAGTAGAGAAGGTTGCTGTTGGTCATCCAACTCCATCATTCATTTCCTAGGAACTAGGAGCTTTTTTCAAAGGGCTAAGAGGAAGACTCAGGGAAACTTGAGCCAAACATGGTTTTAAAGTGCTTCAGGTGTTACTGTTCACAACATTGCAAACCTATTTTAGTTCACAATGTTAAATACATAAACTGCATTCCCAACAGCCTATTTCTTAGATATACTATGTGCTATAAAATGAGATCATGTTTTTCCAGGAAGTTTTCAGTGGGGTTATCAATCCAATCACTCAGAAACTCCAGAATAAACTCCATAGAGAGTGTCCTGCTGGGTTGAAGCAGCAGGCTGTTGGTGGGGCTCCCACAGTGGGGGATCAGGAGGCACTTTGCCTTAGCTCAGAGTACAGAGTCTCAGCAGCCCAAATTAAAACAGACATTAAGTATTCCTCTAAAAATTGGCAGTGGCACAAAAAGGCAGTGGTCCATGTTTCTTTGGATACGTCATTTCCTTTGTATTCAAAAGGTGTCCAATTAAAAATAGCCACATAACTAATAGGGAAGCTCTCTGACCACATGCAGAGATGTATGAGGTTTTTCTTCCCATTTAAACACTGTTGGCTGTTCAGAAATCATGGGTGTGGTCTGCTTCCATACTGAGAGGAGTGATTCTGAGCATCCCTGAATTCCCAGAGTGGCGTACCAGCAGCCAACATGTACACATCCAAGTTGGTTGAGTTCACCTAAAGGAGAGATAACTCCCAAACCCTTAATAATGAAACCCCTGTTTAAATGCAATGATGTCAACCTTCTTCATAAGAGTAGTCCAAGCTCTGCCAATGCAGAAAACGTTTTTTTCTTTAAAACAGAAAATAACGCTGCTATGAAACAAGAAAACCTGCAATCATCTTGTCCAGACAGGTTCTCTGGAGATGAGATAAGGTGCTATTAACCAAATGCTCATTTACAGGCATATCATCTGCCATGGATAGCGAAGATCAGCTCTTATCACTTCCCTTTCACAGTGCAAGATGCTGGTTTTAATGTGCTTCCTGCTTGCCCGCTTTTATCTGGCTGGTGAGGTTTATTTCTCTTGACAGCAGCTGTCCCCAGGCATCCATTTCCACAAATAGAGGAAAAAGCAGATACCAGAACTGTTTGACTCTGTTCAGTGGATAGATTCTACTGAAGGCCATTGAAATTTTCAATAAAAGAGAAGTTTTAGGGAACTCAGATACTAACATCCTTCTAAAGTATTTTCTATACCTATGCAATTCATTCAGTAATGAATTAAAATTTCATTTATTCAGTTATTCAAAATATTTCTGCCAAAATCTTAAATCAAAAGAAAAAAAATCAAAACATAGTGTTGTCTAATGATAGAATATTGTCTAATTGAATAATGTCTAATAATTCAAAACATAGTGTTGTGTAATGATAGAATGTCTAATTGAATAATGTCTAATAATTCAAAACATAGTATTGTGTAGTGGTGTGTGTCTCAAGTAGGTTATGTGAAGATTTTATTTTCTGCACTGGATTAATAATCGCATAGATAGCCAAGAAAGTTAAACATACAGTACCTCCTTTCCCATGTTTGATCTTGATAGGCTGACTCTTTCCTTTTAAAATCATGTAGGAAAAAAATTAATGTAAGTCATCTATTCAGAAGAGTGAGACCTTTGATTTACAAGAGACTTCTGAATCCCTCCATACTCCTTTTACAGCTTTTTTTTTTTATTTTAAATTACCACATTTCTTTTTCTGTAGCTTTGTGGCATCTCAGACATTTTCAGCATCAGTTGAAGATTCCTTCACTTAGTGCACATTTTAATTTATAAATGTTTTCTCCTCAGAATCTTAGGCAGTAGATACAGAAGGAGGTACAGAAGTTTGATTCAGTGACAGAAAATGCCCTGGGTTTCTCTGCCATGGGAATGGAGAGGCTTTGCAATGTTTTCTCTCATTTTTCCCCTCCCACCTCCCACCGGTGCCAGACTGTTCTGGGAGAGCTGCTGCAGCCCATGGATGAAGGAAAAGGTCTCCTTCTCTACCCCAGAAAAAGAAAGGAAAAAAGGCATTGTAGCATGTGGCATATTTTCAGCTTCCTTCATCTCAAGTTCTGTGTATAAACTGAAATAAGGCAGTTACTCTTTTTGGAGCTCCAGCAGATGTTTCCAATGCACATTTTCCAACAACTAGAAAATTATATTCGTGTATAAAGAGAAGGTGGGTCAGATTTAAGTCTTGGCAATCATGTTAGTTTGGAAAAACCTAAAACTTCATCAGACCAAGACCAGTAAGTGATTTCCTGGTTGTTTCTTACATTTCCTTCTTTCTTCTGGTCAACAATGTGTGCTGCTCTGTCCTGGTGTTAGGGGACGTTTGTGGGACTGGTAACTGTTAGGGAATGCTTTGTCCTTTGTGTGTGAGGAAGAAATTCAAGGAACTCAGTATATGTACGAACAATATTGTACTGGTGAAAAAAAGGAAAGTCATACAGCTTAAAAATTCATCCTAGGACCTTGAATTGTCTGTATGTCCTGAAAAAAGGTGGCAAATTTTCCAACAGAAGGAGGAGAGGGCTCTACTCTCTGAGGCACTGCTCCATGCTCAACGTGATGTGGAGCTGTGCAGGGCTTGCAGGAGCCTTGGGGGAAACAGTTTCTAGATTACCTGTGCACCTCTGGGCCAGGGAGTGATTCTCTTCTCTAAACACTGCTTCATGCAAGCTAACAAGGGGACACATTCTTTTCCAAGAGTCTGTTCTGTCGTCTGTTACATCAGTTACATATTTGGAATCTTTCAAGATAAAGATCCTATACAGTCTGAGATGTTGCTGCTCTTAACAGCTGTCATGACATTATGACTGTGCTTATAATTCTGTGATGTATTGATGTATAGTTGTAAAAATAGATATTAACAACAGCTCTAGCCCACCACACATTTTTGTTATTGGTCTTATTTTAAGCAGCATCTGCTTTTCCAGCAGCTTTTCGATATAGTAGACTTGATAAATCCTCCTCTCGATATCTAGCTTGAACTACCACTGGCAAACTCGGTTGTTAATTAAACATAACACTTTCATTTGGATGCTTTTTTGATATAGATGTGCAACAGAAGTAGGAAAGAATATTGGGTTTGAATGACAGTGATGAATAATATTAATATTTACCTGCTATTGGAATCTAGAGCTGCTCAAATGAGCTACAGAGTCTTAAAATCTTAATTAAAGGTTAATGAAAGAAAATATTGAAAAATCTACTCAAGGAACAAGAAGTGAGGAAACAGGGTACTCTAACTCATCCACAATACTGCCATTTTCAAGCAGAGAAATTGCAGGAATACAGCTTACATAAGAGAATGTGTGTAGCTTTGAATTCACCTTTTGACTTTCTGACCTTCTGGGCTGCAGGTACAGTCCCACAGTCTTTTTTTTTTTTTTTTTTTTTGCAAAAACATCCTTCTCTTAAAGGCAAAGATGGATTTGCAATATGATCGTGTATCTCCATGAGTTCAGTTAGAAAATATTACCAAGACTCACAGGAAAGACCGGCAACATTATGATCAGATATGCAAAACAAAATATTCAAGAAGTATTGATACTATTCCTTTTGAACTCTTTCAAAAATTTGGACAAATTTTGCAGCATAAACCAGTGAAATATTTTAATTGGTTGAAAGTCAGAGTGTGTATCTTCATTACATTCCTAAGGTATGATACTTATTATGTATTAATAACACCTTATTATCTCTTGTCATGTATAATAAATATAGCACCTGAATATTAATTTAGTGTTTTATGCCAGCTAATAAGGTTTGAAAACGGAAGCTCTGATTTCTTGCATAGCTCATATGGTCTTTAAGGGTGAAATACCTCTCTTAGGGAATTTGTAGACCTCAGCATATATAAGGTTGGACACGTAGAAATGAGAGTTTTATTAAATACTCTATAATTAAAACTGAATTTAGGATAAATTTTATGGTTCTATGTTTGTGTAAATACTAGAGGAATGTACATTTGCTCCTTTGTTTTGTGTTATTCAGCTTTAATGCTGCTGCTGCATTTGAATTAACTCAAGAATAATCTCTTTTGAATCTGCAGAAATACCACTAATGCAGCAAAAGTAAAACACTTGGGAAGCTCGTCCTTATGACTATACATTTTTCCCTCTGGCAATTGTATCATGACTAATCAGACGCAAAAAGGGTGTCATTATCAATTCAGTATTGTACATTAATATATACACGGCAAAACTACACAGGTAAAATTTACAGTGTCACTGCTTCTTACCTTGCAGACTTTTCAAGAGGCCCAGGTGCTTCATATTTATAGCACAATGTCAGCTATTGATATCTACCCTGCAGTCACATGGGGGTCAAGATTTTTTTAAAAAAGAGTAATAATGATGAGTGCTTCTTTGGATGCTTAATTTAGTAATCTTTCATACAGCCATGCTTCTCAGAAGTTAAACATTTACAGTCTGATGGACAGATCTCCTTAAGTCTTCTTGAAATCACAAAATATACTTTACTTTGAAAGACCTTTGTTTTTCCCCTGATAGCAGAAGTAGTAATAGGAATAATCATTACAGTGATGCCATCAATACTAATATCAGTAAACATTAAATTATTAATTTATGTATGTGTAAGAGGTAAAGGTCAGGGGGAAATTTATGCTGACAACACAGATATGTAAATGAAAATTATTCTTTACAGGGGAGTGCTTCAAAATACTTTCAGAAGCTTGTTCTTAATGTCTAGTAGTCTCTCTGGTGTATTGGATATGTATCTGTGAGTCAAATCCTCAGATTTCTTCTAGGCAAGCAATAGATTTTTTTCAGCATCCCAGAAACACATACTTTATAAGGTCACTTAGGAAAAAAATGAAATATGCAATATGCTATGGTATCCAGCACTAATATTTACACAAAGTTGATCTCATGGATATAGCTACTGGCAAACAAAAAGTAACTCACCCACCATTAGGTCCTACTCTTTCTCTTAAAAAGAAGTCACCAGGGTTCATAAAAGATGCATATTCCACTTTTATTCTGAGAATGGTCCAGTGGAAGCTCAATTAGCTCAGGACAGATTTACTTAATTACTTGAGAACTTGTATATAACTTATGAGTATAATTAGCCAAAGTATTCAATACTATACATATCATAGGCAAAGACCTTGACCTAACACAGTCTTTATCAAATATGGCATAGTTAGTTGTCATCAAGTGTCATTACACTTTAAAACTTGTGGTTGTGCTGGAGAATTTTTTAGTGATGTGTCTTAGGAGGATATTGCACCAGAGGCCATTTTGACCATGATAAACAATTTATTACAAGATTCTTGCCAGATGTACTTATTTTAAAATGTGATATTGTGGTGAGAAGGAAGGTGTGAACTGCTGCCAAAGGCAAAGAGTATCTTCAGATTATCTCAGTAATGTTCACTACCTGGCTATAACACCAAGCAAATGCTTCTACCTCTCTAATAATTCTTCACTGGAGACATACCCCACGGGTCCTCTCTGACACATTAGCTAGCTTTTAAATCCATGACTCACCTGAGAAAAAACTTTACCTGTTTCAACACAACTGGCCTGAAAATAGCATGTCATATACTTTTGGGAATGACCTATGTTTCTAATAAATTCCAAATGTCCCCAAGCTTTGCTGGTCAGACACAAGTCAGAAACATGATGGCACAAACTGACTGTCAAGTGCTTTGCCCTAGTCAGATGACCTGAGTGGACTGTGGATATTCTGATTTCTTCTGCTGAATTTGGTAGAATTTTTTAAATTTTTTTGTTTCTGTTTAAAGTTTTCGTCTGGGTCATAGTGATGGTCTTGAATTTCTTTAACTTATTTATTAGAGATGAAAAATAAATTTTAAAGTCAGCAACACATTGTTGACTATTTCTAATTGATTATTAGTTGATAGCTATTTATTTTTATGTGTGAAATCCTACCCTGATTTTGAGATAGGAAAAAGAAATGGAATAGAAAACTCAGAACACTTCAAAAGCAGATACAAAATGTTTCAGAATTTTTTGGTAGTAGTAAAAATAACAACAAAAATGCATTTTCTAAAATCTCTGTAAGCTCCCAGCTATGGGATAGGTAAACATTATGATTAGCTTGTAATTAATGTGTCAAATCTATGCAACTTAATTATACACTTCTGTTATCCTGGAGCATCATTTTCAGTTTGTTTTAGAACTAAGCTAATCACAGTGGCATTTGAATATTCTTACTATGGAGATTTATCATATTTACCAAGATTTTTACAGTAGACTCATATTTCATGCAAAGTTCAGGTGAACCTCCTTTTTGAGGAGCAAACTTATGAACCAAATGTTGAATCATGGCTGTAGCTTTTTGTCTTGTTTTTATTCATGCCATTAAATACCTAAGATATTTGTGCCACATGTCTTGCTCAAACTAAGAAATAAGCCCCCACATCAAATCTTTGTGGCTTTTTGGGGTTTTTTTTGTAAAAAATGCTCAAGAGTCCATTAAAATAAAGTAGTCAGGACCCTAGTAAAGCATTTCTACACACCCTTCTAGGGTAACTCTACATCCTCATGATTTTTTTTCTTTTTTCTTTCTTTTTTTCTTCCCATGTGCTTAAGTAGTGTGGAAATTAAAACCTACTTAATAATACAATTATATTTCCCTGAAAAATAATCTAAGGAAGTTTTAATTGTGATTTTATCACTGACTTACGTTCTCAAGTTCCCATCAGTAAGTACATAGCACTATATATAATTTCTCATAAATTGGTTGCCACCACATATCTTTATAGATAGAAGAGACCTTTCTGTTTGTCCAATTCCCTCATATATCCCATCAGATAAATATATTTCTGCATGCACCTAGCAGACTTAAAAAAAAATAATCTTATGCAAATTCATTTTTCATTTTCTTAGCATTATCAGATATTTATTTAAAAGCAACTTGCTATGAAAACAAGATCTATGTAGGCTGGTGTATTCTAAATTAGTTTTTGAGAGCCCTATTATAATATAGCTATTCATTGAAAAGTACTCTGATAAATGTCCACTTTGATCTGCGTGGCTGGTGCGATGCTCTAAATGGAAATGTGAATCCACTGGAAGGAGCCTGATTGAACCAGATACACCAGAAAGAAATTAAGATGCAAGAGATATTGTTTAATCAGGCTGTGATTGTACTAATTTAACTCATCTGGGAAGTGAAGGGCCATAAGTTGGACAGTGCAGATGATGATTATTTCTTTAATCATTTCCACGTGGTAGGAGGCAGTGACTGTCTGCCCTCTGTGGCCGGGCCTGCGCCTGTCTGCAGAACAGAAATTTAGGCCGGAGCAGCAGTAGCTGCTCTTCTTAAACTCATGGGCAGCCAAAGGGCGTGACTGCCCCTGGATAAGGCATGTGTCATATCAGTGCTAGAAAGCATCCCACAGGGAGAAAAAGGTGGAAGTATATAGGAGCATAAAATATGAACTTTCTAAGCCACTGTGGTAAATCCACAACACGGAAAAGGGATTATCAGCTTGCCACCGCAGCTCAGCTGTCTAGCCTCTTGAAGGTGTGCCTCCCATCAAGGTTAATTTCAAGCATGATTTATCAGGGACCCAAAACTCAATGGGTGAAGAACTCCACTAGATACTTGACATCTGCCACCTGCAGCAGCACGAACCCAACTCTGTTCCAATGACTTTCCAAAAATGTCATGATCCAACAACTCTCTAAAATTCCATAAGAAAATAAAATGCTTTGCCCACGTCAGTGTTATTTTTAAAGATTTCTGATATTTTATAGGATAGCTCTTGCATAAAAACTAATGGCGTGTTAATTCTAGGACTGGAATGTTGAGAGTTGTTATTCTGAGTGTGAGGGGACTCACAATTTAGGACTCATAATTCAACTTATATACTTAATTCAACTTATATATGCAAACTATATAAGTCAATCATTTACACATAAATGATTCTTCTCTGTGTATTTTAAAGTATGTCTCCATGAATAAATCTGCTTTAGATTTTCTCTGTCTCCTCCCATACTTTAGAAGTTCCCTGTTCCCACCTCCGAGTGACGCTGCTGTAACAACACCCCAAAAATTTATACCAGCAAAACTCAGGGGAAAATGACACGGGCCAAAACAGGGGATAAGGGCCTGTTGTGGAAAAAACATATGCCTTTGCAACCCCAGAATCAAATTTTCCCACCTTTTAGAGTACCTATTAATGTATTTTCCACATCATTCCCACTGAACATCCCCCCCCCCTTCAGTTCTGTGCTGATGGGAAGAGCGCTGTATGTGTCATTCTTCCATCTTTTCCTTTTTCATTTCTGACATGGAAGAACTAATTGTCCTACTGAGGTAAGACAATTCCTTATCCGCATCACATTAGGGTCCTTGTTTATAAACATTTCCCTTCTGTGCAAAAGGAAATATGTTCATACAGAAAGCAAGATATTATAAATACAATATTATTGTTCTACTAAATAGGGAGACAGAGAACAACATACTGAAATCGACTTTCCGTAAATCTGTCACTTTTCTGGAATTAGTTCAGGGAAGTGCTGAAGCCAGTAACAAAAGTCCCATGATATTCTGGAATGCATAGCAATAGAAAATAAGCATGCCTCTGTAAAATTTTCATTTCATTGGACAGTGATCTCATTTCAAATGGCAAACCTATGCATTATGAAAGTAGGTATCTGTATTGGGTTTGCATAGCAAAGTTTAGACAGAGGGGGCACTACAGAGGCAGCTTCCAAGAGAAGCTGGCAGAAGCTTTCCCATGTCTGGTGGAGTCAATGCCAGGTGGCTCCAAGGTGGAGCCACTGCTGGCCCAGGACGAGCCCATCAGCGATGGTGCCAGTGCCTCTGGGATAAGAAGGGGAAAAATCCTGCACAAATGCAGCCAGAGGTGAGGGGAGTGAGGATGTGTGAGAGAAACAACTATCCTGAAGTTGAGTCTGTTTTGCCTGTGACAGTAATTTCTAAGTGATCTCTCCCTGCTCTTATCCCAGCCCACCAATCTTTTGTTATATTTTCTCTCCTCTGTCCAGCTGAGGAGGGAAGGATAGAATAGCTTGGTGGGCACCTGGCATCTAGCCAGGGTCAGCCCACCACAGTGTCTTTTCAGTTTACAATACTGAAAAAAATTGAAATTAAAGCCTGTGTAGCAAGAGGCAAGACACCTTTGACTCACAATGCCTCCCCACAAATACTCATCATCTTTCAGCAGTGTCTAGGTATTAACAATTTATTTCGTAAGAATGCAATAAAAACCTATCCTCTAAAGCTTTATCCTATGCTATTTGAAGTCAATAGGATTTTTGTCATTGACATTAAAGTGGGGTCAAAATCCTAATTAACAGTGTCAGCTCCATCTGTCATTCAAAGGTGTTTCGTAATGAAACATGATTACTAGAACAGGTTAAAATGCAAGTATTAAATATACCTGCAAAATGTAAGTGTTAAAGGAGAATAAGTGCAGATGAAGTGTAAAACCTGCACCTTTTAGGTGCTGAATACCTTCTGATGTTGCATGTCTTTTGGTTATTTAGTTATTTTATATCTTGGTGAGGTTTCCTAGGCTTCTGTACAGAAGGTGTTTGTAAGCTCACACCCCTGGGTAGCCCTGAAATCAGCTTCCAGGCACCCAGGCACTGCCCAGAGCTCTCTTGAGGTGCTGTTCTCTTCTGGCCTTGTGATAATGTCTCTACAGGGCTCCTTCTTTGGGTTCTCTGCATGATTCTGTACTGAAAGCTCTCAGCTAACAAGTAAAACAGGCTTCTTCCTGCTCAGAATTGGGGAGGCTGTGAAGATTCCTTGAAGATATGAGGAATTTTCTGTATTATAAAGAGTGAACAACCACAGTGGAAAGAATTTGCAGTAGGGTAGTGCATGCTGTGTGAGAATGAATGAAAAGGTAAGCATAAAAAGTTTAGAATGGAAATATCCTCTTTTGAATTGTATTGTAGTTGTCTCCCTAGAGTTAAAGTGCATGCATACCCACTGCCCAACTGCAATATCATTAGTTTCTCTATTTCATACAGCTCAATTTTCTTTCATTTTACACATGATCGCTCTTTAAATTGTTTTGATTTGTAGTATCTTCACTTATCCTGTAGGAATTCAGTATCTCAAAAAGAGGAACAAAACACATGGTATACAATGATCTCCCTATAAAAATCTAAGTGTAATTCCTCAAAGCTTTATGTATAATTAAATAAGCAAAGGAATCCCAGCGTGGCTTTTAGGATTATTTAGGAACATGAAATTGGTAAGAGTATTAAACAAAAGCCATAGTATATAATCCTAAGAAGTGTACAAAAACCTCTTTGGGCCTTGCAGTATAAAATCTTTCACAGGAATTTGCTTGAGGCATTATGAACTCTAAATGAATGAGGTGTATTACAGTAGATCAGTGTATGCAAGAGGTCTGCAGAACATTTCTTCAGAGTAGGTGTTTTCAGCATATGTATGCTCAAGCAATTAAGTGAAAACCTCATATTTAAGACTAAAAATAGTGAAACCTGTGGGAATAATATTTTATAGTTAACAAGAAAGGTCTGGCCTTACATTTCACTTAAAAGAGACTAACCTCTATAGGCCAGTAGCTGTCAGCATCATTTGCTTTCCTTGTCTCTACATATGGTGAAAGGAATCTTTAAAATTCACAGGAAAAAACTGAAAAAAATATTTTATGTAAACAGTTATGCTTCTGAATAGCAGCCAAGAGAAAATGGGTGTCTGGTTCTGTATGAATCACTCTCTATTACCAAAAATCTCTGGCAACCAAACTGCATCGGTAGGGTGTTCAAAATAACCTAACTGAATTAAAATAGTGTCTCACTGAAAACCAAGGAAAGAAAACAACACCCTGGAACCATTCAGGTTTCTTTGAAAGTGCCTCATGTCTGCAGCCTTCTTGTCTGTGGGAAATGAAGAGAGAAAATGGTCCAGTCAGGCTCCCAGAGCAGACACAGCCTCCAACAGGCCATCCCTATGCAGAGCTGCAGGTCCAGAGACTTTGCACCTCCCTGGGTGGTGTTCCCAGAGCTTTCCGGGAATTCTATCAACAGAATAGGCTGAGAAGAAGGGAGAGAAAATTTACACTCCTTTTTGCTGCTAGGGAAGGGACTCAACTGGATCGTAGTGTCTCCCTGTGGGTATTGTATTCATCACTAGGAAGTGGCTTTTCCCAGAAAAATGCCTCCTCCTGACAGAAAGTCTTGTAGCTTTTTGCCCTAGTCCAATGTAAATCCTGATGATAAGACTTCCAGCTTCCAAAAACTTAAAATAGATCCATG
Organism: Corapipo altera; assembly: GCF_003945725.1. NCBI lineage: Eukaryota > Metazoa > Chordata > Aves > Passeriformes > Pipridae > Corapipo > Corapipo altera. The sequence goes on from NW_020884877.1 coordinate 4,808,831, forward strand.
TAAAAATGCTAACATATCCTTGTAGTTTTGGATTTCCTTTTTTTCTTCAAGAATATGTTTTCCCGAAATTTAATTAACTGGTGATTAATTTTTATAAAAATTAGTCTTACTCAGTTGAAGCTTCAGAAGTCTTTCTGGAGTGGAAAAAGGCTTTGGTTTCACAGAACAAGAAGCTTAAAATTACCTAGGAAATGTAGAAGAAAAATAAATTTTAAATTCCTAACTGGTTTATGAGGAACCCATTAAATTGAGATACTGCCCATTGAAGACCTAAGACAGCAGCAGTGGCATTTGCCAAAACAGTTAAGCAGCACTACTTTAATAATATATTAGACTAAAATTCTAATTATGATTTATTATGTCTCATAATAATGTACTTGGAAAAGCAAATCCAGCCTCCTGAGTATTTAGCATTTGAATGCTAAACAGATGCTGAACATTTATAAGGTAATTCAAAAAAATAACATTTCTGATGCACAAAACTGAAATGCTTTGAAAATCTCTTAATAATGTTAATGCATCAACAGGAAAAAACAAACAAAACACTTCACAAAAGTGATTCAAATGTAGTAAATAAAATCAATGCAAAATACTAATTAATCACAAAAATATAATTTAAAGTAAGATTTACGGTACAATACTTATGAAAAGTAATAGTTATGTTAGTAGAGGGTAAAAAAATAGTTGGAAATTTAATGAAATTCCAAGTAATAGCTCGTTATCTTCTGATCTGATTGTTTTTTAAATGGTACTGAAGCTCCTGGAGGAAGTCCTCCGAAAAGCATGTTGGTTTCTAGGACTTTCTTTATGATTATTCCTTACTTCTGTATATTCATTAGTTGGCACAAGCTCTAGAGATGAGTGAAAAACATCTGAAAGCAACCTTTGCCCAATATTTCTTCTGAGACAATGACTTGGAAGATCCTCCAATAAGCCAAGGTTTTGAGGATTGTGGTTCTGGATTTCAACACCTGAATCATACCTGTCACAGTTTGAGCATCAGTCCTTTTTGAAGACATGATATAAGCAGAAATCATCAAACTAATCCTAGATCTCTTAAAGGCTTAAATTACTACAGTCATCATGGGTCCATTCTTGTACAAATGTGATAAATATATATTTAAATATAGATCAATCTAAAAATTATTCTGTATAGACAGAATTATTGCAGGTAAAATAAAATATGCCAGGTCCTTGCCTTAGAAAATAGAACCTTTTTTAACAGTGGAGACAGAGCCAATGTTGCCTACGGCAATGGCAAAATGAGTTCACAACAGTCATACCAAGAAACTATCTTCATTAAAGTGTATTATTTAATATAAAGCTTGTGCAAATTAAGCCAGACCATATAGCGAAAAACAAAGATGTCTAATTTCTACTTTTAAAGGAAAAAAAATGACATTTTAATTCAGAACTCTTATGTTTCTGAGAGTCCTTGACTTATAATGATAGGTTGCATTTTGAATAAATCAACTGCAGTGTTCTCCACTTGGAATATATAATCTATTTCAAATTCCAGATTTCATTGCATACCACTCTCATTTATGTCTTCCCTACAACTGCAATTATTTAAAGAAAATGGAAGAAGCAAAAATAACTCCATTTTCAGGATCATGTTTGAAGGTGTAAAATAACTATTCAAAGCAGTGTATCTACTTCATTTCACAGAGTTGGGGATTGTGGACAATTTTCATGAGCAAATACCCTGGAATTTTGACTAGTTTTTGCTGACCCAAGCTTCATTTTTGTTCTACTTCATACCTGTCTTGTGTGCATTCAGCCTAAAACTCTGCTCCTTGTAGAGGCAAGGCAAATAAGTTTCTCCCTGACATGATGAGCTAAGAGTTGAGACCAACCTGAGAATTAAGAGATGAGGAATGACTAAGATGGTAGGAGTTAGTTTTTGCTGGGTCACAACTTTGCAATACTTGAAATAGGAAACTTTTTTGATCACCCTTTTTTTCTCAGTAAATTCCCCACTGATTCCCAGGAGCTTCATTTGTGTTTCTATGTCGTCTTCCTTTTGGCATCATGTGCCTCACAGCATAAAAAAAACCAAAACCAAAACCAAAAACAAAAACAAAACAAAAAAAAAACCAAACCAAACCAAAACAAAACAAAATGGAAGAAACACTTATCTCACTCTCTCCAGTGAAAATCTTGTGTCTACTTTACTCACTGGTAATTTGGGGGTTTTTAGGGGAGGTTTGAAGTCAATTTACCAAACTACTGTTTTGTTAGGGTTTTAGGTCAATAAATGTGCTAGCTTCTGGGATCTGTTTTATTCTCGTGTCTTTTGCCTTTCTGGTGGTAAAAAGTCTGCTTGTGCTATGTTTTTTCAAAATGTTCCTCCTCTTCCCACCTTGAGAAGATGTATATATACATCAACTGAAAAGAAGAAAATATAATTGAATGATCTTATTATTTTTCAGGGTTTTTCTCATGTTCTGAACTTCTCTTATCTCTTGCTTTTATTGTTCAGTCTCTCATTGTTTCTAATCTGCTCTCACTTTTTCCTAGTGATCTGTATTTCATAGAAGCAATAACAATGGAGTTAATGCGAGATCTTTATGTAGGCATTACTGTGACAGCTGAACGTGTTGAGTGATCTCTTTGCCCAGCACTACCTCTGTGTCAGCCAGACTCACTATCACTCACTATCAGGTTTTACAAACTGCACCTTATTTACTAATCAGGCAGATGAAACAAAACCTTTTCACCTTTTCTCAACATGCTTTCAAAGCAGGCAGTCAGCGTGGAATTTTACCAATAGCAAGCTTTTTCAAGTAATATTCTGTTTCTCTCTTATGCTTTTAGAATTAGGCTCTCAAAATACCTTGCAAAAAAGCAAGGACTAGATTTTGACACACTTTTATGCTGATGCCCAGAGCACAGCTGAAGGAGTGCAGGAAGGTCAGGAGAATAACCTGTGCACTAGCTCCATAAAAGGTGCCCATAGCAAACAGTCATGTAGCTGATGTCGTGGAGCAGTTTCTCCCTGCTACAACAAGTAAAACAAAAGCCCAGCCTGGTCCAGCAGGTCCCTGTGCCCACAGGAGCCTTTCTGGCAGGCCCCTTCCCTCTTGCAGTCTCGTATCAGGGTGAAACAAATGGCACTAAGTGGCCCCCCTGGCTAGTGTTACATTCAGAATGGGACAAAGTGCAAATCAGAGTGAAAGACAGGAAAATGAATTTTAGTATGAAGCCTCGATTGCCAAGACACGAACGTTGACCCTACTATAAGCTAATAAAAGCATCTGAAAATACCCACACAGACCTCTGTAAATTGTGCTCTAAACTAATAATGATATGCTCTACAGAGGTCCTTCCTCTGGTTCATTTTCTCTTGTGATATAGGAGAATGCCATCCACTTTTCCACAGAGGAAAATTTGGTTCATATGACCAAGTACGAGATCTGAATGCTTATATTGAAGAGTTATCCAAACTTCATCCACAGTGGAGAGAAATAAACCTGATACACAGGAGTCTAATGGAGCTGTATAAACGCAGTCATGTGAATCGCTCTGTAGCAATGCCTTTGGTTGTAAAGAGAGCCCAGGATGACTAACTGAATTTTAGAAGAGATGTTTCCTAGAAGGATCTCTGACTGCCTCCCCTGCTGCCTTGATCAGTTAGTGTAGGGCAAGAGGAATAAGTCTCTTACAGTTAAGGTCAGGTCCAACTCCTCTTTCAGTTCCTTCAATTTGAATATTTTATATTCAAATCAAAGAGCATTGTCTTATTTTTAAATTGGGAATTAGATATATGAAATCAGTGCTCTAAGATCATGTAGTAGATGACTTTTGTTCTATCTTCAGCTTCATCAAACAAATCTTCTCAAACACAGCTCCCTGTTTGTGAATTCCCATCAGCATTGGAATGTGGCAAGGCATGTCTTGTCTGTGTGTCTGGCTTTGGATTTAAACTGCACTAATTGCTTTCACCTCCTCCCAAGCATAGACAGATAGAGCACTGTGTTCACTGAAAAATGTCACTTCCAGCATGTGGTTGGCATAATGTTTCATAAAATTTACTTTAAAAATGTATTTCTGACCAGAAACAGAATACCAAAATACTTCAAGCATCTCTCCCTGCCCTCTCTATGACTCATTCTTGCACTTACAGATTGAAAGCTATTTTAGATAAATAGGATAAAAAGAACTACCAGATCAGGATTATTTCACATATGGATGTTTGTACATAAATACATTCCTAATCTGATTATATGATGTGAGCAGATCCATTAACTTCAAAGTGAATTGCACCTGTAACTGTATTTACAGGAATATAATAATTATTAAAAATACACATACGCTTTGGGGTTCTGTGTGTGAAAGGATCCTTTCCACTTCTCCATTTTTTTCTAACAGTTATTAATTCTATGCAAAATGCTTAAGAGGTTTGAACTGAAATGCATTAAAGAAATCTCTTCATTGCAAGCTAAAACATGTATAGCAAATGTAGTGCAGTTTTGTCTCCAGTAATTGCAGATCAGTCTTTGGAGAGATCTATTTCACTTTATCACGTAATCACACAAATTAGGTCACGTTTGCAGTTCATTGTGAGACCAATTATGAAAATATATGAACCACAATGTATTTTTTTCTCTTTGAATCTTTATATAAGACCTTGCCACTGACTTTATTTGTAGAAGAAAAAAACCATTAGATTATGAGATATTGTTGTTTATGACTTTTATTACAGTGGCACCAGGCTGCCTCACATTAGATGACATTTCCATTATATAACAAATTATGAACTTTAGGTAGATTACAGTCCAAAGTGGAAAGACAGATCAGGGAATTACTCAGTTCCTCATTTCCAGTGAAAAGAAAAAAGCAAAAAACCTGACTGATAATCTTCTGAACTGAAGCAATATAAATAAGTGTAGGCACAGAAAGAGTTCCCTTCCTGGTCAGAAAGATAAAGACACCAGTTTAATATTAAGCACATGCTACTCCTATTGAATAAACAAGGACATATTTTTAAGATTAAACATGTTTCTCCAGGGCTTTCTTAACTGGCAATCAAAATGACTTGTACAGTCACACAGGGAGTTTATGACATACAGGATACAGAATTTCTTAAATCACAGTGAAGTTTATCAGCTCCGAGATTTCCCTGTCTTCCATGAAAACAATTGAAAAATAACTTTTTTAGATATGAGATACTCATGGTAATTCCTGTAATAACTAAGTACATAGTTACAGATAAAATGGTATCTAACAAAATCCCTTCCATTTTATTTGCTGGCACCAGATACAAATTATATTTTCCAGAATCCAATAATCCAAAAATATATAGCTAAGCATGTCTGAGAGAGTGCCTAGAGCTGAGAATCTTGCAGCCTGACTGGGACATGAAAGATGTCAGCCAAGGCAGAAGGTAGCAGATGAAAAGATGGTGTTTGCTGTTAGTTTGATAATAAGAGGGTGAGTGCTCCAAAGTTCACTCACAATTCTCTGGTATCTTGCAATAACTAAAAAATCTTTTCACAGCAATACAATAACACATTTTATATAAAAGTTACAATTTGGTAACCTTTCACAATTTCACTGCCTCCATCTCATTGCATAGGACCATGATGGGGTCCCTTTGAAATGCTGAGAGATAAGAGAATGAAAAAAGAAAGAAAGTGTGGGAGGGAGAAAAAGGCAAAAGGTTTCTGCTCGGGGTTCTAAATTAATACATTATTGATCAAAACTTGAATCAGCAAAGTTCAATGATTTGGTCACAACTAGCCTTTATTCTTTCCATCAATTCATATACAGTCAATATCCTATTATATCGCTACTTTGAAAGGTTGTCTAGAGGAATAATGTGCTGAACAATGCCTTCCAGTGAACATATCTGATTGTAACTGTGGGATTCATTTTTTTTCCTGGTTATCCAAGAAATAAATAGGATCTGTAAAACACACAAATGGCATAAGTACTGCTGCAACAGTTTGGGCACTGATATGTAGCTGACATTGGTGAAATCTATACCACTACCTAGAAGCATGAAAGAAAGATTTGATTTTTTTAATACATGTATGCTTGACTAAACACTTCTATTTCTTATGGTTTCCCTAGGAAGTAGTGTAGTATCTTCTGTGTACCTCAAGCCAGAGTTAACTTTCCATGTGACTTCATTCACTGTATCATGTCAAAATTAGTGGTAGGTGATTATAGCTCAATGTAATTAGCTGTGTGTATTAGATGAGCAGAAATGCACCATGTGGTTGATTACACTGATTTTCAACCAGCAGTGGCAGACATTCTTACATGTGCCCAGTGCTCAGGGCACCAGTCTTGGATGAGCTCTCTGTGCCTGTGGTGTTGCCCCTCTGGGGCACGGGGTGCTGGGGGGGGGCACAGCACCCTGCAGGCCAGAGACACCCCTGGCTAACCTGTTATAACAGGAGCTATAGGATCCCTGCCAGTGGAAGTGTTGGCATCTGCTGGGGTTTGGACTACTTTGCCCAATAAGGTAAAAAAAAATAGCCAAAAAAGATGGTATTATTGACAATACAGCGGGAAAAAAAGTGTCAGGAAAGGAGACTTTTCAGTTAGAAAACAGTTATTGATAAGAATATGTAATATAGATAACACAGAAATAATCTGTGTGTTATATACATGGTGGTTATTCGGATAACGGTGAGTGTTAGATGTGTTGTTTGTCCTTTCAGTTACAAGGAAAACCTATTTAATTTTTTGATTCCTTGGAAAGCACTGATTTTAAGACAGTTGGACTGAGAGCAAAGTACTGTGCAAACTATTTCATTTTGGTTTGGTTTTTTTATGAGCAATGAAATAAAAATAAAAGTGGTGGTGTTGATTAGCTATGGAGTCGTGCAGCACCCTCTGTTAACTTGCAGCAGATCTGGCTCTACAGAGAAATGAGAGTTCAGAGAAACAACTTTGCCTTTTGCTTTTTCCGGTTCTATTTTTTTTTTTTTTACTTTTTCTTTCATTTTCTTTTCCTTTTCCTTGTTTATTTTTTTGTTTGTTTGTGTTTGTTTTCTTCTTTATTTATTTTTTTGAAATAGCTAGAAAAGCCAGAGAAGCTGCAAGATAATGACACTGTTACCAAACAATAAGGCTGCACCCCCATCCCCTTTGGTAACTAGCCAGATTTAATGTCAAAAGCCCTGTTAGCATAATGTGAGAGGTAGGAGAAAGCCAAGCAGTTGAGCTTTGTCCCTCCCTTCTTCACTTCCCTCTGCATTTCTCATAAAGGGAAAGGAAAGGAGTACTGCCTGGCAGGAATGCTGGGGTGGAGATGCCATGGGGATGGGGCTGCTGTGGAAGGACAGCAGCACCCTGACCTTGATTTCTGCAAAGGGGAAATTCTCAGGTCCCTTAAGCTCGACCTGTAAATATTGAGATGGTTGGCTGTGTTACGCTAATTGCCATTTAAATCACCTCTTGCCATCCATTCCATGGATGACAGGTGTCTGCTGCCAGTGCCAGACTCTCCAAGGCTGATATTTGGCTTCCTTCCCCCATCCTTGTGCTGCTTGGGGTGAATATGAGCACTAATGAATGTGAAGCTGGAACTTCTGCATGCTGTAGCAATAGAGACACTAGAAATTCAGTTTAAAGCCTGATTCTATTCTCTGAGGAGGTTCTAAACAACTTATTACCAGTGCTTGTGAACTTGTAAGTACAAGAAATTACATTAAAATGATATATTAATCTTCCATCTTCAGAAAGTTCTACTGGAGAACCATTGGGTTATAAGGAAAAATGAATTATAAAAATCAGTACTGAACATAAATAAGGGACAACTATAAATGGAACATTTTAATTGACCATTCCAGCCTTGTTCAGCTCTTCTGTTTATTTCAAGGCAAAGGCAATAAAAAATATGATTCCTAAAATGAGAGGTATGCTGTCTATTGCTTAATAGTTATAAATAATTCCTCTTTGCCTTTCCTTACATGGTTCTAGTGGCAATTCTATAAGTGTGAATTCTTTGTTTGTAATTAAAGATAATAATTCAGATTACAACATGTTCCTTTGTCCAAAGTTTGGAGCAATAACTATGGAAAGCAAGATTAAGCAGAGGTCAAGCAGTTTACTACCACAGAGTGTATTTTGCGGCAGTTTTGAGAGATGCCAAGCATTGTTGCTATCAAATCTCATTCTAATTTGACCCATCTTTTCTCAAACAGTTGAGCTGTCTTTTACACAATTTCATTGTTTGTTTATTTGCAGTAGAACATCCCAAGACTTTAAGCCATGGGCATGATCACAGTGAAAAAGTGCTGGATTATATGTGGGGTTTTGTTTGCTGCTGTTTGTTACTTGTTGCTCATGACTCAAGTGCTGCCAGGATAATGCATCATTTCTGGTGGCTCATTCCACACATGCACAAGGACACCATTCGTTTCACCACATCCCAAGGGAATAAGATTGAAATTTAGTTCTGTGTTCAGCCTAAAGTTTGCAAGAAAGTGTTTCTTTGAGATCATATATTCACTGCAAATTTCTTGGTCCGAGGCAGAATTTTATCAGCCTGATTGCTCCATAGGCCAAAGAAAATACGCAGCAAAACTAAGAGCATGCTTTATGGATTGTATTATGAGGTAATGAGGTGGGGCATAGATTCTAATATTCAGTAGCCAAACCACGCGGAAATGTGAGAACTCCTTTAAACTATATAAGATGAAATATTAGCTCTGGCAACAAAAGACTTATTAACTGAAATTATTTGAAAATCCTTTAAATAAGGGCTGTGAGGCTTCAGAAGCTCCGTGTGGAAGAGAACAGTATTTCCTGTTGTTGATAAACTCAAATACCAGATCATCACACATTGGGGCATATTGTGAGCTGGAATGGGCTGGAAGCAGGATGACTGGAGACACAGAGCAGAGCCCTGTCTCTGAGGTTTTTGTGACAAGAATGATGGTAGCTATTAGGTAGATAGACTCCAAAACCTTATCAGGTCCACAATTCAAATAATCCCTGTGAGGTGTGTTTGGAAAGGCTGTCTCTGTCTCTGCTCCACAAGGTGCTCGTTCCAGCCCTTAAAACCAGCAATAGTCACATTGCAGGTAGCATGGCAGTGGTTTGGCTGCCACTGGCAGTGGTACCCCTACAAACTGATCTATGTCAGGCCATGTGCATATGTAGGGCCAGTGACCACTCCCCTGCTTTGACAATTGGCATCCTCACCCTTCTCAGGCACCTCCAAAGGTCCTCGCTGTCTGCAGCCCTTGCTGCTCCCCTGTGTGTGCCCACCTGCACTCCCTGCTCTGCCAGCTTCCCTAACACCTCATCAGCTCCCTTCTCCTACCTTACCCTGCTTTGCCTCTTCTCCAGTCCTGAGCAGGAAATCAATATCCTGGCACCTGTGGGTTCTGAACAGATCACTTGGAAGCATTGATCTGGAAACCTTTTCTGAAGAGAAAAGGTTTGTACCTCTGTGATAAAAGCTCTGCCAAGCAGAAAACACCGGGCAGAAAACACTTTGGTGCCTCTTACAGAACCTATAGAACTAGCCTAAAATGTCAGAGGGAAAAGGAAAAGCAATATTATCCATTAAAAGTAGCCTGTGAATTTGATATCTGACTTCTATGGAAACTGAATCTTTTCTTATTTTTCAGGATGGATTGATTTACATCTAAACTTTATTTTTTTAAGGTGGTTGTATATTTTAAGTAATTTATTTTCAGTAATTTGTTTCCAAAGCAATGTTTCTCTTTCTGTCTAATATTATTGATAATGTAAATATTTATTGGTGTCTTTAAAGGTGGTAAATTAGTACTCAGAACTAACAGGAGAAGGCCCAAAAATTTAAAAATGTCCCATTAAAATTTCACTATAACTATTTACACTCTTGCTATGAACATCTTCCCTCCTTAGCACAAAATTTAGAGCTCTCTGAAATCACTTGGATCTATTTCGCTGAAAACCATTAGGAAATCCAAGGACAGATATGATGGAGTTATTCTGGTTCTGACTGCAGCCAAAAAACCTCTTCTCTGTCCTTATTAAAAACAACCATTATTGTTTCATTGCCTAATGTCAGTGGCAAAATCCAGTATTATGTTCTGTTGACTTTCAAGACATTTGTAATAGTAAACGAATTACTTTTCCTCAGATATTTGAAAATAAACATTCTCTGGAAACCTGGGTTTCCTCAGAGATTTGAAAATAAATGTCCTCTGGAAATCTGGCAAGATAAAAGAGCTTCAGACAATACCAAGTTAAAGCCCAGCATACACAGTTTTTACTTTTCTGATGTGAAACAAATCCTATACTTCAAAGCATTTCATTTTTCAAGGTCAAACTGAGGATCTAGTTACATTTTCCTGTACACTTCAATGGCTAAACAAGCAGCTCAACCCACATGTTGCTTGAAAATGTCAATGAGGACTTTCCCCAACAGAATTCCCAAGCAGTCCAACAATAGAACAAAGCAAGTTTCAGTGGTCTCAGGAGCCATCAGTGTATCCTTATTGCAGGGCCACATCCACACTTAAAGAGAAAAAGTAAAAACCCGTCTCTCTGGCACAGCCATCTAGTAACCCAATTTTCTTCTTTCTTACCTTTTCTCTACTTAAAAGAAAGGAAAAGTCTAAAGGCCAGTGTGCTAAAGGGAAGTGTTTCTGGTTACCTAGTTACTGGGAACACATACTCACCTGTTTCTTTCAATAAGAAACACATATGGACAGACCCATTCTCCTTCAGACATTTCCAACCATAGCAACTGTCAGCAGCTGAAAGCTTGTTTTAAAAGAAGTATAGTTGGAACATGTATTCTCTAATGCATCCGTAGATCTTGATTTAATTTAAAATGTCTTTCAAAAAAAAAAAAGTGTTAAATTTGATTTCTTGTTAAGAGCCCTTCTGTGTGTTTCAGCTCTCACTGTGTTTACTGTGAGAAAGCACTACAGTGCACTGGTATTATCAGTCCTGGTGGGGTGTGTTCTTTCCCTCCACAGAATGATTTACCTCTTCTTGACTAGAATGTGATTCTCAAACCCATTACTGAGCGTATGATGTTTCTGTGGTTTTGCTGGCTTATTTTGAGTTTGGTAAACATGAAAAGTGGACTTCATCACTTAAAAGCATTTGTGACACTGGGCTGCTTACTGTGCTGGACACATGCAAGCTGGTGACCAATTTTTTCAAGTGTTTATAATCCCTATAAGCATTGAACTTTATCCTTTGCTCAGTGGTTGAATAATTCCAGGATATTGCTTGGTGAGGAAACAACGGTGTTAAGACAAACAAACCCCTGTTGCATAGCAAAGTCAGTGTCCCAGCAATTAAGAGTCCACATAAAGAAAAAGCATGAAGACAAAGTCCTTTCTTGCCTTTCTGGGATGTTCTGGTCCAGATTCCATCCTTCACTTCATTTTTATTACCATCATTTTCTTTCTTTTAGAGTACTATTAATTTTCCACAGAGAGCAGTGTTCATTTTATACCTATGTGTACATTATGCCTGCTTTAAAAATGGCAAAAATAAAAATTTTAAATGTTTTATGAATGCCTGAAGGCCCCCTATTAATATCCACAGTGTGGTATAGAGCAGGGCTGCCAAATAAACTTATACCATTAGCATCTATTGAGTTGTCTTGGCAACAGAATAAGGAATCTCACCTCACAGCAAGACCGTGCTGAATGCCCTAACTGTTTGTGACTGATTACAGTTAGTTATCTGCTACCATGTACAGAATGAATGACAATTTCAGGATGGGATTTTCATTCTGGCTATATGGGATTTGCAGTCTTCGATCTTTTTGAAATGCTGCACATAAACTGATTTGCTTTACTGGACTCTGGCCATGCTCAGCTCTGTTTTTTTCAAGTTTTATCATTGGTGACCCCTCAAGATTTTTACTAGAGTAAAGCCTCTCATAGGCTTCTTGGAACCATATTCATATTTTCCTCTTTCTATATTTCAGGTTATTCAAATGCACACTGCAAACAAAACATTCAGTGCATTTAAATGTGAAAGCATCAAATATATATCTTTCCCCTTGCTTGTCCTTCCCTGTTATGATTATTAAAGCTGCTCTGAGTCAGAGCCTTTTACAGAGTATTTTTTAAATTGTTGGGTAAGATAGCATGTGAAAACTCATAGGACAGAGAGGGAGATCTGTCTGTGAGTAGTTTCTTGCAGCAGCACCTCTTTCAGACTGTAATATTTCACAATCTGAGTACTTCTCATCATGCTGTATTGCCCCTTCTTACAGTTCTTGTTTCATAATTAATCATGGAATATCCTGAGTTGGAAAAGACCCACAGGGATCATCCAAGTCCAACTCCTGGCCCTGCACAGGACACCCCCAAGAATCACACCTTGGTGCTGTGACCACTTCCCTACAATTTTTCTCTTCTTTTCCATTGTCCCAGGTGTCCTGAGCTTTGCTGAATAAAGACTGATAAGTAAACATAAGCCAGTTGTAGAGCTTCTTGGAACAACAGGGCTCATTTCCTTCTTTCCTTTTAAAAAAGTAAATCTTTTTTTCCTCTCTTTTTATCTGTTTGGACAGAGGTAAGGCTTACAGATAGAAGCACTGGTAGCATTTGGAGAGCAATAGCAAGTACAAAATGCATTCTTCAGAAACATGGGCAATTATCGTAACATCAGTTCCACTCCCGGCATAGTCTAAAATACTGCAGTCCAGAAGTCAAAATTTAACTCAGAATGTTAGCATGAAGGAACAATATCCTAGGAGCTCCCCAGGACTGCAGGGTCACTACTCTGATGTAAAGATCACAGAAATTGTCAAATATGGCTTAAGACCTTCTTAAAAGAATGTATAGGGTGAATTTTTACAAGTTCTCCAGACTTCGTCCCTGAAGAGTTACCAGTTTAACTCTTAAAGTGCACCTCAGAAATATAAGTTCTCAGAAGTGATATTCCCTGACCATGATGAGATTTCAGGATTCTTGGAACTACATTTCCAAACAACTGACTCAAACTCTGTTGGAGGTCTGTACTTTTGACTGATTGTGTAACCCTGAGAAACCTTATTTATTGTAAGTCCTAAAGAAGACTAACTTTTCTTTCTGAGAAACATTTGGAAGGCATCATGTCTTGGTGACCCATGCTAAATAAATGAGCTGTCTGAAAAAAATACTCTCTTGCGCATATTCCTACTTTTCATATAAATGACACCCTGTGGAAAGAAAAGGTGTTTGAAGAACTGATTCATCAATATCTTTCATGTCCATGACAACTTCAAATAAAAAAGCTCCAAAGGAGTTATTCAGTGCTTTACAACTTCTTTTTTCATTTGCTTAAAGAGGTCTCAGTGCAAGCACTTTCCAACATACAATAAAAGCTCAGGACAGTCTCTTAAAATGTGTTCACATTAGAACATTGCCACTCAGAGAAGTGTCTTACAATCAAAGAAAGGAAAATATAGTTTCTCACCCATTGTAGTACATCTGAAATAAAGAAACTGTTGGTTTAGCTTACCCTCTGCAAATTGCTACTTTTAGGAAACATAGCATGGATAGAATAATAGATCTTTTGTTATCTCTAATGAGAACTAAGATCTTTCTTTTATTCAGAGTTAAAATCAAAACACCAGTCAGTATAGCCTATCCAATCCAGATCTTTCCTCCAGTCTCTTTCTGTCCCTTTCCCAGAGTCTGAGGTCAGAAGTCACTTTTTAATTTGTGGTTGGGGTTTTTTCTCCCTATTTATCTGGAACTCCCTTTTTCTTTATTCACCTTGAGACAATAAATCATCTTTTCTCTCAGTCTCTCTCCACAAAAATCTTGCTTTTCTCCTTCACTTATAATTGGCTCTCTTGCTGTATGGTGCTCTGTGATACTTATCCAAGAGCAAGTAATATGATGAAGAGCATGGAAAAGACATACTTCTTAAAAACTTTTCTAAACCTGAAGCTGTCTTGGCAGTATGTCAGAAAAATGACTCTTGAGTTTATGTTTCCAAAAGGATGTCAGGAAAAAATCAGTCATCTCATGTCTGAATTGTTTAAAAAGGATACCGTGTTCCTGACTCCTATACTATCCACCCATGTCATGAAGGATTGCCATTAGAACAGTTCCTATGGAAAAAGACTGAGTGTCTTGTACTCATTGTTTGAGTTTTGCACAACAAACCAATAAATCACTGTGCTGGCGTTCACAGGAAGCAAGAAAGCACAGCCAGTCCCATTGGCTGCAGATGTGCTCTTTCCTATGAGCTGGGTCACCTTTTCTTTGGAGACCTTGGAGTGCTCATTTGCAGTGTTTCAGACATGGCTCCCTTCCCCTGGGCAGGCCTCCTCTATCACCTCCAGCAGCCTTTTACTAGGGAACAGGGCCATCCACCTGCTGCTCTGGGACCAAATGCTGTGAAATCTGCCGAGAGATTCTCATTGCCTTCAGGAGACTTGAGAACTCACATTGCATCTGTACCCCTCCTTGGTTTTCTCACCCAAATCATTAATCTGCATCATCTTTTGCTCTCTTTCATGTACCCTGAGCCATAGCATGATTTCAGAAGAATGTACAAAGGAGTGTGGCAGTGGCAGATACTTGATTTGTATCTCACTTTGGTGGTAAAAGGCCTTAGTCACTCATTTTCACCCTTTAAAAGTGGTGTTATGAAGCAGATCAAGGGGTCCTTTTGGCTGAAAAATCATTTTGAAAAAGACCAATTTCTATGTAGCTGGCTTAGTTCCCATGGTTATAAATATGCTTTTACTGTGAAGGTGCCAGAAAGCCTAAATGAGTACGAGGGGGAGTGAGGCAGGCATTTCATGGATCATAGAACTGTTTGGGTTAGAAAGGACATTAAAAATCATGTAGTTCTGACCTCCTGCCATGGGCAGGGACACCTTCTACTAGACCAGGTTACTCAAATAGCTATCCAACCTGGCCTTGGACACTCCCAGGAATGGGGAATCCACAGCTTCTCTGGACAGCCTGTTCCAGTGCCTCACCACCCCCACAGTAAGGAATTTCTCCCTAACATCCATTCTTACCCTACCCTCTCTCAGTTTGAAGGCATTACCCCGTGTCCTATCCCTCTATGCTTCTTAAGCCGGTTTAGGCAGTCCTGATTTAGTATGTCCTGCAACTTAGCATGGTAATAAGGATCTCTAAATTCTTGAGGAAAAGAGAACCAGAAGTCATTACATGGCTTTCTTGATTCTTGCCTAGGTCATATTTACTGCAATTTTTTTTCATGGAGTTTTCTCGTTTAGTGCATCTATAGACAGATACTGAAATTGTCATCAGGTTAATTCATTGGTTGTCATCAATCTGCAGCCTATATGTCCGTGGGTATCCTTCAGATGAACCTGTGTTCTAAGTACATTTCTAACTATAATTACCTTTCAGAGTTACAAAGTGGTAATGGCAGAGGACACAATCCACAGAAAGTATCCAAAAGAGTGTTTCCAGTTACACACCTTCGTGGCCCTCAGTGGGCAAGTGAAGTGTAATGCCAGACCTGTGAAAAGCTACTAATGTTAATGGGCAGGATCCAGGAGTTTATCAAGGCTGATAATTATTAGTCATACCCAGAGTAAGCTGTAAAAGCTGATCTCTCTTACATGAGGGTGAATTAATTTCTTTAGGCAGTGGAGAACATTCCCTCTGCTGCACTGCAGCACACCTTAATTACACTTGCTCTGTGCTGGCTGTTGCCTACTAACAATAAATAGTAACAGCAAATTTGCAGTATGTTCACACAGTCTAAGGTCTGGGGAGGTCAAAACACCTAAAGCCATTATCAAACCCTGGAGCAACTCCTACACATTATTTTAGAAATTCTGAAGAAATCCTGAAGCTTCTTTCCTTCTTGTTTAATGAACAGCAACAAGAACAAAAAAAAAAAAAAAAAATCTAAATAATATCTTCACAAATTTTCCATAGAAAATATCTGCATGTTTTAATTTTGACCCAGGGTTATAAGTTTGGATTTTGACTAGGAGGAAAATAGACTTTTAGGCTTCCTGCAGTCCTGCTTCTTACACTCACATCAGACTCAGACTAATTTATGGTGGAAAATGCTTCATTCATATGTAATATGTACTAAGGAGAATCCTTAAGTTCAGGATTCTTATAATGTGCGCATATATTTGATCTAATTCAATTTTCTATCATCTTCTGCCTTACAATTAATCTATTTTATAAGATCAAGGGGCTAAAAGGGCTGTGGTTATTGCCTGCATATAGCCTAGTCAAAAATACCTACAACATCAATGACGGACACATTTGGTCTGCAAGGACAGAACATTCTCAGAGTGTAAATGGTTTATTTTTCACCTCATTTGCACTATGTTTAGGTGGTCACTGTCAGCCAGAAATTAGACAGCTGAATGAAAGTGTGTCAAAACAACTGAAGATTATATGATCATTGGTTTCCAGGCAATACCCTAAGACAGGGTTTTGCACAATATGGTCACTAGTAACAAATGCTATAAGGAAATAGTCGACTTAAAATAGGAGAAAAAAAAAATCAAATTAATTTTCAGCTTACATTTTTGCATGTCTTTTAATGCCCATACTCTACTTGAGCCAGAGGGCTGTAAGTTAAAAGTGTCCCAGAAATATGGTTTTAGACTGCTCTGATGCTACTATTCTACATCTGCTTAGCACCTTCCTTATCCTACAAAAGTAATATGTTGTAGATCAACTTGCAGATTGTGCATGCATTTGAGAGTGAATGAGACTTCTCTACATTTTAAAGTATAATATACAACACAAGCACATGATATTTTCCTCACCTGTAAATATATTCTGTGAGTTGAACCATCTGCACAGACCACAAGTTTTTCCCTATCTCTGGAAGCCAAAAGCATGTTAGCAGTCAATCAAGGTAACAACTTCCACTTCTTCTCTCAAATTATCTCTTTCCCCCTAGCTCCCCGTGTTCATTCAACCTGAAGCTGAAAAAAAAACCCTTAAAGTGAATTCATCTACCTGTTCTAACCAGAAATTTATTTCAAATTCCCTCTGGGGCCAGCAGTCCTTGAGGTAATGGGACAAATCAACATGCAAAACATCTTCAGAAAAGCAAGCTACAGCTCTCTGCTGAGCTCCGACCATGACTGTCTAAATGGCCATAGCAGGAGTGCAGGAGGTAATTACACACCTGGAGGAGAAGCTCAAGGGGAGCAGAGGATGAGCAATTGCCAGGAGAGCGTGAACAGTGGCACTGTCAAGCTCTTTCTCTAAGGAAATCTCAGCGGATGCCCATCCCAGGGTCTGGAGGATGTGTCAGCTGGGTCCAAAGGTTCAGGTCATATCAGACATGCCCTTGCTATGACTGTCCCCACAGCTTAAAGTAGCATGGAAGGTTTCTAATTTGCCTCACTCACTTCATGGCAGTGTAAGTGACAGCACAAGGAGCAGTGACAAGGAGGGATGGGATTAGTTGGCAGCGTGGAGTCCATATATGTGTCCATACCATGGGGCTGAAAGACAAGGAGTGCAGTGTGTGTGTTGTTATTAGAGTCACAGAATCAAACATTAGGCCGAGTTGGAAGGGACTCACAAGGATCATTGAGTCCAACTCCTGGCCCTGCACATCCCCAAGAGTCATATCATGTGCCTGAGAGTATTTTCCAACATTTTCTTGAGATCTGCCTGGCTTGGTGCTGTCTCATAAATACCAAGGGGTCTCACTAAGGGCCAAGGAGAGAGACCTCAGCCAACAGGAGACAGGTGAGAAGTCATCTTCCCTGAGAAGTCCCAGAGCCAGCCTAGCAATGTGCTCTGTGATCCTTCATCTAGAGCAATTCTGCATGAGGCAAAGAAGCTAGAAAAGGGTAGAAAACCCACCCCAAAACAGTGGCTGGAGTCAGCCCAACCCTATGTAGCTGAACAAGCTGTTTTCTCTCCTTCCTCTCTGAAGATTTAAAAAGCCTCCTCACATGCTCAGACCTTATACTAGGCAGTAATGGAGTCCATGAATAACCTCATTTTAGTAATCTGCACTTTCTAAAAGGTCTTTTGTCACATTTTCCATCTATCTTCCTTCTGAAGAATTTCCATGGAACAATGTGGGGACTTTTCATCCAACAGCTCCAAAGTGGGAGGACAGAAGGAAAGTTCATCTCCACAGAGGTCTTAAGATATTATTGATAATCAGTTTTAAGTCTTTGTATGCACTAGACTTCAAGATAGTCCTAAATATTAATCGTGTTTCTGTTATAAATGGGAAGAGGAATATTGGTATTCTTCGCAGTATTTGAGAAAGAAAATCCAAAAAGATTTATTCCTAGAATCAAAGAGCCAAGCAAGTACCTCAAGTACTGTGAGTGAAACAAGTATATGGTTTCATGCATTTAAAAACCTCAAGAAACAGTGATAAAAAAAATATATCTCTGGCGTGACTCTTGTTTAATGCTTGTGTATAAATACTGCATATGCCCCCTCAAGTTCTCCTTTTTGTTTATCAAGACTTTAATCATGTTGCATTTGTATAACTCTTCTCTAGCAAAGGGCTTAATATAGTCAGTTTGAGAAATGTAATTTCAACATCAGTATAACATGTTTCTATTATAAGTTTTTTCAACAAAGCACAATGTAACATTTGTGAATTGGAAAAAAAAAAAGCTAATGTTTATTCACTACATGGTATTTGCTAGAAGTTCTAGAAATTCAGTAATTGAGTGTCTCCCTAGGAATATGATAAGCATAACACCAAAATCATCACATTACAGCATTCAGTTTCTTCTCACAGTAACTCTTTCATTGCTAATTGAATTTCTGCATATGCAGAAAGATACCAACAATGCACGAAAATGCACTTCTATGTGCACAGAAAGCTGTGCACCAAGATTAGTGTAATCAGAGAAAATACATGATTATGTGTGCACATATGTATTAAAAAATACAATAGAATTTATGTTTAGTTATAGTTTTTTTTCAAAGAAGCACGTTTATTTATGAAGGTTTGTTATTGTTCTTTATGGAGGCCCCATTTTATTGCTCTTCTATACAGTACTTGATACATTTTTAATGTTAATTCATTTTGAAGAAATTAGCTACAATAAAATGCTGTTAAGTAACACTGGTTTATATGAAAACCTGTGTGTGTGTGTGCCTCTGTGTGTGCCCGTGCCACTGTTTTGTGACTGCATGTACTGTTTCCTTCTATTTTGAGTTTGGGTTATTTAGTAAAATATTTTAATTGCTTGCAAACTAATGGATTAATATTATGAAGGTTACTTTTTCTCTTTAACACAGAACTAATAGTGCTTAGGCAAAAATATACAAACATTACACTCAAAATCAAGATGACTGGAATAAAAAGAAACTAGAAATATCGACAATACGTTAAAAGTCAGATCCTTGGTTATTGTTTGTTCAGTTAATTCCATTTGCATTCCTTTTTTGGAAAAGATCTAATAGATAGTATCCATTACTTAATAATGTTACCCAGTGACTTAAATATTTGTGACTTTCAGAGCTGTTTATCACATATTCAGCAAGCCAAGGATGCGCCCAAGTACAGACCCATAGAGACATTATTTACCTTTAAAAGTATGATTTGTTGTTCCTTATTTAGGATTCATATTTAACAAGAAATGAAAAATCATTTTCTATAGACCAGTATCACAATGAATATCTAATTTAAGGTTGAGATTAGTATATCAAGAGATTGTTACTGCTCTGTTTTATAACCAGATATAAACCCAGATATGTTTGATTTAAATTTTGTACTAATTCCTCATAGCTTCTTGTAAAAAGATAAATAGTGAAGCTACCAATAAAATCTTGTACTACTTCAGATATAAACCAAAATGGCATTAAAACCAAAAAATAATAACATTGATATAGTGACAATCTACACTGCTGAATCCAATCCAGTAAATGACAAAAATTTATCAGTCAGCAGTCTGCAAGACCAATGGAAATCAGGCATTAGCAACAGCAAAGTGTGATTAACAAGTGCAGAATTATTATCTTCCAATCAAATAACCAGCAGCTAAATAGTTATTTGTTTTTGTGCAATATTAATCTACTCTTTCCAGAATTAGGATATATTATTCTTCATTTTTAGTAAGACTGGTCATTGATTTTCTTTTTTTTTTCTTTTTCTTTTTAATAATAAAAACAGAGACCCGATATGCAATTCCAGTTTTCAGTTAGGGGTACAAATAATCTTAATCTTAGATGAACAGTTGGCAAAAATGCTGACACTGTCAAAGACAGTAGGAGAAATGTCATTGGTGTCAGCAGGTCAGATTCTCACACATCCCCTTGAAAAGGGTTGGGTGGTGCAGAATGTGCCATGATTTTAAAAAGAGGATTTGGTAGGTTCACCTTTCATATGAAACTATATGTTTCAAACTTTCTGTGTAAGGCATTATGATTATATAATTTACTCTTTGGTTTCTAGATTTATTATTCAATATCTAACAAATAAACACCAGCTAATATCTTCTAATATAATGTACTTCTTCCTAAGCTGTACAGCTCAGATTATCAAAGATATATGACTTGGGTTAAAATTGCGGTATCTAATATTCAGAATTCATCAGGAGAAGATATGTTTAAAAGTAATATATATTGTTCTCATTTATTCACTGTTCAGAAATAAAAGGGGGGAAAAAAAAGTATTACCTATCCTGCTGCTCTTCACATGTTTTGAGAATTCTTAATATTGCAACAAAAATAAATGATGCACTATGAATAAAGAAGACATTCACTAATTTTCACAGTATCAAAATAAAAGCAATAAAAGGAAATAGATTTGGAGCAAATTAAAGAACAAACTTTTTCATGCAGCATATAGAAAAATTCTGGACCTTGTTATCAAAAATAACAGAACCTAAAGATGCCTCCAAAAAGGCAAATTAGACAAATTCTTGGAGGATAGTTCCCCTGGTATCTGTTTCAGCTGATGACCCAGGCAGAAGTTGTTTATACTGCTGATTTCTGTGCTGTTGAGAGGATGTATAAGAGAAAAAATATTCGATAAATGCCATAGCTCTATCACTCTGAATGAATCTTCTCTATAGTCTTGGGACAAAGATTTCAATCAAGTTCCATACATTATAATTAAGATAACTTATTTAGGAAAAATAAACCAGCTTCTGGAAATGCAGAAAGAGCAAAACTTGAGCTCTTTGGGTGCTTCCAAGGTAGAGCTAAGTAGCATAATTTGTGATTTTATAATTGAGGCGTAGGCATCTTCCTGTGATACATATGCAGTGGTTTTGACTTAGAGGGATAAAAAGCTACAGGGATCTGTTCAGATGTACAATGGCAGAGGCATGTGCAGCAACGAGAAGGCTCTGAAAAAATAGCAAGTTCTTGATAACTTGTATAATTAAAAGATATTCAAAGTATTCTGTTAAATAGCTAAGAAGAAAGAAGCATTGTCAGCTCAAGTGTCTTTCAGCTTATGGAGATAACAGAAAATTCTGCAGTGGATGTGTGTGTGTTTATTTGTTCAGAGAGAGCAATACTGTACAAAGCAAGACAAGTGTAGGTTTGTCATCATTGGATAATAGGGTGGAAACCAGAAAAAGAATTGTCATTACCTGTTAGGGAACCTCATAACCATTTCCCTCACATTCTCAGCTTCCAGCCCAAGTTTCTGCATGTCCATCTCTGTGAATTTAGTGTTAGGAAGCAAAATTCCCACTGAGGACCTTTGTGCAGGCAGACAGGTACAACTGTACTCTGCCAAGTAGTTAAGCATCAGTAAACAAAGTGCTATGGAAAGGTGATATGTTGCCTCTATTGTATTATATTTTCACTGCACATCACTATTAGGACAGAAGAACAAAGAAAGATTT
This sequence comes from Corapipo altera, assembly GCF_003945725.1. Lineage (NCBI taxonomy): Eukaryota > Metazoa > Chordata > Aves > Passeriformes > Pipridae > Corapipo > Corapipo altera. The sequence goes on from NW_020884877.1 coordinate 4,830,552, forward strand.
TATGGAGGTATGCAATGTTCTGGTGGGGGTGGAGAAGTGTCTCCCGGAGGAGCAGCACCCTGAAGGAGCCCTTATTCCTGAGCATCTCCTCAGCTCAGAAAACAAACTTGTGTTGGGATTAAGTTTCTGATGGCACTGGCAGAAAAGCAGGCACAAAATAGACTGAATTCAGCCTCTTGCTTTGAGACACAGCATAAAATTATGATTCCCAAACCTCATCAGCACAAAACACGTCTTCGGCCAATAGAGAAAATAAAACATATGAGCTGAATTTCTCAACGTCAAAAACAGCTCCAAGGCTAAAATATTGTAAAGATGCCTTTTTTTATCATGGCCTCCACATCAAGGGGAATTATTTTGTGGAATGGATACTCCAATCAAAAATATGTTTAAGTCTCTGCTGAAGATTTTTCATCCTTTCTCAATTTGCTAATAATATGCCAATAAAAAAAGCACAGCACAAAAAAAATGTAGATGGAAGTCAGTTTGAGATTAAAATACACAGCAGGATAAAACAAGAATTGATCTGAACCACAAAATAGAGAGGACAGCTTGAATCATTCCGAGTTTAAAAATACGTCTGTCTTCAATATCTGTCTGTTCCCTTTTTCACATCATCAGAGACTAGAAGTAAAAATAATACATACTTGTATGGCACAAAAATCTCTTCTTGATCTTTCCAAACTCCCCTTAAAAATTCTTAAAAATGCTGGACCCTACACTGTTTGACACAGTTTCAGTCAGTGGCCTAAGTCCATCTCAATCATGCAGGTTCACAAAAGAGAAAACCCTCTTAAGAAAAACATTATTCTGAATGAGCTCAGTTCAGAAAAGACAGTTATATGAGCTGGTACCTTTGCAAGTCCTGGACTGTAAGTGCACCAAAAAGCATCCAAACTACTGAACCTTTGTATACTTCTTTCAAGATGCCTGACTCAAAAAACTGGAGTCTGGGGCAAGCTGAACTCTGTATGGAGGGGTGCTGTGGGATTCATAGGTTAGCTGCTTCCTTAGTGTTTTGGATTTCTGTTTTACCTTCTTTTTTTTACCTTCCAATGCAAGTGGAAAAGTTTGTTTTCTAAAAGAAAACAAACAAACAAACAAACAAAAAACCCCAGTTCTGTCAATTTAGTTTCACAGATGTTTCCATTTACAAGCAGAAGCCCTTGATGGTGCTGAAAGTTACTCAGCATTGTTGTAATTTGCATAACATTAGCCATGATGTTTTTATTTTGAAAAGTTGAAATGTTTGCAGCTCATCATAACCCACTCTTAATGGTGTTCAGTACATCTGCTTAAAAAGTTGTGTCTAGGCAATGTTCTACACCACAAACATTTTTTATGACTTTTACTGACTTTCAAGTTTTTCAGTTCAGATAGACTTAAAGACTCTGCTTTATGTACACACAAATTGGGAAATAACAACTGGGTAGCAAAGCTGGGTTGTGTGCTGTGTACTGCATCTATATTCTTGCATCTGCCACAAGAGCTCCCTGCAGTATTATGCAAACACCTCACAGATTTTGTTTGGGTAGGCTCATAAAATTAATGTGTCTTTTTGTAGGTGGCATAGTCAGTCAAACAGGTGTAACAGGAAATTAAAATAGGAAGGAGTGGAAACAATGACGGCAAGTAAAATACCTCAGTAAAGGAATTATTTCTCCAACTCTTTATTCTTGCTGTTTCCAACCTTTAACATCCCTGCAAATAGGTGACTACTCTTGATCTAATGTTAAACCAAATCCTAGTTAAAATAAAATGCAAGAAAAGAATAACTCGTATTTCAGAGATGCGATTTTTTTAGCAGAGATCAAGTATAACGTTCATCTGAAGCTTTCTCTCTTGGCTTGGATATTGCTCTTCTTTCTAATTTGAGGGTTTATTGACAAATGTCTTTGACACTTGCCTTCAAAACCCTGATCAAATTCACCCCACCTTAGTTTCTGCTCTCTTTTCTCCCAATTTTTCTTTTTTTTCCAGTCCGCTTTTTTAATCACTTTCTTCATCCCCTTGGCCAGCACTTGAACAGCAATTTCTCTAGTGCTTCCTCCTATACTTAAAAGAGCCTTTCATTTCCCACCTGCCAAACTCCAAGTTCCTCCTCAAACACAGAGCACCAGCTTTTCTAAGTATGTAACTCTTTCCAGTTGTATTTGGTTATGAGCTCCTAAGGCAGAAAATTACTACATGCTTGCAATGCATGCACTTAAAGTGCCACACAAATAAAATTCAAAAATAAACATATCTACCTCCTTAAAAACACACATCTATGTATGTTTAAAAGAGAGTAATCAGAAGTACATCAGTATAGTGTTTGTCTGTGCAGGCACTTTCATGCTCATGAGGAAATTATTAGTCAAATAGCACAAGTGTGAATCATGGTTTTCAAAGTTTAAAATCATTGACATTAACCCAGAAAAATTTCATTCACAGCTCCCCTGAGTGAGAACTGAATGCAAAAATGAACTGTTTCCACTTTTTGTTATATCAGCCATTTATTTTCATAATCTCTAGCTCTTCAAGCATTTCATAACAGTAAAAATATAAGCAGAGTTATGCAAAAAAAAGAGTTGTACTTTTTAATGATGTCATTTGCTCACAGCTCAGTACCAAATTAGGCAGTTCCCAGACATTCAAATCCCAACTAACTGTCAAGGAAGTGCTGGTTTACCATCAAACAATCAAAAACAAAGATGAATCTCTAAGATCCAAGGCAATACTGAACACATAACCCAACAGTTTTTAACTGTTCCTCAGTGTGTGCTTACTAATAGCATGCTAATGTGAGTTTGTAGGCAGCTGAATAAGGGATTTTCTATGCAAGTAACTAAAACCTGTGTGAAAAACTCAATTGAAAAGAAATGGATGAGGTGGTTCTGTTGCTTGTTTAATGCATCTATTACAGCGAAATTGCTAGGGAAGGTTGTCGAAGGGTAAATATGAAGGAAGGATGTGAAAGAAAAAGTGTTTGCTCAGAACATCTCATGCTAAAGAGCTGTTTTCCTTGCTACCCCATGATGGGCAGGCTGTTGAGGAAGGACATCCAGCACTTTTTGGTATGCAGATATTAATGCACTGCCCAGCAGGACCACGGGACTCATGCTAATATTCAGCTGGAATCCAGTTGAAACGCACTACCTGGCTACAGCTAATTAAGGGCTTTAGGAACTTTTAAGAGTGATTGTTGTCCCAAACTTGAAAGGGGATTAAAGTTGGCCCTTTTTACAGTGTGAAAGGAGATTAAATTGGCCCTTTTTACAATGTAACCACTTTATTATAGGTATGATATTGTCCAGTGGCTGGAGGTTGTAGAGTCTGGAGGATAAAAAATTCTCCTTTTTGCCTTCTGATGAATTTTTATATCCTACTTGGTAGATAAGAATTACTGTGTGAAACATAAGTTGAACAAAAAGTGCCCAACAATGTTGGTTATGATGAAAAAAATGTGTAGCTCAGTGAATAGTTTCATTTCCAATGGATTTCTGTTACATTTTTTTCTAAAGACACAAGGCTCTCATAGTCTCTCTCCAACTTGAATTAATTCACTCTTCCTCAGTAACAGTACTAATAGGTTCTGGCTACTCTATTTTCATTAAACTAATCAGAATTTGATATGCTTGAAAATGATCTCTCTTTGCCAAATTTTGCTGAAATTATGCAAGTAGTTCAAAAGTTATTAGGGCAGAACACAAAATATGCAAATGTTAAAGAAAGAAGTCCACAGTCATAGCAAGTAAGCAGTCTGGAAAAACTCTTTCATGATCAGTATCAATAAAATGGAAAATCCTAACTGTTCTGCATATATCATAACGAACTGAAAGCAAACAGCATAGTAATATAAAATCAACTAATGGTACCATAATATTTGCAATTAAAAAAGGTAGATGTTCTAGCCAAGGGAGACTAGGAGGGACACAATGTCTACACAGTCATGGAACAAACAACCAACCACTTTGAATAACAAATCAACTCAAATAATACTAAAAATTAAACCTTTTTTTTTATTATTTGGAGTGTTATTTATAGATGAATGCAAAGTCTATGATTCAGGAAGGCTCTCAGTTAACCAAGCTGACCACACAGTGGTGTCTAGGAAAAATAACTGGTTTTCAGTGGAACACTTTTTAGAGAGCTTTGTTTTTCTCCCAGAGCCATTCGTTATTGCCTAGCTGCTGACAGGGTCCTTTTTGTTAGAAAGATGAGGAGAAAGGAATGGTGGCTTAGTAAACATTTGAAAAATATATCAGACAACTGTGAAAACCTCCTGGGTATGTGTGTTTGGGGTTTTTTAAGTCAGGTTGGTTTTCAAGTCACAGATTTCACTCTGAGAAAACATATTTTAGTGGGTAAAGATTAATTTCTTTCCATCCTACTGTGTCTGCCAGCACCAGCACTAGAGAAAAGCAAAGGAAAGATAAAGAAGCAACAGATGGGAGCGAGAGAATAGAAGGGTCATTTTTTGTTTGAAGGTTTCATTCCTGTGTTTTTCTTTACTTGGAGCAGAGAAGAGGTTTATTCTGCTGAGCAGCATGACCCATTACACTGGAGCCAAGGCACGGTGTCCCTGCCACCCCTTTGTCCCCTCTAGCACAGGGTCTTGTGAATCTGCAGTTGTATGGATGTGTCTTTCCAGAAGCAGTAAAGAAACACAGACATCTCTTTCCTCCCATGCTGAAGCACTAAGAGCCCATGAGATAATATACTCACCTAACAGAGATTTACTTCCCCAGATGTGTGCCAATTAAAACAAAAAAAAAAAAAGAGAGAGAGGAAAAAAAGGAAGGGTAAAAAAAAGCAAGCACGTGGATGAGGGTTACAAAAACTGCTAGTTTTTAAAAGCTCTGTCACTTCTACGAATCAAAGTACAGGGCTCTTGCCATGAATCTGAAACACAGGGGGAAATGCCACCCAAAAAAGGCCACATCCTCCACTGATGTAAATTTTTTTCCCCTTTCCATATTTCTTCCTCTGTTCAGTCTCCATTCTCTCTTGCTCAAGATTGGCATTTCTATTTTCATAATTAGTCATTTTACTGAAAGCTCTGTCTGCCCCAGCTTTTACACCATGAACTGAACTGTACTACAGCAATACTTGGTGACTGATTATGTTTGCATAGTCAACATGACCCAGGGGAAGGAGAACACCCAATACACTGAGTCTAACCAAGGAAGTAAAACAGTAACCTACCATCCACCTGTTGTGCTTACACTAAATTTGTCATATGACACATAGGGTTGTTCTACATTTATCATAATAATTTTGCACTGCAAGGAGCCAAGTTTTTTTCCAAAACTGGGGCTTGTCAAAAATGGAGAAAAGTTACCTGCTGGTCTTTAAAGTGTGTTGGTAGTGATTCAGATTGCAGGAGCTAAATAGCACTGGAATCTGTTCAGCAGGATGCCTGAAATTTTATGAATTCATCTGGCTTCTCTCCTGTCAGGCTGGTATTAGCTTTTATTTTGAACAGAAATCTCCCTAACAGGAGAAAATACAGGAAAAGATACCATGGGAAATGTCAGGTAATTAAAGATAAAAAATACAGATCTGTTGATCTGTTCACTGTATCACTTATAACAGAAGACAATTCGTCCAAACCTGCACAACAGGTTGAAACTGAGGAGGAAACCTCCATTAAGTTAGCATAAAAACAAGAAACTTTATTGCACAGGTGAATGTGGTGCCAGCAACGTGTAAGGTGTAGCTAAGCAGTTCCTGCTCTTCCCTCCCCAGCCCTTTCTGAGGGAATCACTGGCTCCAGCCTTTCCTGCCAAAAAACTGGAAACCTCACAATAGCATTTGCCTCTCATTAGAACACACCTCCCATGTCCCACAGAAAGCTAAGCTGGATATGGGTTGTTTGCAGACACTGTGGGAGTTCTGGTTCTCCGTTCTCATCCATTTTTAACCTAAATCTTAATTTATCACCTCGCCTACTAAATTTCAGAGGAGGGAATTTTATCTTCTCTGCTTCACAGCAAGGTACCAAGCTTCTCAGTGCAGCTGAACTCCCTAGTCTCACGATGGAACCCCTCAGGACAAAGCCTGACTGCAGAACCAGTGTGCCCAGTCATGCCACAGTCAGGTACAATGAACCTCACGTGTGTGCTTTGAAAAGCCCCTCTCTCCAGATTTATGTACAGAGGCTTTCACTGCTCCACTGGTGGCCATCACAGCCCAGAAGCTGCTGTTTGGATAGGAGTCCACATGAGAGAAAAGATGGCTAAGGAAAGATTTGTGCAGCTCAGTAAAGAGCTTAGCCAGGTGATTTATAAGAGAAGAGAGCAGCTTAGAGAAAATTAAAAATGGGAATAGAATAGAAAAGGCATACAAAGATAGAAGCTGAACCCATGTAAAAACCTGATAAGGAACTAAGGTAGAAAAAGTGCATGAGTGCAGCAAAAGAAATACAAAAAGAAAGACCAACAGGGAGTGTGTTAGCAGAATAAGTAGCAAAGACCAGGCTCACGTCAGCGAGGACAGGGAGCCAAGAGGTCATGAAAAACACATTAATGACAGAGATAAGGTTGATATCACTGAAAACCTGGGTTCATTTCTTTGTTTCATACTTCACGGAAGAAGCAAGGGGGTCATGACTCAGGGACAGATTACTAGAGGGGCAGGTGGCAGGGACAAGGAGTGAAATGAAGAGGCAGCATTACAAGGCTTTGAAATGACTCCTGAGTAGCTAAGCTGTCAAAGAAAGAATTAAAATTCGCCTGATGCCAGTGGATTTATCACAGAAGAGTTAAATGGGACTAGCTAGGTAAACTAGTAAGGAGCCTTTGGAAAACATAATTCCAGTATGAGCCTAGAAAAGATGAGAGGGTATATTACCCAAGAGGATTCAGGAAGCTACATAATCAAAATTTCCTTTGTTTATTGCTAATACATAACTAGGTATGAAGTCAATAGATTTAGCCCACTCATACCATAAACTAGTATGAAATCAATAAACTAGTCTGATACATTTTAATTTTTTTATAAATAATTGGAATTTTTATCATAAAGAAAGTACATTAACTCATAGAAGTGCAAAATATTAGAGTAAAAGAATTTTGGAACTATTTCAACATTGCAGCCAAAAGTAATACATGTGTGTACAATTTTTAAAAAGTCTAAATATCATAAACCTATAGTAGCAATGTCAGGCTAGTGTGAAGTGTTTCTGCAAATCTTACCATTCACACATATAAATGAATAATGCATTTAGATCACAAAATAAAATTCAGAGAAGTATGTAGCAGAACTTTCTCTTATTTAGAGTGAAATGGGAAACAAATAATTTTAAAAAGAGAAAACCTTTAAGTAGAACTAAATTCAACTTTAACTTTCAATAACCAACCAAACAAACAAAACCTCCCAAAGAAACCTAAATACTTTTTTTTAATCACCAGTTAAAAAAATCACAGAAATAAATCTAAAAAAGGTCAACAGTTAGTTTCATACAGACAGTCTGCCATGTGCTAAAGCATGGCAAGATGGATGTAGAGGTGAATGAAAGTAGTCAACACTTACTGTGATCCGAATGTATCTTGTGTTTCTTGGAGGCCTTTAGGGATAATATCCACATAAGGAGAATCCATATTCAGATTCTACCAAGTGATGGTTTTGATGATAAAATTTTTGTGTTATTAGAAAAGAAACATGACAATGCATTTTCACTTATCTTTAGACCTGCAGGTACATTTAAATATTCCTAGTAAATATTAATATTTCTATCATTCCTTGCAGGTTCTCAGATAGCTTAACAAATGGAACAAACCGTTACAGTTACACTTGAAAGAAATAATAATTTTCCTTATAGAAAAATACCAGAAACTGAATGGGCGGAATATTTTGTGTGTCAAATATAAAGAAGGAGCACTACCTCCAAGCCTCAAATCTGAGATTATTTCAGGAAAAGAAGTCTGTTATTAGGTACAAACTGAAGTTCAAATTCTTTGTATCTATTCTCAGCTATACTTTGACTCAGGGTATGACCTCTGACAAATGATTTCAAGGGAGACTGTAAAGCAGAAGGAAAGGGATCATTCAAACTGTGATGAAGAACAGATCAGTGCTCCACCTGACACAAGAATGGTCGTCCTGGCCCATCTGGCCCACTATCTCTTCTTTAAAATGGCCCTGAAAAAGAATCAGTGGGGGCCTCAAGAAGGCCAAAAGAGCACCTTAAGTATATAGTGAGTTTCTCTTTGAATCCTGCTTCCTGAAATCTGCAGTTTAGGAATTTCCTACACCTAGTATATTGGATTGCATCCCATGGAAAAAACAATAGTTTTACGCAAGAAACAGTGTCTCAAAATCAACCTGTTAAGTGTACTTGGAAATCTCTGGGAATTAATTTCTCCTGCTGAGAAGTTGGCTCTAAGCTAACTTGTTTAACATTAGTTCAGGTTAATTCCAACACGTTACACTGCAACCTGGATATGTTGCAGACAACAAGGCAAAAGATGCACTGAGGTATAGGGAACTGGGTTTTTTTGGGGTTTATTTTTGCAGGAGGTAGATGCTAAAGAGGGATTCCAGATGCGGCCTTTGTTAGATTCAGAACATACATGAAACAATTTTGATCTGCAGGACTTTCCTCTCTGACTGGAGTCAGTATGAGGCCCCAATCCAGCAGAATCTTATTTCTGCACACTCCATAATGTCATATGCAGTGCCTTTACCCCTACCACTCCTCTCCTCTGCACCCTCTCACTCCAGTACACCATCTGTGCCAAGGTGGATGGCACATGTTCATGTGCATGGACAAGTTTAGACAACAACCTCCTGCTGCTCTGCTCCACTACTGCTTCAAGGGCACCCTCTCCATTGTGGGCTGGACTTTTTAAAGTAGTTGTACATTATGCTGGCCTTCTACCTGAAAAAAAGGGGTCAGACAAACACAGATGTCTTGTTCAGACCAATTAGGAGAGCAATAGATCTTGGGTTCTGTTTTGTGATAAGATAAAAGTCTCTAGCACAGTGGTATCCAGACAGGCACACCCACCTGCTACCCTGCAGGTGCTGGAGCTGGTAACAGAAATAAATCATCATTTCTAGCCTGATGTCATAAATTGAAGAATTTTGCGAGCCATTGGTTGAAACAAAGGGATATAAAGCGCACAGAAGAAGATTTGGGAAGATCTAAACAACAAATTTAAAAACCGTAAATTACATGTTGTGATCCTCAGGATCTTGAGGGGAAAAAGAAAAGGAAACCTAGCATGCTCCTCACCTAACCGAGGTGGTGTCAGTGAGGAAGGTATATCTCAAAGCAAATTCCCTTCACTCCTGAATCACAGAAAACCAACACTACAGAAACCCACAGCATCTTTTTCATTTGAACATTCTATTGGACCTCATAGAAGTGCACTTACACTTCTTTCTGTGAAGGAGGGTACTGTCCCACAAAGAAACTTACACCTCCTCTTGTTAGAAAATTAGCACCAAAAATCATTGGCCTGGAGAACCATTCAGAGAAAAGTAAGATGAAGTCCATTTCTCACTCATCCCTGCTTTTTAATGGCAATTTTAGCAAAATGTATGAAGAGTGTATCTGATCTCCGCTGTCGCACAGCAGACAGATTTTAACTCAATTACTCCCCTCTCACCTTATCTGAATGCATTTATTTTCCTGTATGAAATTAGATCAGCCGTTATCTCTGAACACACACACCCTGAATTGTGGATGGAAATATCCACAAGGAAAAACAGATGCTATTGTGATTGACAGAAACCCCCAAACCACTGTCTATTCCACAGAAACAAAGCCAGAGATGTCACAGGGATGATTTCCTAGCCTATGTTACACCGGCAGAGAGATTTTTGTATGACTAAAGGTCTGGTCTTATTGTAGAATAAGTAAACACACTTGTCTCAAATTCAGTCTAATCTAACTTGCTGCAGAAAATTAGAAATATTAGTATAACAGCTATTAAATCAAGTGATTTAAAAACAGTGTAAGATGTAATGAAAAACCATCATTGCCATTCATAGTAGGAAGTCCCATACTGCATGTTTTGGATAAAATCAGTGAGAGAAATAAAACCAAATAACACTTAGATGACTGCAACCACTGGAGAGATGATATTTTGCTATATGTAAAGAGTAGTCTAAATCCTGCATTCATATATATTTCCTCTCTACCATTTATTCATAACTCTTAATGTCAATGGTGTAAAGTACATGTAGCAAAACCAGAAAGGGCTGCCATGTTCCAGTATTAGTTTCAGTTTTCTTAAAAAAATCAAATAAAAGACCCCAAAGGCTTTAGGAAACTACGGATGTTTCTTGCATAAATCAATAGCATTTTGATCCTAGTTGTAGTGAGTACTAATGAAACTCTTGTCTTTTAATACTGGCCTTTGGCACATGACTTTGCCTGTGATAGCAATGCCCAAACTAGAGGGTCTGATCACGCATGGTGGATTCCCACTTACTTGCATCCTGATGGACCTAAAAGGTCAAATTTCTTATCAGTTCATTAGCAGTTCTGTGCAGAGAGAGATCTGACCCGTGTGTTGCAGTGAGATAAAATTAATGAGAAAGTCTTGGATTACTTGGACAACTTATTTTACTTTGGAGACTTGCTGCTTCCCCAGGGAAGCTTGCAAGGGCAGAGATGGCACCAGGAAGGCAAGAGACTGAGACTCCAGAAGGGTCTGTGCAGCAGAGGATGAAAAGTCAACAGCAGCAAAAGAAGCATCTAAGCAGGCAGGAGCAAGGGAAGGGATGTCTAAGATTTGGGTTTTGATTCGTTCTGTCTTGCTTACCTGAAATCTACAGGGCTCAAAAAAATTGTTTTGCTTCAGCAAAAGAGCCTATGCCAGAGTAATTTAATAATTGCTGGGTTAATCACTGGGTTTGCACCATCTTTCTTGTTAAGTGTAGGTACTCTAAATGACAACAAATGCTATCCCTTCCTGCAATGGAATCTGCTTGGAAACTCTGTGCTCTGTTCCTCTGTTCTGAAAAGGGAAGTTGTGTGGCCCATCCAATCTCAGTATTCAGCCCACAAATGAGTAGGTGGTATCTTTTCTTCTTGCTAGGGTAGCAAAGAGGTACCACGACAGTGTCTGTGCTGGTGAGTGTGCAAGGTATATGACTGAGCCATTCCTTTCACAGTTATAAACTGCTATAAAATGGATAAAGAACTTCATGGAATTATATATTTGAAATACCTGCATGTGCCCTCATGAAAAACAAAGAATGAGGAAATGCAATGGGTGAATTTTAATGAGCTGGGAGATGGGAAAAATGGGAACAGAAATTTATGTGTAATGGTTGCTTACAAAAGCATTCAGGTCCGGGAAGGCCATCAGGAAACTGCTTTGTCATTTTTTGTACAAAGCCAAAGCTCTCAGAAGTGTTCTCTCACAGGCAGTCACAGTGTTTCTTCCATGAAATGTTTCCATGCACTGCACAAAGTCTGCACAACGTTCTTTTCATTTATTTAGAAATTTTCCTATGCACGTACCAAATAAAATGCCAAGGTGCTTCTTTTTAGTTGTTTGCCCACCACCTTTGATCCATCCATGTGAAAGCAGGCAGGACATCTTTGCTCTGATTTTTATGAAGGCAAAAAATACCATGAGCAAATCTTTAAAATCTTGTCAAACTGTGGTAGTGGGAGTTTATTGGAAATCACCTGCAAAGTCTGAAGGAAAATAATTGCTTGATCATATAAAAAACTCTGTATTATGTAAAGAGTAGCATTTTCATTATGCTGGATTATTCTCAAAAGCCTTTTCAGTAAATGACTTCACAGATTTGATCATTTGTATAAATGCATCCAAAGCTATCTGCTGTGACATAGCTCAGCTTGCAGTCCCACAGCAAGAACTGATCATATCATGGAAAGAGAAGAAGAACAGAAGAGTGATTTTAGGAGATGAGCTTCCTTCAGAACCTCATGTTTGGAAAGTGGTTCTTCCAAGGATCCTTCTGTCCCTCAGGGGTGATGTACTGTGCACAGAGTGCTAGAAGGAAAAAGATTTATACAGAAGGCTGACTTTCACTGCTGAAAAAAATAAACACAAAACCCCAAAACAAAGCAGAAATTTGGAACTGTAGGAAAACACACAATTCTACTGATTCATTACTTAGTAGTACAGTGCCAGGTAGACCAAGGAACCTTGCCTAGGCATATAAATTGCAATAATTCTCTCTGGTATTATGATAAATAATACAACATGTGCACAGGCTATACATTTACATGCTAGTATAACCCACTTGGCAGGTGATTGGAAACCAATATGCCCAAGGTATTTAAATGACCTCATGTTCTCAAGTTTTACATAAGAATTAATGACAAGAACCACAAGGCTGAAAGAAACATACTATGTCTGTTGAGATTTTGTCATTTGATAATATGAATGCCCTTTTTTGAGGCTGAATGAAGTTAATTTAATTTTAAAGGTCAGGTGAAAGAGAAAAACACACACAGAAAATTACTTCTTCATGTTCTTGATCATGTTGAAATTATTAAAATTAACATAGAGTACTATAAAAACAAAGTGATGCCATCACCTTACAGGCACTGGATAGAAGATACAACAGCCTGTTAAGTGCCTCTTTCATTGTAAGTCCAACATCTTGTCAGAAACCATTTAGTCAAGTCAAATTGCTGAGTTGTATTTAGTTGGATTCATCAAATAAATGGAGCTGTGGATGTAGTGTTTTCTTTTAGAAAGCAGAACTCATTAATTTAGTTCTTCAAAAAGTCTGCAGAGAAACTCCAGGAAATTACACCGTGGGGACAAAACGTATTTTAACTGATGAGGTCTAAAGACTGATAGTAAAATGACTGATAATGCAATTGTTGAACAGTTGCAGCAAAGCCTGGTCTAGGAGTAATCAAAAGCATTTGTCTTGAGAAGCATGAGAAACAAAAACAAGAAATGGTGCTATTCCAGAATTTCTTAATAAGAATTTAGCAAAGGAAAAGGAACCTACTTCTAAGACAGTAGGTCTTGATATATGAAGTAGGGACTTTTAATTCTCCTTTTTCCTGGCAGCACAAGCTTATTTGGGAACAGGTTTGCATGTCATGAAATCTTAGTGGACAAATGACAGCACTGCTTGTAGAGCTTATAAATTTTGAAACTTAAGGTTTACAATTGAAAGATACTTTATTTTTCAAAGAGAAATTCAACATTAAAAATCAAAGAGCACTCTTGTGACATATTAAAGACAAGGAATCAGCACAGAAAAATGGATACTTTCTGTGATTGCATCCATAATTCAGCAGTCCTTGGCTTTTAGTAAGTTATATAAACTCTTACCAGCCTACTAGAAATTAAAGAAAAAAAAAAAATCCAACCAAAAAAACCCCAAAACAAAACCAAAGTATCCACAAAAAAAAGATCCATCTCTGCAGATGAGAAAGCTTTCAAAAAAGCTTTTTAAGAATGTGCTTGCCTGAATGTCTCCATTTGCATTAGAAATACATAGATTGGGTTGGACTGAATCATAAAGCACCTTTTGTCATTCTTCTTTTTTGTTCAGTCATGGTTAAATGCAGCCATGCCAGGTCACACACTGTGACTTTCAAAAGAAAAAAATAAGGAGTCTTTCAGCACACGTGCCTATTTATGAAAATTAGGATCCTTAGAGGAAGAAAATTATTCTGCTTTCTGAACTGATGCCACTTATTTGTTCCTCCATACTTCTCTGTCATGGTCAGTTAACAGAGTTAGCATTTTTAAAGATTTAGACAGTGGTAAATATTTTTGTCAGGCCATAGTGTGTTTAATGCATCTTCCGTGTTTAATACCTCATCTGAGCAATGAGGACTCAAAAACAAGAGCCTAGGAGACATAAGGAAAACAGAAAGAGTAAGTTCAAGTCAACAAAACAACACATTTATAGCTCATTTATTAATTTCTTAAATTTCTTGCTTTTTCAATCTGTGTTCATACTGAGGTACAGACGCAATAAATAGTCAGGCAAATACCCTATCATCCATGATGAATTCATAGCTGCTTCTTTTCTCCAGAAATTGGGGGTTAAACATTTCAAACAGTGTATATGAAGAAATTAGTCTCTTCAAACCACTTCCATGCAAATAGTTGTTGACCATATTCTGTGTTTTAGAAGGACTCAGAAAATAATGATCACAGTACTAAGAATATAACTTAGCCTTTCATGATATTTCATATATACACAAAATTAGGATCTGAAAGTGCCTGTGTAGTTTTTATATCCTGGCTTCATACCAGAGGAAGTAAAAGATGGAATGTTTGGCAATAAACAGGCAAAAATCCCAAATGCAGTGACATACCCGATGAAAATCCCACTGAAACAAGATAGGATAAGAGTGGGGGGATTAAAAATGGCTGTTTAGAGGGAAAATGGACCTGCCTGACAGTTCAGTAGTGTACTCTATGAAAAGCCTGAACAACTTCTATTAGCACTGCTGATGAGATAAAGATAGTGTTTTTTCTGAGTGCAATGGGGGCAAAAAACCTACAACTTGCTGTGCAGACTAAAAGCCTTTGTTAAACCAGCAGACAAAACATTTACTGATAACATGGGAAAAAACCCTCCAAAATCATCTGTCCCCAAAGTCACTGGTGATTTGAAGAGCATTTCAGTTTTTATAAGTAGAATAAAAAGAAGATGAACATGAGTGTGTGGTTGAATTAAGAAAATTAACAGAGCGTTGCCAGCTTGGAGAGAGTTTAAATGATGCATGAAGAGCCTCAGTGATGTATTGTATGCAGAAGGAAGTGATCCAAAAATGTCTATTTACTGGGGCCTTTTATACCCTACAGTGGTCCCTAGAATTTGATATTTAAGTCAAGAGAGCTTCTTATCATGCTATACAGATTCAACAATATCATATGAGCTGCTCAGCAAATTAACCAGAGGTCAAGCCAAAAGCACAATATAGGCACTATTTAAAGAGTCCATGCTTTACTTTGGAGATGTAGGAATTTGTAGAAGTTTTCCTATGAAATTTCCTTTGGAGCAATTTTTCTTGCAGTATTTTTGTACATGAATTTCTCTCCCTGATAGAATAAAACCCAGCCACTCAAATAAAATTAGCAAGCAGTTTCGTTAACTAACTGTTCATTTTATTTTAACCTAAAATTTTTTTCTTCGATTTGATATTTGCCAAGAGCCGGATCATTCTATCCAGGGATAAGCAATTGATTTAATTGATAGCTGTGCCTCTGCAAGGCCTCAGACAGCAAGCTGTTTATCTGAACAAGTTTATTCTACCTCCTGTATGCAGCAGAGCCAGAAACAGGTCCAAATTAATTCATACCTTGGTGTTAGGACAGCTGGGCTTGATGTTCTTGAGAATGTTCCATTAGTACCTTGCTAAAGAATTACCAGCTTGGTTTCCTTATCAGAGCATCTTCTATTCATTAATTGCATCAGATCAGAGGGAGGGTTGAGGATGACAGTGAGGGGGAACGAAAACACAGAGGTGGAGGAGGAGGAAGAAGAGGAGGAGCTGTATTAAAAAAGAACTAAAATAATCTTCTCGAAAACCGTTTTCCACAGCCAGATTTGGTGCAAAGGTCTGAGTTCTCAGGTCAGTGCTTCTGGATCCCTTTCCCCACCCACAACGTGGGGCGGCCCAGTTCTAGTTCCGTTTCCACCTGAAGAACCATTGCGACGCTTTGAAGGATGGGGAAAGGGAACTCCAGGGGTTTCTCAGGGGTCTTTTCAGGCCCTGAGCCTGGAGGGGAGAGGTGCTCCCCCTCCCCCCCGCACGTGGCCCCATGGCCAGCAGGAACACAGGACACCGTGCGTGTAGAGGAGGTAAGAGAGAGCTTATGGTTGGGGATGTTACATTTATAGGGTTTAGGAGGATTCACAGAGTAACCAATTAGAAGTCTCAAGGGGCTTACAGGAACACCCAATCACAAGAAGAGGTTAACAAAGGCCAGTGGGAAACACCTTAGGACACCTTCCCAGGACATTCCTGCATGGATAACATGGGGGGTTATGCAGGACATTCCTGCATGGATAACATGGGGGGTGCTGGGAAGAAGAAGCATGTGTTTGCAAAGACACCACCAAAAGCCATTTTAAAACCTGTTTAAACCACATTTTTTTCCTATATAATGCAGGTTTAGTGCCACAAGTGCTCTAACAATATCTGGAAAGTCTCCATGTGGTTGGTCCTTTCCACGGTGCCAGCTGTCCCGGTGACAGCCACGGTACACATTGCACACCACTGCCCCGGCAAGCACCACTTCTTGTCCCCGCTGCCAGCAGCTGCTTGGTTCCACCTATCCTGCACATTTGAGACTCAGAGATCCCCCAGCCTGTGGGGGATCTCTAGATGTTACTTATTTGTACACATATTCTGAAAGCTTTCTAGATGTGTTTACCTACCCTACCCACCCTTACCATCCTTAGGCCTTGTGAACTTTCTTCTGGTCCACTCCAGCACCAAACAGGGAAGTGCAATAGATGAGTTCTTAGGATCTATGTGCTCTGCCTCTGGTACCATCTGTGTTTTAGATGTCTGCGAGTGCCATGGCTGTACACAGAGTTACACAGAGAGGAAGGAGATAAAAATAGGCCTAAATGTAACCACAGAGGAAGAATAATTCACCTCCTCAGTCCTGCTAGTAATGCATTTACAGTAACACACTGTAGCAGGGCTGCTTCTCAAGAGAAGATTGTGTCTCTCACACTGTGGTCTCAGTTGTTCTCCTTTTCTCTGATGTTTGTTATCACAAGAACAAAGGTTCAAGGGGGAGTTGGGTATGGAGGTGAATGAACTCCACACTGTACAGACTGTACACAATTTCTGTATCATTATATATATGTACATCTCTGCATTTCTTTATATAAATATAGGCACATACATATGTATTTATATGTAGTAAGAATATCCGACGGATTAGTGGGATGGGGGAGACCTCCAGGCTTTAGGCTGCTAACCCATTACCTGCGAGGTGAATGCCCTTCCCCCCGCCCCAGCACGTGGCCCTGCGACCCCGCAAGGAGCACACAGACCACCAGGGAGGGACGGAGGAAAGAGGAAGTTTGTTGTGGGGTAGGGGTTTATAAGGCTTTCAGGAGGGTCAAAAGGGGACCAATCACAAGTTCAGGGTCACATAGAAAAAACCATCAGGTGAAGGGTCAACACCAATAGAAAGGGGTTAACAAAGGCCAGTGGGAAACATCTCAGGACACCTTGTGTGGGAGCACAGGGGGTGTTGGGAAGAAGGGGCAATGACTCTGCAAAAAGGTAAAAGCCATTTCAAAACCTGTTTAAGCCACCTTAAAAACTTCGGTTTCTGTAACATTTGAACTGCTCTCATTTTCTTCACTAGTCCATCTCTGACAGGACTTCTTCCATCCTGCATATGGCAAATCCATTGCCACAAGAATACATGTATGGATGTATTCTATGTATTATATCTAGACTACTTGTGTCCTAGTTCATTGCAGTAGGGCAAGGTGAATAAGAATTGCTTAGTGATACCTAACTTTTCTTCTGAGTTGATTCAAAGTACAATTTTTTTTGCATTAATTTATTACTTAACCTTCTCCCTATCATTTACTTTTACATTTAGTTTTCTATTTAGTTCTGCCTCTGATTAATTTTCTTATAGATGCAGAAATTACAAGCTTTTAAGCTTTTCTTTTTTTTTAAACAGAATTTATTTGCCAGATTGGCTTTCTTCCACAAAGTCTAACAACTCCAATGCTCAGAGCTTGTTAGGACTGATTCTTTTCTAACAATATCCATGCATTCAGGAGTGTGATTAGTTCTCCTAGAAAAAAAAAAATCTATGCAGTTGGTAGTTTTAAAAAATGTATAACATGGATAAGTGTCACACAGCTGGCTATGAAAAGAGAAGGGTAGTAATCACAACATTTTGATTAGATTATAGATGCAGTTGAACTTTTTCTCCCTTGCTGCAACCATTCTTTTTAGAACAGTCACTGCTCTGCTATTCTAGCAGGGAGAAAAACACTTTTAATTTATACAGCTTGAAAAGGCTTGGCCTTACTTTCAAGATCATCTCATGAATTTGATAATCATGGCTCATTGAAGAATATAGGCTCAAAGATAAGAATCATCCTTAGCTTAAGATTCAACAAATCTCTAGAAGAAGAAAAATCTAAGAGGCAAAAGACCATAAACACGTTTGATGGAAGCAACTGCAATATGTTAATTAATATCTCAGACTGCCTTTATGAAGCATGAATTAGTGACCCTTAAAAGCATCACTGGGAAGCTGGTCCTTAGAGTTTTGGCTCAGGCCTACCCCTGCTCCCTTAATAGACAAAGGTATCGCTTCTGATATTTCAAAAGAAGTCAGAGCATTCCCCCTTTCTGCTTTTGGTTCTCCATTTCTAACAGCCTGTCAGTTATGAAGGGCAACAGGACTTTCTTTTTGTTGTGGTTTAGCTCTGGCAGGCAGCTGAACAGCTGTTTGCTCACACACACACATGCACAGGGGATGGGGAGACAATAGGAAAAGAGGTAACGTCCTTAGGCTGAATAAAGACAGTTTAATAGCACAGAAAATAATGATATAAAAAATATACCAACTGAGGGATGCACAATCAGTTTCTCATCACCCACTGACTGATGTCCAGCCAGTCCCCAAACAGTGGGCTACAACCCCCAGCCAACTCCCTCCAGCTTTATATGCTGAGCATAGCACCATATAGTACAGGATATCCCTTTGTCCAGTCAGGGTCAGCTGTCCTGATTGTGGCTGTGTCCCCTCCCAACTTCTTGTGCCCCCCCCCCAGGATTGTACGAGAAGCTGAAAAGCCCTTGACTTAGAGTAAGCTCTGCTCAGCATTATCTAAAAGATCTGTATGTTATCCACATTATTCTCATCCTAAATCCAAAACACATCATTGTGATAGTTACTGGGAAGAAAATTACCAGCTGAAACCAGAACACTTTTCCAAATGTATGGATTGTCCCGAGTTCTTCCCAAAACAACCACATGTTTACATTGAATCTGAGAATAGACTTTTGTAAGAGTCTTAGTAGAGGGGAATGGCATCTTCAGCAGAGGTTGTTCAGACTTTTTTTTTTATCTGAAAATACCGATTTTCTAAAATGGCCGTTGGCTTAAATGGTGTCTCAGATCAAACAGGAGACAGAAACCAATGTAAGAACCTCATAACTAGAACACCTGACATAGCAAAGATGCTGGAGTGCAGAAGCTACTGTAGCACTTTACACACCAAGCTGTACATCACCAGGCTGTACAGCAGCCATTGCTGTCACCCAATACATACTTAAGCATTCACACAAAGTGGAATAGGTCTTTTAGTCTGAATGTGGAAAACAATAGATCCAGAGAAGGGTGAATGCCTAATTCCCAGGCACCTGCTTCTCTCTCTTTTGTTTTTCCTCACAAAACTCTGAGGAGGTTCATTTCCTTTGGAAGCATAAAAGCAATCATTGACAATATGCAGGAGAATTTTCTATGACAAAATCCCCAGTTTCTTCTTCTATGCCATCACAGGTGCAGGTAAAAAACCTTTTTGCCAAACAAACTTTTCGCTGTGGAATTATACCCCTGAGGTAGAGTAGGCCTGTCAACAAAAAGTTCTTGAGGGGTTTTCATCATCCCTCAGCATTTATATCACTGCTATCAGCTTGTTTAGCTGTTCAATTTATTTTGTGTTGTTCAAAGAAAGAATGATAAGAAATGCTTGGGGAACAACTACATGTCTTTGGGCTAATCGTAGCTGTTAAAGCTGCAGGTTTCTCCTGAAAGCCATCCTCAAAATAATAGCAGGTGGGTTCTGACTGTGAACTTCTGTTTTACTGGCATGGGCTGAGTGAGGTCAGAAACCTGCAACTCCTTTTGACCAACTATTTCTCTCTGGATTTCATCACTTCTTTATGTTAAAAAGTCTCAGAAACACAACAGGTTGGTACAAGTTAGTTTAAAGTCCCTAATTCATTCCAGTCAAAGCATTGTAATTTTCCAGTCTTCAGGATGCTTTTAGTTTGATAAAAGTTAGTTTTGTTGGGCTGCCTCTCATGCTTTATTTTTTTAATGTATTTTTAAAAAAATATACATGGAGCAGGTAATTACCAGAAAAGGTAAATGAATACACTTAAAGATGTTTTATTCAATGTAGCTTGGTACTAGTCCATTATTTCAACTTGAATGTAGCAAGTTACTTTTTCCCCATTTTAAGCATCAATTTTCGTCTGAAGATTTTTGTCATATGATCCCTTCCTTACTAGTAAGCGCATGTTATTTGATGTTATTTGCTCTCCAATAACTTTTTTAATAGCCACCCGAAGGGGTCATATATAACCTTATTTGTTATATCTGCATCTGGTCAAACTGTTCCTAAAAAAATCATTTATTGAAAACATTTAACCATTTTTTCCAGTTCTACAAAATATTCATAAGAAGAATGTGACTTTTATTACTTCATTCCTTATTCATAAGTGTTTGTCAGATCACTTATGTGAACAAATTATTGCCTGTGGAATTTTCTCAAAACTTCCAATCATTCCTTGCCATCTGGACAACAAGGCTGGCTCCATTAGTCACACAGTCTTATTTATATCCTTTGATATGCAATAACCATCCTTTTGGAGACCGAATTGGGAATGTCCAAGTTAAAAGCAGAATTCATTATAGCCTGAGTTCACTCTCAATAAATCTGCAATGGACTCTCAGGAGCACACAGAGTAACAAATAATGACTGAGGGAAAACGTGAATAAACTAAGTTTGGAGAAACTGTCTAGAACTTATTTGGAAATTTTCTAAAATATCTTTCTTTTTTTTTCACTCCCACATAAGAAAATACATACTTTTTCCTACATATATACAGTATCTGTGCTCAGTCCATTCCTGAATGGAGCAGGAAGATAGATAATCACCTGCTGATTGTCTGGATTGCATCTGGTTTGCTTTATATGTCATATATACGTATGCAGATGTGTTTGTGTACTGGGGTGTATTGATACGACATAAGTGTACAGTGGACCACAAATTCCTTGTATTTCTCATCTGATTTATGTAGCAGCTGAGGCAATAAGTCTCTAGCCAGGAAAGCTCATACAAACAAACACATATATATTACATATTTATAAACATATCTCTTGACACATTTTATGCAGTGTTTGTATGGAGATGTTGCTTCACACTTCTCACAGTGGTCTGCACTTATTCACTGGTCTCTTCTGTCACAAGAGTAGTGGATCAGTCATGATAGGCACTGATGAGATGGGAGGAAGCAGCAGCTCCCTCAGGTCTCCTGGCCATGCAGATCTGTCCCACTGGGGATGAAGGGCCACTTGCAGCCTGTCCTTGTTCCTCACCTTTCCTTAGCCAGCTCTGTCCCCTTCTGCTGCTTAATTGACTGTCCTGTCCATCGTTCAACTGGATTATTAAGTACACATACTTCTGGCTCAACTTGCCTTGTTCTGTGGCTTAGATTTTTAAAGAATTCCCACTACCTAATTCTCTCAGTACTTTTAATAGATGATAATTTCTTGTTATATATCTTTTTCTATTAAACATTTTCATTTAGAATTCACACCTGGAGGTTTTCATTTACTTTTCTAATGGCTCATTAAAAAGTGAATATCATGGTTTAGGAAATGATTTGGGAACATAATTTGTCATGTAAGCTAGGTCTAGTTGCTAATTATCATGTGTTAATGCTTGAAGGGCCTGGCTGCTTTCTGAGCAACCTAAATCAGTGGAGATATGCCACAGATTTCCCTCCCTAAATTTGTCCTAAGTTACTGAGACGTGAGCTGGGAGCCTGAAGGTCCTGCACAGTCGGTAAAAAAAATAACCCAATGAGAATTGGGCTACAAAGTCAGGAACCACATCTTGGTTAATTCTTCTGGAAAAAGACAAGTAGCAGAAGTATTTAGTAAGCAGTAGTTAGTAAATACTGTCACTTAGGAAAACACTGAAAGTCTAAATGTTGTGCATGTGAATGACAGAGCCTGGGTTAGAACTCTGTGTTTTGTGCTACTCTCTTGGGCTCCTGTGCTCTTCATGGACTCTTGGATTCCAGAAGAAGAGAGTAAGCACTTGGATCTTTGGAAGTGAAGGACTAGACTGTGATGTCACTTAAATTCAAGGGTAACCTTGGAGCACATCTCAGTTGTGTACCACAGGCAGGTGAGCTTGGCAAGCACAGCCTGTGAGCCTCCTCACAGGTATCAGCCCAGGCTCCTGCTTTGAAACATCTGTCACACCCCACCAGCACTCATGTAGCTCTTTTTATTCTATTCTACACATCATGCATTTTTTTTCATATTGTACACCCTAAAAACCAGAATCCTCTACAATTTTTATTTTGGATGCCACTGGTAAACATATATTAGCAGTTTCTTTGTTTGAGAGAAGAAATATTGTCTGAAATACCATTTCAAATCAATACATTTTGTTACTCAGGAACAAATAAAACATGCTGGGGGCAGAGTTTAGTTGGGAAACACGAGATGTCAATGGGACTGAGCAAGGCCTAAGAGGGGATGAGAAAGAGGAGCCTAATACTGTAACAATGCAATAGATGGATTCTTGACCAGGGGCTTAACAACCAGTGGTCCAAATCCAATAAATTTTATCTACAGGGTTGGCAGAAAGCTACTGCCAGTGAAAAATAATTGACTGTGCCTCAGGGCAAAAGAAAAAAAAACATCACACACAGAGCTTCAACATAAGGCTCTAGTGATTTTTCTGTCACAGTTGAGCTGAAGGCTTTGATGTATCATCCAATGCTGTAACCTCTGTCCTAATGAATTAATAATTAAAAAACTTATAATGGGAATACTGAGACAAGTTATCAGGTTACCAGAAAGATTAGGAGGAGCCTGATTAATATAATCTTGGAAACAGTCATAGTCGTTCAATATGTGTTCATCCCCTGTGTGGTCCTTCCCATTCGCTTTGAGAGGTTGCTGTTTCTGTAGAATCAGGTCACATCAGCACTCTTAAGGTAGTCCTGGGCAAAGTTAGAGGGAAAATCTTACCACACAGTGTGTTTGTGAATTTTCTTATGAAAAAGGGACTGACATGTAACAAGGTCTACAATCTCCAGAAGTTTTCAGTAGACGCACCTTAGTATCACTGAATTGCCTTAGTTTCTGATGTTTGAGGAATTATAGAGAGACGTGGAGGTGAGGCTCACCTGTCTGAAAGGACTTGTTAGAAGTAAAAGAGACAAATCTGTGACATTAGATGGCCTCTAATGGCTGACCACTGTCCTTGTCCCACACGAGCACTAAGGCAATCCTTGAGCTCCTTGTGGAGCAGAGAGCTGTGGTGAACATCCAAGAAAATTGAATGGATCTATATTAACTCAATTAATTTAATTAAAAAACATATATTAAACTAATGCAGAAGTTAGTTTAACAGTATTAAAAGGATTAATTTTAAGTTAGGAAACAGTATTAAAATTATTCCAGTACAAAAGAGGTTAGCTATGAAAATGAAAACAAGAGCCTTAATATTTTCAGAAAGTAGTAAAAGGAATTAACCACTTCTGTATGTAGTGAATAAATGAGATAGTTAGATTGGGTTCTCATGCTGCCAGATGATCAAGAAGAAATTCTCTCTATCCCCAAAAAAATAAATTCTGGAGAATGATGCTTGAGTTATACTTGTTAATACAAGCCTAATGGTCTTCCAAAGTGCAACAGCCTCTACACAGGGAGAAAGATTATCCATCCTTTGCAAGATAATGCCATCCATAATACACAAAAAACTAACTCTGACAAAATACATATGTCCAGGGAAGCAGGAAAATTAAAGCAAATGATTGTATATAAAATAACTCAGCTTTCTTTTTTTTTCCTTAATCAAATCCTGGCTTTCTTTTTCATAACTTGAAACTGAGGAGTTGCTTTCAGTGGGACACTTTTGACTGTTGTTGCTTTGACATTTTATTTATTAGCTCTGTATTTGTCACACGTTTTACATATTTCTGGATGCAAGAGTTAGAATGAAAACAACTACAAGAGAAGTACTAGAAGAATGGCTTAGACATAAGGTTAACCTTCTATGGAAATTCATAAAAAATTCTTTTTTTATTAAATATGCTTTATTTTATTTTATAGTAGGGTATTAGAAAAGCTCTGGTAAGCAATTTAATCAGCACATTGAACTAGAATTACATAAAATATTAACT
Organism: Corapipo altera; assembly: GCF_003945725.1. NCBI lineage: Eukaryota > Metazoa > Chordata > Aves > Passeriformes > Pipridae > Corapipo > Corapipo altera. The sequence continues at coordinate 4,854,658 of NW_020884877.1, forward strand.
GTAGAGTTTTAAAACAACCAGAAATTACACAAACAAAACTAAGGTGGACCACATGGAAACAGCCAATCAGGAGTGTTTCCTTATCTTGTTTTTATAGAACATTTCTGTAGTGCTAAAAATCCTTTCTCATTATGGAGAGGTCAGCTGGATTAAGCAAAGTTGGATGACATAAATTTTCTTGAAGCTTGAAGGCTGAATTGATTATAGTGTATCAGTCTGGAAGAGATAATAGTCCTGATAATTGAATCCACTTCATTTCTTTAAAAAACATAGATAGATGAGTGAGGATATATAATTCTGCCCTAATTCAGTCCTCCAGTTAGAAAAAGTTGCTTGGGTTTCAATGAAATGGCACCATTTTATAGCCAAACATCAGATGTACTGTGCAATTTCTTATATCACATATGGGGTAAAAAAGTGTATGGTCAGGTTGGGGAGTAGGTTTTCTTGTTTTTTTTAAGCTTGATTTTGTTTGATATTGGCACATATTTATGAATAAGTATTGTTGAGTATATTCCAGTCATTTTAGGCAAGATGTTCCTCCTAACCTTCAAATCTATAAAAGCGTCAAAGAATATATTTGGCAAGTGTACACAGACATAACCAGTTCTTTTCCAATAAATTAATTAGAAATTCTTATTCTTTGAAGATACTAAGAGGAAAATAATCAATTGCAGACTATGTCCGCAATTTTATCAAAACCACTATTTCATGGACTGAACAAATGAATCTGACCACACAAAACATACCTGACAAAAGTACCACTGAAAAATCTATATTAAGTTTTAGGCTGAAGGAAATTTAAATGACTGAGCTATAAACGTCGACATAAGAGGATCTGGAGAAACTGCTGACAGGCCCCTATCTCCGGTGATGCTGCCAGGTGCTGTTATAATTAGTTCTTTGGAAGCAAAGAACTGTTCATTTCTGCAAGCAGAGTAAAACCTTGTGTGCAGGCCAGGTCTGTTAATTTGAGACTGAGCGTTATTTCAGCCCTTGGTCTACTTAACAAGAGGAACCTTTTGGTAGAGGTCTTTGGTGCTGAATAAACATTCTCAGGTCTAGACTTTGGGTTCCCTTAGTCAGCAGAAACTGGCAGGGGTTAGGAAGATCTGAGCATTTTCAGCTCATTTATGATGTAGTTTATGAAATAAACCTATGGACAGATATTTAAAGTAACAAACTTCTGGGGAAAAATGGTTTCTCATTCAGCATTTCAGCTGACAGGGTGCAAAGTTAGAGAGAAATGCATGTAGCAGAAAAAAAAAAAAAAGGCCAACACTGGGCAAGGTAGCTTTGGAAAAAAAGGGAAGAGCACAAGGTATCTCTTAATATGGAGATTCAGTAATACTTTGTAAGAAAATGCAATTCAGTCAATATAAAAAAGCCAGACTACAGCTGAAAAGAGTTTAATATTCTTTTCCTGCCTCTGCTAGTCTTACTCTCTTTGCAAGCTGGACCCTAATTTATCTATTAGTGAAATACATATGCAAATATTTTTGACACCTTGGGGTGTATTAGGAGGCTGAATGAGTGCTATTCATCATTGCCTACAAATTGGAGTATACGTTCTCTTTTTTAGACTTACTGAGAAATAAAAAGGTCCAAATGTAACTGCAGTGTGATTGAAGAAAGATAGTAGGGCTGGTAGAGTTAAATTATTCTAAAAAAAAGGAATAATTACAAGGTATTTTTGTACTTGGGGCAAAACATTCTGTATTTCCTACAGTGGAGACACTGTTCTTAAATGAGCAATTGGCTGCCACTGTGTCCCATAGAAAATCATGGGAAAGCTCCCCTTATAAATAATCCATAGTGGAGAGATTAGATGTATAATTATAGAGATAGATACTGGGAGGAAAAAAGAAAGTTAAATTTGATGGTTTCATAGCTGCAGCTATGAAACTCTGCATCTCATTTTAATGGTTGTACATTAGACTCCACAAATGACATTATTAACTGTATATCACTGCTGTAAAAACATCCTCTTTGTCTCACTAAAAATGATTTCCTCTAAACTGTAAGTAGCAGTCAGCCTCGAGGACCTTTAGTGTCCAACACTAATAAATTCTAAACAAAGTTGTAACGTCACGTGGAGCAGAGCATTTCAATTGCCTTTTGCATGATCCAAATCAGGCTACTTTGGGGCTGCTGTGCTAATCAGGAGTTCAAATTCCTGCAGCTGCAAATGCTGAAGACATCTCAGCTGTGAAATCGTGGTCCTCCTCGCCCTCGGATATCTCACCAGTTCCTTGAGAGCAGTTCATGCTTTCTGGGAGCCAGCTGGAAAAGCAGCTCTGAACATCTATGTCAGAAATGTATTGCTGACACCACCAAATTAGGGCTCTTGCTCACTGTGAGTGGTCTGATAGCAACAAATACAAATTTACATTTGCCCTTAGTGCTAATCTGGAACAGAAGGTGAAACGCAAGCTGGGAAGCTGGCAGTAATAAAGTTACAGCCTCAACAGAAAAAGAAACGTGAAAATAAAGCTAATAGTTATCCAGCTCTTACAGTTCAGAGGTAGTCATACAGATGTTGAAATAACACCTTTCTACCTTTATGCATATGAAATAGCTAAAATTCAACAAAGTAACAAATTTCTTAATGGAGGGAGGGTAAACTGTGACCCACAGGCTGTCTCTGACCATGGGGCTGTCACGCTGTGAAGTCCTATCTCACCTTGCCCAATGCACATGTGAACATTTACCCTATTTACTCCTTTCTTTGTTGCTTTTCCTGATTGTGGGCTGCAAGTCAGTTGTGCCTTCTCATTTAATCTGAAGTTCACTATCTACAGCTGCTGCCAAAGGCCAAAACCTTTCCTAGGCCCTCAGCTCTAAGATTTCACAAATCACACAGAAGCAACAAAAGAACCAAGCAGCAAGCTAGGTGTGCTGCTCAGTTTCTGAAGTGGAAAGAGCATCTGTTGTCTTCTAAAGGTATTTTTTTTTACTATTATTTTACTAACTCCTGGTTTTGAGTTCAGTAGTAGTGCTTCACAAATTAGTCCTTTTGTGGTTTCTGGCTTTTGCAGGATAATGTTGGAAAAAAAAAAAAAAAACAAACAGAAAGGAGACATCTTAAGTTCTAAGAAAAGAAGGGCTTTCTTGTCCTTGTTGAGTTGGTTTATGTTTTTAATTGTGAATCAGAGGAGTTACCTGGTTTGACTTGTGCACCCTTTAATCTAGTGTAGATCCAACCTGAGTGTAAGATAAGTGAATTGAAGAGAGGGTAATGAAGAAGACCTTTATGCTTTTCTTAGGATTTCTTGGCTGTCTCACAAAGTCACCTCCCTAATGGTAATTCCCAGGCTGCCTCCCTGGTGTTGTTTCCTTCCTTGCTTCTGTGACTGTCCCACCCCTCCGAGGGTCAATTCTGAAAAGTTAATTTGCGTTGCAGAGCTGTGCATTTGCAGAGGTGGAGCGTGTGTGGGAAGAGCTCCCTGTGTGGGCTCCATGGTCTCCGACACCAGCTGGGCTCTGGGGAAGGGGGAGATCATGGGGTGGCTCTTGTGGTTGTGATCTACTCAACTTTGAAAGTGAAATTGGGGTAAAAACTTCGGAGGTAGAGGTCTTCGACCATGTCCAGGCAGTAAAATCAGTACAATTCCCACGTGTGCTCCTTTCTGGTAGAAGAACACACTTTACTGTATGGTTTTTCATATGAATGAAATATATACCTGCTACTTGATTCTGTTGATATTTGTTTCACTTTTTCCCCCCTATCCTTGTCTGCATATAAATCACTCAGGTGATGCAGCTGACAGATCCTGTGACTAAATTTAATAATGAAAGCATGTGTTTTCTTAAGCTAATTATCTCTGCCACCCTTGAAATTCAGATTAAATTTCTGCTTCTGAAGAAAAATGTGTTTTAAACTACAGATTTCTGGGTTTGTCATAGTCTTTCAGTTCTGTTTCTTTTTTTGCATATAGATACATAAAGGTTTCTTCTAATGAAGCATCTTTTTGTGAGGTAAAAGTGAGGGCCACAGTGATTATAGCTAGTCAAATAGGAGGACTGTAGCTGGACATTTATATTATATGCAAGTGTTCTGAGAGGCACTGAAAGAATTTTGTAAACAAAGCTGCCCATATGTTGCATCTTGAACATTTTAACAAAGAAGTTGATTATTTTCCCCCCTCTCTTTGTCTGACAACACTCACAAGGGTTCATGATTTTTCACTGATAAAGCTCCTGCAAGTTTTTCTTTTTATTTTTGCAAAAATACAGAATAAAGGCACATCTAAGACAGCATTTCACAGAATAGATGAGCTCCCAGGAGGCTTAGTTTCTTAGGTTGGCAGATGATAAAGGAAGAAGCTTGTTTTGATGAAAGAATTTGGCGAATGTGAATGAATAATGACAACTAGTATGTATAGAAACAGGAATGTTTTTCTCTGGCTTTTGACCATGGATGAATACCTTAAAACTTGTCATCAAGATAAGTAGTTTGAAACTGTATTAATGATTAAAGTGAAAGGAGACTGTGGGAGGCAGAAGAGGAAGAAAAAGGGAATTCATACAGTGCTGTGGGTGGCTTTTTTCTCTTTGAGAGTTTCATAAAACATAAAGGTGATAAATACAGGGTAAGGACGGAACAGTCGAAAGATTCTGGTAGAAAGAAGAAAACTTTGTTTGGCATTTACAGAACATCCACAGAGCTGGGCTTGAGAGTAGGAGTATACAGCACATCTGAATGGCAAGAGCAACAATCCATCTTAATTTGAGCCTATAGGCATGTAAAATTGTACCAAAAATTAGGCTCCAAATATTAAATAAATGGAGCCATAACTGAAAGAAAACTGGTATGAAGAAGCAGATCGTGAACACAGCTAAGAATGGGAGCTGTAAAGTAAGAAAAGAGGGTAGTGGAGGCAGATAATTGACAAGTTGGGAACAGAGAAATTAAAAAAGACGAGTTCTATGAAATAGTCTTCTGTCATTGATTTCTTTCACTGGGTGAATCAGAATTCAGGGAGTATTTTCCTCCTTTACATCACGTGGCATTAGTAGAACTCCAGTAAGCAGCTTTGCTTCTTCACTAGGGGAGAGAATCTCCCCTTCTCCCACAGGGGAGAGAATCAAGCCTGACATAAGTAATCTATTTGATTTTCATACTTCTTGTTTTCCCAGTAGACTTTCTTTGTGAACTTGAACAAAATCAAGAGAGAAGTAAAGTGTACTGATGTCAGGATTGTGTAGAAAGAAATAGGAAACTGGTTTTGAGTAATTTCTGTTTAATTTTGTGGAAGGCAGAACTGCGTCTGGCTTATTGTGATGCTGGTTTTTTTCTTTCAATGTTAATTGTGTGTGATTTGGCCAATTTACTGTGATTTTTTTTTTTCTTCTATGTTCAGCGTTTTCTGTGCATTGCTCCCCAAGTTCTCTTCTTTCTTGTTTAATGAAAGTCTACCAGCTTGTATTGGTGGTTAAACAGAGTGTCAGAAGCTAGATATCATCTTTAACCTTATTTTCTATTCTGAAGTGTAATTTTAACAATTAACCTTTTTGTGCAATGAAAAAAAAGTAATGCAGCAGAAGTGACATTAGGAGGGGAAACTGTGCTGTTATTAAAGCTGCTATCAGGATAAATTAGTATCTTCACAGATAACTGCTTTCGTCTTTTGTGCCTCCTCATGTTAGAGTGAACTCTTACCACCCCCATATGTCAGAAATCTTTTCATTAACTCTTTTAGGGAGTATCTACCAAGTATGAGTGTCTTATCTGTATGCAGTTAAACTAAAGCATATGCTGGTGTGAAAGCCATAAGCAGTAGTTTTTTAATGATCTTTTATGTATGTGTTCAAAACAAAACCATTAAGTCCTGCTCTGACAAAGTCAGAATCTAGCTAATATGGGGGGAAAAAAAAAAAGAAAAAAAAACCAAAAAAAACCCTTTTGGTTCTAGCTCTAAAATGGTGTATGGTATTGTTTATGGAGATGAAGGAAATACATTAGACAAGGTATTATGCCCATACCAAACATGTCAAACAATATTAAGAGTTAGTGATTCTCCCTGCAGGCTCCCCTACACTGGAGGGCAGTGTACTCAGATCAAGAGCCCAGGCCAGTAAGTGCCCTGTGCATTGCTTTACTGTGCTTCTGCTAGGTGTGTGAGTGGTCAAAATCACACCAACAGGGGCTTCTTAGCTTCTTAAGCAAAGGACTAGTGTACCAAAACCAACACTAGCACCAAAATCAAAGACATTTATATCTCTGAACTGCTCATCAAGATGAGGGGCTCCACCTTAGGGGAGTCTCTGGGAGAAATGGAGGGGGAATAGCAGTTCTATTTGCCTTGGCCTCTAAATAAATTGCGAGAGGGGTTTCTGAACAAAAGCTTTGTGTGAGCCACTGCCGCCCTAAATCACCTTTTGCAGATAAGGGTCTGCTTCAGCTTGTCCTGCCCTACCCCATCTCCTGTGTCAGGGAACACTGGCCTGGTCCCCTGCTCAGAAAGGGATTGCTGGCTGAGGGGGTCTCCTGATGGTCTTCCTTCAGCACCTGGACACACCTGTAGCAATTCCTGATGGTACCAGCTGTTCAAAGGGATGGAGAGAAACAGCAAGTAAACAGTGTATAAAGCTGTTCTGAGAATACCTCCTGAAGATGAGGGATGATGGGAGCTTTTATGTGTTATCTCAGCTGTTCTTCAGGGGACCTAGTGCCCTGGTATCACAGAATGCCATCTCACCTTCCATCAACCTGACAATGCCAGATTTGCATGTAAAAGGCCTATGAGGAAGGTTTGCTGACTGCATCTGGGACTAAAATCTTAAACTGGTGACAAATAATATGTTACACAAGCACTCATTACATGAGTTTAGAGATGTCACTGGATTTGAGGCCAGGAGGGACTAGAAATATCAGTTACTCAGGCTTTCTGCTTTATATACACCATAGAAATTCCACCTAGTAATTCCTTTGTGAGGTCCATCACTTCTAATTAAGCTAGAATACAATCTTTAGATGGTTAAATGGATTCAAAACTTAATGTGATGAATAATACAGATCATTGCTTGTTAAATTTAATGGGGAAGATAATTTACCTGTGTAACAAATGTAGCACACATTTGTTTAAATTTGGCATATGATCCTTCAGCTTTCAACCATCTGAAGTAGTGATAGAGCAGCTCATTTGCCTGAACGTTTCTAGTTTAATATGACAACTACTCCTGCACATGTACGTATTTACAGTGCTATACATCATCTGGCTTCAATGCCTATGTGGAATCTACCAGCTCTGCCTAAGAGCTGCATCCTTTGAATGTCATCACTTTGTTCAGGGAGGCTACATCGTGCCCAGCCTCAGCAAAACCTGCCCAGGTGTGTTTGAAGGTGATGTCGTCTGTAGCTGGAGGCAGTAAAACAGCTTTCAACAGAGCCTCTTGTACTCCCTGCTTCAGAAGTCAGTTCTGTAGGTGCTTCCAGGTGGATCAGACAGTTTGCTGACTTTGCCTTCCTGTGTAGGCTGCCTTTCAGCATGATGAAGTTCAGCTCTGTTTACTGAGATTGTACTTGATCCATTATCATCACAGAATGAATATTGACAATCCTATTATTTGACATGCCTCCAAAGAACTACTCCTTGATTTCTTTTTTCAGTCTTCAAAACTTGGCTTATCCTGAACAGTAAAATCACAAAAGTTAGCAAATTTTTGCACAAGTGGAGATATGAAAGTAAAAGAGCATCATATTTGATATTGCTTCCCAAGAAGTGATTCTGTGTGGCACAATTCTGAGAAGTGGACAATTTCAGTAAAGTAATGACACATTTGGATTGTAGGTGGATAATAGATGTTGAAACCTCTAGCTAAAGCCTGCTGGTATCTCTGTGTACAACAAAGTTCTTACATTTGACTATCAAAAAGCATTTGTTTAAAGTCTTTTTATCAGGGACTGTTCAATGTTCCTGTGATGGAAGGAGAGTTCAAAACTCCCATGGACTTTATGCAGCAGCTTTTAAACTCCTGATCATTATAGCTTCCCTGAGGGGTCAGTACAGATTGGTTTGTTGTGTAATTCTGCACATCTGGCTTCATCCACGGAAGCTTTTTAGCTTGCAGTCATAGGTATTTTGCACCTGTAAATTTCTGAAAAATATTATTAAATTCAAAATACGTTTTCAGCACAAAGGGGTTGAAAAATCAGAATCAACTGAAAAATGAAAGAACTCATTATACCAAGACTCAAAGTCATTTAAAAACTGGATAAGTCTTTTCTTTAAGTGAACTCCAGAGTGTCAAACTGAACCATGTCAGTTCTAGGTGTGACAATGAAGTATGAAGCCTTCAGAAGGAAGCAGGTTCTATTGATTCAAGAATGTTACTGTCTTCACAGAAGTCTTGAGTTTCAGGGAATTAATAGATGTTTGTGAGGTTTTGTTCTTTATTGTGATGTCCCACTACAGCAATTCCTTGGTTGCAAATGATGTTCCCACCGTAACCAGCTTTGTAAGCCAGCTGTGTGCTTTGCTCTGCACTACAGATCTTGTCAAAGCTTGGATTATAAAACACATTTGTAGTCCAAATTTCCCTCATGTTAGTAAGGATATTGCATCTGATAGCTACTTATTGCAGGAAGAAAGTAATATTTGCTAAGTCTTCTGAAGACTGCAGAATGTGACAACTCATTTGATGGCTTTATCACCCTTACACTATTTTTAAAAAAGTTTTATTTAATGATAGAAGTGGCACTGATTCAATGTGCACAGATAAACAAATGTCATGCATTCTGAAAACTATTGATAAGCATCTGACAAAATATGTGAAATTTGGAGAAAAAAATTATATGCCAGTATGCCATATAGATATCTAAAAAGTTGTATTATATTTCTAACATCTAAATGAATTATATTTATTGAGTAAGATGAGCTTTTTGAGTGGGAGGACTCCATGCTATGTTTCTTTTTTCTTATTTTGATTTCTTTTTACCTAGCAGGATAGGGGTTACTGATGTTACTGCTGTGTTTGTTAATTTAGCAGAAGTTAGAAACAGTCACTCAGGCAACAATATATAATAACCAATAAGATTGTAATAAACACGTTGCTGTGTTAGACATACACGGAAGAAAATGTGCAAATAACAATGCAGTGGGTGTATCTCTCACAGGCTGCTTTTTTGTCACAGCAATTTGAAAAAATCAATGGCAGACAGAATGAAAAGAGGTGAACAAGAAAACATCATCAGTGTTGATGAGCATGTGTGGGAGCATGCTGGAGCCAGCCTGGGAGTTGTTTTTATAGGGAAGATGCAGCTGGTTTTAGAGGATGAACTTCGGTTCCCAAAGATAAACCTGTATGGAGATTTAGAAAGGGCCAGTCTGCACTTGCTGAATGAACCCTCTGTGTGTGCAACCAGTTAGTGTTTGAGTGCATGTGGAAGTGTCTTTGGGAAAGCACAGCATGTCAGATGATATTTAGCCATGAGCTTTGGCTGGTCCCAGGCACTGTGCCCTTGACTCTGTTATGTCCTGTAAAGCTGTGCTCTCTGTGAAGGCAGGAGCAATATGTGCTCTTCTTGCAGCTCAGGGGATGCTGCCTCATTTAGCATGCACAACATATAGACCTTCTGCTTTGTAGCCACCACTCAGGGGGCTGCAAAGCAGCTAAACTCTGCCACCACTATCCTGGCAACTTGAAACATCTCTGTTACAAAGGCGGGGAGGACAGGTGAAAGAGATATCAGAGTAGAGAAGTGATAAAGACTTAAATAGAGATTAGTTTTCCCCATTTTGTGGTTTGAGACATTTATTCCTAAAGATCTGTATCAATAGGAGTATCTGAGAACAGACCACTTGATGCTGGCAAACACAATCTTCCAGAGTGTGTTGTGATGAGGCACAGCAATACTTGGCAATGCAGTTTCCTCCAAAGCTCTTGATTCATGCAGGGGGGACTTGTGCTCTTTGTGAGCTCAAGCCTGGCATCTTGGTAAGAGGGAAAGCACTCTCTTGGTATACAGTGAGAATGGGAGACAGATGTCTGATTGCTAAGTATCTAATACAATTTCTAATGGATGGGGAAAGACTTTGTGTATTTTCATAATCTTAATGATTGAATGTGAAGATATTTTTAGTCTGTGAATAGAATACTTGTCAGCATCACCTACTTCAGAATATTTCACTCTTTGGAGCGCTGAACAAATGCAGCTCATGGAAAGTACTTAATAGAGAATCAGTCTTATTTCTTTTTTGGTCTGTAAAAGGGGAGTCTGTCTCATGGCACTGTCTGTGAGTGATTTGATTGAGCTATTTATTATTTTGATATATAATCTTGTATTGATCTAATACTGGCACTGAGGAGATTATTTATAGTGACATGGAGGACCCAGGCACAAAAATCCAGTGTCATTGCTGAAGCCCCTTACTGGCTGAGGAGCAATTGTGAGCTTTACTCTATCAGAACTATTTGCCTCGATGCTACAGTGTAATGTGAAACATTCACGATGCAACAGATAATGCGATGGCCAAGGCGCCAAACTCTGTCTGTGATGCCAATGGAAATACCTTTCTCCAAGACTGCTGCCACTGGGTTACAGCTTAGGGGCACCTTACCCTTTTTCCTTAAGATCTTGGCAGGTTGCACACCACTGAGTGGTGGTTTACATGCTTTACTGCAAAGCACTGGCCCAGTAGCTGATCCCATTGTACAGTGTCCCAGGCTGCCGCTGCCTGAGTCACACGAGGTTTGTTAGCTCTTGCTAAGTGTGGGAGCATGTCCTATGAGTTGCTGCTGATAAAAGCATTCTTTGGAGTTTTTCAGCTTTTAAAGTACATGATTACAAAGGCAACCTGCTAGAAGAAAGATTGTAAGGAAAATGATGCAAAAATGCCCACCAGTATACCTTAATAAAATAAATTCTGCTATGGGTTACATCAGTATAATTCTTGATGAACCCTATCTTGTTTTTGTCTTAGTTTATGCTGTGCTTCCATGGGAGAAGAAAAAACACCCAAATGTTTATTTTAAACTGCCAGGTGGCTAATTTCAGAGAAAAAGGAAAAGCTGAGATGGATTCTCCTTGCTGCCTCAGAGCAGGTGCATGTGTGAGTGACAGCCCTGTGCCATACACCAGGCTGCTGCTGGCTTGAAATGTTGTCTAACAACAAATGAGTGCAGGATCAAATCCACAGCACAGAAGAGCCTGTCACAAATTGGTGTTGTCACTTCAGACAAATAACTAGGATGTCTGTTCCTTCTTACATAGCATGTCACACCAGTAAAATCTCATTGTGTTGTAGTCAGTTAGAATGTATTTTAGTTTGTATTTCAATGTGATAGATGTATTTCAGATACTGGTTCTAAGCAGCTCTGGAAAGATGTCCAGTTCCTCAACATGTGTAGAGATGGAACTCCCATTTCAACTGGAGACTTGGAAGTTTAAGGGCAGAAAACAAAAGCAGGAGGTATAAAGCAGCTCGCATTTCTCTGGAGAATGTTAGGAGGTAAAAAAAAAAATATAGAAAGTATTGCCTAAAGAACAAGCAGCAGGGAATGCTTTTTCCAACATCCCCATTGCTATTCTAACCATAATAAAAGAAGAGAAAATAAAACTAGTGGTTTGATTAAAGTGGGGGTTTTTTTAATTGGGTATTTTGTTTGTTTGTTTGTTTGTTTGTTGGGGGGGAGTTGTGGCGTTTGGTTGGTTGGTTGGTTGCTTTGTTTTTGGTGCTGTTTTTGGGTTTTTTTATTACATATCTTAGTACTTGCTTTGTACCCAACCAGAAGTACAAAGAGGACCAGCTTCCTATGAACGAGTCAGCAGTGTATCAGTATCCTCATATGATAAAGCCTTTAGATTCTTTTCTGGGTAAACATAAATTTGATTCTTCCATCAAAGTAGGTAATGTGTGTGTCATCTGTACAAATAGCACAAATGCATCTTTGCTAAGCAACACTTAACAAGTTTTCTGTGTCATCCTCCTTTTATTTAGTACCTCTTACATTTGTTTTTCTTTCATCTCTGAAAGCACAGATCATTATATGCTATTTCTTAGATGCTGATATAAGAGCATCACTGTCGCTTGAGTTTTATATCTTATAATCAGTGAAATACTTTGCTATCTAGAGACATCTATGTTTTTCTTATTGGTGCTCCTCTTCTCAATTTTTGTGGGACTTCCTGAGAAAAGTGACTTTTAATGTTCCTGACAGTGTTAGGCTAACAAACTCAGCTGAAAGAATTGCCTATAATTTTATCTATTGAGAAAGTTCAAAGAAAAGAAAAACCTGCTAAACAGGCTATGAAAGTGTCTCTTGTAAATGGGGTGTATCTTTCAACATTAATATATGAGGGGAATTTATTTCTTGACTTCCTCTATTGCACTTTCTCTCCTTTATTTTATCTAGAATTACTTAAGCATTCGAAAGGCTAAAGCATTCAAAAAAGAATTTTCTTTTCTGATTGTAACTTAGAATTTTGCAAGTTATTGTAATTTAATAGAATTTTCAAGGGCTTTGTTCTGAAATCAAGCACAAACTAACCAATCAACTAGTATGTACACATATACACTAGTATAATGCTACTGTACTTACCATTCATTCAGATAAAAAAATTATGGACTGCTTTGGAATCTTAACAGTTGTGCTTGATCTCTAGAGGCAATAAGAGTGGTTTTGATCCCCAGAAACCCAGAGATCAGCTCAGGTCTCAAAGCTTGTGTAAGCTCCAGATGTCTTGACACGTAAGACATGGTGAAGTTTAATGTTGCTGTAATCAATATCTTCAGAAAAGCACAGTAAAATGCTAAAAGGATGCATGCTATTAGTAAGGCACATTTTGAAAATATTATATAGAGAAATACCTTGCTATTCAGTCAGTACTTCAGGTGTGTCTTAGAAAATGGCTTTTCAAATTATTCTTACGAAGTAAGGTTTGACAAATACCTCTGACTCTGGCATGAGTGTTTAGTTCTATCATTAGTTTTAAATTAATTTGGCTCTATCACTGACTTGCAGATACGCTATCTAATGATGTGACATGTTTCCAAGAAAGTTAAAAAGATTCTGTCTGATAGTATGGCAGCTTTTTAGATTAGAGAGTTGCCAGAAAATAGTTTCATTTTTTGGTGACATATAAATATTTTTCTTTGTTATAACATATTTTATTTTAAATTACATTAAAAACTCAAGGAAATACTTTACTTTCCAGTCAAGGAAATATTCTCAATCTTCTTATGGCCAGAAGATAAAATTAGAAGTAGTATTTATCTTTCAACATGATAGTCATTTTATACTGAAGTATTTTGAAACTTGTAAGAGGCTGGAGGGTGCCCACAGCTGGATGGCTGCTGTGCCCAGTACCTCCTCTGGCTGTAACAAGAAAGATGACTGCAGATCAGCCAGCTGCTCCATTTAACTCTTGTACTCTGATGACATCCCTTGCTGTACTATCCAAATTGCAAAACCTACATACAGGAGAGGATAGAATCCAAGGAATCCTCTTTTCCAGTACAGTAATAAGTATCTAGATTCCTGCTGCCTTGTGCTGAGGAACTCTTGTGTGTTTTTTTGGTTGGTTGCTGATTGTTTTTTGGGGTTTCTTTAAGAGTTGGAACCTCTCCTTATGATTCAAATTCCTGATATATGTGACAGAAGATGGATATGAAACACTATCACTAATCCATATACTACTGTACAACAATTTGTTGTGACATCATGGCATTCTGTCTGCATTACCTGCTATTAGATATTAATTCAGAATGAAGAAAGGTGACCTGGAAAGACGAAAATAAGCAGATTTGGTGCACAGTAGTAAATTTAACAAAACATGATTTACCGAAACAGAGCCCATGTCTCCTTGTAACGCATGTTACAATAATAAGGATTAATTTCCTCAAGAATTTCACATTGGAAGTTTTTGAAGAGAAAATAATTAATGGGATGCTAATAATTTGTAATGTTACCTAAAATAAGCTATTACCTTATCACAATAAAACCTGTTTTTTTCTTCACACACGTTAAAACCCTTTTCAATAACAAGGATTACACTTCCAACAAATGCTTATCTAAAACCTTTGAAAGGATGAAGGTAATGTTCAGGAAGCAAGAAGGCAGTTCAAAACAAAAGCAAGCTTTAATCTGCTTTGTTTATGTCATCTGATAAGCTGGCTGAGCAGCTGGCAGTGGGTGGCTGGCACAAATGAATCTGTTGGTGTATTGCACCACCAGGTCCCTTTGTGCCCAAAGCCATTTACTCTCAACTGCTTAGCAGTTACAGAAACCCAGACAGTCCTTTATCACCCCTTCATCATGGTAGAATGAAAAAAATAACCCTCCTGTTGAACAGGGAACTTGAATGGGGGTTTATACTCTAAAAACCTTTCTCATTGTATAAATATATTCACCATGTTAATGTGTCCTAGGCTTGCCATTCAACTGGCTGTGTCTTTCCTCCGTGTGGACACCCTCGTGGTCTGAGTAAAGCCATCCTCCCCCTGCAGCCAAATTAATCCAATGGGCCAAGCTTCAAATGAAGCTGTAATTGGGAGTTTATGGTATCACAGGAGGTTGCAAAAATAATTGCCGTGAGTAGCTCTGCTTTAAAGAAAGACATAATGTGTGGCTGAACTGCTCAAGTCCAATAAAATATTTAAGAGTATAATCTATTTAAAGTGCAGCATGCCATGTTCTTCCCTGGGTGAGAATGTCTGGGACAGCTCTCCAGCTGGTGGGAGCTGGCGTTGTTTGACTTGCTCAGGCAGGGATGTGCAGATTTACTGCAGCTGAAGATGAAAACAGCTTTGCAGTTTGAGTGTACTTTTTCATGTACAGAAAGAATTTATTCTAATCCCAAATCGTGAGTGAAAGTTAAGTGTGGGAAGATATTTCTTTTCTCCTTTTGACAAGGCTTCCTTCCTCTTTAAAGAGTAGTAGATTACAAGGCCTTTCTGTCTTTGTATTTCTGTAAATTAAGAGGTTTTTGAGGGAGAAGTTTGAGTACTTAAAGCTGCTTAAGCAGCCATTATCAGCTTAGTTTTAGTAAACTCTGTTTTGATCTGTTCACTTTCCCCTTTGACTTCGTCATTGTCTGACTCCTTTTTTTGCTTTTGAGTATTTTCCTGTGTATTTCAGCATTCAAATTAGACACATTTAAAGCACCATAGCTGGAGCACCCTGATAACCCAACCTAAATGGGAGGGGGTGGTTGGAGGGGCTCTTCAGCGTGAAACCTTGCCTCCTTACCTCCAGGCTAAAAGTTTCTAAGCTTCAGTGCAATGACCAGAGTAAGATTAATTCAATACCCTGGTTCTGCTTTTAAAAGGAGGACAACAGAAAGCAGTTCACTTTACATCCTACATGCAGCTCAATATTAATCACTTAAAGATATAACGAGGAGAGAGGGGTGGGGAAGGCTATCTCCCTGCAGGTAGGTGGAAGCTGAGTTGGTGTGTGACGCTGTTACTGTCTCTAGACCCCCTGCAGTTAATTGATTCTGCTGGCTGCTTGCTGGTTTTCCACCTTGTTACTTTCTTAGGTTTTCGTCTGCTGTATTGTCAATGGCAGCCTCCTTCCATGGCTTACTGCGAGCAGAAAAGCTAATAACTTTCTCAGGCAATATATCTTTGCTATCTTACTGAGAATCCTTTTCATCTCACTTATTGGTAATGGAAACCACCAGTTGTCTTTTGAAATGCTCAAACCTACTTTATTTGTACACAGCTACCATTTATTGATAAATAACTAAGTAGTAAATAACAGTTTAAGCGCTATTTTCCCTTCATTTTTATTACTTCTAGTGACTTGTATACCCTTCAGCAGATGTGCTAGTCCTGTATAATATTAGAGAGCAGTTAAATTTTTGAGTAATGGAAAACTAAAATAACAAAATAGATGACACTAGGAAAATTTGTCATTTTTCTCATATTACAAAGGAGTAATAACCATCTAGGACCTGACTTAAAACTGAAAGTGTTTAGGCTGTTTTTTTCATGGACGTATTGTGGCTTAACTACACTCTGTAGTCTTTGACGCTGCTTGTGAGACAGGAAACAAAAAGACTCATTAACAGTGAAGGCTTTCAGGAAGGCATAAACTTAGGATGAAATCTGTAGTTCTTCTTTCTGTACTTTTAATCCTAAACTAGAAGGCAATTTTTCAGGTTGAGAAATAAGGAAGAGAGGGACGGCTATGGATGTAACCTTGAAACAACACTAAGATTCAGGTGACACTTAGTTCAGCTTTATAGATACAAATCTAGTAAAAATCAGGAATTTAGGGCTAGCTGTTGTATCTGAACTGGTGTACTAGTGTACTACTTGAGCATCATTAAATGTATTGTTGAGCCCTCTTTCTTTTATGGTTCTTAATGTTGCATCTTAACTTTGTGAAAGGCTGTTAAAAAGCTTCAGATGCCAGATATTTAGAGAGCAGCACAAGTAGAATAAGTTGCAGAATATTACTTCCAGCATCATGACTCAGTAATTTCTAAGCGAAGTTATTCACCCTATATGTCCTGCATTATATGCAGAAGTGTCATATCTGACTCTTAAAGCAGTGTATACAACTTATTCCTGCCAACCATAGAGTCAATGGGTATTTTGTCTAGTATTTCTTATTAATGTTTTCCCTCTCTTCTTTCCAAAGGGAAAGCAAGTTAGCTTCCCTCTCACCTCTTATTCACATTTGAAAAATGTTTATATTCACATCAAGCTTGAAATCCATTGCTGCTGGAACTACAGTGCATCTTGTGTTGCTCTGATTCCCCTCTATGCAAGACATGTGCTGCTTTTAGACCTTCTCATATACACTGCTATGACTTATTGTCTATACTTTTAAATAATTCAAAAGCATTGCCTAAGGTACACTGCAGGAAGAAGTTATTCATGTGCATTGAGTCTGTTTGAGGTCACTTCAGGCTGAACTTCAGGTCTAAGTTCAAAGGAGGAAGGTGATGCTCGTGTACAAATGGCCCGGAGAGTTAAGGACCAGGGTGGTAAAAGTAGACATGTCCCAGGGTAATCCTGCCGTGTACAGGACCAGTTGGGCTTCAGTAAATTCCTAGAAGTTCTAGAGGAGCTCCCAGGAGCACCTGTGGGAGAAATAAATGCTAGTTAACTCTTTAGGATGACACTATGCTGTGTATTTTCACTAACTATCATATGTATTTGAGAGCCAACACAGACTAGTACTCCCTGACAGTCTAGCATAATTAAAACAAGATGTAAACCCATTTCCTGTACTCCACTGTGGAATTGAAGCTGACCTTTGTTGTACCTGGCACTGTTTGTGTGACATAATTGTCTTAACTAGGAGGTGAGAGTTAATCTGTCCAGGGAACCCTTGAGCATTTGATGTTTCAGTAGCACAACACACCTGAGCCCCCTGCGACTGTGCTGTTGCTCTCTGACACAGAGGAGAGAATGAAGCTTGACAGCTTGCTACCATTGGAAAGACACAATAAACCAGTTACCTGGGAGATGTAGACCTTGAGCCTTCACTGAAAGAAGGTTTCACTTGGTGTTGTTCCTAGCATTGGAAATGCAAAGTTCTGTTTTGTGTATTTTATGCAAAGCAGATTGAAATCAACATCACACTTCATTTGGCTCCCAGCAGCTGAAGAGGAAAAACACACAGAACTATAAACATATTTATTTTGGAGTATTTTTCAAAGGGGGAAATCAAGCACCTGAGCCAAGCTGTGGGTTTGAGCACTGGACAGACTTGGGATGAAAAAGTTACTAGATGTTCCAAGCTGCAAGTGTTGCAGAGTTGCAATAACCAGTTAGCCCTCTGTAAAGTTTTCAACACCTCTGGGTGTTTAAAAAAGGGACAGTGCAGTTACTCCTAGACAGAAAGAGGCTACTACAGATATATGGTAACCCCAGCTTCTACACAGTAAACTCCCTGATTCTCTTCAGAGACAGAGAGGAAGATTTTTCTGTCTTCTGCTCAGCACTAAAGAAAAGTAATTGCAGGAATTTCACAGGTCTGTGCTAGTGAAAACTTCACTGACAATGTAATTGCTTTAATGCTTATATTTGTGGAGCACTGAATTTTTTGGGTACAGCTTCTTGGCTCCTGATACTCTACAGTGTGGTAGGTGTTTCTGTAGTTTGTGTGCAATTCACATGGCATGTTATGGATTAAATCAGATTTTATGAGAGACAAAAGCAAATGAGTATAAACAGTAAAACTCAGTAGAAATAGAGATAAGGGTTTTGCTGGGTTGCTTTAAAGGTTAATTCTAAAGGTGTTTACTGATGACAAAACTTAATTGTTACAATAAGTTCAAATTGTAAAAATGGACTTTCATGTTTTGCATCCTGTGAAACTCCATTTCATAGGAAAATGACATTTCCCTTGCAAAGAGCTGAGAGTTCCTTCTCTGGGTATTTCTGCTAGATACAAATTTTACAGTTTGTAGGATTCTTACCATTGTTGAATAAATATGTGATACCCTAGAAAGATCCAGGCAGTACCTGTGAAGTGCTCTGTGGCAAGAATCAAATGTCCCAGGCCCTCCTTTGACAGAGGCTGGTAGGGTTGGAGCTGTTCTGCTCCAGTGTCATCCCTGCTTTCACAGATGAGAATTTATACATTTTTACAGCTGACTTCGCATTTAGAATCATAGAATACTTTGGGTTGAAAAGTACCTTTTAAATGTCTCTAGTCCAGCCCCACCTGCAATAAACAGGGACATCCTCAGCTACATCAGATTGCTCAGAGCCCCACCCAATCTGATTTGGAATGTTTCCAGGGATGGGGCATTTACCAGCTCCCTGGGCAATCTGTTCCTTCATTTCACCACTCCCATTGTAAAAACTTTTTTCCTTACATCTAGACTCAATCTATCCTATTTTAGTTTAAAACTGTCTTCTTGGATGAACAACCAATTCCTTATTCAGTCTACCCATCAAATTTTTTTCTCTCCAATATAGATGGAAGCATGTTGTTGTGGATTGTGTCAAAAACCTTAGAGAAGTCCTGATAAGAGACGTCCATAGCTCTTCCCTTGTTTTACCACTCCTTTGGAGAAGTCCACTAGGTTGGTCAGGCAGGACCTGCCCCTGGTAAAGCTCTGCTGGCTGTCTTGAATCACCTCTCTGTTCTCCAAACGCCTTAGCATAGCTCCTAGGAGGATCCGCTCCTTGATCTTTCCAGGTACAAAGGTGAGGCTGAATAGTCAGTTCCCAAGGTCTTTCTTTCTACTCTTTTTAAAAATGTGTGCAATGTTTCCCTTTTTCCAGTCACCAGGATCTTTCCCTGATATTTGAAAAAATCCTGATGGTCAGGTGTAGTGGTTTGGCAACTACACCAGCCGATTCCCTCAGGACTCTGGAATGCCCCTCGCCAGGTCCCATGGAGGCAGGTATGCTCAGGTTCCTCAGGTGGTCACCATCCTGATCTCTTACAGTGGGAGGGACTTTGCTCCCCCAGTCTCTGTCTTGTGGTCCATTCACTTGAGATATGTGAGAAGAGAGATTGCAAGTGAAAACAGAGACTAAGTTGAATGCATCAGTCTTCTGCTCATCCATTGTTACCAGTTTCCTAGTCTTGCTCATCAGGGAGATGCACTTTCTTTGACCTTCTTTTTCTCTCTGAGATACCTGTAGAAGCTCTTGTTATTCTTTGCCTCCCTTGCCAGGTTCAGCTCCAGCTGTGCCTTGGCCTTCCTCACCTTTACTGACTTTACTCAGTAGAGTCACAAGAGACACCTTCCTTCTGAAAAGCTTCTGTCACTAAGTTTTGTCCTTTTAATTTTCTCTACTCCCCCCTGGCAGGTTCTGTTTTCTTGGTGAAATGTATATGATTTCTGATAGTCCCTGTAATAATGATGATTTCCTATATCCTTTAATGTCTTCCAGAGACAAAGGACATTAGCTCAGTACAAGTCCTTTCACCTCTTTCCTTACTAAGTTAGTTTGAATATTGAAAATACTGCATGTGCAGAGTGCACTGTAAATTGATGTGTGTGGTGTGTTCATATCTCCAAGTGCAGAACAAATACTGAGGGCAGAAGGCAGGTGGCAGGCTGCTGTTTAATTTCACAGTCTGGTATTTTCATTGCATGACAAATTTCATCCTTGGATTTTTATAGCCATTAAGAGGTTTAAGTAATCGAAAGCAATTGTTAAACAAAACTTGTTTGTTTCTGACAGACAACCTTCTCTTTCTCAGGGACCTTCTGTCATCTGCATTTGTGTAAGGAGTAAAGCATGGCTGTCCTCTGCCAACTCTCTTCTTCATGGTGGTTTCCTCTAGCCTGAGAAAGGGTGGCCACATCTCAGTTCTCTGAGATACAACCAACCTCTACCAAGACACATCCTTAGCTAAACCTCCCACCTGCAGGGCAAAAATCACTCAGGACCTTTGCTTCAAACTTCAGAGTAAATGTTCTGCCAAGTGTAGGTATGGCTAGTTAGCCATAAATGTACATTTTGGCTGTTATAAGAAGACCAGCAGTAGTCACAAGCAGTGCTTGCTTGAAACTGCAGAGATGTTTAAAGTCTGCTTTTTCTATTTTTGTTACCTCCAGCTGAGCTCCCCTCAGCATGCTGTTATGACATCTCGCTCCCACCCTCTTGCACATCTGGCAGATAATAGTCACGAACTTAATGCCAAATTGAAATTATAATACTTTTCTCTCTTGACTGCATCAACTAAGCTACCATCTTACAGGCTAAGTAACTTCCTACCCACAGCTTGTCAGCTCATGATGGTGCCTTACCAGCAAATAATTTTAACACAAAGCAATCTTTGCAAATGGGACCTGTAGATTATTTTCACAGTGAAAATCATTAGCAAGGATAATTAACTAAGACTGTGGTGATGAATAGCACTGCACTACTGATCAGCGTAATAAAGAACAGAAGCCACTAATTACAGATAGCAAGCCTTGAAGCCAATGAGAAATTTAATTTAACGTTGCTACACAGACTCCACACAGTCTAATGTAACTTTGCAATTATCATAATACAGTCTTGCCACAGACAACGCTTCTGGGAATGGTCCAGGTACAAGGATGTGTGTCCATCAGAATAAAAGGCTTTGTGATCTATCAATTATAGCATCTTGAGAGAATAGATTATAACTCCTGTATCTCTCCAGGTGCTTGGCTTCCACAGCCCCCAAATGGGTCCAGAGCTTGGATCAGTCTCCATGAGCTCCAAAGGTCTCAGTGTCTCTAGGCAGTTTTTAAAGCAGCACCCCGATGTTGTTAGGGATGTTAGATGCACGTTTTCTATTTAAAGACATCTCAAAATGTCTGGTTCACTGTGTCAAGTGCTCTTTTCTCTTGGCATGTGTCACAGTCCATCACATTAAAATGATAGGTCCTGGGCAATGCCAAGTGATGGGAACCAACCTTATTATCCCCACATGCATATACAGCAAACTGTGTTTGACACTGACTGTGAAATGGCCTTCAGCCGCAGCGTGTTATATTTCAAACCCTGAAAGAGGCTGAGTGAATTAAATGCTTGTGCTAGTAACCAAAGCTGTGGGCTACTTCCACAAATTAAGGCAAACCATATCTCCTGTCAGCTCTCCAGCCTCCTTTTCATATGCACTTGAGTAACACACTGGGGGAAGGAGAAAGCAGCGGGGGTTGCTGGTTTTGCATCTATTTGATCATGGGGTTTGGAAGGTTTCTTTAGCTCCCCTGCATATTATCTTTGGTTACAGAATATAGTGATTATGAATGGTTCCCTGATATGTGCTGTCTTGTGTACAGAATGGCTTTGTTGTAGTAACTGCAGGATTTGGAGATACATTAGCTGAGTGGAGGTGGAATAAGCAGGATTTACAATTAGTGTCGCTGGGTTTTGACAGGAATATAGATCTGCTGTAATGTCCTCCTGTAAGGTAGAAATATCTAAAAGGAGGCAGTAAGAATAAGACACAATAGTCCTCAAAGGCTGGCTACAAAGAGTTAGATAACATAATATTCTCTATGTCCAGTCTGTAATGGGTAAGCATTAATATGTTTGTTACACAGATTTGAGGAAAACTATCTATCTGAAAGGTGGTGAGAGAGTAATTTGAATAGCTATCAGTTCACAAGGCTTTTCGAAGAGTCTCTTAAAATAAGGTAGACAAATGCCTGTCAGCAGTTGTCTGGATTAAAATGCTGCTGCCTTGAGGTGAAAGAATGGACCATGTGGATTTGAGGCCCCTTCTTGGGGCCTTGTATATTTTCCTGTAATTACTGTTTGGATGAACAATAACTCTTTTTGCACCTGTCATGTAAAGTTCCAGTGTATTTTTGGATTTCTATTTCAATTTCCGCAGTCTCCAAGTTTGCTAGAGATAACTATAACCCTCAGGTGGGGTAGGGGGGGAGGGTAAGGGTTGAAGCAAAACTGGAGTAAGTCAGATTAAAAGAAAAACCTATGAAAGCTTACCTAGCCAAATGGACATAGGGAGCTGAGCTGA
Organism: Corapipo altera; assembly: GCF_003945725.1. Lineage (NCBI taxonomy): Eukaryota > Metazoa > Chordata > Aves > Passeriformes > Pipridae > Corapipo > Corapipo altera. The sequence continues at coordinate 4,877,041 of NW_020884877.1, forward strand.
ATTCTGGCCAGGTGAAGTGTGACCCTCGTACCACTTCTGACTGCCTCTGTTTGCACCGAACATTTTATGCATTTTAATGCAGAGGTTTGATGCTCAGGAGCCGTCTATCGCTATGGGTTTTTTTTCAGAGCCATGTACAGGGGAACTAAACTGATGATGGCACCTATTTGATCCTGAGGATCAGATATAAATCCAGGGTCAAGTCATGGTGCCTCACCACTTGTGTTTGCTTCCTTATTTAATCCATATAACAAGTCAACAGTCTTGACCAAGTAGGCACAGTGGAGGAAACAGTGTAGTGTTTGCATAATGCATCCCAGTTTTGTGTTTTCAGTGTGATCTCACTGAGCTGGGAGTGAACACAGCTGAATTTCCACAAACTTGATCTTTCTGCTAATCTGAAAACACTGTTTCTATGGCTTTCACTTGCAGTGACATTTTTTGAAAGGCAGTTTCAGAAGTAAGTCTATAGCAGACATAAATATGGAAGGTTAATAATAATTTCCATCTAAAAACTGATAATAAACTCCCAGAGTTCACTTGAATGGGAAGGAGGTAGTGTGGCCAGTCAAGAAAAGGTACAGACTGATTAAAGCACTACTGTTGACATCATATGATATTAAGGCAATAATACAAATGAGTGTAGCCCTCATTAGAGTATGAAGAGAGCAAAAGGTTTTGGTCTATTGCTATAGAGATGATCAAAGGGAGAGTTACAGTTTGAAAGTAGGTTAGTCCTCTTTTGAATCTAAGGTGTCAGCACAATGCTTGTACTTAACAAAACTACCACTCTGTGGTATTCGTTACTCGTAGAGCAAGAGAGCTATAGGTGAAGCTTTGAGAAGTGACATTGACATAATGGTAAAAGAAAAGGGATCAAGATTCCTGTTTTATTGCCAATAATGGTAAAAAATAATAATTGCTGAACAAAATGTCTCTTTTATGGATCAAAATTTGTATAAATTTTATTTTTCCCTATTTGTAGCTGTGTGAAAGATCTCTTTAAATACTGAATTTACCAAGAACAGGTAATTAGGCTCACTTAGCTAAAAATAATCTGTCTTTCAGAATCTTGTTTTGAGATATTTAATATTACTGGAATGAGCTGGATTAATTGCAGCAAATTGTCAGTCATGTTGTTTCACTGAAGCAAAAATAACCTGTAGACTTCAGTCACTTCTGTTCTTTTTCAATGGAGATTTTTAGACATGTCTCGAAACCTGAATGATGGTGAAACAGGTGTTTTCAGACGAAAACTAGATAATTCTGCCTGCAGAGGAGAAGGTGAGAGAAAGTGTATTTAGTGTGTGTGCTGCCAAAGGTACTGGTCTAGGAATTCTGAAGTAGAACTGAGAAAAGCACCAGAAATTTTAAGTTCTCACGACAATGGCAAACCTGCACTATGTAGAAAGGAATGCAAGCTGAGGTTTTAAATTGACATCTTCCTTATGCTTGATAGTATCAATCACCAAATAAAAGGTCTATCCCAATGTATTCTTAGCAGAAGAGCAGAGGTTACAGGTGAACAGAGCAGAGATGAAGCTCACCAAAGATGCATGCTGCAGTGAATTTTTTTATGTATTTATGAAATAAGAAAATGTATAAATTTACTTCAAAGCAAAATCTGGCTAAATCTTACTTTTCACCATTATCTCTTAAAGCAATATCTTAATAATGAGGGTGTAAGAGATAAAACCAAGAAAATAAAACATTTGGGTAATTTCTGAGGAACCTCTTATGTGTGCTGCTGTTTCCTTACACATTTGAATATTGACGAACTTTTGAAAGCAGCGTCTGGATTTCAAAATGAACCAATCCTTTGACAGTCAAGAGGTTAGATTCCCAAAACACCTTTTTTAAGGAGACAGAAGAATAGCTCTCATCTGAAAAACAGATCTTATTGCAGTTTCAGTCTGGTCACTCAGAAACAGAGAACACTCAAGCCCTCTGGACACACAGGATTACATGTACTCACCATTCACTACTGAGGGAATGACATGGAAGACGTGCTCAGTGTTTCACAGTCAGACAAACTGCCACCACCAGCAAGGACCCTCTTTCTCTCTTATATGGTCAGTAATTGGATTTGGAGTGGCTTTTTCTCAGTGCTGCTCAAAGTAGTGCAAAGAAGGAGCATGAGACTCTTCTCATGTCCTGTTGCTTGTCCCTTGTCCTTCCACAAGCAGTGGACAAAAGAGTGATATGCACCTCTCGATGATATTTCATGTGTGTAGTTCTGTGCAAAGGAAAAGCAAACATCTGCACGAGGCCCCATTTCTCTCGTACTTAATTTCAGTGGGCAGATCTCTGAGCAGACTCACTGCTGAAAGTTACATTGTCATGGCCAAAATGAGTCAGGCCCAAACCCCGTTCTGCCATGACAGAGTGTGCTGTCAGAGCACATGCACCCAGGAAAGCCTCAGTGCAGCCTGAGGTGTGCTCTTCCAGCTGTCCTGAGACAGACTCTGAGCAAGATTAATGTGGGAATCTCTGCTAGCCAGTGCTAGTCAGTGGTGATGTTTCCTTGCTGCAAATCCAGGTTTTGGGCTTTCCCTGTTGCAGCAAGCTGGGTTGGCCCTTGCTGTCCTGCAGCTACAGCTGCTGTGACACTCCAATTCAAATGGCTCTCTGCTATGGCTAAAGAGGCTGTCTGGGTCTCCTGCTTGATGCACACCAGGCAGACACGCCTCAGCTTAGAGGAAATGGGAAATCTATCATTGCTCTGTATATTCTGGGGATAAGGATACATGGAAAAGAGTGCACTTGAAAACCTAACCACCCATGTTTGAAATCTTTATTAGTTCCAGGGTCATGTACATCAATGCTTTGTAAAGGGTGGAAAGGTAACAGATTTCATGATGAATGATTGATTATGATTTTGTGATTGTTTTATGATTCTGTTTCTGGATACTGATCAAGGTGGGTATATAAAGAAATAGTAAGAAATACTGACATATTTGGTGCAAAAAAAAAAATTAAGAGATTGTATAGAAATGTCTTTACAGAGGAAACCACATCATTTGAATTTATATTAGGAAGAAAATTAAAAAATAGGCATAGGAAGTGCAGTCTGGTTTATGAAGAATTCCCAAGCCCTAAGACTTCTGCCACAATTAGTAGATCACACTTTATGTTTGGTATAGCAAACTGCTATGGAAAAAATTAACTGCTTTGTTTTTGTCTTGTATTAGTAGATTATCCCTAGCACATAATAAAGAAACAGACACATTTAGTCCTTTCTCAACAAACATCCAACAGAGCCACAATGAAATATGTAGATGTTACCTTGTTAATACAGGTGGATGCAAATAAGATAGCCTGATTTAAAAATAACTAAGTAAATACACTCATGCAAGACAAATGGATATCATGTTTGCATGGAGCAGTCTGTGCTCACAATACCTTTAACAGCAATCTTCAACCCCTAAGAGTGGAATGTAGACAGGCAGCAAGTATAAATACAATTGTGTCAATCATCTTTATTATCAGAATGTTATTTGAGATAATTTACTGAGAGAGATGTGGAAGAATTCCTCAAATATGAAATGATTTCAAATAACGCGTCTGTGAAAATGTGTGTTAGCTTTTCATCTACACCTAGCATCTGCTGCTGACTTGAAAAAAAAAACCACACAGAGCATCATGGGAAGTATATGAAATAAAGTATTATTTTTCCTTGGCACCTTGTTATTTTAACAAAAAGCGTTTCACTAAATTCAACTGGATAGATAAAAGAATTACTGTATCTCTGGAGAATCCATGTTAGTTCTAAGAAAATCTAGATTATGATTTACTATTTAATTTTCTCTGATTCCTTAAAAGAACTTTAAAAGTAGAAAATATTGTGAGCTTTGTGCTCTGGGTTTAAATTGCAATTAGATTCCAGCTGGAGACTGCAAAACACAGCAGAACCCTTATAGGGAGAGTAGTTGCCTTGGCTTCTATTTTGAGACTTCTTAGCAATATCACCTTGTCACAACAGCTGTTCTGAGAGCTGGGATTGGTGTGAATTTCTCTTCTGCTGCCTGGCAAGCTTAAAAGTTGCAATATATTTTTCGGTTCATTTTAGGTTCAGGTATCGCTAGGAGCTATCTTCGTGTTCGCCAAAAGGAACGAGATGCAGAGACTGCAAAGCAGGAATTCACAAACTTATGCAAACTGCTCTCAGTTGGAAGCCTCAACCGGGACTTTAATGCAAAAGCATCAGGTAATAGAAGATCAGTTGCTAAATTTGCCAGAATAAATGTTCAGAGTGACAAAACTAGTGCCAAGTCACTCCTTTGACAAGATGGGTAGGCTGGCAGTAGGCCTGAGAAAGAGGTCTGAGTAAACAAGAACCAATTCAGTACCTGTACAAGTTCAGTGATTTGCTAATCTGTGATCTCATTTGGCAGCAAAGCCCATTGTAGCTACCAGGTCTTTATCTATGCTCTTGGAAAACTGATGTTCTCAGAGTGGTAAGGCACAGTAAAGAGGCTGGGATAGGTAGGTAGAAAAGGTTTCTTCTGAAACTGAAGTGACTGATATAGTGAATAACAGGGACATTTGAAATCATTCTTTTAATAACATTGCCTACAAGCTTCTGCCACTGCTGTTGGCTTGTCCTTGCTCTCACTTAGCCATTTGGTTTCTTGACAGTCTTAACGTTTTGATACAGGGTGTCCCTGCAGGTGGTAATTTTAACCAAAACCTCTAGGAGCTTTCTTAGTTACACAACTGAAATATTAAGATCCAGGAAAAAATATTCTTAGTGTCATTCTTTCAGTAGTCTGTCCAACCACGAAGATTCTTGAGAAGAATGGGTTAAGTGTCTGTGGCATCTGGAGAAACTGTTATGTCCTCTGCACCTCTGTGCTGGCTGAGAGTGTAGTAGGTGGTGGCAGCTGCCAAGTACCAAGGATGGCTGTGAACTGCTCAGCTCCTGGGTGCAGGCCATGAGCAAGACCCTGAGCTGGAGGCTTTCCAGGAACACCAAGATAGACAGAAGATGGTTTAAAAAGAAAGTAAAGCTTGCTTAAAAAAAAATAATAATTGCAAACTCACAGTTCAATTAAATATTTATTCCTTTGCTTCTGAAGATGTCTGATTTTGAGGCATATTTTTCTGAAGCTGTATACAAACAGTTCCCTTCTTACAGAGTGTAGATGTCTATTGTGAATGCCAAGTTTTCTGCTCTGAACATCCTTCCTATGGTCTACCAACAGTCTCATAATAGGCAGCAGGGCATCTTGAGCCTTATATGCTACGATTAATTTACACAGCACTGCAGTCTGCTTGGTGCAGGGTTCAGATGAAACAACAGCATGAGTGTAAGAGGAAAGGGAACATGCATTCCTCCTAGTTGCCAGCCTTGTCGTCAGTTGTTTTATTCTTGTAAATGTTTACAGATGTGAATAGAACAAATCCCTATGTCCTGGTACCAATGTACCTTTTATCACTTTCTCTGAAAACCATGTCTCAGTAGCCCACCAAAAACCCAGCTTGAAAAGGAGAGACTGTCATTACACTACTGATACAGTAAATCCCAGAGGCACCATCTTTATAAGAAAGTTAAGATTTCACCTATTGCTGCCTAACATGGGGGCAAACAGAGAATCAGAAATAGATCTGGCTTATAGTCTGCATTTGTTTTCACCTTAAGCTTTTCTTTGGCAGGTCTGTAACACTAGCAAAGTCAGTGCTGACTCTAATTTAAAACACAAGTTGTGACTGTGTATGTATTTAAGCTTGTTTCAGAAGAACAAATATGTACCACTACTAAGAGCAAGTAAATAACCATTATTCATAATGAGCAGAAACTATTAGGTTTGTTGTCATTAACATTTCTGTTGATAATGCTATAAGAATAAAACAAAAATTTTGAACAGTCAACCTGTTTCTGAAAAGCAGGACTGAATAGTTGTGGTCAGAGAAAAACCAGATTATTTGCATCTTTGCCATTTTGCAGATTATTTATTTTCAAGGACTTTTTTTATTCACCAAGCCATTATTATTAGGGAGCAAAACATCTTTTCCAAACATCTCAACATAGATAGCATTGAAAATAGTTCCTAATAGTTCACTAGCAAGCCCTTTGTGAGCTGAAAGAGATTCAGTCAAATAACATACTATTTCTATTGAGGAGCAAAGAACCAAACTGAACAGGTTCATCCTCTCTTTCTGCAGAGCTGTGAGGGACTCTGAGACTCCCCCTGCATCAGTGCACAGGAAAAGTCTGCTGTGGTACAATTTTGCAGGCTCAAATGTGGTCTCCCTCTCTGGGCCCAGAGCTGGAGGCAGGTGCCAGAGAGTCCCTTGGCTACCTCTGGTCATCAGGGCTCTCTGCCCGTGGGACCTGCAACTGCTCTTCTCTTCAGTGCTGGCAGAGATGCAGGCACTCACATGCTGGTCTGGAAATGTACCGTGCTGCCACAGATCCACTTCAGCCCTTTGTTCAATTTTCTGCTTAAATCTGGTAATACGGAAGGTTGAAAGGCAAATGCTTTAAAAAAGGCACATCTGTGGACCATAGTCCCTGCTAGAGCAGCAGGGCCCATGCTGAAAGCACAGGGCAGCAAGAAAAACAGTGACAAAGAAAATTAGAGCCAGTGCTGGGATCATCTTTCCATCTACAGAGTTCACACTTACATTAAAGAGCTTTGATACCAAGGGAAGCTGCTCAATTCGAAGTATGAACATAAAGCAGAACTCACATCCCCTATATTAACATTTCAGTTAGTGCTGGGTCTCTGTAGCTTAGTTTGGCCAGTCATTTATCTTCTCTCATTAGTGATTAAGTGTATCTGTGCAAATATTTTTCTCTGTAAGTTTTGTTGGATTTTTCCTCCACTCTGCACCAAAATACCTCCTTTTTTTTCCCCTAGAGAACAAAGAAAATAGATTTTTCTGGCCATATGGCTGTTGCAAAGTGGTTTCCCTGGCAACTGTAACCTACAGAACTTCTTAAAACTTTTTCCCCTCTGTGGATATCTATTTTTTTTTCTTCTTTTTTTTAATGGTTTGATTTCAGAAACTTCTCATCTTCTCCAAAATCATTACAGCAGGTGGAACAGAGGTTAACCATGAAGACCCTGGAGTGTGCTAGGGCCCTGGTGTGTCTTAAAGAGTTTGGATTCATTTGCTCAGATTTGTTCAAATGCTTTTAGCTCTGCAGATGTTTGGCTCAATTTGTAGGACATTTAACAAATTCCTCTTGGAACTAGTGTGGTATTCTTTACATAAGCACTACTGAAAGGTGTCCAGTATGGCTTAGAAAAAAACAAAGACAACTTGGAAGATGAAAAGTAAAGCCAATGGGACGTCATAGGCACAAGCATCCTCCTTGCAAGAAGTTGGCTGGATCCTGCTCTGTTGTGGTGCAAGACCTGGGACCATTCTGTGCCCTTTCCCTCACCTACCCCTAGTGCCCCATAGTCTCTGTACCCCTGTGGAGAAAAGGGGAGGAAAAACAAAAGCAGCTCTTGCTTGCCTCCTCATTAGAAAGGCATGGTTCTGCCTCTAAAACAAACACAAAGCAGCTGACCCTCCTCCTGTTCTGAGGGGTAAAATTATGGGAAGTGCAATTTTCTGAAAGCCTGGCCTTTCTGTTGGTTTCAGTGACAAATCAAAAACCTGCTCTTAAAAGATGTGCAAGAGACCATTTATAACAATAAATACACCATTGTCATAAATATGCACATGCATACATACAGCCTCCCTGCTCTCAAGGACTTTCTGTGAAGTACAATTTCCACCTATTTTTTCTGTGAATTTAGTCTTCACTATATTTATCCTAGACAGGAATTAGAAAGATAAGATGCTTCAGGAAGTAGGCCAGGACTCCTGTCTCAAAGAAGTCAAATTACACAATCAGATTATAAGCAACTTGGAGGGGGAAAAAAAAAAAAGGCAAAATCATCTTTTTTCCTCATTTCCTTAGCTTTTGTTTTGTAATACCATAGTTCTTTAAAAGAAGGCAATTTGGAAACCACCTCAATTAATCAGTAAGTTGTCAAAACCTCATAAGTTGTTCCATTAAAATATTAATAATGTTTTTCAATTTCCTATTGTCTTTGAGTGAAGTAAACAAAAGAAAACAAACAAAAAACATAAATCCAGAAAGCCTTGCTGCAAACAAATCCCACAGGCTCTCATCATTAGCCAATAAAATACACAGGACAACAGATGCTAGATCAGAATTTTTCCAGGGTAATAAATGCATTCAGTGTCCCCAAGAAGAAGATTTTAAAGCATGTTTCCTGCAGTGAGCTAAATAATTCATCCTCAAAACCTTTGTTTTACATACAGTGTTAAACACAAAAGAACACTGAAATAGGCAGTCATGATGTGCTGCTAAAGTAGGGACAACATTTTAGAAGTAACCAAACTCAGTGTTTAACTCTTTATACCCTCTGCTTAGAGCGTTTAGATTGCTGTTGGGAACAACAAAAGGAGGTTTACTCTGGAAAACCTTAAAAGCAGTTGTTCACAGGGGTTTGGGTACAGATTTCATTATATTGTTAGTATTTGGATATTTGCTCAAGCATTTAGGGGGCCTTTCCCTTTAAGTAAAAGACTTACTTCTGGAGCTTGGGCCAGCTTTTATACTTGCTTTATCATTTTGGGGTGCTATCCATTTATTTCTTCCTCAGATCTCAACCATTCAGTTTTCTGATCTATCAATGGATCACAATTTCCGCCTTTATCCCCATGGACACCAATACAGAAATCAGAACTAAATTTACCTGCTTTACCCTGCTGCTCACTTGTCATGTCCCTTTAGATGTCAGATGCAGTTGTCATCCTGCCTTTGACTACTGAGCTAATGCAGATTGCTGTTATCCTCTAAGAAGAAAAGAACTGGAATGTCCCAAGGGCTATAAAGGAGCAGTTATTTGATTTAATTTCAATTATTTAGTATAGAAAAATCTAATCTTTGGGTGTAGTTTAATATTGGATTGAGTCTCAGCCAACATAAGAAACCACCTACAGAGACACAAATAAAAGGATCTTGCCAGCCCATGTGTTTTTATAAGATGCACCTTACTGTGAGCTCAAGGAGGCAATTAATTATTCAGGCATCTTCAATCACCATGCAACTTTACAGAGCTCACAGGGAGTGAAACTTTTGATGAGACTCTTTGGCAATGGTCTTTTAACATCAGTTGGGTCAGAGCAGGGACTTGTAGAAGTCACTGGTAACCCAAAAATACCTGGTACTCTGTGGGGTGGTTATGGAACGAGTGAGCAGTCAACTACAGGAGAAGAGCTGATGGTGGGCAGAGGACTGGTTCTGTGTGCTCAGCTCCTTTGCAGTTTCCCTCTAGAGAAAGGCAAGAGGAGAGTGACTGACTATTGAGGAGAATGCAGTATGCTTTCAGGGCATTTTTGTGCTTATATTTATATCTGTGCATCATCTATTGCATTCTTATAGAATTTTTTTTTTTTTTAAATCAGGATAACTTGAGAGCAGTTACTTGTTTATCTGTTAATGGCTTCTGGTTGAGATTTCCAAGTAGTAAAATGTTTGAACTGAAATGATTTAGAAAGGAAAAAGAAACATCTAAGCTGCTTTCAGGAGCTGTCAGGATTGTTGAATGATGTACTCAACAGGAGTTTACTAGAAAAATAGGTTGAGCTATTACTTCTGAAACCTTGCTTGTTTATGGAAAATTGTAAAGGGATTTTTGGAGATGATGGTATTTCTCACCTGTAGAAAAGGTGTTCTTATGAAAAAAGCTGAAAAATAAATATATTGCGACTTGGACCTTACAAGGGTATATTTGTACCTTCTGCAGGAAGTCACAGAACAGCTCAGATATTCTATACCAAATTATTTTTTGTTGCATAATTCAGGCTGCATAGCACATGTTTTATTATTAATTCAATGTATTTTCTAGAGTTACTAGGTTTTAAGGTTCCATTAGTATGGGCTCATCTCAGGTAGCTGAGCTAATTGCTTGCTATCCTGATACATTTTGCTTTATTTATTTTCTTGTGTTTGATAAACTGTGCTTATTCCCTCATTTGGCATTATTTGTGGACTCTGATCTAAACCACTGTTTGACCATACACGTGCTCGTTCTTGCTTAGCCAAAGTCAAGGGGCTTTTCTTTAGTGTGAGATTGGCTGTGGAGCTCTTTGCCTGAACACACAACGAATGGAGAAATGTTTTTAATAGTCACCACACTGTGTGGCAAACAGACTTCAGCTTACCAGACATCTGCTGGAAATACAATACAGTAGAGAGGAAACAGTCCAGGAGGTTCCTGAAATGTGTGGAAGATAACTTCCTGAACACAGCTGGCGAGGGAAGGTGCCCCCACTGGACCTGCTGTTTGTGAACAGAGTGGGACTAGTGGGTGATGTGCCGGTTGGAGACCATCTTGGGCACAGCAATCAGGAAATTATAAAGGTTTTCAGTTCTCAGAGAAGTAAAGAGGAGGGTCAGCAGAAATGCCACCTTGGACATCCAGAGGGCAGAACTTGGCCTGATTACAAAACTGGTTGAGAGAGTCCCTTGGGAGGCAGTCCCGAGGGGCAAAGGAATCCAGGAAGGCTGGACATTCTCCAAGAAGAAAATCCTGAAGTTACAGAAGCAAGCATGTATCCAAAGATGAGCTGGTGTGGAAGAGGGCCAGCCTAGCTGAACACATTACTTTGTCTGGAACTCAGGGTTGAGGGGGAAAAAAGAAAGAGTTTATGGCCTTTGAAAGAAGGGACAGGCAACAACGGTATTGTGAGATTATGCAGGGAGAAAATTAGAAGGGCCAAACCCCAGCTAGAATTTAGTGTGGCTACTGCTGAGAGAGATAATAAAATATGTTTCTATGAATACATCAAAAACAAAAATAGGACTAAGAAAAGTCTCTATCATTTATTGCAGAAACAGGGGGAAAGATAGTGACAAGGAATTAAGGAAAGGCTGAGGTACTTAATGCCACCTTTGCCTCAGTCTTTAATCATAAGACCAGTTGTTCTTGGGGTGTCCAGCCCCCTGAGCTGCAAGATAGGGATGGGGAACAGAATGAAGCCCTTGTAATCCAAGAAGAAATCCTTTCCTATGAAGGAAAGGGCAGGGCTAGACTGAATTTGAGCATGTGACTTGAGATATGGATTCAGTGTGAGGATTTAACTTTCTTTTTAGTGCCTCATCCAAGCATTGCCTTTGCCTCCTCCCCAGCTAAAAAAAAAAAAAAAAAAAAAAAAAAAAAGAGAAAGAAAAGAAAACACACAAAACATGTGAAATCTGGGTGTAAGCTTTGGTGTAGGGCTGCCCAGCCACACTGGCCAAAGGCACTAAAGCAGAAGGTTACCGGGAGTGGGGAAAAGCCTTGGACCCAGGTAAGAATGCTGAGAAAGCAGAGCTGCTCTCAGTTACCAAAGCTTAGGAAGAGGCCTTACACAGAGATCTCACTCTCCTTCTGAAAATGACAAGGCTCCAAACTGTTGAGAGCATTTGAGAGTGGCTTTAAAGCTAGAAAAACACTACCTTGATCAAGGAAGCACTGACCTAACACATTGGTTTCTATGATGAGATTATTTTAGGCTTATTTATTAAATTTTTTGTGAGGCACTTGTTGCAGTAATGTAGATGATGTTTTGGTGTCCTAAAAGAGATTGCAATCTTGAGAGAGGGCTTTTGCAGCTATTGAGATCGGAGAGACACAGTGAGGAAAAGTGTCCTGTTCAGGGGTGCCTTTAAGCACAGGAGCAAAACTTTGAACTCTTTGGCAAAAAGTTCTGATTTTACAAGAAGAAATGTCTGTCTTAATGGCCAGTTTTCATCTTACTCTCCATCTACTGCTGAAATTAATTTCTTTAAAAATGGAAATGGGCTTTTATCTCACTGGAGCTGTGACAGTTGTGTTCTGTCAGCCGTTGCTCACCAGAAGGCAACTGCCAGTGTAGAGGGCAGGGCACACCTGGGATGTCCTACAACTGACTCACCTGACTGTGACCTTCCTCACTGGTGTCATTTGGGTTTGTATCCTGAGAATGCTGTGAACCGAAGAACCAAATTAAGTTTTTTTTCATAACATGTGGACACTAGCCAGAAATGGGCACATCCAGAATTAGTATTGAAATATTCAGCATCAACGGGCCCACAGGATGAAGGGGTTTGATCATGTTAGTGATGCATCATTAAGCAGCTACAGTGGCTGAATTCAAAGGTCTCAGCAGATGGTGGAAGGTGTTGTCCCTGGATTTGATGACACATACTGGGAGAGAGATGTAGCACTCATGACAGTGATGTTGGCCACCAGAGTTAACTGCCTGTTACAGAGGTAGTTCAAAGAAATGTGTTTCAGTTTCCACAGACAAAATTCTTATCTTGTTCATAACCTGCAAGACAATAAAAGGCTTGGCAGATGTGAGATAGGATCATCACATGGCAGTAGCTCCAGTGGCAAAGTCTCTCTCCTTTTTTTTCATTAGTTTATAAGAACTATTCCTAACATGTCTAACCAGCAGTATTTGTGAGATACTTTGAGGATTTTCAGTAAAAGGATTTCAGGTGGAACTGTTCTTGACACACTCATCCATGCAAATTCACTTGCTGCTTTCAGAAAAAATCTTACTTTATTATAATGCAAATAACACGTGCCTTTAGATATTCTTCTCTCTCTACTCACATGCTCTCTTTTAAACTCTGTCAATGATTTCTTTTTTGTCTGTTTTTCAATTGAATAATGATGCTCTGATAAAGAGGTCTAGTCGTGTGTCAGTGCCTGATTATCATGTCAAATCTTGATTTTTAGAATAAATCTGTAGTTAGGGTATATTTCTGAAACTCATAACATATTCTGCTGCTTTAAAGACACACTGAGGTTACTTCAGTGCTTTTAGCATAGTCTATTTGAAAATAAATACTCTATTGGAATAATTTATCAAAATAATTTATATACAAGTACAATACAAGCATGCAAATGTTCCTGTGATAAAATAGGTGAGTATCAAAGACTTCCTTTAAGTTTTTACACATTACTTTAATGACATATATTTGACCTATAACAGGAGCACTATCAAGGTTTGGATTGTTCTGTGAGGGTAGCACAGAGTTCTACTGTGTATACTAGTGGAAGCAAAGTCCACTTCCTTGTCCTTCCTCTCTGTGTCATTATTGATAGTATCAACAAAGTCTCACATTTACCACCGTGTTTGGTGAAGAGTGCTATAACATGAGGCCAGCAAAGTCTGGAAAGAAGCCTTTACACCTTCATGGATACTTACCTGGGAGCAAATAAGGATTCAGTCTAAATTAACTGTATCTACAGGGAGAACTCAACTCTGAGTTGTCATGTGCAGTACATTCTTTTCAGTTACATTATTTACTTTTATTACAGATGTTAATCCAGAAATCATGAACAAAAAATTCAGCTTTGAAGCAGAAACAAATGGTGGAAATAGATGTAGTGTGTCTCCTTATTTTTGACATTTGTCTTGAAAGTCTCAGCATCTAAGAGACTTCAAATACTACTTGGAGATTTCTAGAATTTTTTGTCTCCAGCTGCTTTAACTGATGGAAAATTCAGGTGTTAGAGTTTGAAAATGGGAAAACTGAAGGAAATTTGCAGCTTTATACTTCAAAGTGTAGATCATGGCTTTATGGAAGAGATGATTACAGATCACCTCTTTGCTTCATGTAGGCAGCAACTTAACATCAATCCATCTAATGCTGTGCTATTGAAAATCTGTGATGAAGATAAATTCAAAGCAACTACCAAGTATTTTATCCCCTTTCACCACAGTAAAGCTATATACCTTCTGCATTTGATCCAAAGTCTTCTGGGTTTTTTCCACATAGAGACTGCCTGTAGACTAAGAGAAAGATTTTTGGAAAAGTTCTTCAGACTTCCAAGGAATTTGCATATTGTGTTTAGAGAGAAGAATTTGAATGTGCAAAATCACAGGATTCTGTGTGTGCCACATGCAGGACAGCCTTTTTTAAACAAAAAAAAGCCACCTCAGATAATCTGAGATCTAAAGCTTCTAGAATAAGGTTAAGGTGGCATTTCAGCAGACTTGGTCTTCAGGATTGAAGGATTAAAAACAAAGGGGGGGAAAAAAGGTATTTTGTAATGAGTTTCCTGCAACATCATTTTTTGGAATCAGTCCTTAGTAATATCCATTCCTTTAAGCTTTGTGCTCAAGGATTAAGTCAGTATTAGGGATATGGTGACTGTATCACAGATAAGATGTTGCATTTAACTGTGGTGGTACAATCAAGCTTTAAAAAAAAAAATTTGTTAAATGGCCCTTGACTAAATGAGGCTGATTCAACTGGGTGAAATTTAATTTTTGTGTCAGTTGGCAGAATACCAACAAGCTAGAAACCTTCTCTAATTCAGCAACTTTTGGCAGAGGAGTGCTACTGAAAAGGAAGGATTAAGTGCTCCAATCTCTGTGTTTGGTGCTGAAGGGAAGAGTTTAGTTCAGAGAGCAGTTCAGCAGCTGGGGAACTGTTCTCGTAGGAGTGGTCTGCGAGAGATGTGAAGAGATACTGAGCCTCTCTGTTGGTCAGCACTGAATTGTTCGGAGCAAACCTCCTTACTGAAGAGACATTAAAATGCCCCAGAATGTTTTAGTGAGTGGAGGAATGTCCCAGTCTGAAGTGAGGCACTGGGGGACATTTGTTCCCTGCGTGTAGTGCAGGCACATGCTACTTTCACAGCTGGTCCTGGAACTCTGTCAGAGACATAAAGCCACCTACACAGGAAAAACTTGGGGTCTTGTAGCTTATAGAAGTGCATTGTTTTACCCAAATTGAAATGGCAGCCTCTTATGCCTATAGTAGCCTTTTTTTTTTTTTTTTTACAGGTATTGGTTGAAAAATGCTGGGTTTTGGAAAATTGTATCGCAGCACAAGACAAATTTGATCTTCAACTTTCTTATTTGTTACAGAAAATATCTTGATTCTAGTATAATTAATATAGGAATTCTGTTTCTCTGCCGTCCTTTGCTTTTACAGAGCCTCTGCATCATAATAATCTAAAACACATTCAGTATATTGAGAAATTTTTCTGTGATAAGTTTAAAATATGATTTGAGAACAGAATGAAAAGGCAGAGAGGTAATACCAAGCAAATTTAAGGAAAAATAAATAACAAGAAAAAGAGTGATTTCCCATCTCCCCATCCATTTTATATGCTGACAGCCTCTTTGTCAGTTTGTCACCAGAGATGATGTTTTCTCCTTTTCCATTTACTCTCATATTTAAATTGATCAATATTTGTATTGTGCTTCCTGGCATCATCTTATCATTTGTACGTTTATGTAAGTGTAAGTTCCATTTCTGTATATTGATCCTTACCCTGCTTTGAAAAGCAGATATAAGTTGTTCTGTCTGCCAAGGCTGACCTTTAGTGTAATTTAAATATCATTTCTGAACACTGATGGCAACATAGGGGAAAAAGAAAGCAGGAGGTGTTTTTACTGTTTGCACATCTCAAAGAAATGCCAGTGTCCCACTGTGGAAGAGGCAGCACGGTAGAGAAGGGATGGTAAAAGCTCTTGCTTGAGAAATCAGAGCCTCCCCTCTGTATTAGCCTTTGTTTCCAGCATGTAGATGGTATTTATTCTGATTGAAAATTTCCCATGAGAAAGAAACCCAACAAGCCTGACAAGTCCTGTCAATCCTTCTTGTTGTTTTCTTCTCTACCTTCCATTTTCTGCTTTAGACTGTTCATTGCTACATATTTTTTCCTACTGTGCAATGCAGTGCCTTAGAAGTTGTGCACAAACTGTGATATTCAATTTGTCCTGCTTTTTTTCTTCTATTCATATTATATGGCAACCTTTTATCGATCGTAAAGTTTGTCACCCAGTCCTGCTATGTTAAGTCAATTAAATTTTTATGGTTGCCTTTGTAAGCTGAGTATCTCACTTTTGACAGTGAGATCCACTTGTTAGGAATACAATTTATCTACACATGTTATTTAAAATAAACTTAACTTGGGACCACTGAGGCAATAAAAATAGTGTGTTCAGTGTGATGCATTTTTTCCTTAAAGATTCCTTTGACTCCAGTGTCCCCTGCACTTTCTCTACTGACAACAGCCAAAAATACTTCAGAAAATGAAAATAAGTGAGATGCTTCATATCCATATCTTGCATCTTCCAGCAAACATTCACTTTGCTGAGTTAACGAACAGATCAGCAGCCACACAAGACTTGTTTATGTTGTTATGGGCTGTCTGTGTAATCACTTCCAGAGCCAACAGAAACCTAGAGGAAAAATTTGCCAAGCTGCAGCTGGAGCACTGCAAACAATCCATGACATTTGGTGAAAGTTTAGATTAACATATGTTATAGCAGACAACAAGGAAACAGCTGGGGAATGTGACAGCTGTTATCCATAAATAATGCTATGTTATCAGCACCTATATTTATACCAAATTTTATTGGGTAAAGATGCAAATAAGTATTTCATTACTTAACAACGTGACTGCACTGTAGGAAGAGCCCTGACTATTTCCAGTGTACTCCACGTGCTGTACAATCAGCCTCAGGTCCTCCCAAGCTGCCATCTAAACACCCAAAGTTGGAGCTCTTAAGCAATGAAGTGCTTCCAGATTTTCAGAAAGGTTTTCTCTCTACTGACGTAAAAGAGTTGAAATTATACTTTTGTTCTTCAGGGTTTACATTCTTGGGCTTCAGATTGATGTATGGCTGGGGTTTATTGTTTTGAGGGGTTTTTTGTGTAGCCTTCTAAAATTGGGAAGTGGACATCTGTTACCCTTTAGGCAGAATATTTTCTAGTTATTGGTATTGGGTCTCAATATTTGCCATTCTTTCTTTCTCCCTGATACGGCAAGATACAAACTTGACAACTTCATTCACAATATCTGGTCAATATGTAACAGAAAACTCACTCATAATTCTGTTAACCAAGTGGGAAAAGGGGCTTCTCTGTGCTTCAGAATTGAATCTGCCTGGTTTGCGATTTCAAATCAGTGACAAGTTTAAATGTACTAAGAAAAGTGAATAGGACCCCAACACTGATCCATGGCATGCTATCTTGATATGGATTCTCCATTATTTGTAGACTCTACACAAATATATGCGGCAGTCATGGCATTAAATAATTACAGTTTAGCATTATAAGTTTGGTATAGCTGAGTAGGATTCCTTTGGGATTTTTTTTTCCTAAGTGTAAATTTAGGTCTTGAAATAAAAGTTGTGCTAGCTACTTGGTTGGAAACTGGCAGCAGAAGTTAAAATACCCACAAGATGTGAGATTCAGGACTTGACTACTCGAATCCATCATCTCATTCAAGACCTGTAATAAATGAACTAACCATTAATTATGGATGGTTTGCCTAAAATGATAACAATGATTACTGACTGCTGTTGTCTGGTTTTACAGTGAACATTAACTTAATACAAAGGTTTGATATGAATTTCTTCCAAGTTTTCTAGCTAACATCTGTTCAGTTAGAAAAAAAAATTCTCCTGGACAACTGTATGAATAATAATTGATATTTCCAAAAGTGATCAGACCTGTAGAAGCAGTTCAAAGACAACTTCTGTCATATCAGCTGTCCAACTGGGTATTTTTTCACTAGAGTGGGAATAGGCGTGGATTTTACCAACTAAAGAAAGAGAGTTGACAGCCTTGCTCAGGAAAATAGTAGTTCCTTTGTAAAGCTAGGTAGTAATTTATGTATTTTAAATACAAAGGCTCATATTGGCAACTGTTTATGCTAAAGAAAATATTCACAGAGAATATATGGAGCTTAAAAGCTAACAGATGAATGAAAAATGGTCTTTTTATCATCAGCATACTTGGCATATTGCTTTTAAATAGCTCTAATACAGATAGAAGACACATTAAGAAACCTATTTAATTCAGGCACTTTGCCAAGAATAGGCAATGATGATGTTTACAGTTTATTAATACTGAATAAAGCAGAATTATATTCAATTTTAGCATCTGGAGAAAACAGAAAGGTCAGACAATTGAAAGGCTGCCCAGGTTCTACAAAATACAGGAGCTGAGGGTGTGAGCTGGAGAACCACAGTAAAAGCATCAGCAGAGATTTAAACTGAAAGGAATCTGATCTGAAATGTCCATAGTATTAATTGCTGTATCACATTCTTTGCAATGCAAATTATTATATATGCTGACTCTCTTTAAAACGAGCAAAGGCTCTGGACGAGTAAGTGAAAGCTGGAAAAAATAATTGCAACTTCAAACTGAAAATTGGTGTACCTGACCCAAAACTACTTATAGGCAATTTGCTACGCCTTGTGTTAAGAAAAGTGAGGCTCCATTTAAAGTAACCAATTCGTAGCAACAATGAAATAGATTTACAAAGCTGTACCAAGTTGCTACAGTTACTGGGAAGGAGCAAATTGGGTCTTTTGTCCTTGCAGAGAGGTTTTGGGTTCTTTTCCCTACTTGTGATATTTCTTTTCCCCGTTCCCTGTGCACTGAAAACCTGTTACCATCCATTCTCACAGTCTTCAAATATGCTCTGGAAAAGCTGGCACATTGAATGGGTCTATCTGGGACACAAGACATTCAGAATAATCCATTGCCTCTCCCTTGCTTTTGATATTTCATTCCTCCCCCCTTAAGTTGTCCTTTGGTGTCCTGGTACCTAAGAGTGATAAACTCTAATTAAATAACATCATTTGGTGACAGAGAAGGTTCCCCTACAGTGCCTTGCCCCAGAGAACAAACAAACAAAAAAGAATCCTTCGCCTTGAGGGTTTTTGTGGGAATTGGGAAGTACAAGAAGAGGACAGACAGCTCAGTGTGCTGCAACTAATCTCCATCTGGGTGAAAAAAGGAATGGTGTGCTAGGAGTGAGGAACTGAAGTAAACACATTTGTACATACACAGAGTAGTAGTAATGCTAGTTTAAGCTCTGCTAGTAGAGTCCATTAGAAGGTTTAGGACAAAGACTCAAACTATCCTGCCATTAATCCTGGGAAGGAATCTTTGTAGCCAAAAGAAATTCTCATCTTGGATAGAATTTCTTGAATCAAAGATCACGCATTGACATTCTTGAGATAGATCTTAGCTTCAATTCACATTGATGTCAAACACTCCTTGCCTCAGTTATTTTCACGCACAGTTTCTAGCTGGAACCTGATGGGAAAATGTCTTTGCTTTCCTGGCTTTTGGAACTCATTAATGGCTGCAAGGACTGCTGAATTTGGACAAACAGGGCACCTCCAAACGAATTCACACATGAACCATTCAACCAGAAAGAAGTCTGCCTGAAAGTTGAAAGGGGGAGCATGTAACTGAAGCTGATCACACAGCTATGGAGGTGTGCTCAAAGTTTTCTTCTAACTAAAATATACAGACATGTACAGTAGACTACTCTAGGAAAAAAATGGCATTGATCTGGGCTGTAGAGTTGTATGAGCACCCACTTAGTAAGGCTGTGGGTTAGTGCTATTTTATTTCACTGTGCAGCCCAAAGAAAAATTCTATTTTATTTTTTTAAAGGTTTCAACAGTCTAAAAGTCTCAGTGGCACACGAACATTCACTATCTGTCCCACAGTTACCTGTATATTCTGAAAACACAGTGTCATTTCCATACACAAGTCTGTGTTTCAGTCCTGCTTTTGATTTCCCCCACTTAATCTCTGTCTTTCCATGTTCTGGTTTTCAGTGTGGGATAATAACAATCAATTAGAGGCCACATAAAATAATATACTCTGGAATTGTCTGTATTTATTTTTAAATAAGAGATGGTGTACTTGTTGCTGATCTCTCAAGCAACAAAAAGGACATGGCCTGATGATAATTAACCTGACTGAGAATGCAAAGTAACAATCAAATTGCTTCTTCAGCCTTTATGTGCAAGACAAGTGGTCTCCTAGACAAACAGAACTCAAGGACATAATTTATATATCTAGTAGTACCTTGTGAAAGCTTGCTTCTTTGAGAACCTCAGGTGTGTCAGAAGAACCCAAGTTGTCATTTCAGTGCAGAGAAGTGTGAAAAGCAGAGTAAACATTTAGAATGTTACAAAGGGATGTCACTAACCAAACCTGACCAAATGTGAGTAAATGTGGTCTTTAGCAAGTTATGGTTTAAGATATTTGGCCAGGGGTTACTAATCAACATGCAGCAGGAAATGGTGGGAATGTGTTGGGATTCAACATGTGAAACTTCAGAGTGGCAAGCAGGTGGGTTAGGTGAAAAGGAGGATGTTACTAGTCAGCAATACTGGTCAGCAGGAAATAGCTACCAAAGGTAAGGACTCCTGCTCTTTGTGAAAGAAAACCATGTGCAGAAATTGCACTTCTGCCAGGAAAAATCTTCACAAGATTAGAAATATAGTTGAGGAAGGTACATGTTACTAGGTAACAGGGTCTTTCTGATGCTCACAGCTTCTGTCTCCTACAGACAACAGAATGAAGAGCATGAGGATTTAGACAGAACACGCTGATGTATGCAAAGGAAAGCCAGGCATGGGCTCTGAAATTAGAGGCCATCTACCACCATTTAGCTTTATTAATCAGAGATGTCAAGCACTGAGGAAAAAATTGTATAGTATAATGACATGGTTGATGGTGAGCATGGAGACTACTGTAGTGATTATAAAACTGTTTGCATAACAATAAATATGAACAAATGTTATAATAATTTCCTTCTCTCAAAGTGAGTAACTGTATGATTAGTGGAGTTATGTTTAACCATAAAAAAAATTAATAACTATAAGTAAATATAGTCAATAGAAAATAAAACACTTCTTTTACAAGGATAATTTTTTTCAGTTGGCCACTAAAAACGATGTAATCATGTGAGCCATGAAGTGAAGATTTTTCTTGCTGTGCAGTAGCCCATAGGTAGTGAAACATCTTCTCCGAAGGTCACACTAATTCACAGTGCTCAGTTCTGCTGCTATTTTGTTCTTGGGTCTGGTTAGACCATTATAGTTTGTATAAAGATGTGTGTATGTGTTTTCTGCAGGTTTTGAATAAAGGTTGACAGACCCAAGAGTCTAAGCAAATTAAGTCTTTTGACCTCCTCTATGACTCTTTCACAAAGCAGAACCTCATGCAGAATGGCCATGGACAGACACTTGCCAACTGTACCCCCAGATATTAGTTTACTATCCTAAATATTTGTAAACAAAATTGAAAATATGCTACTGTTCACTCACACATACATACATATTCCAGGGCCAGGATACATCTTGCTTTTAATGAATTAATAAATACTGAGATGTTCTGATAATTGCTTTTCCACAGGTCTATACCCTGCAAGTAGCTTTTCAAAAAGTGAAATAACACGATGGCAGCTCTCTATCCATAATTCATTTATCTAAGTATCTATTACTATATATAGTTAATCTATTGTCACTGTTTAAGTAAATAGCTAAATTAGAACAGTATAGGTTTCTAAAAAAAACAACCCCAAACCTGCCAGCCCTTCCCATTTACCCCTTCTCCATGGAAAAGAAAAATATCCCAAATGCCCTGTAGACAAATGGAAGGAAGTGGGAGTGTGGGAGCTGCCCATGGTGCATCACTGAGAGTTCATGACCTACAGTCTGGTAGGTTTACATCATCTGAGGATCTTACCCTCAATATTATTTATGCTCTTAATTTCAACAAGCTGACAAATTTCCCCATCTTCTGTGTTTTAAATTTTGAGTCAGAAGAGAATGAACTTGGAGAATAATGAGGAGAAAAGGAGACCCAAAGGCAAGAAAAGGTGTTAAGGAGAATATCTAACAATGAAAGCCAAAGTATCCTCTATGGTATTTTTTTGCTAGTTTTTTGTATTACCCTAGGAGCATACAAGAAATAACCCTGACAAGGTGGGTATCTCAGTGAAAAGGTGAAAAGTTTTTACCATCCTGAAAATTCTCTAGGTTTTTTACGTCTTCAAGGGGGTACTGCCATGTTTTCTTGGAGGAGCTAAGTTTTTACATGCGTTTGCACAGGCATGCACAGGAAGTGTCTTGTGTTTTGACAAGGAGAATAATACCCCATTTTTATTCTCATAACTATGCCTTCCAGAGACATTAACACATCTTGATGTTTTCCTAGCTTGCTTAGTGTTGCTGATGTGACTTTGGATTTGAGAATTCTCTTTGGGTTTTGATATTTCTTTTCTTGGAGAAGGAAGACCATTTGAAATGTTAATAGAGAAGCAGAAGCAGGTAGTGCAAGCTGTCATTTTGTGCAGTGAAACAGATTACAGATCAAGGACTCAGTATGTAAAACAAGCCTGCTGCTGGCCTTTGGGATGAATGTCACTCTAGACAATGTAAAGATATGCCATGAGTATTAATACTGGCATCCCATTCCTCTGTATTCATCTACTGTTAAGTCTGCAAACACAAACTTTACACCATTGTGTTGGTTATTTACTATAGCAACCTCCTCTACCTGTACTCTATTTTATAATAATCCTTTCATAAACTATGTAAGTGAAACTCTGCATGAAATTCAAAATCTTCTGTGAGTACTTCACCTTGCCAGACAACATTCTCATGTCCTGAGCTGTTTGTGATGAGGAACCTACTCACTGCTTTAGTGCACAGACCGTGGCTGAAAACTAAAGTGCTGCATGGATGTGTTGAAGACTGACAAGACTGTAGGATTGGATCCAACTCATCCACTTTCAATTCAAGTGAAAACTTATCCCATCTCAAAGTGAATTTGTTTAAAAAGAGAAAAGAGGATTAGGAGATATTTTTATTTTACTGTGGAGAGATCTTATTAAAATTGGTTTGGGATAGTTCTGGCCTTTTTGGAGGGCCCGCACCTCTTGCAGAATGAAATCTTTAGCTTTGAAACTTGGAGAGGAAGGGCAACCCAGGATGACATAGGAGATTGTATGAGAATCTAGTTTTACTGATGTAGTCTTCCAAAGCTATTAAATAGCTTGCATTTTTGAAAATCAACAATTGCACATATAGATTTTGGATTATTTATCTATTTTTTACATTATTATAAATCTACTCTTCAATTTAGTAACAATTTTTTTGTTTAATAACAATTTTTATTGATTTTCAGTGAGCTTCTCAACTGTGGCAAAAATCAGACCAATGAAAAAAAACAGTATTTCATTCAACAATAATTATTCACCTCTGTGGTCTATTCTATTTTTCTCATTCCCTCCTTGCCTTTAAATATGTAATTCCTAGAAGTCAGGATTTGATACTAAATCTGATCTTTGAGATTTTGTTACATGGAGTGACTACATTACAGGATGAATTCCAGTGTGTAAGTGTTATGTTATTGAAGGATGAAACCAAATTAGTAGAAAACACAGTAAACCTATGTGGAGTAAATATAAAAATACTTAATGTGGTTTTGATTTTTTTATCTGAGGGATGTGCATCTATAATATTGCATTTGTTCACAATATAACAAGGTATTATTTTGTTGCATTTAATCAAGTGTATTCTGGTTGAGTAACAGTTGTGATTTTCTCCTTTTCATATAAAATAATCTTCCTTTAAGCAAACCTGATATCAATGCAGGGGAACAGGAATGATTCAGATGTAGTTGAACTATCAAGGTTGACAAGTGTCTCAGAGAATGAAAGAAGGTGCAGGTGGAGCATGTTTCTGGAGTCTGTTCAAGCCAGCACACACAGATCTGAAATGTGAGGATCAGCTTATGCACAGGTAATTCTGATGAGCTCCCCTTTCAAGGTTATTTTATGCCTAAGAGTTGCAGCATCTGTGCTGAGTGCATGATTCTTTCTTAGAAGATCTGCACATATGTGTGGTTTGTTCCCCAGGACAGAAAGGGATCCTGCTTGTAACGAGTGAGGGAGGCATGTTGGAGGAAACTATATCAAAGTGTATCAAACACCGAACAAATTCTCTTGCTAAATTAGGTTTATCCCACCGTAGGCTGCAGTGCTAATGGGTCACTAACACAGTACCAGTGAGATCACTTTTCTGGTGAGCAATCCATTCTGTGACTTTCCAAATCACAATGTCAATTAGTCAGACTGCTTGAATGTGACACAGAATTTTTTTCCACTAGAAATGGAAACCCTAGTCTTTTTGTGTTTGGAATCCTGAATAAAGGTTCTGCTTTCTTAGAATTAAATGTTTGAAATAATCTCACTCACATCTACTGTGAAGAAGGATGAAGCCCAGTTTCTCACTGTGCCATTAAATAAATTTCAACTGCTATCAATTCCCCCTAGGTGAGTAAATGAGAAGTTGAATGATTGAAATTGTGAGTGATCATAATTTGAACTTTGTTTCCTTTTCTACCCATTTAAGCATGTAATTTTCCCTTTAGCTTTCATCAGCTCTGATTTACTTAATTACTGCACCATTAGTATCCATTCTTCTTGGTTTCAAACACCTCCCCTTGCTAAATTTTTAATGGCATTTCTTTAAGAACACAATTTTCCGTGTCTTTTAGAATTATCAGCTGAAAGTCTGGTCAGTAATGAACAGAACAAAAGACCACAGTGACCTACATGCTCTATGTGATGTTGTACTTGCTGTGGTAACTGCTGCTGATATTCAAGACATTTAATAATTTCCAGGACTACCTGTCCTTTTCCAACCATCACATTTCCTTATTGAAGGCTGTGTGACCAAAATGGACATAATGTGAGATACATGGCCCCTAATCTGTTTTGGATTATCCTTAAAGAAAGCTGCTTCTTCCCAAATGCCATTTCTTTTCTGTACTGCTCTGAAGGGCTTCTTCCCAACATGGATCTATTCCAGGAGAAGCTTTTTTCACTTTACTTATGAAGAAAAGAGTTTAAAGTGCTTCTATTTGTCCTCTGCACCATAGAGTTACACTGGACAAATGTTGGGTGTTGGAGGAAGCCAAGAATTGTCTGTTCTTTTCCTGTAGATGTTCTGGAGAGAAGCAAGTCTAAACTATGGGCAAATAAAATGGCAATGAACAATATCTGTCTGTGTCCCACAGAAACTACTCACTAATTTGAAAATTAACCAGCCAGTCCACCCACAACCCTCTGCATGGTATGTGAGCAGCTGTCCTTGTTGAAGAGCAGGTTATGAGTTAGGCTTGGATACACATTTTTTCATGGCACAATTTTACCCCAAAGATGAGAACAGAGGTTTTACATAACTTTTGCACTGGATGTTTATTTTACATAGAAAAGAAACACAAGAAAGGATTCTGTGCCTATATTTTAGGTTTAACCCAAGAAGAAAATAAGCTTTGGAATGGATAAATTCTTAACTGAGGCAAATTTTAGAAGGGTGACATTCTAAAAAAGGTCAAATCTCAGTTCCTGCTAGCTAATGTAACTCCAACTGCAGAAAGGCAACAAGTAAATAGTGGGTCAACATGCCTTCAAATACTGTATGTGCTTGGGCTTTAACTGCTTAACCGCTCTGAAATCATCTTGGCATTGTTGACTTGGAGAGCTGGCATAGGAAATGTGTAGAATAATATTGTCTCTGACCATATTTACTGTGAGGAAGTAGTGGGGTTCCCAATTAAAATAATAAAAAATGAAAAGACTGCTAGAACTGACTGCACATTACATGGAGACCAACATAACCTGAGGCTCGGAACCTGATGTAACATAACCTGAGACTGCAACTGTAACAAGGAAGAAATGTCTTTACACTGGTTCATCTTCTGTTTCATTGACTGTAATGAATAGGAAATAATGTTAATTTAACCCATTGTTTCTTTTCCCAAAGTAGTCCTAGTGTTTATCTTCAGATGTCCTTCTCCACAGCTGCCAGTGTCAGTTTTCCCCTGTGCTGGGAGAGGTCCTGAAAGTGTCCACACTTCCTTATGGATCAGTTTGCATTTAACACTTTGCTAACATAGTACAACTGACACATTTATTAGCAAAACAGTTTTTTGCTGTCAGGCAGAACAGTAGGCTCCCTTAATTCACTGAATATATCAAGTATTCTAATTCAATGAGAGCTCTTTCTCCTGAGACATATTCTGACTACATGGTTCCCAAAAGTGGATTCCTACTCAGTCCTTCCTGCACATTACAGTATGATGCAAAGGCAGGTATTCTCCTGTTGTTTCTTTTAAACACTGACTCGTACCTTTTATTTAAAAGTATTTTGAGGGGAAGCTCATAAAGAGATGAACTAATGTACTGTAGTCTAATTATTCCTATAAAGAAAAGTTGTTTTGTGAGCAGAACCTGGTTTTAAACTTCATTCTTCCCTTTTGCCTTATGTTCCCTAATATCATCATACTGCCAGTTACAACCAGTTTCCTCTAGTTCTCTCGTTATTCCTTGACAATCTCACTCCTGCAGCAAGCCTATCTCTCTCTAGCATCCCCAGTTTATTTGGCTGGACAAATTGCTGTGGCATGTTCAAAGCACATGTGTGCTGATTTGCTGGCTCTTATCTCTGAGAATGGGAAAAAATCTTTCCCTCAGCTGAGGCAATAATTTGGATCTCTTTTTCAATAGTCAACTGTTTTCATCATATTTGCAGCAGTTTCACACCTCTGAAAGCTATGCCTTTTAAAAGTGACCAAGAAGTTCAAGGGTTATTAAGGGAGAGACTGAATAGATTTCACCTTGTCAGGAAACTGGAGAAAATAACATGACTATAAATGAATTTGAGAAAGGGGAGAACTGATGATGTTAATCTAAAAAAATATTTTTTCTTTGACAATTAAAGCAGTTTCAGAATTGCATGTGGATCTATAATTTTTGCAGTTATTCATTGCTGAGGACAAATGTAGAGCCTTTGAAAGAACTGTCAAAACTAATTTGAGTGAACAACAATTAAGATTTTTTTTCACCTTGCTTGTATTTCTGACCACTAACTGGTGACTCTTCAACACCCACATGAAAAGCATGAGTATTGTCCTTAACTCTGGTAGAGGGGAAAAATAAAAAAATCCTAAAAGAAATGGGAGAATTACTATTGGAGAAAGACTTGATTCGATAATGTAATTTTAATCATATCTTTGCTAGTGTTTGACCACTACAGCATGAGGGACAGCAGGTCTCTCTATGACATAGAACAGAGAGAGTAGTCCTTCCCTAAACTTGCTATAGATGTCAGAGGAAGATGCTATGGAATATTATTTTTCCACCAGTGAAAGCATCAGAGAACTGATCTCCTTTACCTTAACATTGTGCTTCACAGAGAGAATATCAGCCTAAAGCCCTTGCCCTGATTTGTCTTTTGCTTGTTACTTGTTTCTAACATGTTGGTTGTTTTTTTTGTTGTTTTCTTTCTATCTCTTGATGTCTCCAAACTGTATTTTCTTAAACTGTGATATGTGTAAGCCCTGATTTTTTTAATTGATAATTTTTAGTTTTCTCTTGTATATGTTTTCATATTTTTTTCCTTCCTGTCTGTATCAGTGGCATCGAGGGAGTGTATTTGCAATAATTGGCTTCTTAACTTGTGTCACTTATGAAATGTGACATATCCTGTATAAGGGTTTTGGCGATATAAAAGTATTGGTGTAGTACAGTGTACTAAAACAATGTACCAAAAGGGTTTATATTCTGAATTGTCTAGCTGGAATAGAAATATTAATTTCAGGGGACGATACAATAGTTTAGTGCTGAGAAATAGGAAACCTTAACCTTTATGACTTTCTGAAAAGCAAAGCAGAGTGATTCAGAATACCAGAGATTAAAGTAGGAAACAGACTCTGGTGCTATTTAACCTTCTTCCAAAGCAGTTGCTGGATGTAATTTCCAATAGAGACTGATGGGTGAACCCATACAAGAAGAGCATGACTCAAAATAAATGTTTCCAACCAGATAAAACAACTGGCAATGCCCCACAATCCCATTAACTCCAGTGATAGCACTCAGTCCTTTCAAGAAAAAATGTCTATTGCCACAAAATACTATCAAATGGAATGGATCTTCTTTATTACATGGAAAAGATGAATGTAACCTTCTGAATATACTGTATTAAAAAAAAGGGGGCTGAAATTCATAGAGTGAAAAATTATGAGCTAGGATTTTTATAAGATTTGAAAGGTCAGGAGGGTAAGCAGATGGCTAGCTGTAGAATTTATTACACTTTTAGCGATTGTTTTGATGTTCCAGGTGAAACCTTGCAAGCTTATGAGGCTTTAAAATTCTATGACCCTGTATTAAAGTGAGGATTATTCTCATAATATGCCTGTGATTTTAGAGATCAATCTATCACCCGTTTATTATCTGACAAAAACTCACGGGATTCAGTGTGATTAATATCTCAAACTACAATTTTTACTATTCTGCAATAGTGCATCCCTTTTTTGTCCATTTTGAATTTGTTTCCTTTATGAAAATAATACAAACAAGCTTATGATAATGAAGTGGTGCTCTGGTACCACTCTGAGTGACTTTCCAGCAACCTTTCAGTGCTCGAAAATGACATGATTTTACAAGGCACGTAAAAAGTTATGTATTCAGTAATGATTATTACTCAGACTTCCTCAGGTACAGGCAGCTATGCTTAGCAAAATCAGTATTACCAGGGTTTTGGTGCAGTACCTTGAGAGACCATGGGCAACTTCAGCACAGAAATGTCAGCTCAGATCTCACCAGTGGCTGTACAGCAGACAAATACAGGGATGCAGAATGGCTACTTCTGTTCTTACAGTAGCCCTCTAAAAACCTCTCCTTTGGTGCAGTGTGTCCCAGTGGGTGGCATTTCACGTCTCTTTAGACATATTTGTTAAGTAAAGAGACGTCCAACCCTATAAACGGCATTTGAGACTATGCACAGGAATTGAGCTGCTCTTCTGGGCTTACAGGGGTGCACCCCAATCCAGGGGCAGGACCTTGCACCTGACCTTGTTAAATCTCATGGCTATGAGCCAACTTCTTGAGCTTTTCTAGGTCCCTCTGGGTGGAATCCTGTCCTTCAGGCATGTCAAACACGTGCCCGAAGGACAGCTTGGTGTCATCTGCAAACTTTCTGAGGGTGCACTCAATCTGATGCTGAGGGTCAGCAGGCCCACTTTGTTATTCTGCCTTTCATAATTGAAGCACAAGGCCATGTAAGTGGCTCTGGTCCATGACTGCTGTTCCTGCTGCAGTATTAGTAGTGAAATAATGGTAAAAATTCCCTGGTTCCCTACACAACTTTAAAAGCATAAATGCCTTGTTTCTGTCTGGAAAAACTTGCTAAAACATTTTTTATTTTTTCCAAGATGGCACAGCTTTTGTGGTTGAATTTCCCATGATAATAAAGACAGGATATGGGAAAATTTCCAGTGGCTTCTAACTAATTCAGCTCACCCTGGGTTCAGGCTCCCATCTGGAGAATACTGACCAAGGACAGCAGATAAGACAAACAAGGAGGTCATCAGTATTTTCTTAAACTTAGGAAAGAAAGTATTTTTCAGGATCTCCCAGCTTGGGAAAGAGAAGGGTGTATTTCTTCCTCAGCTGAAGAGGCATGCAAGTTTCACATGCAGTAGCTCATTTTACAAGTTTTTGTATGTGGTGATGCCCATTTACAAGTTGGTAGAGAAAACTTATTACCCTGTTTATAAATTCAGCCAACATCTGGATTAGTTCCCTTTTTTGCCAAGATGACTTTTAATTTTTCAAGAAGCAGCTTGTGTGAATTGTGAAAATGAAATAGTGAATTTTCTTCAACTCAAATGTTCTAGCAAGATTTATGGTGCTGTGTGGTATCAGAGAAAAGAGTATGGCTCACAGGAGGCCAGTGTTCTCCTGAAATTATGCAGTTTGATTTTCAAAAGCTGGGTCTTGCAGCCTTACTGAAACAAGGTGCAGCAGCTCTCTACTGGTAGATATCTGTCCTAATGGGTGGATAAATGGATATGGTAAGAGCAGTGATTATGAAGAACTTGTGCTGATGAAATCACCTACAGCTTTGTAAATTTGTTTTCACTGTGGAAGGTGTTATTTTTTGTCATGATTTTGGGCACTGATTGTTGAGCTCAGGTTTGGATTGTGCTTGTGTTGTAGTGGTAGGAACCCATTGTGTTTTAATGCACAATCACCACAAGGCTCCACTTTAGGCCCAATGATCTTCATCATCTTAAATGACTTGGATGCAGGACTAGAAGGGATACCGAGCAAGTTTGCAGATGACACAAAACTCAGAGGACCTGTCAACTCACTCAAAGGCAGTGAGGCCCTGCAGGGAGACCTTGACAAACTAGGGGGCTGGGCAATCACCAACCCTGGATGTGTGTACAGACTGGGAATGAGATACTGGAAAGCAGTGCCGCAGAAAGGGACCTGGGGGTCCTGGTCGATGGCAAGTTGGATATGAGTCAACAGTGCCCTGGCAGACAGGAGGGCCAACCGTGTCCTGGGGGGCATCAGGAACAGCATCACCAACTGGGCAAGGGGGGGGGATTGTCCTGCTCTGCTCTGCACTGGGGCGGCCTAACCTTGAGTTTTGTGGCAGTTTTAGGCAGCACAATATAAGAAAGATACCAAGCTCTTCTACAGCATCCAAAGGAGGGCAGTGAAGATGGTGAAGCGCCTTGAGGGGAAGCTCTATGAGGAGCAGCTGAGGTAATTTGGTCTGTTCAGCTGGAGAAGAGGAGACTGAGGGGAGACCTCACTGCAGTTACAACTTCCTTGTGAGGGGAAGAGGAGGGGCAGGCACTGATCTCTTCTCTGTGGTGACCAGTGACTGGACCTGAGAAAACAGCATGAAGCTGAATCAGGGGAGCTTTAGTTTGGATATTAGGAAAAGGTTTTTCACCCGTAGGGTGGCTGGGCACTGGAACAGGCTCCCTAGGAGAGTGGTCACAGCACCAAGCCTGTCTGGGTTCAAGAAGTGTTTGGACAATGCTCTTAGGCACATGGTGGGATTCTTGAGGCTGTCCTGTGCAGGGCCAGGAGTTGGACTTTGATTCTAGTTGGTCCCTTCCAGCTCAGAATATTCTGTGGTTCTATTCTATCATAGTGACTTGAAGTTTGTTACTTAAGGTGAATTATCAATAATAATTAGATTTCTGTTAAAATTTCATTGTTTCTATCTGTATAGTTTCAAATCAGACAGAGCCTGAACACTGAATCTAAAGGGCTGGTTTTTAGATAATTCCACCCAATCTTCCTGTCCTCACTTCAGCACCTCTGTGTTCACTGGAGTTGGTGCATAGTTTCTGCACAAAAATGAGCAGTTAACTAAATGCTAATTAAAAGCAGCATGTCAGTTTATTGTACTCAGTAGGAGCAGTCACAAAAGAACATGAACCTGAATTAATTTCTTATCCTTTTTTTTTTTTTCCCTTAGACCTCAGGAGAGTTGAGGGGAAAAGCCTATTAAGATAACTCAAATGAAAATTCAAGATGGGCCTAAGAAGCTTCCAATCCTGTGAAATACTTTCCTAGAACCTCCCCATGCCTTTCAGATCAATATGCCACAACGTCTGAAACCCAAAAGCTGCAAGATGTCTCAGGCTCCCATCAGTCCTGGTACCACCAGCCAGCAACAGGCTTGGTCCTGTAGGATTTGCTGATGCTACTGAGACTTGAAGGCATTCAGCAGCTCGCAGGCATGATCCGTACCCATATTGATTAATCCCTACAGGCCTGACCCAAAGTCTATTGCATTCAATGAGGCTTTACATTTCGCTTTGATAGGCTTTAGGTTAAACTTTAAGATATGGGATAAAAGCAGATAACAAAGACAGGATGAAAGGCAGATGAGGTAGAGGAATGAGAAAGAACTAAAATATGAGGAGGAGAAGTTGTTCTCACACACGGACCAAATCCAGTTGCTTTATGATCTTGAGCTGCTTTGTAATAATATTTGTTGGTGCCAAACTCCACAATCAAGATAAAGAAAAATCTGTTGACAGCATTCAAATATGAATCTGTATGGACCCATGACAGACCTTCACTGGCTGATTGGAGCCATACCCATTTGCTGCAGCAGAAAAGGTGAATATACATAATCATACATCCATTTTTGAACACTTCCAGTAACAGAGGAGAGGAAGGATTTTCCTCTGCTTTTAAGTGCAAAGAGCTGGTTCTTTTAAATGTTTAGTAAATGTCAAGTGTTTGCTGCCTTCTCTGTTTCATTGAAGCCTTTTAAATCCAAATGCATTCTTGAGGTTAAATTTGCTAGCCCACGGTAACAGAGGTGTGCATATTTGGGTTGATTGACCATGCTGTAGTACATGACTTTCATGAAGCCTTTCACTCCATAGGTCTTTCCCATCACTCTCTTGATTTGTGCCTTTGCTTGGCTGTTCATGTGAGTCGGGTTGTGTGGTCTTCTCAAGGTTTGATGTCACCTTCCAAAAGGTGATTTTTAGCAGAAAATGCACCTCCAGAGACACCAGCTGGGATCAAACATACCATCAGGGGGGAAACTTTTTTATCAGCATTCTCTTAACTCCTTTACCCCCTACTGTCACTATCTAATGTAAGAGACATCACTATGATGGGGTAGAAGAGCTCTCATTTGAAAGGAGCACATACTGATAACATAATTTTGGTAACATCAGTTACCCACAGGGTAGAGTAATACTTCACATGAGCAATAATGGCTTTACTATAAGATCTTTAAGCAACCAAATATTTTTGAGCTACAGCAAGAGAGACATTTACTGTAGAGGTCAGTCTCATAACATTTTATTGTAAATGTGTTTTTTGTTTCTTTGTCCCTCTAGTCCTCCAAAGAGTATAGTACAGAAAGCAAAAGCTTAAAGTCAATTTTGGCTCCAGCCAAAATCATAACACACCCTATTCATAATATGTCCAAGAGTGCTTTAACCTGAGGTAGTCTGGAAGGCTGGAAAGCACAGCTTCACCAAAAAACAAGGGGATCCAGTCATTTTCCACATCTTTGTAGCTGCAGTACAATTATAAATATGGTGCCAGGACATTTATCAGTGTACAAGAGGAGGGCTGACAAGACTGGAAGTCAGTAGAAAATATGCAAGTATAATGCATTACTAGACATCCTTCTTTTACTCAACCATTATGCTGTGCTGTACCAGTCTTTGGTCACCTCATTTGGCTCTCTCTTTCCATTGTTTTTTCTTCTGGATCTTAATTTCATCTGGTTGAGAAAAAAAAAAAAGCTGTAATGAGAGGCACAGCTATCTTTGGATTTACCAGTGTCAAAACGAATTTGTAATCTTTTGTTAATCTGTGTAAGGCTAACAGACTTTAATTGTTTCACATACCAACCAGTTATTTTCTTATAAAGCCTAAGAAAACTTACCAGGTTTTCGTGCTTTACTCAAAGCATAAACCTCTTCAATACTATCAACTAATGGAGCTATTCCCTTAGCTCCAAATTCATCCTTCCAGCTTCAGTGACTTTGTGAGTGGGATTATCTTCTAAAAGCTTCTGATCCAATTTCTTTAGTCCTGAAGGTCTCTAGCATTCAGAATACCCTCATTTTGCTGGTCTAAGTGAAATAGAGGATCCCAAGATACTACCATGTCTTTTTCATCCAAATTTTACCTGATCTCTTCCCTAGCAAAGTCCTTTAACATATTAGTAACGCAGTGGTTACACTCAATTAAACCACCCACTTGGTTCATCCCTCAATATCTTAGACTGTGTGTAAGCTGTTACTGAATGCATAAAGTATTATTCACTGAATTATTACTGGTCATGTGTGGCATTTTAACACGTTAAAGAATTTCTTCATCTTCAAAAACACCTGTTGTAGCAGGTTGAAAAACATGAGTGGGCTCTTTCCCATCAGATAGCACAAATCCCTTTCTGATAAATGCAGTTTCTCATTGAATTCCAACCATCTGTAATAATTCAAGACCACATGAGCAGAAACGAGCTTAGCCCCGAGTCTGTGACAGAGGTTTGAAAAGACATGTCATGAACTTTTGCTCTGAAATCATAAATCTCTTTGAACTATAGGAGATTCCCCACCACCTATCAGTTCTTGTTTCATTTTTGTTAGATGATCCTGACAAGCAGAGAAGCACAGGTCTGACTTTATTGCATGATCGTGCCAAGCCTTCTGGGAGATCCCATTATTGAGGGAGCTGATTTCTTATCTACTTTAAAACCCCCTTCTAATCGATCTTTGTAAAATACACGCTATACAGTCACCAATATGGATCTTCCAGAGGTAAACACAGGCAAATGAGTTTAGGAAATAAGCTCAAAAAAAGGTGTCTGTATGGCCTGTATAACATCTGTGTGTTCACTGTGCACACCAGACTGCACTCCCTATTGTTGTTAGAAAGCCTCTTCTGCCGGTGTGTACCAGCCCCCTTTTTTCCACCCGATGGCTTTTCTCTCCAAAACCCTCCAGGTATCTCAGTGCATGTTCCAGATCCCTGGTGTGACAGGAACTGACAGCTGGAAATGTCTGAAGTGATTTCAGCTTGGTGGAAATGAAGTGTGAAAATATGAAGCAAGCCCATGTCGTTGTTCTCATGAAGTGATTTTCTGTGATATAAAGAATATTAGCAGCTCACCAGTTATTTTTGTAGCCTTTTTCTACTACAAAGCACTAAATGGCTGAAAATTAAAAATGCTGTTACATGGTGAAGTCATCACATGAGATTTGAAATATTTTTAATTCTTAGTGGGAGCATATAGTCGAATTAACTGATATCTCACATTGTAGCACTTGTTAACAGTTCATTTTCATTGAACATTCAAAATGTGTGTAGCTTGCTTCTTAGACAAAAATCTGGAAGATTTCTGACATTCTGAAATTACTGGGTTTGGAGGACCCCAGATGTGGGATGGTCAAGTATAGGTTAGATAACCTATCTCAGCTCTAAGTCCTTGATAACTTCAACAGTGTTACTCAATTCCAAGTACCAGAATTGTGTTGGGTTCATATATAAATTGAATTAATAAATAACCCTTCAAACTATTAAGATTTCTCATTATGCACAGTTTTAGCAGCATTTACTAATTTTAAACTGTACTCCTTTAGAACTAACTAAAGATGAATTTATCAGTCTGTGCATTAATATAGTTCCATCATAAAACCTGATCTGTATCCCTTAAACTTCATTATTTAATCCTTACGTTGTAAATTAATGCTTTGAGAAAGCAGGGGCTGTGATGTTCATACTTGCCTCTGGAGGAGATCTGTTAGCTCTGTCAGGTCTTCACAAGTGGACACAAAGTTTCCAGTTTTGTTGTCAAGGTTAATATAAAAAAAAGTCAGGGTGCTGTGTGGATCATCTCTAGGTCTGGCACAGTAGGTCCAATGTAGTTGGGGAAATACAACAAATGGTAGGGCAGCTTTTCTGTTTAATACAATGTTTTAAAAGCGCCATATAACTTCCTAAATGGCTCCATGGATGACTTTCTGAAGTTTTAAAAAAAAAAATGAAATTTTTCAATTCTGAAAGAATAAACAGTAAGACTGCTCTTTTAAAAATTGATCATCTTTGGGGTAGTTCAGATATTTTAAAAAGTTGATCTATTTTAATCCTTTATCAAATATTATAATAAATAGCTCCAATATTATGATTAATATAGAGTTCATTCTTCTGAAATTTTCTTGGAACATATTTGGCACAAGGTACAGTAACTGCACTAGACTTTAACCCACAGATTTTTACCAGCTTCTATGACTTAATCCTTGAGCATTGTGTGTATTCTTTTGTAAACCAATCTAGTTTGGATATATTGTCTACATTTATATGTAACGGTTAATGGAAACAAGGGAAATAATAAAGGGGATTTTTTTATATTGTTCAGTAAAATTACTTGAGGCTACCCCTGAAAGGACACACCTTAGAGCCTTTCTGTGATTCTCTCCTGACAAAAAGGGCCACGACTACAAAACAGGAAAAAAAAAAATCAAAATATCATCCAAGATTAGAAGATCTGTATTAAAATTAGTAACAGTTCTCAACAAGTAAAGCATGTAATGGCACATCTGGAGAGTGCAAAGGGGGTTTCAGAGACTGTCTTATCATATCTTGAATGGTCTGATTGATGCTACTTGCAGACACGATGTCGAGGGCTATGAAAGAAGTAATTGCAGAGTTTCTATTTGTCACAATATTCCTTGATGGGGTTTCTGATGTTAGTAATTTGTCACAGTGGTTCATTGTCTTGCTGGATGTCAAACAAAATGGAGATACCAGAGAGCTGATGATTTGCTTTCAGAATGTCGGTGTCAGGACTGTGGGAACAGACTTATAATGAATATTGGGGTGACTGTGAAAGGGCAGCGTGGGGGGGGGGCTCTGGCTTAGGCAGCAGAACTGGGTGGTTCAGGAGGGAATCTGTGAGTGTGGCTTTGTTTGTAATACACTGCTACACCCTTATTCAGACTCCTATCATCCTCTAGGATCTTACCTCAAAAGTATTTGTGGATGATGTTCTCTCCAGCTAAACCACACATATTATGAATCTACTCAAAATTTGCTGAGTGGCAAGTTGGTTTGGGAGTGTGATTTCCAGTCCTGTCATGGTGCTTTCCCCTCACCTTACAAACTGTGGGTAAAGGTGTCTCTCTCTGAGACACTTCACCACAACACTGTATCACCTAAAGAAAAAAAAAAAAAAAGAAGAAGAAGAAAAAGAAGCTATTTCAGAGTGGTGATTTTCTATGATGGAGTAAAACTAATGTAATCTCTGGTAGGCTGCAGCTTAGTCAGGGTTGAGCCAATGACCTTGCCCTTGGGGTGCCCAGGGCAGGTTTTCCCTCTGCCACCAAACCCTTTTATATTTTCTCTCATGCTACCTGGTCTTTCTCTCTGTCTCACTTGTGGAGGTATATAGTGGGAGCAAAAGCATTTTACTCTTCTTATTGTATCACTTATTTGCATTAAAAACTCTTTAAACCATAGACAAGTTCTTACCATACAAATATGTATTGCCTAGTATAGAATGATCTTAACCTCGATGGGAGGGATATTAACCTTGATGGAGATTAAGATTCTTTTATACAAATAAAAATAAATCATATTCTTTGTTTTGATGATCTTCTGTGTGGTTTTAACACAAAAAAAATATACAGGAGAATCTATGAACAGAACTGGAATGAAATCCTGACACCTCTCGGAAACTATTCTGTTAGGTCTATTTTATTGTTATTCTTCAACAGTTCATGCATAAATAAATGATAGGAAGCATCATTGATCTGCTCTGGAGAAAGACAACTGTGCCTCCTGTTGTATCAGAGCATGGAAAACAACCTAATGATTAGACATGTCACTGATGGCAAGTCCCAAGCATAAGCTGCTATAATCACTCTAGGGGAAAAAAAACAACACAAATGGACATAAGAGAGAAAGCTGACTGTCAAGGTACATCTCAGTAAAGTGCCTATGCAGTCTCAGGGAGTGTAGATAAATAGGCAGAAAGAAAATAATACAAAGTTAAAAATAAAAAGTTCACGTTCTAACTTGAACAGCATTTTGGCCTCTTTCTGGTCTAATCAGAGGCTGCCATAATGTGGCCAGTGAGGGAGCTAATTGTCAAACAGAATGGACCACATGAAAAAAGGTGTGATTAAAATACTAGTTTGAGCTGGTTCAATTGTTTCTGACCATAAAAATTAAAATATAGGAAGAATGAAGATCGGACCTGAAAGACAAGTCTCTTTTATCTGGAAAATTTCAGTACACCATATATAAAGTAGATGCCTTTACACTTGGTGATACATATTTCTATTCTCAGGTTGCTCATTAGTCTCTGAGGACACATATAGCCCATCTGCTGTGCCTTGCTTCCTGCTGAGTGAGCAATTGCACCTGGTCTGCCTTGAAAACCACCACTGCTGCAGAAGGGCTGAGATAGGAGTTCAGAGGGGACACCCAGTTTAATCTAGAGGATGCACCTGCCAGTGGTTTATCTCAGAATCACCTTAGTATGTCAGGTAAAATATAGTACGTGGCTACAACTCGTAGGCAAGAAGGCGGCACCATAGGAAGGTGTGTTATCAGACAAAGAGCTAAACTGATTTCCCAGGAGGGCAGAGGCCCCTCTGGCTCCCAGCCATGTGGACCAGGGCCTCCACTTCTCTCTCACCACCTGCTCTCTCAGGGATGCTCTGGCTGTAGCCTTTCTGTGAATGCTTCATAAAAATACCAGAGGACATATGAAGGTAAACAGATGTGGAGAAGAGAAAGTGAAGGGAAGATTGATAAGTTGTGCAAAAGACAATAAGGATTTTTAGACAATCTTCTGAAATAAAGAATGAGATGAAAAAGGAGAGCAAAGCAAGCTAAACAGCAGAGACAAACTAAAAAAAAAAAAGTGGTAAAGCCAGAGAAAAACAAGGAAAAGATAGATACAGCAGGAAATTTTTGACTCAAGAGTGAGTCATGTTCTGTTACAGACAGGTAAAGTAAAGAGCATATACAGGAAGGAAAAATACCAAGGTGATGAGCTTGAATAGGACATCTCAAGCGAGGGTGTTCTAACAGTATCCAGTGACTACATTATTTCATCTCTTAATGTGTCTTATCAGGGTCAATATATCCTGACAGATCCATTTTTGGCAGAATTTGATTAGCTCTTAGAATGTACAGAAATATAAATGGTTGAATGCACCAGAAAAGTGAGAGTGATGGTTTTAAAACATTATGGACTATTTCTTTCTGCTGTTTGTACAGCTTAAAGTAATAATTTCTGAAAAAGTTATATTTTAATTATTCATTACAAAGCTGAATACTGATATTACATACTTACTCTACTGCTTTTTGTTTCAGGAATAATGGCCAGACTTTTACATTGGCTAGAAGTATATATAAGGTGAATTCTCTCTTTGCAAGATCTTTGTGTAGAAACTTCTCTAGAAACTTTCTCCTTATAAGAAAGGCACAGTCCCTGCAGTACCTTGTATGTTCCCCATGGACTTATGACACTCACTGGTGTTACGTTCATGCTCACTTAATTAAAAATAAACATAAATGTCTTAAATGAAATTTCACTGACAAAGTCAGTGGTGATAAATATTTTTGTTAAATTATTTATTTTTTTTCAAAGCTGACTCTGGAAGGAGATATTAAATATTTGCATACAACAGCAAATACCAATTCTGAGCTTGCCTCCTCTGTCAGAGATAATTAACTTGGGAAGAAAAGTGAAATCTCTTTTGTGTGTGTGTGTGTTCATATTGTAGGTCCTCATTATTCCAAACTCTCCACATGCCCTGAATGGTATCAGACATCTTTGTCCAAATGCATTTTTGAGTTTCATAACAGGCAGATAGAGGTAGTTAATGATGTCACTATAATGGATCATTATTTTTTAGTGCTAAGCTCCCAGTAATTTTATATTTTCTGTCTTTAACACCTGTAATCTATAAGAAAAAAAAAAAAAGTTTGGACTTATCTAGAGGGTGAGGGAAAATTTCATACCAGGCTGTCACGTACTGCAGCGCCATCTAACCAGACAGTGATAAAACTGAATAGTCTTATCTATAAATCACAATAAAGCTTGACACAATTCACCTCTGCCTTCAAAACCTGAAGAGTGGTTAGATTTTCCTATTAGAAACAAACCCAAAATGTATTTATCAGAAACATCTGAGGTCTGGGAGAAATAAGAATATATCACTAGAGGACTTTCAGCCGGAATCCAAGAAAAACATCCATCTCTGAGTCTCACCTTATAATAACAGAAACGAAATGGGAGCTGGGGGTTAGATTTCTGATGGAGCAGGTTCAAATCCTTTTGGCTGTATAGGACACCATTCCCACTGGGTCCTGCCCAGGACATCCAAGTGGGGAGTGTTGGCTTGGTGTTTGACCTGCTCCCCCTCCTGGAGGTCCTGGGGCCCTCCCTTGTGCACTGGGGTGGCTTTGCAGGAGAGGAGGGCAGACTGAGGTAATATCCATCAGCACAGCCAGACAGTGGCAAAAATAGCCCGGGGGCAAAGTAAAGAAAGTCTTGCTGAAGGGTTGAGAAGAGTCACGTAGCCAAAAAGCACTCATGGGTTTGTGTTTCCAGCAATGAAAGCTGGAAGTTTTGACACTGATCTGCCTCAGAAATCTGTGCAACTCTTTATCTCTGAGAACATCATGATTTATAGTTATAGTGGCAGAATTTACACTGTGCATCCTAGGATACCTGTTTTCCATGCTCTTCTCCCTAATGCTCACTTGTTGCTCTCCTCCTGGACGGCCCCTTAGCCCTGCCTAAGTACATGGTAAGGAGCCCGTGCTCCTCCCTTGGCAATCTTCTGGTGGTATCTGTTTCTTGCTCCGCATCCCGGGCCTGGATGATGATTGACAGCAGCATATACCATAAAAAGGGAGGGGAGATTATTGCAGAGGAAAAGGTGGATAACTTTGAAGATCATGCTATTGAGGTGAGATTAAAGGCTGCAGTGCAGGAGTGTTTTGCTGTGAGCAGGGGACCTTTTGATGACAGCAACAGAAGGCAGGACAAGCTGATCAGAGCAGGACCATACCTTAAGGAGTGAAACTCTGAAAAGA
Organism: Corapipo altera; assembly: GCF_003945725.1. Taxonomy (NCBI): domain Eukaryota; kingdom Metazoa; phylum Chordata; class Aves; order Passeriformes; family Pipridae; genus Corapipo; species Corapipo altera. The sequence goes on from NW_020884877.1 coordinate 4,917,297, forward strand.
GTCAACCTAACTGTGGGGTAGACTGAGTGAGATTTTTATCAATAGAGGCACTGTACAATACCCTGTAGGGGGCTCATCTGTAGCACTGCTTCTGGAAGTGGAAGGATTTCTTACAGGAAAGGGCTTCAGCCTGGCAGTGAAAGGTCTGATAGAGAATGTAATTCTTTTTTTTTTTTTTTCTTTGAGTTAAAAATATTAGGCACTTGCAGAAGTGACAGAGGAAAGAGACCAGTCACAGACTCAGACTGGGAATTAGAAAAGTGTTTCCACAATTAGAGAAAGGTCTGAACAGCCTCCTAATTGTACTAATGTGACAAACAATACAGTTGGTGTGGACCATTGTATCTTTGTGAATGTCCTTATAGGAGGAGGACGTTTTCTGAAGAAGCAGAAATATAGTGCTGGTGAATAAAGGAGAATCTTCTTTGTCTGGGGCCCTGCAAACAGAAGAAGGTTATTGGGTCAAATATCTCAGCGATATTTGATATCACAGAGCTAATACCAAACCCAAGACTTTCCTCAGCTTTTATTATCTATAAATGCCAATGTTTTCTACTTGCCTGATGATGTGCAAGTTTTGCCAGGTGTGTGTGATTTGCCAGGTGAAATATATACTGGCTGGTAGCTTGGCTCGTTAGCTAATTATTTTTTCAAAGGTTGAACATTCTTCTCTAGTCTTAATATACAATATTTTTGCAAGATTATTTCTCCTTTCTTTTTGCCTTAAGCACAATTGCCCATGTTCAAAAAATGTATCTCTGTCTGGTAATTGACTGTATTTCATCTTGAACAGTGATATATTGATTTTCATGCGTAGTGAGCTTTCAGGTTGCCATTTAGAAAGATGAGTTTTGGCAAGGTTCCCTTAGACTTCTTTGTATTATTTCTTATCCTTCAGCTGGGAGAGCAGGCAGCCTTGTTCCCAAGTACAAGCAGCCTGAATCATCTCATTCAACCCTAATTCTTTTACTCTACTTTCTTTTGGTGTGGTCCAAAGTGTCATTATTTTGCTAGCCAGTTTATTTGCTGGCTCATGGCAGGCAGTTTACCCAAGTCTTCCCAATCTCTTTTTTCTTTTTTTTTTTTTTTTTCCTGGAAACTGCATCTAGAGGCTTTACCAGCAACATTACAGGCTGTAGAAATCTCACACATTGCACTGTTGTCTGTGAGTGACACTGCTCCTGTAGAGTTTCTGCTTTCCTGGAGTGAATACACTCATTTGCAAACTGCTCCTTTGACTGCCTTTGTCAAAGATTTTTATCTTATCCAAAGGCTTGGGAAGGAGGGAAGGATCGAGACTCTTTTGGTTTTTTAAATTTATATATTAATTATACCTGGTCTGCTTTTATCAGCAGGTATGGAATAAGAAAAGCCAGCCTTCTATCCAATGGTAATTCAGTTACTTGGCCTGGAAAAGGACTGAAGGCAATAACTAATAAAGCAATATAATGCAGCAGGCATATAAAAGTTACTTTTTTGATTGTTTATTACACCTTTCTGTAATTGCACTTTCATGAATTCTGAGGTTGTCAAACTATGTTTTTCTCACATGCAAAATTTAGGGAATATTTTTTTCCAGAAAATTTCTGTTCAAGTCAGTGAAGTCTAGTCTTGAGTTTCCTGGATATCTGAGGAATGTAGCCAGAGTAAAAAATTATATTAATATATTGGGATAATGTCCCTGTGGTGTTTGTGATATTTCTATTATTACTAGTTAAATTCTAAGTAATGTACTGTAACTGTGAAGCTTTTCTGAAGCTTGTACTGTAAGGTGTAGGAACCAACACACTATCAGGTAAATGTTCGTGTTAAATTATGCTTCTAATCATAAAGACTATTGCTGATTTCTTTTTAGCACCCATGAAACATGCATTGATTTTAAACAGACCAGTAACAATATTCCCATCCATGTCTTACATTCGACTGTACTTCTGCCCTTTTTTTCTTTTAAAAAATATTATCTACATTTAAAATTTATTGCCCTGGGTGAATAGTGAGTACTCTTCCTAGTGTTTTTTTATACTTCCCTGGAAAAAGCAGCATGATTGCTGTCCAGTGCACACATAAATTTAAGTAGTTTGTACCATCCTACTGGATAAGCAAGTAACTTGACTATCCTAAGACACAAACAATAGAAGCACGACACAGTCTCTTGGAGAAAATGGTAGAAAAAAGAAAGCTAAAATTATGGACAAGAGCAAGTCATGGGCAAGTGTATCTGACATTCATGCTAGGGATTAGTAATTTTACTTAAATATGACAGAGACTGAAAGAGAAAAAAAAGGAAGGTTAAGATATGCAGAGTCAATCTGTTGTTTATCCCAATAAAACAATTTTGGCTCTTAATTACTGATGGTATGCATAATCCAGATAAAGGTCAGGCTTAGAATAGTGTTATAACATACACTTTTTTTTAGCTGGAAGTGTGATAAGGGCATTACCAAGAAGGAAGAACAACAAATATATGCTTGCAAAATTAAAGCACTGAAGTAAATTTTGAGTTTGTGTTAGAAAATGTTTAACAGAGAAAAATATCTAATTCAAAATGGAATGATCTAAGCAGAGCCAAAGACAGTAACTTTCAACTGCAGTGATTTAAGCATACAAGGGATGGGGCTGGGATGACAGAAGCATCTCTTAAAAACTCATTCTTATCAGGCTTGTCCCCTTGGCCAATGAAGGAGACGAGAAGAAAACCTGGAGCATTGAGCAAGACTTTAAGCTCATGCAGTAAAATAAAAGTAACAAGCAAAGAAGTCTTTGCAGACAGGGTGGGCCAAGAAATTGTCACAGGCAGAAGCTAAAGAGCTCACCCTTGGCTGAGGGGAGAGCTGTCTCTCAGCACGAAGCATTAGCTGGACATCGCCAGCAGTGTGACTCTTTAGTGGTAACAGTAGGAGTCCTTAGAAACTGTTTCAGTGAATTCCCAAACATCCTCAGGACTACAGCCAGCTGAACATGTGATTAAAGTGCCTCTTCAATGACTTTGCAAGATGCTTGTTCACCAGATACAAATGATCCCTGACAGAGATACAGGGCTGGAGCAAAATGCTCAGTGTCCCTCACTGTGCCCAAAGGGCATTCCTAGGTTTTGGCATCTTCCCCCTCTGCTGAGTGTTAGAAACCACTGCTCGTTATCAAATGTAGTATTGAATGTGCCATGTATTACATTGTGCAAATGGTTATCACATCTTTTTTTCTGCCAGTCACAGACCAGACTATGAGCCCAATAAATTCACAGGCTGTCAGACTTGCCAGTAAATGACTGATACATTACTAATATCATATGAATCTGGTTAAAAAATGTGGAGGAAGACGGCCTGCAGAAGATTTGAAGGGAAAGAATGTCCTTTCTTAACAAGGTAATAAAGGTAATGAAAGGTCATTCCAAAAAAGAAATGGTAAGGAATGTGAAGGTCTAGTGTCAAAAGGAAAAGTAAAAAGTGGGAATATGGGTAGTGTTTTTTTAGTAAATAAAAAACTGTATGGCTTAAAAAGATAAAGTAGTAATCAGTCTCATCAGAAGCACATAAAAGTCTGGTATGAGCTTTAGGAAAATGTTGAAAAGATCAAGTCCCAGACTTCAATCCTGTGCATTTTCCAGGGCTTTGGACTGTGAATGGGTAGGATTTGAGGGAGAATTGCTTTTTCTTGTGACTCAAGGGGTATTTTGAGAGGTATTTTAACAGTATTTTAAGAGTAGTGCTACAATCCAGTGTGCTCACCATACAGGCCTGACTTATGTCATCTACTAAAAGCATTTTGCTTTAATAGCACTGTAATTGTTCAATGCTTGGGGGAAGGACTGTCGTGGTACTCATAGGTACTGCTACAGAGCAAATAAATCATGAAAATTATGTCTTTGCTCCTTCTTCAGTACATTCTACATGTATTTTGCCTCCAGTCCCTAATTTTGGCAGATACTTTCGTCATTATTTTAAATCCACATTAGGGATTTGGTAGTGATTTGAAATGGTCAACAATTGTGCATACCTTTTTCTATGAAAAATTACATTTTGAAACTTAATTAGCAGCATAGTGTGATACATGTTTAAATTAATGCCTACATTCTCAAAGCAATGTCTTTGGGGGGGATTTCTGTGAAACTAGATCTGAAAATGGAATGAATGACTAAAAGGGTAACAAAAATCGTTGTTAGGTTTTCATGCAGAGGTTCCTCTGACACATTTCTAGGCTGTATCCTAAATAGCTGTTTGCAGTCTCATCTGAAAGGATGTGAAGATTGTAAAAGACCTGTGTTTTGTTTGTTGTTTGGTTTTGCTTTTTTCAAGTCAGGAGATCAATGTTTTGGTCTCAGTTTTGACCATACCTGCTTGAATGATGCTGGGTAGGAGCAAATACCTGTGGCAGAGCTGGCTCTGCTGTGATCTGGTAGCAACTAAATTATTCTTACCCCCGTTAAAAGTATCCCATGGATTTACCCCAACTAAGCAGCTGAGTAATTTAGACTAGTTAGAAAATGCTTTTCAGTATGTGTAGCAAAATGTGTAGGCCAGGAACTACCTCTGTGCTTTAGCCACCTGGCACAAATCACAACCCTCTTTATTGATTAAGTAATACTGGATTCCAGAGCAATTTAGTAATATATGTATTTGTCAGTTTAATGTATATCAACATTGATTTAGACCATGGTATTAACTTGACTATTGTACAAATTCATTTATTAAATCAGTGCTGATTTAGAGCAACATGGCAGTCTCTAAAACCTGTAAATGTCCAATTATTTAATATTTATATCCATAGCAGAAAATGAAGTTGGTTTTGCATCTTCCAAACTTGTGAAATAAGGATTCCTCTTACACAGAGGTGTATGAATCAAATATGACCTTGGAAAAAAGTGTTGATATTGTGGTAGCAAAACTCATCAAAATCATGGTTTTACAGGGTAAGTGCTGATTCAAGCCTTATTGCAGAGGTTCAAATATCAATTCAGGAATAATCATTCCTGTTCATTTCCTACCCAATAGCTGCAGCAGGGAGCTGAAATGCTGCTTTGATGCTACCTCCTCAGTAAGATGAACTCTTTTTGAAACCTGTGAATCTCCTATTAAAATAATCTTGTATGCTAATGTCTCGTCCAGGGTTCATATTATTAGGATCATAGTTATATTTTGAACCCCCCGAAGTATGCAGTACTTAAGTGGACTGTACTAGCTTCCAGTCTTTATTTTCCCCATCAAATTGTCTTCCCATCAGAGTTAGAGCTCTGCTCTGATGTGTTTACCAGCTTGAGTCTTGCATTCAAAACCTTTTAATCCAAACAGTTTAAGACTCCTTTTAGGGTTGACTATGATTTCCTCCATCTTCTTTCCTTCTTAAGCAAGATTATACATTAATTAATGAGTCTATTTAAAATCCACTCCTTCAAAGATTGGGCTATCTGAGGGCAACCCCTTGTTAGAAATTATAGGCTACCAGTTGCATGAAACAGTCATTTAAGCAACGCCTCTGTAATCTCTTTTTCTAGTCAGTTTTGGAAATGATGACAGATGGGGCTATTATCATTATAACTGACTTAGAGGAATAAAGGGAAATGCAGATGTTGTCTTGTTGACAATTTTATGAGCAAGCTGAGTGCAGGCACTAAGAGCCGGTCATTCATATGGCCAAGATTTGGAGCGGGGAGAGAATGGAAGTGTGACAAAAAAGACATTTTTAAAGCTTTTTAATGAAAACATTTCTGTGTCTTCCTTTTGGCCCCTTCTTGAAGGATCTCTTCCTAAAGTTTGAGGGTGTCTGTAGCAAGAGGACTTATTCCTTCTGACACTTTCTCTAGTCATCAGCAGTGAGGATGGGACTTGACCAGGACAAGTCTTTGTTGACACAAATAAGTGCACTTACAAGTAAAGGAAAAACATTTACAGGAACATATGAAAAATAAGATGGGACAGGCTGGCTCCTATCTCTTTTCTTGCAAGTGTTTTGTCAGTTCCAGCCCATTCTCTTGCTATGAAGGACACAAAATCATGGCAGGAATACCATCTCAGCTGGTATACTAATATTCTTTATACCAGTTATTAGACATTGGTATTTAACACATGCATCTCCAGTTCTACAGTAACAGAAGATGGCAAGATAGAGGAGAATAATTTTGTCATTTTTGAGTAAGCAGATTGTGTGGCTGAGGTCATTTTAAGCTACTCATAATTACAGTTGGTAACATTGCCATCTGATAGCATTTCAGTTGTGAAAAAGGGGTCTAGGAAAACAAGTCTGTTCCTATGCAATATGTTTTAATTTTTTATGGCTACTGCTGTTTTCAGTTTTTCAATATTTTTGAAGAAATGCATTAATTCTTTGGGAGGAAAATAAATGTTTGAGAAAAGCTGCCTATCTTTTGTGGTTAGTTCCTCCCCATAACTATTTGATTAGATAATCCATCAACTATAAATAATTTGCCATCTGCAAATCTGTATCACCAAATTCTGAGCCCCACTTTGAATAGGCACATTTGGGGTTTTAGAAAATAAGCAACTTGTCTCAGCAATTCTTGGAAGAAATTATTATTTCTTTTTCTTTTTAGTGAATTTGCATTAGATAAAAGATGAATGACACAAGTCAATAAAGTGTTTACCTCTTCATATTTGTATGAGTGATTTTTTTTTTTTTTTAGAATTTTGGCAGAGCAGAACAAACTGAATGTGAAATGAAAACCTAGACTGTCCCATGCTCTGAGCACAAAAAACCCAATATTTCCTTCCCTTCAATAAAAAACAAATGGACCTCACAACCTGCTGGTCAATGTGTTTTGAATAGCAAACAAAGAGCTTTCCTGAAGTCTTAATTGGCAGGACTAATTACTGATTAGGATCATGGTATTTGGTTGAGTAATAGCAAAGAGCAACCCAGCAATAAGGGAGTTACTTTCTCTGACACAGAATGGGGTGGTTTTGTCTATTTTTGCTTTGCTCTTGGAACACAAGTAGCTCAGTAGAAATTCAAAAGTGCTCCTAATTATAACCATCTGGGTATGTAAGGGTCAGAAAACTGGTGCTTCTGGGGATGTAGGACCTCTGCTGCTACACAGTCTTTCCTCCAGCTCTAACCCCTGGTTAAAACAAGAAAAATAGGCCATTTACTCTCCTAACTTTGCCTCTCTAGGTGATTCATGAAATGATGAAGCTTTGCCAGACATTTTAAAAAACAAGTTTAAGACATGATGAGAGAATTAGAGAATCATTTCAATGGAAGAGTTCTTTAATGAGTATGTTTCTCTAAAACCATGTAGGAATGTTACTCTATTCTGGGACTCCCTGAAAAACGGCTTTTCAAACAACTATTTAATGTCATCTGTAGAGAAGTACCTAGATGTAAAATTCATCTCTCTTCTTATTCTTTTTAACACACATTTCTGGTGACTTTTACAGAAAAAGTGAAAAGGGACAATCAGAGATATAAAATTACCTTTTTTTTCTACTAGGTACAGAAATTATTGGTCTCCAATTCCTTAATGTATAAATTAAATCTGTATTGTACTTATGCTAAGAGTTAACGTGTAATTCTCTAATCTGGGTACTTTTTGAATATAAATATGCTGTTATTAACACTGTTTATCATAACTGAATATTTTTCTCACACTCTTTGACTACTGGAAGCCATAAAAAAAGCATTTTTAATGCTGAGGTCTGTTGAGTATATGCCAAATTTATTACCATAAAGTATGCTGAACCTCAGGAAGAAGGAGCAGAATTGTTTATGTTATTTGAGATATCAGTGTCCTTACAGGGAAATGAGGATGAATAACTGTTACCATCATACCTTACATCTCACAGACACGGTGCAGTGCAACAGGGATCATGTGAACCCTCTGCATTAAGAACATTGCTGCTGCTTCTCGATGCTCTTTCCTGCCCCGTAATTGCAGTACTATTTTGCATATTATTTGGGTTTGAAGCACTGCATATCTACTCAGTGCAAGCTACAGACACCATGTTGGCTTCTACTGGATTGATGCTTCAGGGAATGCGGTCCAATATCATTAATGCCACAAAGTTTGTGATTCCACAAGACACTGATTTTTTCTGTGAGTGAGAACGGCATCATTGAGATCAAAAGGATTAACTGTGAATTTTAAAAAAGGGGTGTGTTAATGTGCAGGATTGAGTTGAAACATTCCTAGGACAAGAAAGCAAGGTCCCCAGTACTGTGGTGAGATGAGAGCACTGGACCTGGTCCAACACTGCTTTCATGTTCTGTATCCCAGGTGTCTGAGGGAAAGCATCTGTAAAGGTGAAGCATTGGGTAATGCAGTTTGGGACAGAAGAGGCCCCTAAAGCTATCTCTAGGACTTGAAGTGATGTGCAACTCTGAATCCTGGTGTGCTCTTTTATATGTCAGATTTGTATTTAACCACTGTTTATATTTAGAAAGGGGTTAGATTAAGATTAAGCAACTTGAATTCCATGCCAGTGCCTTTTTGGTCTGCTATTATTGCTTGTTTATAAATGATAATACCCAAGCACTGCCACTTATCTAATGAAAAATAAAAAATATCCGTGAATTGCCCAGAAAATGAAAAAAGCTGTAGGTAGAGCATATATCTCTAGGCACTGGGATGCCATACACTCATGTAGGTATGATTGAATTTACTGTCCTGGTTCAACAATGGCCCATTTCTGATGTTCTGAAATTGTCTCAGTTTGTCATGGTTTGAATGACTACAGAGAAGTGCAAATCCTGAACCCTTCTGAGCTGTCAGGGGTTTTCCCTGGTTTATGTGACTTTGAACAGCTGACATAAATGAAGCAGATAATATGGCTTCAGGATATCTGAGGTTTCAAGTAAAAAAACTGGGCATTTAAATATTTTATGACATAGTTTTTTTAAAAAAATATTATCTAATAGCAAGATACTAGCCACAGCTACTCAAAATATAGTTTATTTTAGGATGGTTGTTAAGCAGGTAATGAATACAGTTGTTCCTTTTGGTATTACAAATGTTTGAAAGAATATTTTTATTTATAGAGACTGCAAAGTAAAAAGTAAATTACTGAGTAAAATTTTGATAAGTTTTGCAAAAAAAGCAAGAATTAACAAAATATTTGTTATTGACCCAACCAGTGTCTGCAAGAATGGAATTCCAAATATATGTAGGCTTTCTTGTGAAATAAACACCTTCTGTCACTAGAGTAAAATAAATTTCAACAAAGCTTAACCATTTTGTTCTAACTTTGATTAAATAACACTTATTGTTAATACCTTCCAACAAAATAATTCTTCTCACCAAGAAAAGGAATTATATCAAAATATTCTCCTTGACATGAAATATTTTTACGTCAAGATTTTTTTCCCTGTCCTGTTTAACAATTGATAACTTACAGTTAAAAAAATGAATGTATTTTAAAGAAAAATATTTACACTGACTTTTAAGCTTAAGCAATTTTAACCTAAACTAATATGCCTAACTTGATAAGTGCATACACTCCAACTGTATCTTCAAACAAATGACTGCTGCTGTAACTGCAGTGTGTTGTGGTTAAGTGACAAAAGAACCTTAAGATAAGATCTCTCTTTCTGTGTGAATTTAAATTCCTGGAGGAAAAGTGACTTTGCTCCACAGTCTTTCTGCCAGCTGACACACAAAAAGACTAATGACTTTTCTCTTGCTCCATGAAAATCTAACTGTGATACGTTAATGGCCTTCATTAGATGTGTCACCTACCATCCCCCCAGCCCTGCCATGCTCTTATTGTCCTCCCCTCCCACTGAGATGTTTTATCACTCCTCTAATGATGTGAAGGGAGGCACGATCCTTTAGCAGCAGCACCTAAATGTCTGCAGTGGGATGATGGAATGTGCTGTCATTTCCCGGGTCCTGTGCAACCACTTTAACTCTTGGTCTTCCCAGTTCCCTCAAATGGCTCTCCATTTTATGGTAACTCACAAGAAGCCTGTGTGAATAGCCTGCTTTCTTGCTTGAACTACTTTATGTGATCAGAATCATAGAATCATTTAGATTGGAAAAGACCCTTAAGAGCATTGAGTCCAGTCATTAACCCAGCACTGCCAAGTCCATGCTAAATCCTGTTTCCAAGTGCCACACTACTGCCTTTTAAATACCTCCAGGGATGGTGGCTCCACCTCTGCCCTGGGCAGCCTCTTTCAGTGCATGACAGCCCATGGCACTCAAGGTACAAGCTTCCCCAGCACTGAGGTCAGGCTGACAGACCTGTATTTCCCCAAATGCTCCTTCTGACTCTTTTTTAGATGGGCATAACATTTGTTAGCTTCAAGTCAATTGGAAAACCCTTGGTTCACCAGGACTTCTGATAAATGATGAAAAGTGACTCAGTGAGCACTTCCTCTAGCTCCCTCATTGGCCTTGGATGGATCCTGTTTGGTTCCATAGACTTGTGCACATCTAAGTGGAGTAGCAGTTTGCTGACCCTTGCATTACAGTGGCTTTATTCTGCTCCTTGTCCCTGTCTTCCAGCTCAGGGGATTAGGTGCCTGGAGAACAACTGGTCTTACTGGAAAATACTGGGTCAAAGGTGGCATCAAGTATCTCAGTCTTTTCCTGATCCTTTGTTGCTGTTTCCTCCCAGATCCCATAAAGGATGAAGATTCTCCCTAGACCTACTTTTGTTGCTGGTGTATTTATAGAAGCACTTTTTACTGTCTTGCTGTGCAAGCTGCTGTGCCATGCCCTGGTTGCTAGTGTTCCCCAAGGGGTTTCTTCTGTACGTGTTGGGAGTTTGGCCACTGTTGTTCCCGGCCCCATCAGCTGCAGGCTGCTGGTTACTCTCTCAACTTCTCTTACATTTCCCCTAGTTTGGGAATTCCCCCTGTGCAGTGCACTAGAGAGTTCTGCTGCAGCTCATGCCATCACCAGAGCCGCTTGCCTCAGCGATTAATGTCTAATGAGTTCATCATCCTATTTAACATTTCATGGATAATTTGCGATTATTTAAAAATAAACATGTATATTCAAGGTCTGGCTTAATGGAGAGAAAAAAGTAAGTGCTGAAATATGTACATATTGATGGGGTAGGTAATTGCTTAGAACAGGAAAAAACCCTTCCTCTGCTCCCACACATAACCTAAATATATAAATAGGTAGGTAGATACATGCACATATATACAGACACATATATGTATGTACATATTTTAGACTGCTTTATGACTTTCTTTAAAAGGGCAGTACTAAGATAGCTCTTCCTGCTACAAGGAAATTGTGTATTCAAAAGGGGTTGCTGTCAACTGTTTCCAGAAATAGTGAGAGCTAACTAGCTGGTTAAGCTTTAGGTGATTTCATTTGAGCATTTCAATAATTTTCTCCCATAGGTACGTAGGGAAATACAGAACATAAAAGGTAAAACTCGGATTTATTTACATATGTTTTGTTTGAAAAGTTAATCAGAAAGGACAAATACTGCTCACAGGGAGAGTTACATTACAAAAGAATTGAAGTATTTTTGAAACCTCTCCACACCACTCACAAGGCATTCCCTACCACAGCTTTCCTCCTCTTCCACTGCTCCTTTCTTTCCTGCTATGTTGCTCTTTCTTTTGCTCTTCTTCTCTGCCTTGAAAGTGATAATCTCTACAGCACATGGGACATACCTGATAACATTATCTCCTGGTAGACATCACATGCCAAGTAAAGAGATTTGTATTTAGCATACAGCACCTGAAATGAATATATGTTCAGCCTCCACTTGACAATATCCTTTAGATTACGGTTTCTTGGCTTGCTTAATGTGGTATTATGCTAGACGAGACTTGCAAATCAGAAACTGTTATAAGATATTTGTGTCTAAATCAAAACCAATATTCACCTTAGATGAAATTCCAGTTCCCTGCAGAAGCCAAGGAAATTTTGCCTTTGACTTTGCTGTGACCAGAATTTCAATCAGAGTCATTACACAGAAAAACAATTGAATAGCTTTGGTGGTTATCATTTCAGTCAGAATCTCCTGCATTTTTATTAAATTAGTACCCAATAACAATAACTTCTGAGACTGTTAGAGGACAACAGAAGAACAAAGGAGGAAAGGAAACCTTGAGAAGTAAATACTGTTCTTAGAGAGGCACATGCTTGCCTTTAACAATGGTTGTAGTTACCCCCCATCTATGGTAATCTCAAGAGGAACAAATAATTAGTCTGCTATAATCTGTATAAAAGCAAAATTAATGGTATCCTTGTGGGTTACATATGTCTGGGCAAATTTTGATAGTGAGAATTTATAAAAAATATGCTCTGGAACCTAATCAGGAATAGATTAGTCCATTAAAGGGACAGACAAAAACCTCTTTATCCTTCTGCTCTAGCAGATCACAGCTTACGGTCTGTGGAATTATATTTTATGTGCAACTGGAATGAAAAAAGAATAGACTACATGCCTATGGTGAATGGCCATGGTAACATAGAGCAGTAAACCCAGAGAAAGGAATCATATTTGAAAAGTATTTTGTTCCAACAATTTTGAGTGCTGCTTTGTTCTCAGTTGAACAGAGTTTCAAAATTATAGCTTTATCATATCACTTGAGATAGTTCTGCTAGGCTAATGCAGGTATTGGAGCAAAGTTCATGCATCATGAAAAGATGTTTAAGATTTAAGTTTTGAAAACTCATGGGAACCAGAAAAAAACATATGTTGAACTTACACGTTGAGTTTGCAATTATAGGCTCAAAAATGTAACAACAGCAGAGTATTTTTACTAGATGAACTCAATAAAGCTGGAAAAGAAGGGCATGAGTTCAATCTAGTTTCAAATATAATATTTCTGGTTTTTTCATTACTACTTTAACTGTTACAGGCTAAGCTAACTGTGGTTTATTGTATTTTCTACTTATATTCAGGGTTTTTTTTAAGAAGATGACAGTTCCTAGCTAAGTCTCTGTCATCAGGATAAAATTAATAAAAGGTGTTTTGCAGCAGGAAGTAGAACTCAAGTAACTTTGATTGAGAGCACCTTGAAAGGCAAAACTCATAAAACAGATAAGAACTGGGCTATCCTCATTTTTCATTCTTCAGGTTTTCCCACCACTCACGTGGTCTCATGTTATCTGTTTTCAGCAGTGTGGACACACACAATGGCATCATGCTATTTGTCACAACCAGACACGCTTTTGTGCAGTAATGCTGAAGGGGGAGGAATGCTTAATGCAGCAAATATTTCTGAGCTACAGTCAGGAAACTGGATCTGCCTTAACAGGGGTAAGCTGGAAAAGCAGCAGTAGTAGGGAGACCCAAGAAGGGAAGGAAGGAAAAATGAAGCCCAGAGTACCCTATTCCTGATCTGTCTGACTGTTCATGAGCTGTATATTTTTTTCTGTTTACATCTGCTGAGCAAGTTCCCCTCCCAGACCCACTCCAGCCAGGCTGTGGTAGCACCAGCAGCTCATGGTGCAGAGGTGGAGGGGGAAACACCAAACACACTCTCCATCTTCTGCAGGTCAGGAAAGAAATTCACCCCTTGCTTCAGCTCGAGAGAACTCTGCAGGTTTTCTGCCCTGAAAAGCAGGGAGCAAATGTCTACCCAAAAAGTCAGAAGAAATAAAACACAGAATTTCAATTCTGCTAGTCAATAAGGGAACTCGGGGAGACAATTAGCATTTAGGAGTATTTAAAAACCCACTCTATTTGTGCTTTTCTAAATTACTCAGCTATCACACCTGTGGCTAGGGTAAGAGAACTGAACAAAACCACAAATCATGTTTTTCTTCATAATTCTGGATGCATTTACAACTGAAATATAGACTTATTTGACAAGACTGAGATAAAACCTTTCAGGTGCTTGTAATGTATTTCAGCTAGAAGTGCAGGAATGTTGTATCATCTTACAGCTAGAGTATAAAATCATGGGAAGAAGAGAACATTTAAACTAGATTTATCCCCTGTGGAGGACTTTGTACGGAAATTAGAAGATGATCAGATCTCTGAATGGTAATTTAATAGCTAATTTAAAAGGCTCTCTTGCTTAAATTATCAAGAAACCACAAGATACATAGTTATATATTACAAAATGCCTATTATAACATAGGTATACTCTAGCGAAGAAAGAATTCCAAAAACACAGTTTGAGTTTCATATTAATTTAAATATATAAAGATTACCTAAAATGCCAGGTGCATTTTTAAAGCATAAATTAGCACAAAAGCAACCTATTGTTCTGGTTTTAGGCAGATTCTATCTAGACCAATATACCACTCTGGGAAGTAATTCCTCATTCAACACCCTGTCTATTAAATTCACCTGCAAATAAATGAGTGTTGCACTGCAGCCAGAGACTTGGCAAATTTATCCAATTTGAGACTGAAATTTCTCAACCTTTGCTTCCCTCTCTTTAATATTGAGGGCTGTGGCTTTAATACCTCCAGTAATCTCAAATGCAGCATGAACTGAGCCCTAATCACTCAAGCAGGCAAGTGTCAAGCCACCTGTAGATCTGCACTAACACTGGTGCCTCACATTCAAGCTCACATGCCTCTTACCTTTTTTGTCTCTACTATTACCTTTAGAAGATTTTTAATACATTTCTTTTATAACAATGTTCCTCATGCAGAGAGGTCAAGAAAAATCAGAACTATTAAGCTGATTTCACCAAGCACAGTAGAATTAAGTAGCACCCCATTAAAATCTTGCAGGAAGAATACACTTCCAGGTGCTCTCTGCTACGTTATAAAAGTAATTTCCTATTATTTATTAAATAATCCCAGGCCATTTTTACATCATCTCCTCTTGGCTTAAAGGTGCAGTCGTGAAAATGGGGATTGCACATCTGCACAGGGGGCATGGATTTTGTTGATGGGTGATGATGAACAGTTTCACTTTGTTTTCTGGTCAGGTGGGCAAGACATGAAGGGATTTATCCCCTAAGTGACATTCTCACAGAGAGCCTGAAAGTCCTGTGTCAGCCTCTCTCCCAACAACTCTGCCTTTCATTGGGAAGCTATGAAAGAAAATGTATATATTTTCTTTTCCCGCTTAGAAAAAAAGAGAGATAGAGGGGAAAAGAAAACAAATAAGGAGTCAGTTACTTTCTTTTCTAACTATATAAGCCTAAAACACACACAGGTTTCCCCACAGGGAAACCTTCTGACTGATGTGTTGAGTCAAGACAGCATCAAACTCTTCCAGCTGTCACAGCATTGCAAAAGTGCAGGTCCATCTGCCAAAAGCCAGGAGGTTATACTGTGACTGCTTCCAGAAAGCATAGCAGGGATGGTTTGCTGATTAATTCAATACAGGGGCTTCTGAGATGATTTCCTTGAAAATGACTGTCTTACATTTGTTCATTGACCCTCTGCTTCTGTGGTCTGGGGACAAATATTCCAGAACACCTCAGAGCTGTTCGCCTGTCAGGGACATGTGAACATTAGTGAGATTGGCTGAGATTTCTCCCCTGCAGGCAGAAGTCCTGGGCTGGTGGCCGAGTAACATGGATAAACCTCACTCATGATAAAAAACGCATTCCACAGGAGGCACTGCAGGTCCTGAAGTGGCACAGACAGGACTGTGGATGCTTGTCTTTCAGGATGGTCTAACTCAGTAATCTGCTTAAAAGAGAAAAGAGCCATGTCTGTACATTATGGGTTTTGTCCAAAGTCCACTGAAGTGCAAGAATGGTTCCCGGAGACAGGCAGGCCTTTTGAGTCAGTCCTGAGGCGTAGAGAACTGCCATCTCTTGCCTTGATGGCTTCAGAAAGTCTACTCCTTTCATCATTGTTGCAATTTACCTTATCAAAGAGGACCACCAACCACCAAAGGGTGGCAGCATGACCACTTATATGAATCTTATTATCCCATTCAGCAGGAGTCTCCACTAAAAAAAACACCAACCAAACAAAAAAAAAAACCAGTCTCTTCTGTATATTCATACTGTAAACCAAAACAATTTGGGATCAGAAAAGCTCTCAGAATCAGACTCAACTCCTAGACTGAACTGGTGAACAAATAATTGCCAATCCTGCCAGTTTGGATTGGAAGTTATGGTTTTACTTAAACAAGAAAAAGGTGTGGTAGCTCTATTTTCTTCCAGAAAGAGAAAAAAAACTTTAAATTAAAAAAGGTAAACCAGAATTTTAGTGAACACAAAAATAATAATTTGACAAAAAATAAAAGAACAAAAAGTAATTTCCTTGAGGAAAAGCTCTAAATTTCACTAAACTTTATGAGTTAAAAACCTCATTCAAACAGTACTCAGTAAGTACCTAATTGTGGTGGCCTGTCAATAAGAAACACGGAGGAAGAATAAATGTCTGTATTTTCTTCTTAAAAACATATATCTCACTGTTTTGGGGGGCAATTTCTCAATTGCAGTTAAAATCTAAAATTATCAGTTTGATCAATGGCCTAGGTAGATGAAAAATCTGGTCGACCCATTAAATAAGAAAGTTAATAAGAAGAGAGAACCGTCTCATAGTTCATGAAATAGTACAGCAAAGTATAATTTTTCAAGTCCTAGTAATTATGTTGGCTATCACACCATTACTGATATAATGTGAAGCTAATAAGGCAAGTAATTAGAATGCACTAGGTCAGAGTTTTCACCTTAATATGTGAAGGGTAAATGAGAATGAGGCATTCTAATATTTAGCATATGGCTAAAAACAGTACAAAAGTAATAGAACTGAAAGGTTACTTTTTCGAGGGAAAATCTTCATCAAGTTGAAAGTTGTTTGTATTGACTTCCATGCTGGGCCTAATGAAGGTCGTTATGGGGATATAATTGTGTTACAGATGCACCAGAGAGGTCTGGCTGAGTTTCTCCTCTCTGAATGACTTGCTGCATTCTGCTGCTATCACCCAAGTTCTCACCGGCTGAATTGCCTTTCTCACTTACAAGCCACTTACAAATTGAACACAGCGCTACAAAAGACTGTCTAACACAAAAGAGCCAAATTAGCCCATACTTCAGAAAACTGAAATGTGATATTCCTGAAAAGCAGGGGGGAAAGTGCTTCCTTTCCTGATGTTTCAGTTCACAGCATTGCCAGACTCAATTCTCTTATTTTATGTTCAGGCTACTCAGCTATTTTTGAAAGAAAGCTGAGTACAGACCTCAAAGTCCATAAGTTTACCAGAAAATTGTTCCAGTCACTCCCCAGCACCAAGGTTATTCACTCTCAGTAGTTTACAGTACAAACTATGTGAGTACCTTTCTCCTCAGCCACAAATACAGGAAACAGTTTTAAAAGACACTTCGCTCTCAGTTCTTCAGGAAACAGAATGACTGAATCCAAACAAAGATGTAAAATATAGAGATTAAAAAAAATGTCATTTAAAGAACAAGCTGGGAAGTGGTCTCAGTTTAGTAGTGATAAGTCATGCAAGATAACCTATCCTGCAGCACCACACCTTACACTGAGGCAGCTAAAAGAGAAAATTAAGCCGTTTACTGCATGAGTTATGGGGCATGATGCTGCCTCATGTTTGACTGTGACACCTTGGGCTGCCAAATGTGATGAAATAGAATGTGCTACATGAATGAGAGCTGAAACCTTTGCTTGACTCTACTTTGCAAGGAAGCCTCTCTTTTTGATCCCAGTTTCCCCAGTATCAAAGAAAAATGTAGATCAGGAAATCAGTCTGCAGCAAATGTGTGAAGTTCATGGAGTGACTAAAAGAAGTCAGTGGGAGAAGTCACTTGATTTCTTCTGGCAAAACTGCATGAGAAAAGCCTTCCTTCCAGAAGATTTTGAATTAAGAAGGTGCTTGTGAGGCTTCAGGGTTTTCTTCAGCCTGCATGTTGAAAGTGATATGCAATGCTAAAAACATTAGGAGCTCTGAGGAATGCACATTCCTATGCTTCACTGCCCAGC
Organism: Corapipo altera; assembly: GCF_003945725.1. Lineage (NCBI taxonomy): Eukaryota > Metazoa > Chordata > Aves > Passeriformes > Pipridae > Corapipo > Corapipo altera. Next base: position 4,935,085 of record NW_020884877.1, read on the forward strand.
CTTGCTTTGAAGGGTGGGTGTGTAAAGTCCTGAAAAATTACTTCAGAAACTGAAAGAGAAAATTACTGTGATGGGACTGAGCTCACAGCACACTTGAAACACCACACCAAAAACATAGGCACTGTCACATGTGCACAGTAAGGGTCTCTATCTAAGGATCTGATCCTGGTGAGAATGGGAGTTAAAGTTTGCCTTCGTCCCATATCCATCTTACAGAGCATGAAAGGTTGATTTAGAGATAGGCTTATCCTTTGCAAGGAAATAAGTGTAAGAAATGTCCTTCCAGTCCAGTCATAAATAATATTTTCAATGGAAATTGGAACATTCCCAGCAAATAAATCATTATAAAATAGTCAAACTAACTGCTCCATCTTGTCCAAGGAACTGGTACAAAATAACTCAATTGGTAACTGTAAGGTGGATACTTATGTTGTGTATCAAACATAATGTAAATATGAACTACTCTAACCTTAACAAGTTTCATAGATGGAAGTTCTCTTATTCAGATTTTAGCTAAATAAGCTGCATCAGGCAGAAAATCATGGATAGAAATAGCCTAGGTCATTGGCATCAGCTTGGTTCATACATAGAGAGAATTTAGGGAAAAGGCCTGACCCAACTTCCACAGCCATTATTACATGGAATTTCTGGAAGCAGGACTGGCTGCTTGAGGATGTGAGAATTAATGGTTTTCCAAACCTCAAAGTAAGGCATTTTAAGGAAAGGGACCAGCAGTGCCATCCCCTACACTTTTCTGCTCACAGTCTGCCCCAGGGAAGAGGTTTGCTGAGCAGCACTGGCAGCAGACAAGGAAAGAGGACAGTGAAGAGTAGCCCCCAGCTAAGTCCCACACAGAGATCTGAAAGCTGGGGAACAGTGGTGGAGCCCTGGGTCTTGCAGCAGGGTCTGTGCCTCACCAGTGCTCTGCAAGGGGAACGTGCCATGGTCCCAGACAAATTCCTTAGTGACCTTATTCAGGAGCCATATGCTCCTTCTTTGCTTCTACTTGTTTGGATCCTGCTAAATAAAATGTCAATGAAGTGAATATAAATGAGCATAAAAGTAACATCATTGCCAGACTATACTCTCTAATTATACTTCCTCAGTAATTGCTTGACTGATGCATCTAAGCATATAGCTTTCATATCCGTACTAATTAATGAATTGGCACCTCAAGAGGTTCAAAAATATGCCTTTTCCTTCCCTGGAAATGAGGTGTAAGACTCCAGAGTATTTCCATGTAATATTCCATCTAATATTTATATTTCACTAAAATACACTTTTTTCTTTGGTAGCCATGCTTTAACTCCCACAGGTCTTAACTATATTCACAAAAGGTCATGAATAACTCACAGTATCATTTACATGTACTGTCCACCAACTGAGCTTGGACTTCTCAGGTGCACTTCTTCCCCAGTACAAGTTCTGCAGCTCTTTGGTGAGCAGTGCTTAGCCTGGAAGGAAGAGGCTAAGGGAAATTCGGGCAGGAGTTGTTGCACTCTTTTTGCTAAGTGTCTCAGGAGGTGGCAGAGAGACTTGGGCTTTTGAATGATGGAGATCAACGAGCTTCTCTCTTCCTATTGTTTCTCTAAAGAACTTAGTGATAAGATGCTCAGGCATCCATTTTATACTTTTTTTTTTTTTTACAATCAGTGAGATGCTTCAAGCTGATAAAGGACTCAAAAGTGCTCAGATTTCATCTATTCATCCACTCCTTTTCCACTTGCCACCCCATGCTCTATGCAAGGGAGAAAAGTGATGCAGAATGTGATACTGAAGCTGGTTAAAAACTTGCCCTTCTAGTCCAGAGTAAAGTTAATTTTCATCAAATTACAAGTCTCTGTCACAGATGCAGGTGTGAATGTCACCAGAAGACATGCATTGTCAGTTTTTATTTCATCATGCACTGAAATCAGAAAGCAATTATTCGTGTTTAATATCTGAACTTTAAATAGCTTTAAAGATGTTGAAGCAAGTGTCCACTTAAATAAAAAATAGGACATAAAGTTTAAAATTCCAGTAGGTTTCAGAGGATAAGATGAGGGAAGATATCACTTTAATAAAGATCTGCCATAAAATAGAAAAGTAATTTTTTGTTCTAAATCTCTTCAGGTTTTCAACAGAGTTCACCTCCGGTTGGTTCTTTCACAGAATTATGATCAATGCCTAAACCACAGAGAAGATTGCTGCCTAAATCATGGAGATGTATGTTGTCTTAAAACAACAAATGATCTTTAGTGCCCAGTTTTATTTTAATCTCCAAGAAATAGATGGGTAATTGATAATTGCAAAAAAAAAACCCAAAAGTGATAGAAAAACATAGAAAAAACATATAAATAGTTTTAAAAAAATTGAATATTGCAAGTCTTCAACGGAATAAAAATCAGATCTACTAATATTACTTTGGGGTTAGTTTTTTTTGGGGGGGTCAGTTTGTTGGGGTTTTTTTTCAAGTGAGTCCAAGAGGTTTCTTTTCTGATTGAATGTAGCAGGGTTGGAGCTCTAGAGGAGCATAAGCTCACTGTCCTGTAGTCGAAGTCACCCTTCACTGATGCTTCTCTGAACCCCTCAAGACTGCCAAATCAGAAACCAAATCTCCTAAAATGAGCCTTTCTGCAGGCATTTGAAAGCTTACTTCTCAAGTCCTAAAGGAAACAGTCAGGAAACTGAGCAGTAAAATGAAGACCTGTCTGAAGCATTACCAGTATTGTTTCCGTGATGTTGTGGTCTCCAGTTCCAGTCAGTGTGTGCCTGTTATTGATAGCAGGGACTTGGCCACCCCATTTTGCTCTGGGACTGAACCAATGGCAAAGACACAAAGCAGGTCAGGATGGAGCTGGCTCCCTCTCTGTTCTGGAAATCACTAAAATAAATGTTCCTGCACTAAGAAAAAATGTCAAAACCTTCTAGAGTCAATTGAGAAAAATCTTAGTACTACCACTAATTTTTATTTAAAATTTTATTACTGCAGCTCAGAGGAAAGATAGAAGCTTGACATATGCAGCCCGTAAGCCCCTGACAGCTGATCATCAGCCAAGCCTAAACTATGACTTTCAGAATGACACGTGGGGAGAGGCTTACAAAACTTGACCTGCCTTAAGCACATCATCATGTCACACCAGACCCAGATTAATAAATACCCTTTGCTGTGAACACATGCAAAGGGGCTGTTCAAGTCTAAGAAGTTGCCATATGGCGTAGCCAGTACACCTGTGGTGTTGCAAGGAATGATGGATCGCGTGCTCTAGCAGTTAAATGGTGTCATCTGTTATGTGGATGGGAGTGGGAGAGATTGACATATAAGCTTGGTAACACATCTTCTCAAAAGGCTTTAAATAATACATCAAGATTTGGAAAACCAGCTGATAAACTGACCCCTTGCAGTGATATGCGTGGTCTGTTCAGGGCACAGGGTGGTGCAGAGGAGGGAGGAGGGAGCTCCTGCAGCCATGTCCCTCCCAGGACAGGGCTGGGCTGGCAGGAATAGATGGTGTTAATGTTTATGGTGTGGGTGAAGGAGTACCCACTTCCATCCTAGTGAAATACAATCTGGACACAGTCTGGAATATTTCAGGGCTGAGGTCTCTTTTGGCAATGCCATATCATTACAGGGGAGCCCAGATTCCTCACCTCAGAGAGCTAAAGGATGGAGAGGACCATAATATTGATTTAGATTGAGTAAGGAAATAATTAAATGCCAACAGTCCTTGTTTCACCAAACACTTTATAGCCAGAACTCCATAACTGCTGAGGGGCACCCTTTCAGCAGGAGAGGGGGGACCTGTTCTGCTGCACTTATGCAAAGGGAAGAATTATGTCCACCACACTTTCAAAGTAATTATTCAAAAAAACTATTATCTCGGAGGGCAGATGTAGCATTGGGCATTTGGCTTGGAATAGCAGATGCATTAGGACAGCTCACTGGCCATGGTAACAAGGTGACTGCTGATCACAGGCCAGTGAATGACCAGCTTAAGGGTTGGAAAAGAGACCACTTTTGTCCCTTGTCTTTAGCAACTTTAGAAACTCCTCACCAAAGTAAAATTATTGGGTTAGCTGCCAGATGTCAAAATGAGTAAGTCAATTGCTGTGCATCAGTGGATGGACAACCAGAGAAATGGACATTACTTAAAAATAATCCAGCAGAGGAACCTGCACTACTGACTGCATTTTAATAGTTCACTACTGTCTTTTTGGTTTAGACCACACAAGATACATTAAACACCCCAGTACCACATATTCAAACATCATTTCCTGATCAAAGCAGAGATTTTTATGGGTTTTATGCATGTAGAATGCTCTTCCCTGAATAAGCCATTCTGTGGTACAGCCAAGAACGAGTAGCAGAATATGTCTCAGTTTGAATTTCCTTGACCATGATACACAAGAGAAACAAATGGAAAACAACACAGAGCAGGAGACGTTTAAAAATAGATCCTACTTGGTACATGGAACATTCACGTGAAATTACAGAGAGGGAGAAGCTGAATGAACAGTATCGTCAGGTAGAATGATTCCATAATTGAAGAAAAATGTGGGTGAAATCAGTACAAAGTAATAGTTCAGAAAAGAGTAAAAACAGGCAACAGTATTATAGTTGTTGTTATATAGTATTATATAGTTGTTATATAGTATTATATAGTTGTGACTACTATAGTAGTCACCAAAGTCTTGAGAAACTGAACATAGTTGCATTCAGGTAGGTCAGCAAGCACAGGTTTCTGGGGCAGCGAGGGTCTACCAGGACACAAATGCACTAAGCAGCAACAGGAAACCTTCATGAATCAGAAAGAATGGTACAGCAGACCTGCTTATTGGAAGCAGAAATTTCTTTGGAAATGACTAAGGATATGCAAACACAAAACCTCTAGAGCCACAGTTGAAGTCACTGGGACACATTAATCAATAGCGTAGGAAACCAGGAAGGTTTTGAGGGGGAAATTGGATTTCCCAGCTCCTGTTTGATACATTGGCAGAGGAATAAGTCAACTGGGTCTTTATGGCAGGTTATTTCCATTGCCTGCGCACCTCTGCCTGACCTCTATGTCTGTGCAGGTATCCCTCCTGGAAGGGGCTGGATAGTGAGAAGGTTTGTAGAGGTGGGTGGGATGACATCAAACTGCACAGATGGCAAAGGCAATACAAGCATGCAGAACATGTTTGCATTTGCATTCCCAGGCATCAGGGCTGCCTCCAGAGATTATGCCTTTGGCAGGAATAAATGGGTGCTAGTGAGAACATGAGCGACTAAGGACTTCACCCTCATTTCCTGGTTTCACAGCTCTGACTTAACATTTCACGTGGTCTGAAGGGTCCTGCTCCACGGAGATTGCAGACTTTGGACTTTTAGTCACAGCCATTAGAGGTTGGATTTGTCCTCCAGTCACTGATAAGAGCAAATGCTTCCTCTTAATTGAAAAAGTTATTGTCAACTGATCATTTTTCAGGCAAACAACAAGAAAAGGGCTGGCCCAAGTCAGTATGAGGGCTTTAATTGCCTGAGGCATTTTGTTTGTGTTCTCCTCCCCTTTTTCCAGATTTTCTTCTTTCTTTTTGTGTTGTGAAAGACCCAAAAACACAGCAGGGGAAACTAAGCAACCATTGGTTTTCATGGCAAAGCTACTCAACAGAGGTGCTGTCAAATCACAAAGGGAAAAGTAGGGCATATTCCCCTTCATCTTTTATAGTTATAAGCTGAATTATGAATAAGAATGATCAGTAAAACAACTGTGATTTTTAAATCTTCCCTGACAATAATAGGATTTATTTTTCTCCTTTCATGTGGATGAATTTTTATTCTGATAACCTTATAAGCACGAGACTGTGAGCTTGCTCCTGGTTCTCACTTGCTTTGCTGAGGGAGGAGGGGTGAGGAGAGGAGTGGACTGGAGTAGGGGCCAGCACCAGTCTTCAAAAACATCCTCTCATGTCACAGCAGTTCTTTGAGGCATCCAAAAGATGTCCTGCACAAAGTCAGGATGCAATTAAAACTCTGTGAAGCTCTTTTTGTGAAATCTCACCCATCTCCGATTAGACAATAGCTAAAATGTTCACCTGGGAGATTCACATTTAAGTTTCCTTTTAGAAGCAAAATGGTGACTTGAATAGAGTGGGGAGGATTCCCAGGTGCCCCACAAACACCTGAACCTTCAATTATCCTTTCTTTTTTCTGATCAGAAATTTCATCTCGGATCCAAGAAAAGCTGTCCTTCAAAACTGATGTGTGTATTCCCACAAGAATTTCTGGGGGTGATGAATTAACACTTTCTGAAAACACCCAGTCACTTCTGCATGTTCTGAATGATGTGGCTGTGATCAGGACCAGCATTTTACAGGGTTTGTGCTTGTGATATACAGACCACAATTTTCTTATTATAATCCATTCTCTGACTGTTTTCATCCATTCACTTCTTATTTTGTTTCAGAATGACCAAAAAAAGTGGATGTGTGCTAAATTTCTGCCTGACCCATGCAGAGTGGTTCCTGGTTTCCTTCTCAGGGAGAGCAGGGGGCAGAGAGAGGGTCTGGGCTCACTTGTGTCATTCTCAGTGGGGTTTCAACCAAGTGGTGATGATGTAAAAGATGTGGTAATAGTTATTTCTAGATAACCATGGCATGGTTTATAAAAAGGTGGAATCATGGCAGAATTGAAATACAGTCTTTAAAGCTCTCAATGGTCCTCAAGATAAATACATGAAAATAGCATAGTATGGTCTAAGTTTTTTTCTGGACTGGATTCTATAAAGTCCATCATAAATATACTTTATCAAATTTAATTCTCTTGTTAATTAAGAGACACATACTTAGACACACCATGTGTTTTATAAAAAGATCAGAATAGCTCTTAATAGCTGTTGGTGTTGAATACATTGGTTTTTGCCTAGTCTTCTATCAGCTAGCAGAAGATATCAGGACAAAGGCATCATTCTTCACTGAAGATCTCAAAAATATTTGTAACTTCATTATGATAAGAACCTGGTCTCTATACTGCTCTCTCTTTATAAGCACAAGTATATATATACTTTATATATATATACTTAAAATATATGTATTTATATATATTAAGTATAATATACTTTGTGTATATATACATAAACACTCTATTTTTCTATGCTCATTTCATTCCTGCAACACTGAGAGATATTGAGCAAGGGTGTATTTGGCCACTGAAGGTCAATCCCTGCACCAAAGAACTTACATCTAAAAGAGATAAATAACAGTTGAAAGGTAAGGAAGATAATTTTATTAATCTTCCTGCAAATATAATCATTCACTCTTATTATTATTTGAGTATACCAGGCAACACTGTAATATTTCCAGATTATTTAAGTGTGAAGAGGCTTTTTTTCCTGAATTTTTTAATTCAGAGTATTCTGTTCAATTTTCAGAAAAATTGAGATGCCTTGAATAGGTATTTGTTTAGCAAATATTAGTTATTTTCTTTAGCACAGGGATTTATCCAGCATTCACCCTCATTGTTCTCATCCCTAAGAGTAAGACATGCACAACTTATTATTTTGTTGGTGCATAAAATGTACTGCTGTCTGCATTCATGAATTATATACAGATTATTTATTGTTAAATAATAGCAGATATAAGTTATTTTAGAAATGGAGCTTTAGAGATACATGCCAAATGCCAAAGGGTTTGTCAAAGTAATATAAATGTTGAAATTACACAAGTTAAAATAGTTGGCTTTTTAACAAAAGAAGACTTTAGCTGCAGGAATTGTAATTGCCTAATGCTGACAACTTCGAAACTTTTCCATGTGGAATGCTTGTAGGAAGATTTTTGAGCAGTGATACGTGGTAGCAAAAGCATTGGTTTTGGTATCACTCTAAAATTCCTTTCTCTGTTCCCAGAGAGACTGAACGTCACTATATTTCCTTTTGTTTTCTCCTCAACTTTCCAAACTTTACACTGACAGCCTCAAAAAATTAGTGAGAACCCAAACCTTTTTTACATTGTGATTCATGGATTGGCAGCAGGTGCTGCAGCTCCAAAGGCATCATGGACAGGTTGATGTCTTCACCAGTGGCATCGAAGTCTTGCAAACCAAAGGAGAAGTAGATGTAGCTCATGGGGGAAATAATATCCAATGGGCAGTGTAAACTAGTTGGGGAGGATGTGGGTTTGGGAGAAAATGAGTCTAGCATCCCGTGGCAGTAGGTTTGGTGGCCCATCACCTCTTAAACACAACTTCTCACACACAGCCCTCCCTGAGTTCCCTTTCAGCCTCAGTCGGCCAAACCTGGGATAATTCAGATGCTTGCACACTTTTGCTGAAAGGATAGTAACAAAACAGAATATTTTCTCTATAAACACTTCAGTAACTATCAACTGCCTTTCAGATTTCAAGTCTTTTATCTTTCAGGCACCTACTTTGTGTAGGTGTTAAAACAAAGGGCTGGAAATAACACCAGGACCAAGTAAGTAGAAGCATCTATAAGTGTATGAGCTTTGGGCAGGCTCTGTTGACAAACCTCCTGTAAGTTTGAATTTAAGAGGTGTCAAACTCAAGTTACTCAAGATATTCAAGCTGATGGACCATGTCTGTTGTATGTCCTCATAGTCCTACCTCTGATGGAGATGAGTTCTGTAATCCTGCCCTTGATGACCCTAGTTTTGGATTAAGCTTAGATTTTGAGGACTTGTAGTAATCAGGTACATAAAAGAAGAAGTATTGAACAACAAAGGGGCAGTAGCATACACATACAAGGATGTACACACAAAGTAGAGTTTTTTTAGTTGGCTCAGAATAAGTTGTCACCAGGGTCAAGAAACAAATGGGAACTGAGGAAACCAATGGTTTCAGTAGTCAAGGTTGGGTTTTTCAAGCTGCTGTTTTCGGGATCACTAAAGAACAAAATAAATTTATTCATGCCATTCTCTCTTGTATAGTCTATCACTTTCATATTTAAACAGTGACTCCCATATATGTGTTTGTGTTTACTAGGAACAGAGGTGACTAGCGGAAATCTGATAGTCTTTTTTATTATTAGGGCTTCTTGAAGTTTAAACTTCTAAATCATATGCAAAAAATATTAAAATAATACTATCAAAGGCTCCGTCTTTCGGAGATTCAGTTCATAAATATGCACTTTGATGGAAGAAATGCAGACCCTTTTATGCAGTATGAATGTCATCAAGGAGATATTCTCATGCTAATTATTACAGACAATTCATGGCTGAACAGCTCTCAGATAATGTAAGAAATGGCAGGGGCTTATTTCCACATTCTTCTATTCTTCTCCGAAAGCTCCTGTTAACCACTTTTTCACTATCTCTGCTATTTCATTTGCGACTTACTATCTCTAGGGAGAGGGAGTTTGTGGCTTGGAAATAGTTGTTGGGGGTGGTGCGAGGTCCTGATGGCCCTGAGCAGCCCCAGCTAGAACTGCATGGACCCAGCCCTGGGCTAGAGCCCCATTTCAGCCCAGACCAGGCTGCTCAGCCCTTGCCCAGCTGCCCTGAGGCTGCAGGGCTTCCTGACACAGCCCCAGCTGTGCTGTTGCCTTGTAAGTGATAGGTGTAGGTACTGTATCTGCCCTTGTACTTGGGGTAAGGACAGTAACCCACCTCAGCCTAGGATGACACCCACTGTAACCAACAGCTGCCTTTGGTAAGAACATGAAATACCAGGTTTTCGCACGAGATGGACACAAGAAATGCATGTGCGTGAGGAAGTTGGAGCATTAGATTGTGATGTCCCAACTTATTTACATGACCTTTCCTATTGGCATCTCTACACCACTAATGAGATAAAATCCCAGCAGTCTCCGAAGAAACAGAGAAAACCATCAGGCCCTCACTGAATGCTGAATTTTACGCTTGTAGCAGCAGTTGTGAGCATCTCAAGCTGGAAGAGATGGAGAAAATAAACAAGTGAGGGAAAAACAGCTCAAGGCAGAACAAGTTTAATATGTTTTTCCTTTTATACTAGGGCGGGGGGGGCAGAAGTATGTGCCAAATTTAAAGTTGACTGCCGACAGCCATTACTTATGTAAGTAAGTTTGGCTTGCCAGCCCAGTGCACAAGGCTGACTGACCTTGGCAGCCTTATGTTGGAATTATTCTGTTACAAATCCAGTATTCTCTGGCAGTTTCTGCAGGCTTGCCAGTTTGTAGAGAATCTCCTTCCTATTTTTTTGCCCTTTTCTTTCAAGAAGCAAGGGAAAAGGAATGCTGGATTCTAGGTGATTTTTTAAGACACCGAGAATCCACTCCCCTGTTAAAGTGGGAGGAATCTTTCAGTTTACTGTACTGGGAAATTGTGGAGGGTAACATATAGAAAATGCTGTATAGAAAAGCAAGCACCTGAAATGGATGTTGGATTAAATCAGTTTAGGTAGTAAAAGGGTAATAACAGGCTGACCATCTTGACAAGGCTGTGTTTGCATTTCCTCTGGGTGGGTGCAGACTCTATTGTCTGTGTCATTTTGTTGTCAGTAGAGATCCCAACAGGACTCAAGGGCTGAAATGCGCTTGTGTGAACTAGAAAATATCAGGTTTCCAGGTCAGGGAACTTGCAGAAAAATAAATGGGGGGGGAAGTCCCCTTTTATTTGCAGAAGGGCATCTGCAATAGTTGGCAGCTGAACCAAGTATTAAGTATAGCAGCACCACATGGAATGATGGTGAGATCTGTCAGGATTTTACCACCCTGAGTGTGAAGTACTACAAAACTGGTAGAATCCCATTTTTTGGATCAGATCACAACTGGGTTTCAGAGTATGTCCAATTTTGGGAAACCTGCATCCCAAGACACAGGTGTCCCCCATCACCATTACAGATGACATGGCCTTGCTGCAGCTGTCCAGAGATAAGAGTCACCCAGCTGTGCTCCAAATTTGTTTTTCATGTGGATGAATCCTAAATAAGAAAATAAGTAGGGCAACCTGAAAATCTCAGGTGGGGGCTTGTCAGAGTGATTTTATGAGCTTCTTACAAGTGATCTTGGAAAAATACATTGGACAGCATTGGGGTAGCCGTGTTGTGTCCCAACACATGTCCCAGCACGGCAGTGCCAGATGCCAATTTTCTTCCTGACATCTTTCCTGGCTTCCATCTCCTCACCTTGGACTGGCAGGCTCCTCGGTCAGGGCTTTCAACTATTGCTGCAAAAAGACCATTTACCCACTCATTCCCTTTACCTGAATACAAATCACTTTCAGCTGAATCAGTAATTAAGTCTGAGTCTAAACCACTAAATACTGAGAGGTACTTCATTACTATTTGTGTCTGGGTTATGTTTTATACCTCCAAATAGAAAATGAAATGAATACAAGTTTGCCCAACCTTGCTTTTTCCATCTGCTGCCAGGGTCCTCAAGCGTGGTGTGGCCAAATGACATAACAGACATGCAGAGTACAAGGGGATTGGGGGGGTATGTATAAATTTAAACAGCTTCCCTGGGACAGGGAAGGGAGATTACTTGATGTTCAAATCTATGTGACTGCAGGTGTACTTAAGGCACGAACAAGATTTCTTTCTGTAAAGCAGGTCAATTTCATTTAAATGTGGACGAAAATCTCTCTCTTCTATACTTTCGTCTTTGTTCAGAAAAGATGTATTTTTAACCACCCCTCTTCCTATGTCCAGTAGTGGCTCAAGTATCTAATTCTGTACGGGTGAATTTTTAATTTGCAGTGTGATCCTGCTATCATTGCAAGTTCATCCATCCCTGAGCCATCTTGTATGTACCCATGTGAAGGATCAGACCTGTCTTTTGTAAGCTAATTTAGTGGGCTATTAGTCCCTCATACTATTATAGTGGGTACAGCCAGGACTTTCTGAATACAAACACTCTATAACCAAACTGGTCCCGTCAGTTTTCTCATCACTTTTGAACCTTTCAGCTGTCAGACCTTCTTTGTCATAAGAAAACCTTTAATACAGACCACTTCCAAGATACAAATCAGACTTACTTGGTTTTGCTAGTCATGTGAATATTTAGGGTTTGGCTTGGTTTTATTTTCTGCTTTTTTTCTGCTGGTGTAGCGGCCTCTGATTTTACTTTTTCACCCAGATATTTTGTAAGTGCTAGGAGAAGAAGGCAACATGGGATAGTAAAGGAGAATTTTAGGTCCATGTTATTCCATACTCTGATCCTGCCAGGAGGTCCCCAGGAAGAGATTTTCCAGCAGCACTCTGGAGAAGCAAGAGCTTGCTGAGACCCACCAGTAGAACTAGAGCTGCAGGGCTTGACCTCACTATCTGAACAGAAGCAGATAAGGGGGAGTACACAAATGTACTTGCTCAAAATTAAAAGTCATTTTCTGCATTTGTGTGGCAGTCATAAAGGAGTGCCACATGAGAGGGTGATAGAACCTTCCTTTTAAATTAAAACTTTTTAATTTTCCTTAAAAAAAAAAACGAATTATATATAGTGATTTTTGTTCAACACTCTAAATGCTTCTACCTCTTTTGCATCTTAATAAGGAAAGCAAACTGAACTGAAGTTTTTAATATATTAAATCAGAAACCTAGACAGGAATGAAAGATAAGAATCCAATAACACCAAAAAGACACATAGAATAGAATTGGTTATAAAAGATTTATGCACCAGGATTAGGAGGTTAAAAAGGCAAAAACTTTAATGTTCACTCATGCAAGAATGTCAAGTCACTGGCCTAAATAAGGAATTTGACAGTAATAAGATTTTAAAAGTGGGCATTTTCAGGTAGTGCTATCTGCTGTAATAAATAGAGGTCATAAAACTTTGATCTAAGTATATTCCTCGGATGTTAGTGGCTAAGATGGTCACTATCTGAACTTTGAAAATGTGTTTTATAACCTGTTTTAATAAACAGCTATTAATACAGGGCATATTTATATGCCTCAGTAAGGCTTCCTAGACTTGCTTTTCTTATCTGTATCTCTGCAGTCCTCACGTAATGGCAGACGGTGCCAGTCTTCTGAAGGATTTGCTGCAGGGATAAACCTTATTTACTTTCCACTTCATCTAGGGTGAAAAAAGTGCAATTGTACCAAAAGTTTGATGAGAGAGGAATTTCTAAGTGCTGAGGAAGCACACCTGTCCCTGAGTAACTTGCGATGGAACTTTTATTCAGGATAGCACATGGGATGCTGTGGGAAAGTAGAGATATTTAACTCACCAGAAAATAAAGCCCTCACCCTTTGTTTACATTTATTCTTAACACTGAAGAGCTGAACAACATTAAGCATAGCTATAGATAGGTCAAAAAGTAGTACTGAAGATCCTGCCCTTCCTACAAAATCTAGTTGTTGAATCAGAAGGTTTGAGACAAGACTAAAAACTACGTTAGAGCAAGGAGGGCATGGCAGGTACTTTAGACGACTACTTAAAATCCCTCATTACTGTTTCTAAATGTCAGGTCAGACTGTAGATCTAAAGGGAATGACTAAGTGATTTTCACTTGAGCATCTCAGAAAAATGACTGAACCGTGGTGGTCTCTTTTCAGAAAAAGGTGGCATGAGGCAGCCACAGTTTAGAAGCTGTAACAATGGTGCAAGTCTTACATTTCTGTGTGATCTCCTCTCAGCCCTAAGGTGTTGTATCCTCAGCAGCATCCGTTGCTGTGCAGACCTGCCCGGCGGAACCTGAACGTGACAGGGAGATGCCCCGGGTTCGCACATCGCTGGAACCGAACTGGAGGGACGGGGAAGGGGCCAGGGCGACAACCAATCAGTTTTGGGGCGTGGGGAGGGGGGAAGGCAAGGAACGAAGCGTCCACGTCTCAGTCTTTCTGGTCTGTCTGACAAATTAGCTCGTACCTGCTTTTGTGCGGGGCCTCAGTGACATCTCCTGGCTGTCGACCAGCATTGCATCGGCCCCGTGCCACCGGGGCTCGCCCCTGCCGCTGCCGTCCTCGCCCTCCCCTTCCTTCTGGCAATTACTCACATGACGATATGTTTTTGGAAGAGCCTCCCGCAGTCCCAAAGAACTCATCCTACTCCCTTTAGCAGAGGGGTGCTGCGGTGCCCGTCACCCCAGCAGCGGGGCTGCGGGCGCCGGGCGCTGCACAGCATCCCGCCCGCATCCCACCCTCAGCATCCTCGACCGCTGACCCCCGGGTACCAGGCGTGACCCGCACCTTGCCTGCCGCCCGGGTCTTTAACATTCCTCGTGTTTCGCAGCTGTTTACTGCCCTGACTACACAGGAGCAGCCACTATAGCATTTCTTCTCACTACCAGCAGGAAAGAGGCAGGGGGGCTGTACTACCACGCAGACAAGGCTCTGACTAAAATGCTCCTCACTGGCATGTACAGAGAGTTAAGAGAAAGAGAGACAAAAATACTGATTTCTGTTTGAAAAATGTTCAAAGCTCAACGTTTTTACAAAAGCTCAGGAAACTCTTCCGAGAGTACAAGCTAGTTAGTCATTAAATTGGTAGTTTATTTCTTTTCAGAGAGAAAGAGGAGAGAGGGGGGAGCACCTGCGAGACACGTAGGAGTTGAAAGAGCACTGGTGTTATTCACCATGCAGCCAGGAGCAGCAAATAGAGAGGCAATTAGAAGGTCAGAACCAATAATAATGCGCTGGCAACCTGCAGAAGCTGGAGAGCTGGTGTTTGTTCTCCTGGTATTTTTACTGCAAACCATCATTAAAGCTGTGTGACACCACCAGTTCTCATGCCACAATTATTTGCATGCAAATTCTACATCTTCAATGCGAAGACAGATTATATCTTCACTAATTTGGTCCACAGCAAATTGTCACAATTTCCTTAAGAAAACACTGCTTTTCATGAGGAAATTATTGAGTGCCAACTGAGGTTTTTTTCATGAATTTAGCCCAGACAACCAGACAGAATCATGCTTTTATTATTTACTTCCACTATATAATCAGCTTTTCATTGAAGATGACAGCTTTCAGCCAAGAAAGTCCAATTTTTTTCTCAGAGAAACAAGTCAAACAAAGAAGCAAAAAATACTGAGCTTTTCTAGGGCTGAAAAAAGCTGTTGGTTTTGCTATTCCCCCTGTACATATGCATAAACATACACATATCTATGCACTCCAAGCATGCACACAGGGAGCTGTGGCCTCACTGAGGGCTAAGGACAAGTATGAGACCCTATGCACTTTTACAAAGCATTGATCAGAAAAAGCCCTTCAGGACTTGAGATGGAGAAATCAGGATGGAAAATTTCCACAAGAAACAGAATGGCTGGAAGCGGAATGGCTGTTGGTTTTATGCTTTATTACACAGGTGCTCTGATCCCTGTAGTCTTCCTTCCAAGGCTTGAAATGAAGGGAGCACGTGTGGAGGGAGTGGTGCTGTATTATTCAAGCATTTCTTCTTTTTGGGGGCTATCTGCAGTGGCATCAGGCAGCCCCCAGCAGACCTGTTGTGCCCATAGTTCCACAGAAATGAGAGTTTTCAGAAGCAGCCCACGTTGGGTGGGAGGCAGGGGCTGTGTGCGGCAGCCAGGGCACCTGAGCCCTTGCCCTGCAATGCTCCAAAAGCACCAGGGCATCTCTGGTTTTGGGCTTTCAGGGTGCCCATCTCAAAGCAGTTTTTCTTACAAAACAGTCACCTCTGTAATTTCTGTATATTATGTCTAAGAAGTCTTACTTTGGAGCTGAGGCTTATGGCTCAGGATCATAGTTAAACACATAGTAGTGATGAATCATTCAAGGACAAATTCCTAAACGAATCCTCCCTTGCAAGTATTGCCCTGCAACAAGGTGTGCCACTTTCCAAAAGCTGAAATGGAAACAAAAAAAAAGGGGGGGGGAGAGGAACTGCTGCTGCAGAACTACTTTCCCTTGCCTTCTGTGTCCTCAGGGTTTTTCCCATGTGCTCATTATAAAGTGACTTTTCTTGCTGTACCTGGGAAGTGAGTGCCCCTTTCCGAAAGCTTATGCCTTACAGCTCTCCTCTAACCCCCTAAAAGAGAAGAAGCCTCTGTTTCTCGTGCTTCCTTAGAGCACCCAAATTTTAAGCCCTGCTGGATTGGGCACCAAACTGAAAGCCCCTGGTCTTTGGCTGAGACCATGCGAAGTGTTGGTGTTGGTAAGCATCAGCTGCCAGGAACCTCTGCTGCCTCTCTCCAGCCTCTCTCCAAATCCTTTGTGTTCTTTTTTATCAAACCAGACAGTAAGGCATTGATCTCACATGTACACTTGAAGTGGAAGATGGAAAAATATTAATGTTTCATTGTCTTAGTGTTTAAAAGCGAAACCTTTTAAAGAAATGAGTCCTCACCAAGGATAAGAGAAATGTTTTTCTTAACTGCATAGCAACAAGCTATATCTGCAATTATTTATATCCAGTATGAAATTCCCTTGGTGCTTCATTTATTCAAAGCTATATTTTTACTCAGTTTTGTTTTCACAGATGGCTAAGCTAAGATGCTGTCTTGGGCTTAAATATCTACACAAACTTTGGCAGTCCCCACCAACAAACAAAACTAGATGAAAAAAAGCAAAGCAGAAAAATTGAATTTAAACTTGCAAAGCTCTCCGAAGAGCACAACAATATTTTTAACTGATTTAAAACTGTGATTATCTACTGAAGAATTTAATGTATTTGTGCCACTGAAACATAGTATTAAAACAGCCTTTATGGGAATCACTGGTAGTCAAATGACAAATGTGATTTTATTTATTTAATTTTTTTTTTCTTTTACAAAAGACACAAGTTTGTAATTTCATTCCAGCACTTGTTCTGAGTACTTTGCTCAAGGAAAGTTTATTGCTATTGTTTAGGAAATGTAAGTTGAGTACTTGCAACCAAAATGTACAGACTCAACCAATGCTGAGATTCAATTCTAATGGGTTTTTTCATGCTTTTTTTAGACCGAAAAGTGTGGTTTGCTTTACTGTTGTTTTTGTTTCGTCTTTTGCCTAGTTCCAAAAACCAGTGTCCACGGGGATATGCTGCCCTCACATGGATGTGCTGAGTGTGGACCCATGTTCCCACATCCATCTACACTGGGAAATGACTGCTTTCATATCTAGTCCAAATTAGAACCCGTTCCTTTTTCACTGAATCTGCTCTTTAGTATGTTAACTTTAAAAGTAATTGTAATTCCCAGATATTTCCAAAGAATGATGTTGGTTTTGATTGACTTTGGTTTTGACTTGGTATTTGAGGATCATAATTTAATGCACCTTCCCTCCAAAATAAGTATTGAGGTCCTATGTCAGCAGCCTTCACTTGCTTCAGCAGTAATGTGTTTTCCTTCTGCTTTTTACCCTGTGTGTGGCATTTTGATGATAGCCACTGCTTCAGCTGGCTACAGACCCTTCTTCTCAGGCAAACTCAGCTTGCAACCTGTGTACAGTGTTGTTTACAAGTAATGTAGAAACAAGGATGAGTTTTCCCCAACTCAGGGGCTCACAAAGATGTAGACCAGTAGTACAGGGGTAAGGTCATTACTATCTCTACAGAGCACATAGACATTGAGGAGGTGTCCTTGTTGCTGAGGTCCTATCACCAACCTTCATTTTTTAATGCAACATATTTGAGCTTTGGAAAAAATTCACCTATTTCTGTCATTGAGATGAACAAGTAGAGTTCAGTTTGAGTATGAGTCTCCTGAAGTATGTACCAAGAGTGACAGACAGGGACTCCTGCAGTGCGTGGATCACTTTGGCTCTGTTTTCTAAAGATGTGAGAAACCTGCCTTTCCTCCTTCTGTCTCAGTTTCCTGAGCTATAATATTGGATTGGGGCTCCTTAAAAAGGTGTAATACCTTCTATGGACCAGGTAGTAGAAAATTGCCAATTCAAAGCCATTTTCACCATTAAAACAAAACATTGGGGGTGCCTTAACTTTCATGAAGGTCTCACAAATGAGTTTCCATCCTGTCTAACACAACCTCTGTGCCAGTGCTGTAGCGCTCATCAGTCATCACAAGAGTGGCTGCCACAGTCAGGAACAATTACTCTATTGCAGCTCCAAACACAGAGAATAATGAACACTTTTCACCAGCTTCTGCCACTTTATGTTTTCATATCAACCAGTCAATCAGACTGTATAAAACAGCGTGTGCCTGTTCATTAAGAGGAGAAAAAGTTGATTGGTACCAGAAGATGAGTGCAGAGTGATTTAATTGTAGCCCTTTGGCACATCTGTGTTAGATATATTAGGCACTCCAACACTCCACACTGACAGCAACAATGGGAATTATATTGGAATAATATGATTTTAAAACTGTACTTACACACACACACAAGAAAAGAGCCCAAAACCCAAACCAGCTGCTTTGATCTCTGTGATTAAGTATTCCAGCTAATTTCACATGATCAGTCAGTCTTTCTTCTAAATCAGACTGAAAGCTGTTGACTCCCCTTTTCAGCACAAGCTAGCTGATCTATAAATAAGGAATATGTTCTTACAAAGAGAGTGTTCTTATTGATTGGTGAGATGTATTGTCACCATTTCATTATACTTGATCGTTATATGCTCCTCTTCTGCCAGAATTTCTTATTCATTGCCAAGTTAGAGACTTGTGAACTTTGCAAAGGCATCCCCACTCAGTCTGCAGCTGGGAGGGATGCTGTCTCCTGGCCAGAAGCAAGGTGCACCTGAGAGAATTTACTGGCAACGAGCCACCATTTCACTGCTAAAGTGTGTTATCCGAAACCCACCCTGCATTTTTGGGTTTCTCAGAGTACTTTTACCATTCATGTCTTATGTAAAGTGTGAAAGGATAGACATAATAGGACAGTTTTCTGGAAAGATAAAATGTGGACTGGGGATTTTTAAGGATTTATAAGGAATTACAGTCAACAGTCACCTATTACCTTCAACCAGAGAAAACAAAGGCAAATCAGACTTGTTTTCTCCTGCTGAGTGAGCATGATTAATGATATTTTTAATGGCATTTTAGTTATTTGAATCCCAGAGGCAGCCCACCTGGGAAGAAGCTACGGAGTGGCTGATCTGCAAAGGGCAGAAGCTCATGGGTCTGCTCTGGAGATGCTTCAGCTCTGGTATCCTGCAGCTCAGCCTCTCAGCCAGCATTACTCCCTGCCAGGCTGCTTCAGCATGGCTGGGAAGTCTGGCCATTTTCGTACTGCTCATTTTGCCAACTTCTACACCTCACTGAAGGTTTCTGAATCTGTGGACTCTCTGCCGAAACTCAGCACTCCTGAAAAATGGGGGCATTTCAGATTTTGTCTTAAGAAGAAAACCCACATTCCTCTAATGCCAAAAGTCAATCAAAGATAATACAGAATTTACTGTATTTTAAAAACAAAACTTTATAATCCAATTTCAGGCTTATTTAAATTTCCTAGCGAGTGTCCACAATTTCTTGGACAGCTCCTTCCATACACCTGCCCAGATCCTGCCCTATCCTTGCTGTGGGTCAGGTTGCTCACATACTGCAGCACTGCTGATGTTTTCTTCTACAAGGGCTTGGGGAGTATAAATCCTGTGGGACTGTGAAACGCTACAACCCTAAGAGCAAGAACACAGGTAGGAACACAGGTACAATGTGACCAAGACTGCCTTAGGAAGCCAAGTGGCTGCCTGCCACCCCCAGCAAGGGCCATAGTGTCTGGCTGTCTATGAGCATTGAGCCATCTTTGTTAAGGAGCCAGCAAGCTTTCAAATTCTGCCCTAACAATCCCAAAAGTATCATTATGGGAAGAGCATGGTTGAGCCTCTTTTATTGTTTCCGTTCAAAATGCATACTGCACTAAAACATTTTTGTGGAGCTGGAAATTCTTTTCAGAAGCCTGCTAATTATTTTCACAATCCACAGTCTGCCCTTACATTTCTAATTGTGACTATTAATCCTCACTCATCTACATGTCCTAGATGTGTGCAAGGCAATAATGCGTATTATGCTCAGCAGCACCCTGCCTCTTGACTCATTTGTCAAAAGGATTATTGTACAGTTGGTGCTGAAAGTGAGGAATTAGCTGCATAAACCTGGCCATTAAAAAGAATGTCTGTGTATTACCTGTGCTGGGCATTGGTATGTAGACAGTTATTCCCTCCTCAAATATGCAAACACATCTCGCTAGTTTTGGTTAGATTCGTACATGCTACAAACAATTCTGGAAAGGATTCGAATGCAATGTCTCCTTTGTGTCAAGTCAAACGTTGTTACAGTCATAATTAATAAGGACTGGACTTGACTTCGATCTCTTGACTCGTATTTGATTTCCTAAGGAAATTTTTTAATCCATTTTAAAACGTGGCAAGTACAGAACATGCTCTGCTGTTTCCAAAATGTGATCACGTAGCTACCTACAAATATTGACATCAAAGTTCTGACAGATATTTATAATTACCACTCATCAACACTGCCAAGACAAGGCAGCAGTCCTGCTGTTGTGTTCAGAGGCAGGAGAGAGGAGTCAGGCCAGAGTAGCATCTATTTCCCTTCAGCTGTGTAGGAATGATGTGCTTTCCAACCCTCTCTTATAGAAAAGAAATTCTTCTTTTCTGTCTAATGAATATTGTCTACCCAGGCATCTCTGGACAGCTTTCAGTGACGGTTGTCTGATGGTGAAATCCATTAGTCTCTGCCTTATCCGAATGGCAGCTGGCACTGCCCCTACCCTTACTGCCAAAGACAGCAGCCAAATACTTTCTGTTAGCAAAGTATGAAGAAGTCTACTGAAGCATTCATTTAGACTAAAATTTGGCCCACTATTTTCATGGACAGCCCTCAGGCAGCACAAAGGTCTGTTCATTTCTTGGCTTATGGTTATTCATATTCATCAAACGCACTCTACAAGGCGACCACTGGGAGAAAAATGACAGAGAAGACACTTTACCAGTTATGTCCTGTTAGTCCCAGCTGTACTGCATCCAGACACAGTCAGAGCCTATGTGCCTCATCCTTGGTGTGTGGTTGGGGTTCAGAGATTCATCTTCTCAAGTTGCATCACAAGCTCTGCTCCTTGCATTTGCACAAATCCAACATCATGTCTCAGTGCTGGCGGTTAGTCTGTGAGGTTTACTGAGGTCTGCAGGTCAGACTTCTCACACTCATCCCATCATCACCAATGGCCTGTTTTCCCTTGGGTTTTCCCTTGGGCAGCATGACCTTTCTTTCTTCCTGCCAAGTTACAGCCTCCTCTGGCAAAGACGTGGAGAAGTCACACCATAACCTGTGCATCTAGACTGCTGCTAATCCCATGTTCATAGCAAGCTCAGCCCTTGCCTCAGATTGGAGTACTTCAAGGGTCTGTCTGTTGAACTCATTCCTTTCCCAGTCATCCTTTTTGGCTGTGTGAGCTCACAGAATAGTCCCACCGCATAAGGACTCCCGTGGGAGGAGGTGCAGAGCCACATGCATCAGTTCTCTTAAAGTGCCATAATATTTGTACCACTTGACATGATCTGCACTGGTGTGGTACTCTCATGGTTTGACTTATTTGCATCCACGGAAAATCTCTTCTCAGATTTTGTAGCTGCTTTAATTGTGGAAGGACAAAATCCTTCCCTTCTCCTTCATCTGGGACAAGGTTTCATAAATTACATTTATCCTGCTAAAGCCTGAAGATCCATCAGTCTGAAGATTAGTATATGTCTACAGGTAATTGGGGCGGTATGTTCTAATGGGAAATACTTAATGAGAAGAAGATTTACTCAGGATACCAGAAAACAACCGTTTTCTGAAGTAAGTCTGCTCTTGCAAGAGGAGCAAATGTTTTTCCCATCACCTGCTGACACGCAAGAGGCCACCCAGACAGAGGCTGTGATTGTGCTGGCTGACAAAGATGACTCAACTGTAATCTGGAATCCAGGCTGGCTTTGCTGAACTGCTTCTCTGCTCTACATCTGCTTTCCTGTCTCACCCAAGCCATTTAGCTGCTTGCTTTCTATTTCAAAAGGTGGCATTTATTCTAATTCTTTGTTCGCATTCACTCCATTAAGCTTCCACTTTCAATCATCAGCTGCTGAAGCACTTGGCTGCACTGCTAAGGAAGCCTCGGTGTCTGGCTCATGCTGGAACAGGCTGCACCCTTATTTATCACTTTGCTGACGCTGGCCTGATAAAATTTATCTTCTCTGGAGGCTGGTGCAGGGGAGGGGCCCTTAAAACAAAATGAAATTTTCACTGTGTAAAGATAGCACTGTTCCAAGGAATAAGAATTGAGGTGGCTTTCGCCTGGCGTGGTGTGAGGTCTTAGCCCAGGGACAGCACACAAGGGCTGCCTGGGAAACTGCTGAAATGCGTCAGAAACAGTGCATTGTGCTGTATCATATTAATTTATTTTTCATTCTGAAGTTTTCAGCAAGCGTGCCAAGAAAGCTGGGGCAGAAGAACACTTATCTCTCTGGGAAGTGGGAGACGCATTTCTGGAGTGAGGAGAAATAAAGGTGCATTCTGCAAGAAGTTGTAACAAGTTAAATACAAAACAGACAAAATCGAGTAAAAATTAGACATGACATAGTTTATTGCTTGTCCTGCCCACCAAAAAAAAAAAAAAAATAAAAAGGGAAAAACTGCTTAACACAGGTGAGCCAGATATAAACTCATTTCTCTGTTGACCCCACTCACCGATGTGATGCTTCTTTATAAAAAAGGGAAAACCAAACAAGAAAATACATGCACCTGTGGGCAAGTCACTGCTGCTGGTTTGCAAGGAGGAGGGAGACCAGGTGCAGAAAATGAGTATGTGAACCACGAGGGCTGACAGTCTATAAAGGAGAGTCCTATAGCCTAAAAGAAGGTTGACTGGCCTGGGCAGATACAGAACAAGATGAAGATTTTTGTGCTGGAAATGCAGGTTGGAGTGGTTTTTCCTTCTCTCTGACTGAAGGTATCTTCTTTTCTCTGTGACTTTTGTATTTATAATTTAGTAGTAGCCTGAATCTTAAGTGTTTAGAAGATTAACTTTTCTCTGCCCTTTCTTTCCTGGGTTTGGACATTGTTCTTCTCATGTTCATGAACCAACTAAGCTACTGGGTTAATCTTTCTTCCTTTAGAAAAGAATTAAAGCCCCATAAAACTCTTTTAAGTGTTGTTTATTAAGGGCAGTACTTAAGGACTTTCTGTCTTCATTTAAGACTTCCTGGGCTCAAGGTTTTAGGCATCCTCTGAATCCAAAGAGAAGAAGATTATCATGGGAAGATGCAAGAGTTTTGTTTTCCTTGAAATACTTAAAGTAGATTGATCTCCTACAAAATTAGTATCCTAGAGAAGTTGTCAAATTTAAGGTTAATCTCATTTTTTTCTTCAATTAAGGAAAAAGTTCTCAGTGTAGACATAAATTCAGAAATCTTTCTGTAAGCAAAACTTCTGCAAGATTACTGGTCTAGTCTCTGTCTTCCCTAAGCATTCATAACTGACTGTTGTGAAATTCAAAAGTTGAAGCTGTTACAGTCTGATCTTTAGGATATATAAAATGAAACATCTTAGTTTGAGTTAGTCAAGGATTTCAGCTTTTTGTTTAACGTATATGCACTATTAGAAGTGGAAACAGATGGACTCATAATTGAAGAAAAATCCTTCTTCCAGTGATAGGATTGAAGATTTTTGGTCTTTAATATGTAAAAGCCTAAGTGGTGCATCTGTTTGGAAAGTGAAACAGAAAACTGCAGATAGAGGCCGTGTTTTATTTGAATTTATTATTGTTTATTATTTTTATAAATGTCGCATTTAAATCAAAACAGGAACAGCATGACAGCTTTTTTTTTTTTCTTGTTCACATCTTAACTGTTTGTACTGAGGCAGGTGGGTGCTCAGGAAGCAGTCATATTAAATTTTTATATGGTCCTTAGGAGAGCTAGGAATTTTTTCCCTCACTTGTCAAGGATGAAGAAAAGTTGTAACTGATTAAATTGATCAGCACCATTCAGGGAAAGCCTTTTACTTCGGATGTAGCAGTGCATTTGCTTCTCTGCAAAGACTCCTGGGCTTTTGCTGTTGGCCTGAAGTCCATTACCAATTTTGTGATGAACTCTACCACCAGGATCCACCTTCAGCTGGATGATAACCTGGCTGGAGCTGTTGTAAAACTGCTTTAGTCTGGAAAGTAAACATTTGAAGGGAGAATATGAGCAGTTTCTGAAAAAAGACATGGACTGGCAGACAGATCGCTCTTCCTTTCTTATGTTTTTCCTGGAGTTTTTTTTTGGGCAAATTCTACTCTTCCTGCCTGTTGCAGAGTGTGGCCTCCTTGTATGCAGGAAGACTTGAAAACCAAGGCTTTGATAACACCAATGTGTTCAAGAGACTACCTATTTATATATTTCTTAAATATTAAAGTAATATCTGTTTTGGAGAGAGATGATTTTGCTTCTCAGTTATTATTTTTTTTCTTTGATTTATTTTTAATTTTTGCTTAGATTGCATCTGAATAGCATTTTCAAATATTCCATACCAAAATCTTTTTTTCAAACTTTTTTCCCTTTTTCTAGCTTTTGTTGCAGAATAAAAATAAATCAAAAGCCAGAATTTGTGGCACTCAGACTGTAATAAGCCTCTCTCTTTTCCTCTTTCTGTCTTACACTTGCTGTGAAAGTGTTGCTGAATGATCTAAGTTGTAGGACACTTTCTGTAAGAAAAGAGGAAGGGGAGAATTCAAATTGTGAGATAAGAGCTAGATGTATTGCCAAGTACATTTTCCCTGTGGAACGAAGTAAGTTAGCAAATGAGGACCTTTGGGATGGCCATCCAGAGTTCAGAAAAACACCACATCCCAGTGTGATATGCTTACAGTTTAAATGGGGTTTGTGTTAACTCTGCCACCAGGAAAACCCTGCAACTACTCATGAGCGTTGGTCCCAAGATGCACAGCCTGAGGAGAAATCCCTGATGGAGACCGTGCTGCATGTCACAGTCCATGTGATAATGGCTCACATATCCCACCCAAGTAATGGTTTTAGCTTAGATCAACCTACTGAGTGTTTTTTAAGTATTGTACTACTTGTTTTGAACAAGCAATTGCTAGTGACAGTAGATCCTTGTACTCACATATGGCTTGCCAGGGGTGTGATTTCATTTCTTTTGTGAACTTGCTTTTCTATGCTGTTTGTGAAGTAGCTTAGGATCTGCATGTCATCCAGAGGCACAGGCTGGTTTGGAGAGCAAAAGATAGAACAACAGGGCAGGTTGTTCTACACAAGAGGGTAGAAAGATAGACCCTTATGAGGTGATATCTTTCCACTATACCATGTGGTGCGTCGAAGGTTTTCTGGTCCCAATTAACATCTGGGTGGGTAACAAAGAACTAACAGTTTTGCTGACACTTTCATCAGAGCAGACATTCAGAAAAAACCCCAGCATTTATTGTGGAGTGCAGAGGTGCTGGGGTATGGCAAGAAAGAAAGAGATTCACCAAAGATGTCTGAGATAAGGCTTAGATACAGCAGGTCTCTTGGGTGGTAGTAATGGCTTCTGTCTGCTGATTCTTTTCTGAATTGAGTCTCAGCAAATTTCTTTCCTCTCTCAAAAGTAACATGGCATTTGCAAAGTATCTTTTGGTGTCTCTTAAAATCTGTCATAGATAGCTTAAGGAATTTGTGCTTAAATACAACAAATTTCTGAGTCTATATGGGTAGCATAAGATGAAGCAAATAGGAAGCTATTTAATTTGCAATTTCAATTCATGCTCTGGACAAAGTATATGTTTATTCCAGCTGACCTGAAAGTGAAGAGCAGCAGCCAAGCCAACAGTACAAGAAATATTTTCCACTCTTTGAAGCCTGTTGCCACACACCAAGTTTGAATACCCATTTTGTAATGATATTTCATATTTTGAAATATAATGAAGTCCATAACCACTAGCTGTGATTTCTGACAGTGAAAAGCTAAAAGATTGACATTTGATAGGTGGTGGGTCTTTGTAAGCCAAAAAAATTCAAGCCAAAAATCACTGCTTAGCTGAAGTTTCCTTGGAAAAGTTAGTAAGGCTTTCAGCAACAGCATTGGAAAAGTAGATTTGACAACTCTTTTACAATTAGTAAAAAACTAAAAAGATCACAAGAGAAAAGTCCCTGTGCTTTTTGGAACAGTTATGATAGGCTTGTGTGTAGTTTTGCCATATGGTTTCTTCTGCTTTTCCAAAAAGAGAAAAAAAAAACCTCTTTCCCAGCACAGCGCATGATTGCAAAGATTTTAAGTGCTTGGTCCAAAAATGAAGAACATGCAACTTACAGCTTGATAAATCAACAGTCTCAGAGGCACATCTAAACTCCATTATACTGAAATGGAGTTGGGAATGAAAGTGAATCATAATAGCACCTTTGAGTCAGAAAAATATAAATGACTGTTGCAGGATTAACTTTTTTAAAAGTAAATTAAGTTAACAATAGTTTATTCTCTTCTCTTAATGCTGTTAAGCTTCTTAGAGGCTTTCTCTTCTACAGAAACCAAATGTTTAGTTTCATTAAAGGGAACTTCAAATTCTGTATTCTATCAGTAGGGATATTAGTTTTTGTAATGTTTTTCCAATTGTTTCATTATGTATTTATACAAGTTGCATATTTTAATTTCTGAGCATCCTTTATCTGTTGCTGCACTGCAGAATTTATCTGAAGCTGGGAGGATAGAAAGATTTAGCTTTTTGTAATGAAGAAAAATATGTGTAATTCCTTTCAAAGAAAATAAAGAAGTACTATGAGGTAATTTTCTCAGGGAATCAGTACGTGGAAGTAAAGCTTTTTACATTCCTTCTTTGTCCTGCAAATAAGGCACTTATGTGACTTGGTGCAAAGGGAGTGCCGTAGTGCCATGATTATGTGCAGCTAAAGGGTTTTTGCCTGACACCAGGTTGCTGTTTTTAATCCAACTGGGTTTGAGAGAGGCCAAAATTTCTGACTCCTTTCAGTCTGTCTCAAACAAATTGGTGAAATAATCCTAATTAGGTGATCTAATGGGTGTCGCTGCAAGGGGCAGGGGCTGTCACTGTTGCAGGTCTGGAGAAGGTGTATGCTGCTTAGGGAATCAGGGGCTTGTGCACATGTAACCATCCATCACCCCACACACAAGTAGGTTAGTCATAGGTACACAAATACTCTGAATAATTTTCCACTGGCTTTTTATTCTCTCCCACACTGAACCTCCCCTACTGCTTCACCACTTTGCAAGCAAAAAAGTGCTGCAGCTGGTATTCCAGTGCGACTGTACCAGAGGCACCAGACAGGGAACATTTTTTCTGTTATGTGATGCTTGTCTATAACCATTCAAACTTGAATTCCTCCAAGAATTCAGCAGCACCTGGGCAAGGGCCACTCTGAATGCCAGAAAGCTTGTGTAGCTACAGGATTAGAATGCAATGCACTGGCTGGCCATGATATATTGACCTGCATTAAAGAAATCAGCAATCTCACAGAAGGAGCTTTCATCTGAAGTGTATAATCAGCGTGGCATCAGATCAGGTGCCCAGTAGAAGATGTTATGCCATTAACTCTAAAATGCTTGATGGTGCAGAGATAAGTAGCTGTGCTCTCAGTTGCTTGCAGTGCAAAATTGAAGCAGAGCATTGGGTTTGTAATGTCGATGAACAGCTTGACAGATGTGGGTTCACAGCCAACTACAGATATGCTTTGAGTGATCCTGCACTGGGACTTCCACCTTTTATTGCACTCAGTGCCACTTTGTGGGAATTTACATCCCAGCTCAAACCCATCTTAGTACTGATTCATGCCTGATGTTCCAGGAAGTCACGGAGTGGAGTGGGAAATGTAAGGAGCTTCCCAACTCCCATCAGCCCTTTCCATGCAATTAATTTTCCCCAGAAATACAGTCAGAGTTCAAAGTTCCTCAGCATAGTTCAGTTTCCAATAACATCCCTGGCTAGGCTGTACTTGCCTTTACCAAAGTTTTGTCTTCTGTGCTGGAAGACTTAAGGGCAATTAGGTTGTACAGAAACAATAAAGATCATATTTCATAGAGCAGAGGCAGAAAACTGCTACCAAAAAATCAGGCATTTAAAATCACATTAGAGAGACACTACCATCTTCACTTAGTATCGCTTCTGCCAAAGTGTCTGTCACAGAACCACACACAAAACAGGCATCCTTCATCTTATACATCCTTCAGTGACGTCATTAGCATTTTAATGATTTGCTGTGTTCTCTGTTAAGTCTTAATTTGGTCATTAATGTGCTGTTGGAAGTTAAGCTTTGGAATAATCCCTTTTCCATCTTTAATTTTTACTGTGTTTGCATTCAGCAGAGAGTTGGGAACAGAAGGTAACCCTGTGTTTCTCTTACTGCCACTCAGGTCCCCACTGTTGCCCTTCACATGAGAAACTCGCTCGTGCTCTGACTTAAAGATGGGATGTCAGTATGTTCTTAGGGATACACAAGGACAAGGGTATTTGTTCCCCTGGCACAGGGAATGACCACTTTCCTTGCGGCAGAGCTTTAGCAGGCATGCATGTGAGGAGGGAGGGCAGAGAGGAGAGACCCTGCTGCCCACCAGCTGCTGGGATGCTTTCGGATGCAGCACAGAACCCAGCACTGCTTTCTGCTTTGTCTTTCAAATCCAAACTCCCCAAAAGTACAGGGATCATTTAACTTGGAAAAAGAATGAACCTCTTCTCTAAAAGCAACGATGCATATGGCTACCCCTGGTAACTCCTTAGGGTGGCTATAGGATCAAGATTTCTGCTTGGCCAACTGGGATAAGGTCTGCTAATTTAAGCTGTTATACAGCAGATATACCTATCACCTGGAAGGGGATAGGGAATCACCAGCCTTATTAGCAATGGTTGCAGAGGGAAAACCACAGAGGCTTGGTCTCCACAAACATGTAATGTGGGAGTTTTTTGCAGTTACTTCAACACAGTCAACTACTGCCTCATTTGAACAGCAAATGGGTTACAATTCAATAAGAAAAAATTTCCAGCTAACAGTGAAACACTCCAGCAACCAGGAAGGGCTCAGGTACTCCAAAGTGGAGATTGAAGGCCTGAGAGGATGAGCCCTCCTGCTTTCCAGGCTGAACAGAAATACTCAGAAATTCCTACTACCCTGAAGCAATTGATGAAAGGAAGACAGCAGGTGAAAGCCCTAAAAATAATTTGCAAGTAAGTAAAAATGGGTGACTGCTGTCTGTGGCTGATGCTCAGGAGAACTGGAAGAAGGAAATTATTTCCACTTGTATGATGTACATCATGGAAGAACTACAGGTAATTACTGGAGAGATTCAAAGCTAACACACAGAAATTACAGTGATTGCTTTTCCTTTTGAGTATGGGCCGATGTATGCCTTTTTTTTTCAAATTAGAGTAGATGAAAAGTTAATCTGTAGAAAATTATCTACATTGAGAAAGTGAACAAGGTAAACAATATCTTCATGAATCTGAGAGAAATGGGGAAGCCCATTAGCTTGTCTCTATGACATTGTTAAGCCTTTTTCTATTACATTTCTTTGTGAAGAATTGCTCTTTTTGAACACAGTGGCATTTTCCGTCTAATCTGATGATGATTCAAAGCATTTATGTCTCCTACTTATAATATGAACCACTGCTCTTTCACCACAGGGTTCACATTTAAGATTAGACTGCTGTGATTTTCACTGTTGCTCTGGTTGAAGGTCATTTAGTTTAGGAAATGGAGAGGGCAGTTGCCAAAAGGTAATCTCCTTTCATTTTACCTGGTAGTTGCCTGTCAAGTTCAAATGATGGCATTAAAAACCACTGCTACAGCCTTTCTGTAGTCTAACTTTAAAAAAAAAAAATGTACCTGAGACACAATGCAACTGTTTCTCAGTAAATTTAAATCCCAGTTTTTCCAGAATGTTTGCTTTGCTAATGTGGTCTTGCAGAGCAGATCTGATGGAGTGCTTGTTTCAAATGCAATGCCCAGTTCATAACTTCATTTCATGATTATGCAATTTATGATGTGTTGGGTCACATTGTGTCATAATAGTACTCATGACAACTCTGCTTTCCTTTGTTTTTTCTCCCTCAAACCCACAAATTCTCGATATCATTTTGGAATGAAATTATTTTCTTCAAAGTTCATTTCACTCTGAGAATGGAATTGTTATTAAAAACACTCAACACCAACCCGTCAATTCTATCATTGTGTATGTTCACCAGGGCTTAGATCCTCTAGTTCAGAGAAGAAAAACAACATTTCAGGTTGTCTTAGTAGTTTCCATACATTACATTCAAATACATGTGAACACTCTGTTTGTCTTTAAGCAAAATGGAAGTCAAGCTCATCACCTGTGGCTACAAGTTGCAGCTGAAAATGTTGCAAGCAAAAAATTTATTCAAAGGTCAGATGACTTTTTGAAAGGCAAAATATCTAAACAGTTCCACGTTCATTGCCTCTGCCTGTTCTCTTCTGTGTACCAGCATCTGGATCACAGGCAATGCTGCTAAATTTCAGAGTCTATGTATGTCATGTATACTTGTTTTACAAGAACACCACTGCTAAGGGAAGGGAAACATGACCTTCTCCTCCAAAATACTGTCCTTAAAGAAATCTGTACTTTGGAGTGACATCAATATCACACACACACACGGTGTGAAGCAGAAAAGGGTGGAACACTCCCACTTTGCCATCAGGCATTTCCAAATGTCCTCTACGCTATCTTTGTTCAGCGTATTTTAAGAAAAGACTGGGAGCATTAAACTGAGTTTAGTGAAAAAGGGCCAACATATGGCCCTCTCTGCGTGATTCCTGCTCAGAGAGTGACATAAAAGCAGCAGAGAGGAGAGGCGGTTTCAACTGATTTCCTTGCATATATGTGGGGAGCACAGCAGGTAACTTAATTGGAAGGGACAAAAGGCATCTAGGGGCCTCTCTGCCTTCAGGGCAATAAATACTGGAGATGCTGAACCTCCCTTTGGGAAGCTGAATAGCAAGTTCAAAAGTGGGTAGAAGTTTCCATCCGCTGACTAGCATCTGAGCTTCAGCAAAAGATAACTGGAAGCTTGTTGTTAATAACTGGAAGTTATGTTGTTAAATATTATTTTTAGCTGCAAAAGGACATGATTCTCTATCCCAAAGCCTTACAATTCCCTAGACTGCAGGACTAAGCAGGACAGCTGGCTTTTGGATAGCAAACAGAAACTACCCATGTGCTGCTTAGCAGTTAAAAGTCAGCATTAGACCAGGAGTAAAAATCCATGGCTTACAATTTCATCAGATTTTCTCTTTGCTTTCTAAAGAACCTTTCTAGTTTCTTTTTAGATTTTTATTGTACAAAGGTTTAAAAATTATCTACTGGGATGTGTGGTAATAAATCCATGTATCTTTGAAACAATATTTAAAGGTGGTCTTTAATGAATATGAAGAGCTACTAAATTGCTTTTGGAGAATGCGGTGCCTTATGTCCAAGATTTCTGCTTATGAAGTGAAAATTCGTTTCCAAAGTAAGGGCATTTGTAGGAAAATTGGTTTATCGCAAGAAGTAGGACATGAAAGATCCTTTTATTTGTCAAATATGTGCTTACCTTTCCAGGTGATTGTGGAGACTCTAGGAAACACAATTCTCTTACCCTATTTCACATGGTGTATTAACACCATCTTCTGCATTTTCCTGGTGAAGCTGAGTTTAGGCATTTTCTGAATCTGAAAGAGAAGCTAAATGTATCTGATGGCCTTCTGTCACCCTTATATGTTTCAACATTCAGAGAGTGCAGGGTAATTGCAGATGAGTTGTTTCCCATGAGAACTTTTTCTAAAGCCTTTGTGTTCATTTGATTTAAGGAGAAAAAGTATAGTTTGGAAACATGGCTTCTAGGCTCACATTTTCACTTAGGCAATGAACAAAGCAGAAACCTTCGAGATGCCTTAAGGTTTGGGGGCTTTTTTTCACCCCTCTTCTGGGAAGCCTCTAGTGTGGCCCTACCAACACTCCTCCCATGTGACTAATAATGATTGGTTTATGAGCAAATACAGAATAAAATGACCTTGATTTACCTGGGTAGAAAAAAAAGGAGCCATCTGAATGTAAAATATTTATATTCATGAGGAAACTATCTGGCACTATTTATCTAACTTATTTACCAGATATGGATATCTAGGAAGTGCCTCTGAAGGTCTGAGGAAGAACAGAGACAATTTCTGACAACTACTTGAAGTAATATTTTGATAACCACTGTTTTAATTTAATTTTAAAAGTAGAAACACAAAGGTTTCTCTGAAATAGGATTTCAACTTTGATTTTTAGCCCTGATAGAATCAAAGAATTTTTTTAATAAAGAAATTCAGGCTCCAGATGATTTTATTAATCATTTCCCTCGATCTTTCAAAGCAAAGATCATCTATTTTCTACAAAGAGAATTTGATAAAGTCACCAAAAAGTGATTAGCAGATTTTGCTTAATTTAATTGAGTTGCTCTTTACCAACAATTCACTGCAAGTGTTAAGCATTTATTTTGGCAACCAACATAGCATTACTCTTCATTAACTTTTGCCATCACATAAATTAATTAACTTAAAATTCTAAAGAAACTATGGTGGATTTTTTTTGTTTTGTTTTATTTTGCTTCAACAGTTAACTGGAGTGAACTGGAAGGGTTGGAAAATCTGTTGTCCTTTGTTAAGCTGAGCTGAAATGCAGCCTACAGCTGGAAGAATTCAAAAGCTGGCAAAAATGGTAGCTGTAAGGCAAAAAAATGCAGGGCCTTGAACAGATACATTTTAGAAGAGTATTTTCCAGTAAGGGTTATACGTCATCCAGGGGTAGTACTTGCTATGTGGTGTCACCCTCAGAGGAGGCAGCCACTTCCTGGAGCTTTCCATGGCTTTCCCTTCTCCCCTCCTGTACTGTATACTGTCTACTATATCTAAAATATCATTTCCTGTGGTAAAATTTGAAAGCAATCACCATCATTCAATGAAATATTTTCTATTTATCAATATGCATTTTTGGTTCAAAATTTATGTCTGAAGTAAAGGTAATATATCTGGGGTTTTACATTCTGTATTTCTTCAGGACCTGAAATGGAAGTCAATATATTATTTTTATTGCAGTTGTGTTGAGATACAATAACAGAAATCAGAGCCAGAAAAAAAACCCTACAAAGTTGCATGTATACCTCTAGTAGATGCTCTCCAGCAATTGGAATCTTTAGAATCTTTCTTTTAATTAAATGTTTGTCTTTGGCTGGAGGAGAGATGCTTCTAGTCTGGTAATCACATTGGGGCCAATAGGAGCTTAGTGCCAGCCTGATTAACCCATCCACTGGGAACCCCAAAAAATGTTCTGTGTGCCATGGGTGGCAAGTGGGGCTGTGTGAGAGACCAAGCATGGGGGAATAGACTGGAGGTGTGTGTGAGAGCCTCCATCCCTGAGCATGTCTGGAAGGAGCAATCAAGGAAGCAAAGTGCCTGCCCAGGTCCCACGGGGCTTTCCTCCCTCCAGAATGGGCCAGAAATGATCATGGAGCTGCTGACATCTGTAGATGTAGCTTGGCTGTCACATCTGGGCACTGTGGTGCTGGGCAGGGTTAGCTTTGTAGGCAGGACAGAGCACTTTCCTTCGTGTCTGGTTTTGGATCAAGACAGTGCTTTTGAAGTAAACTGTGGGATCATGTCCTCTTGCCTCAGTCTGGCTCACCTCCTCAGACAGTCAGGGCTGCACCATCCAGGTCCCTTTTGGGGTGAGCTGACCTGGGATGCATCCTCCAGAAGGGCACTGGATGCCCTCCCACCCCTGAAGAGCGTTCATCTGCATCCAAGGTCCAGACAAACACAGGTAGAAATGAACACCCTAAACATGAATCCAGTGCACACTGAGTCCACAAGCTCTTTGCCTCCACAGACCCTTTGTTCTTGCACTACAGCATTTGCAAGTGTAGATATGCCTGTATCTCTTAAGGACAGAAAAAATGGTCATTGCCAGCGTATTGTTTGTTGCCTGGCAATTATCTGTGTAGTTCTGTGATGAAAGACTAAATTTCCAGCATTGATTCCTTTTATGACCTTGCCAGAAAATATTTATCCCACTTTAAATTCTGGCTATCAGCTATACATTGTAATAGTCTTGTAGAGCATCGTATTATTTTTTGTAAGCCATTGGTAAACAGACACAAGTTCATTACTCTGTGTATCTAAGCAGGTATTTTACCCTGTTTAAATGGCTGTTGAAATTGCCTCTTTACATCCGAATATTTACATAGGTGTTACTGGCAATTTTTGTAACTTCAAAGACATATTTTTTTTCCTAAAAGGGTAATCAGCAAACAAAATTAGAAAAACTTGACACCATAATAAATCAGAGTAACAACGAAATTGTAAAAATCATTTATAATGACATATTTTGTTGCTGTTCTTGTTTGCTAGATTAGATTTCTGCTAAAGGTAATTGAAGAAAAAATTGTTCTGGTTAGACGAATAAAATACATTAAAATTAAATGAGCTTCTTGAACTCTGCTTAGGCTTTGAGATATCATATCAAGGAATGAAAAAATATTAAACAAGCATAATAGCTATCTTTTGTGGTTGACCATAAAATAGTTATGGTCCAGCCTTTCTGTCACACCGCAGGCAAGGCCCCTCGGGTAATGGTTGTGGCATTTGTGCAAAATGAGCTCACTGGGTCCATTTGCTGCTCTCCACCTGAATTCCAGAGCTACTCTTGTGTCTTGCTCAGTCATGGCATTGGGTACCTGAGAAGCAGGTAGGAGCTGCAGGGTGCAGTTCAGAGCATGCTATGGCTCAAGGGCAGCATGTGAGTGGTGGCACTGCTGCTGCCTTGGGAGGAGAGATCTGGGGACCTGGCTGCCCTTGGCTGCTGGGACCTGCTCTGGGACTCGAAGTTTAGGCTCTGATTGTATAGACTTTCCATAAAGGAACATAAAACTTTCTTCCGAGCAGCCTCTTCATGCCCTTTTCTAACACTAAATAAATGCAAACCAGTGGAAAAATAATTCCTCTGAAAAGTTACTGAACAACTACAAATGTCAGAAATTTTCAAAGTACTGTATCCTTGAGAAATTCTAAGCCTACAAAACTCACTTTCTCCACTTGTTTCAAAACACAATACCTTTTAAAATATGATTAATACTTCCTCATGACTGAATTTGGAAGTAGCATATGCTTTTTTATTAATTTATTAATTAGTTTTGATGTATATTCTCCCACTGAATATACTCCACTGCCCCTGTTTGGTGTTTTGGGGGTTTTTAACTTCCTTTCACTTCTGTCTGTCTTTCCTTCCTCACACACTTCCTTTTCTCTCCAGAAAGGCTCAGTCAATCAGGCCAAAAGTCTGGGATTTGTGGGGTTTTTTTTAAAGAAAAATGAAAGGAAAAAAAGAATAATCAAAACCCAGTCATAGAAGGCAGTTCCCTCTGCAACTGGTATGGGGGAAGAAGCAATAACATTTTTTTCTAAAGTGTCTTTATACATCTGTAGAAAAGCACTTAGGATTTTTTCTTTCTTTTTTATTGTTTACTAAATCAAAGCAAATGCATCTGAGGCTTATAGTGATGATAGGAAAAATTACAAAGTCCTTTCATATGCAAAAACACATTTTTGTATGACTGAAGATTCAAAATGTATTATGCCAATCTTGTATTCAAAGACCAGCTTTGCAGGGTTTAAGTTCTATTATATGTTTTTCTGGAGGCTTTTTGTTTCTTGGATGTTTTCTCTTTTTTTCCTTCATTTTCATGAGGTTTGTATTATTAGTACTTTGTAACATTTTCACAGGGTCTTTCCTTTGAACCCTACACATGAAATGAATGAAGAAGATGGTTTTGCTTTATGAATCAGCCTCTCTAATATGTCTTCTGGCTCTGGAAATATCCCCAGAATTCAGAAAGCTATCAAACAAATCTTCATCAGCACTTTAGTGCTGTCTGCAGGCTGCAGCACACAGCTTTGATATTTGAAAGATCTTTGTATTTCACTATCATGCATCTTGAAGGGATGTGTTATCTCTGTGTCAGGGGATTTGGAAGGGGAAGGCGAAACACTCACAAGAACTAAAACCACAAAGTATTTTTATGATTGAATACCATGTTTTTAATGAAAATTGTCGACTCTCCATAGTTCAAGGTTGCTCTGGTTTGCTATTGCTGTTAGGGATGTTATCTGTCTGTAGTGATCAATCAGCTGTTCAAGACTTTCAGAGAAGTAACTGCTGTCAGGTTTCCTGTTTCCTGGCCTCTTATCCATTAAGCGACTCATCCCAAAAAATCTCACTTTTCTTTGACCCATCTCCTGGCTGTGCTGGGGATATATACCTGCCTTACTTACAGCAATTTCTACAGCCCAGGATGCAATCTTGGGGCTCCATGACTTCCATGGCATCATGATTTCCAGTTTTATTACCTGTTTTTCTGCCTTGGTACCCCATTTTCATTGTTATCAAACTAAATGGCATTTATTGCTTCCTTGCAATGATGAAACTCCTCTCTCCTACTTCCTTGCAGCTATGAAATTCCACTTTTCTACCAACATGGCAATAACACCTGGAGTTAGGAGGGAAATGAGAAGTATAAACTTGAATTATGATAATTTTTATCTAAATTAACAAATACACACCATGAAGTAGGAGTCAGTACACGTGGCAATTTTTGCAGCACAATAAGCAGAGTATTTAGATTTGGTCATGCCATAAATGCCCAAAAAGATGTCTGTTCACACCCCTGCTCTCTCCTCGTGCCTTCTCTTGCAGTAGCATACGTGAGCTGGGTAAGGTTTTGGGAGGTTCAACTCTTGCAAATCCGTGGCTTCTTCTTCCCACTGCAAAACCCAGGCATGTGTGGGCACTGCGGTACCAAAGTAGACCCCAAAGCAAGTTGCTGCTGCCAACAGTCAGCTCTGCCCTTAGAGATGGGTAACACTCCTGAGCAGGACTGTCAGAAAAGATTTCCAGAGTGCTCCTGATCTGCTCCTGTACAAAGCCTGGCAGCTGCAGTTTGCCTCCTCTGCAGTCAGGTTTGCCCCAGGTGAGCCAGTGCACCTCCTTAGCGATGTCTCGGGTGCACGTCCCGTTCTGTGACAGCTACTGTGACCACCACGAGAAGCAAACTGCAGGAAGGTAATGATTTAGCCTCACAGTCATTTGCAGACTCCCTTTGGCCTAAGGCAGCCAAGTGCTAGTTAGCTCTCAGCTACTGCAAATTACCTGGAGCAGAACAAGGTGGCTTGCTCGGAAATAAAAATACAGCAGTTAGAAGCAGCTGGGTGAGGAAATGATGACTGCAGCCACTAACCCATGCATGTGTTAGCAAGCGTGTGAGCAGCAAATAGCCAGCATGGGGTAAAAGTCATTGATTTTTGAAATAAAACTGATTCAGAGGGTTAAGGCCAGATATCCTCTTGGTACTGCCAAAAACAGGAGCTACCAAAATGGAAATCAAGAAAGATGTTTCCCAGGAGCTCCTGTGCTCACAAGTTACAGCTAAATTTTAAATTGAGGGCAACAGGATCAGTCGCCTATTTAAAAGTGTTTGTGCCTTTTAACTATCAGCAGTTTCTGTGCTAAATGACAAAGATACAATTACAAGAGCTCATAAGGCAGTTTTTTTCTCTGGGTAGCTTACAAATGAGAGGTAGCCTATGGCAGTCAAGCATCTCAGAATCCTTTCCATAAACAATCCTGAAATTATCCTGCAAAGCAATATCTATCTACCTTGCTGACAGATTCAGAACAAATTGTGCTATATGAGGTTCAATTTTTTTAATAGGTTGAAAAAATTTGCACAGCTATGCAGATGTTTCAGCCATTTGGCTTACTGTAATCAAATATGGTGAAGAAGCTCTTAAGTGTATTTCAAGTCTATAGCATGTCAGTTCAGCTAGTTTGGCTACTTTTTTCTGTAGCAAGTCTGTTGGAAAATGCATTCAGGAGAGCAAAGTGGTGGTGCTGCTAATATTAATAATAGTACTTAGCTCTTCAATTGCATTTCATATTTTCAAAGTGCTGTAGAAATGCTAATTAATTAGGCTGTGAAGCTGAATGCCAAATAGAGAAAAAGCCTTGTGTCACTGCTTGTAGAACAAGTTATCTTGATTGTTGCACTTTTAATATTTTCCTTGGGAAAGCACGAGTAATCCAAAGAACAATTCGACTGCACAGAGTACAGCAGAGGCCGAGGGTGAAAAGTGCCACAAAAATCCAAGGATGTGCTGACCTCAAAGCTGAGACAACATCTTGTGGTTTTAGTGTTTGGAATGAACAGAGATGTCTTGATTCCAGGATTAGGCTTTTAGTTAAGTGACAGAAGTGGAACACTATATTTCCTATTCTGTGCAAAATCTGAGGGTTTTTTTTTTTCAAATTCCCCCACAAGTTACCACTTTTATGAGTTTTTCATGCTTCCTCAAATGTAAAAATCTCACACACCACCCCGAATGCATCTTCAATACTGCTGTTGAAAAAAACCCAAACAACTTTACAACTGCTTTGAGAGATTTCTACACAGCAGCCTTATAGGTTGACCAACAAATCAAGCTCTTTCTGTAACAAAGATGAGTGGCCAAGACAGCTGTCAGGCCGCAGGGAAAGGGAGGCTGAGCTCACAGGTGGAGGCTGGCCGGGGCAGGATGGGAGGAGAGGAATCTGGATCTGGTAAATTCCCTTCAGCATTCCTCAGGAGACCTCATGTCAGCTGAAGCAGGAAGGCTGTTCCCCAGAGAGCCCCAACCTGGGCCAGGAGCTGCAAGACACAGAAGCTTTATCTCCAGTGATAGGGAGTTTGCTCTTTCCTGAAAGCAATCATTCCATTTCAGAGAAAATCAAATGGGAATTACAGCTAAGTAAGGCTCTGGGCTGTGCACTGGTAGCATTAATTTTTTACCAAGTGGCATAGAGACATGAGTCATCCTCAAGTGGAGGGTGCTCTGCAGCAGCTCAAGGTCCTCTCCTCTGAGAGTACTGTCACCCACCGGTGCTTCTGCGGCTCCTCAGACCCTGCTCACCTGTGACCTGCCTGGGCCTTTCCTCTGGGACAGCCCTGTGCTGCCAGGCACATTTGGAGATGGGGCTTTCAGGAGAAAATTACTCCTTCTCAGGAACAAGAGCGTGGGAGAGTCAGACTCTCTCCCTGTCTCTCTTATTTTTTATTTATTTTATGAATCTTTCATATTGATAAGCTTTGTCAGTAGCTGATTCGGACATATTTTTTCTAGCAAATTTTCTTCGGAAGAAACCGAGACAATTTGTACAAACAAACTCTGAGTTAGCAGAGAGAAAAGCAAATTGAGTCCAGCATCTCCTGCATGTCAGGAAATGCTTCAGGAGCCCAAACTGCAGTTCTGCATGTTTCACTTGAGAGAGTTGCCTACTGATACAAACAGGCTGCGATACCATCATTATATGACATCAGAGGCAAAATTATCCTGACTTAAATTAAGTTAGGGAGCTGCTTTCAAAGATGCTCCACTGATAACCTGTCTGTATGGAAGAGCATGCAGAGATGTTTTCACAGGCCATGTTTTCCCAGTCTCACATGCTCTATTATCTTTATGCACATCCACACCATAGGGAGACTGTGGGAAGGAATCATGCTATTTAGGCAAATTTATCCACATTTGAAAGGGACTTTAAAAACTCTCATAGACAATACAGAGATAGAAATAAAGGTAAAATAGTAGTCCTTCTTTTCCCTTCTCTCCCAAAGTAATGGAATATTTGTTATTGCTTTTGAAAGAAATAGGCTTCTATCCTAAAAATATCCTGAAACTGCTACACCAACGTTGCTGTTTTAAAAAGAGAGAAATAGGTCACTATTTTGGAATCAACAGGTCAGGAGTTTTCTTTGCCTGTACTGATTTTTATATGGGGGGTTTTTTTTCAATTTTTCACTATAATTATTTTGATGAAACAGTGGCTAATTGTTGGTCTGACCATCAGGCCTTTGTTAAACAATCCTTCTTTGGTTTGATGAAAGTAGTGTGCCTGGCATCCTATTTTCAAATTGCCTCTTGAAATCATCTTGGTTTTCTCCATAATACAAAGAAATCACTGTTATTATATTTTTGTGTACTTTGCATGCGGCCATCTCCTTTCCTCTATTGAAATACAAATTCAAGGTGTTTTCATAACTTTGTTGATGGTATGTTATGATGATCATTTCTTATATAATTCTTTTCAAAAAATATGTACCTTGATACACTGAGTTTTCCAGACTTCCATTTTCAGAGACAGGAAGTGGTAAAATTGGTGGAATTACTTTTAGTGAACAAATTATCCAGCCAATTTATTTAATTTTGTGGCTGGCAAATCATTTTGAAACTGTGGTTTCTGTATTGGAATATTTTGCTCACACATAATTCCCTGAAATAACTGGCCCCACAGCTCAGACTGCCAGAAATTTGGACATCCTGGTTTATACTGAGTGGCAGATTAATGCATGGGGTGGGATTCCACAACAGTCTCAGGAATTGCTCTTAGCAGGTCATTCAGCTGAAGGCAGGCTAATAGGAGAGCAGTGATGCTTGCAGTCACTGAATTCTCTCTGCAAGAGTGATGGTGTCTCTCCAAGCACCAGAATGCTGAGGAACCCATGTACCAAATATTTAAAACTAAAAACCAAGGGACACATGAAATTGCACGTATTTAGCAGCACTGTTTAATTTCCATTTTATTTTGAAAATACCGTGTTAGCAGTTTTTAAACCTGTGCTGTTGTTCCCCGGACAGCAGTAGGGTGGAAGGATTCACAGTTCCTTTCTGCTGCTCCCTCCACTCTGCCAGCCAATTCTCTCCATAGCAGGAGACAAAAACGCTCCCAAATCACAATCTAATTGTAAAGTTAAGAAAGATAATACAGAACTCCCCAACTCTATGGAGGGATGGGTGGTTGAGTACTAATCAATTCAGAACATATTTCTTCTGGGACCAGCACTTACTGGCAAGCAATTATTCTTTAAAAGATATACATCATAATGGATTCTGCTTCCCAAGAACAAAGGCTCAAATTCTCCAAGAACAACGGAGACCAAAATGGGTATAGCATTTTCCCAGTGAAGATGGGTACACTTTGATTGTATTAGTGCTGCTGGACCAATTAGGTGAAGCTGCTCATTTGCAATTAGGATTGTTAGGCACTAACCCTATTAACGCTCCCAGGCAGTAACTCTACATCAGTGCTCCCATGCCAGAACCATTTATTTCCATATTTGTAATAGACAGACATGAGGTACCCCTGTTGTCCCAGGAACGTCATTCATGGTGGTGCTAGGATCTGGTAATACACTTACCAAGCATTAAAATTACTCAAAATTCTCATTGCTCAATGCAGAGTGCAGGAGTCTGCGTGTAAATAGGTGTTGGAGTCAGTGTGTTTATTTACTTATTAGCTAAGAGCTGGTCTGCTTTAATGAACGATCTGACATCTATATCTTCATGCTAAATCTGCTACAGGATTTGCTTTTCTGTAGCATTTAGGAAAAGGCAGACAGTGCGTGTTGTAACGCTACATATCCTGTTGCTAAAAATATATCCCTGGATTTACATATTTCTTCAATGTATGTATACATAAATACAGATCTTGTCTATCCTGCAGACACATACACACATGCAGACTTTGCATTTGCTATTCTGATAGCTTAATAGATAAAGGATTACCTCTGGGACCTCTCTGGTCATTCACCCTCCTCCCACACCTCTCTGCTTCTCTCTGCCCAGTTGCAAGTTGGGTTAACTCCTATCTTAGCTGAATTAAACATGTGCTCCATACTCAGCATTTTAAACTCTAAGATACCTAAAAATATTTGCAAATCTCTTTTGCACTGAAGATACATACAAAAATCTTTTTTTTCTAGAGTCAATTCTACTCTTACTTATTTGAGAATAGAGGCAGCACATCTGCACTGAAGATGTACAATGGGATAAGCAAAACCAAAATCTCACTCATACAATATAAATGACTTTTATGTCTGAAGAAGTAATTATCTAGTGTCATAAGAAAACCAACAATAATTTCCTAATGCTTCTTCCAAGTGACATGGGAAGCATCAAACAGTATGAATCTGCTCTGAAAAATACAGGAGGTGTTAATGAAGATTAAAATTGAATTAGTGGACATACCATTGCAATCATGTCAAACTAAAGCAACAGATACACCAGATTATAATTGCAAACCCTGTTTTGTGGCACGTTATCTCATGTGGAAGCAAAAATAACTGTATTCTCCAGTTCCCTTTCAGTCATTTTTACGAATGTTGCATTTTGTTCTTTTTCCCCACAGTACAAGCCAGGTGTTCCTTTTTTCTGCAAAACAGCAATACATCACTTAAGTGAAGTTCATTTTTTGAAGCTCAGCGAGTTGAGGCTTTCTCCATTTCCCTGGCTGTATCCAATCAGCTAGTGGAGGCACTGGCATGTGTCATAAATTTTACTGTGAATATGGGCCAGCAGAAACGTATACCAATTCAGAGATCACATCTCCTCAGCATCCCACTAGGCAGGAAAGGAAATGAAATGTGTTTGCTGTATTCTGCTGAAGCAAGAGAATAGAGCAGGAGCCGAAAAAAATCTGAATTCTTAGCAGGAAAGAAAACCTCTCTCACAAGAAAACCTTGAGAAAAATTAACCCCCAGAACACTGCCTGTGTTTTTCTCCAAGAGCCTTTTCTCAAGCAGTCTCCAAGTCAAACCATGCTTCTCACTTGCAGTGGTTGACTAAGGCTTTCCCTTCTACTGCCCCAGCAGTGAATGCCTTTGCTGCCCTACACACACCACTGATGAGGACTTGTTTTCTGAGCAGTGCCTGGAAAGCAGGTTGAGAATGAAAGTTATTAGTAATTGAGGAGTGCTGGAATGACTAAGAAAGTTTACTCTTTTCTCCACAAAGAACCAGCTTCTGTGGCTATTCCATTTGCATTCCAAGCTTCCAAACATTGAAGAGCAGCACTGCTCATCTCCAATGCTATCTGGTGTTCCCATGCCAGTGCCGGGTCCAAGAGGAATAGTGTGGCCAAAGAGACAGTTACTTCTGCATGTAATATGTTTTATCACATAAATGCAGCCACAATGATCTAGTGGCATGGGAACAAATGTCCAATTCCCATTGTCCAGCCCTTAAAGCAACCATTCCTCGTTCTTAAGTAAGATACTCTCAGGAAAAGTTGTTCTTATTGGCCTGCTGACACCACTGCCCTATATATGTCCCAGACACACTCCTCCTCTTCTCTACAGGTGTTTTGTGGGGTTTCTAGAGTTACTGGTCAGGTTAATGGAATGATTGTTTCCTTTTTAAGTCTGAAACATTAGTAATTTTTCCAGCAGAGTCATTCAGTCTGTCAAGGTCACAAGACTTTATCCATTTACTTGATG
Organism: Corapipo altera; assembly: GCF_003945725.1. Classification (NCBI taxonomy): domain Eukaryota; kingdom Metazoa; phylum Chordata; class Aves; order Passeriformes; family Pipridae; genus Corapipo; species Corapipo altera. Next base: position 4,978,190 of record NW_020884877.1, read on the forward strand.
CTATGGCTGCCTGAATGTCACATTCCTGAATTTGAAAAAAAAGGTGATCTACAGAGGATAAAGAAGTTTTTTGTCTTACGGGAGGTCTGGATTTGTCAATTCAGTCCTTTGCATGCTCTAGGATGGCTACATGGTATGTCCAGCCTTGAAGATGGAATTTGACACCTGAGGAGTAGGATATGTATCAGATTTGGGTTTGAGGAAGTTGATCCTGGCCTGTTTGACCTCAGACTATGGGCTATGGGGTCATTCTACAGTGATTTCTGGTGTCTGTATTACTCCATTTTTTTTCTGACCTCTCTCACTCTTTTTTGGGAAGAAGAGGTCAGGCTAAATACACATGTCTAAATGACAGTTTCTTCATACTCTTGGGGATTAAATGTTCTCCCAAGACTACTGTCTGGTCTCTACTATGGGGGACTGAGCAGTCTGAACCCTGAATAGTCTGAGCAAATAAAGGCACTATAAAATCCACTTAAATTATTGTGTGATGCAGGAGGGTCAGATCCTTATGTATTTATTTCAAGGAATTTCCATGAGTGTAATGAACTTTGTGCAAACAACTACAGGCTCTCATGTAGTATGTAGCAAAAGGGCAGGGGAGCGGGGAGGAACAAAGCTTAAAAGGATTTAGCTATGCTTGGTCACTCTTTGGATTACTTACTTTTGTTTGCTTCAGGCTTTTTCTCTTAACTGTGTATCAGGGCTATGTATTGACTTTGCTGAATTATTGAAGGCAGTTGCAAATGATGCATGAAATGAAAAATCCTTCTTCACCCTCTGCACAAACTGCCGACGGACAATTCTGTGCAATCACTGCTGAGCTGCACCATGATATCAGGTATACCTACATACCCACAAAAATTGTTGAAGTTAATGATAATAGGAATTTCTGTTCTTAATATTTCTTTTACTCCTTTCACCTGTCGGTTTCAGAAGAAATGCAACATATTGCCAGAGCAGTTTCATCACCCAAAGCAGCTGCACCCACTATAATCTTATAGTGGTAGAACTGGGGGTAGCATTTGGGACCAAGTCAAAGAAAATTGGCAGCCTTCTGGTCTGCTTCTAGAAATCAGTCCCTTCGTCTTCTCTCAGATTTATGAGTGTACATGTGTATGTCTTTTAATATTTTATTAAGGGCAAGCTTGGCACTGAATTCATAAAAATTATCTCGAAGCCGCTATATACATCTGTGTAATGAGAAAAGGACTAATAAAATACAAGGATATGAATAACAAAAAATAGACACAGTTGAAGAGAAACCATTAGTAAGTCTTAACAGGGGGAAGAGGAATGCAAGGGAAGACAGACTATACTGTGCAAGTGGAGGGAACAGGGGTGCTGAAGGAAGAGAGGAGAAAACAGACCAGATGGTGGAAGACTGGATTGTGAGTTTCTTAGGATAAGTTCTGAAGAAAATGTGGAGTGTGTGAAAGTTGTGCCACATTGAAAATAGGTGTAGGAACAGCACTTGTCAGGGTTGAGGCCCCTGGATTGTCAAAATTTGTCCCTGGTCTGGAAGAGGAACAAACAACTTCCAGTCTTGCTCTCCCTGCACTCACCCAGGTGTGACAGCACCAGGACGGGGGAAATCACAAAGCTACATTCTCCTGCCTTGCAGGGCTTCCCATGGGCTCTAAGAAGCAGGGAAGTCCACACTGTGTAACATATGGGCTCACTTGTTTTTCTCTTTTTAAATAAGCTGTACCTGTTAAGGGAATCTCTATTTTGAAAAGCTACATTTCCACCTAGCTACAAAAAGGAAGTCATGTTGAATTGAGCAGTACACACAGATGACAACCAGCTCTGGAATGACAAGAGTTTTTCAGCAACTATGTGCTTCTTCTTTGAGTGGTGTTTATTGTAGCAAATCATCCCTTACCCAGAGGCCCCCAACCCAAAACATTAAACTTGCTTGGTATAATTTGAAAATCTTCTGAAAATATATATTGTAAGAGTTAGTGGTAATGTTAGGGTTTGGAGTTTAATTGTGATGGTGCTGCACAGCTGCTAACACCAGCCTCTTCAGAATTTATGTCCCCGTCTAGGTTGTTCAGGAAATTTAATTTGAGGAAGTTGTGTTTATCAACTTCCTGGCTTACTGTCAACAGCATGCTGCTTTCTTTTTAATATGAAGTGCTAATTATGTTTTTCTCAGACTTCAGTATAAATGAAATGTATTTGGCAGTTGTCAACAGCTTTGCAGAGTATGATAATACCATAATGAAAAATCTGAGGTTCTCTGAGCATGAGTTTATGCTTCTGATTTGTGCACCTTACAATTATATTTCACACTGTGGACAAGATCATCTGACCTGTTTTGCAGATGTTTTGGAGAACACAGAAACTGCCAGAAAGTGTAATAGCACCGAACATCAGAAAGGCCTGTCCTTCGTGAAGGTGGAGCACAACAAAGCTGGTCTTTAGTGAAAATCTTGCAGCATTAACAAAGAGCTTCAATCAAATTAAGCAGGAGTGCACCTGTTAAATTCCTTCTTCATCCTGAAACTGAGAATGTCTAGGTAAGGGTAAACCATTCAGAAGTGGGGGTGGGGGGAAGTGGTGGTGGTGAGGGGTGAGACTTCCTCTTTTTTCCAAGAACACACGATGATCTGTGTGCTACTAATCCCCACACCATGAAAATTGGCACTTAGTGAATCGAGATCACAGAAAACTTTCTAAAAGGGATCTGAGCTCCAGGTCCTCTGGGCACCATGGAGGAGGTACACTGCCCCAAAATCCCTCTTTCCTTTGCCGCGGCTCTGGCAGTCATGTATTGAGCTGATTCCATTAGGAGATCCTCTCAGACACAAGCTGCCCAAGTAACTCTTGGAGATCTTGAATTAGGGATTATTAATAGAATATTGAACCTCTTCAGCTCCCACAAAAAAAGAAAACAATTGCAGTACAGAAAGGAAGGAATTGGCAAAGGTGCAACTTGAGTATCACAAGGATGGAGGCAACCTATTTTCACAGGCCATCCCATTAGGGACAGAATCACATTAGTGCAGGACAATCCTGCCGTTTCCTTTGACACTGACAGTCTCAATAGTTGTGTTTAGAAGCTAAATAACCTGTGGACTGCTGTGCAGGAGAAAGGATGATGAGGTATTGATTGCATTTTAGTTAGTGAGAGGGAGAGTGAAAGGGCTCACTCTATTTATATTGTCTGTTTACCACCATGGACAGAGCAAGACATGGAAAGTATGGGAAACCTTTGTTTTGATCAGAAGAAGTGATTTCACTGAAGTCTCTATAGCCTTTGCAAATACATCACTGATATGAAAAGTGGGCAGAGCAGAAAGGTGATGTGAGAAGATATATTTTGAAATTATTAGGTCTATTAGGGATTAAGACATTGTTGGAGTTTCTTTAATTTTGATTATCCTTTATATTTTTAGAAATTAAATCTTCTTTCAATTATACTGCACTTAAGTCTTATGCTCTTAAACAAAACTCCCTCTCTGCTTATTTATAGAAAAATCTTGAATTGGGAGAGGTTTTTGAACATTTTTGTACTTGAAGTCAAATTTTTAATAATCCCTTTTTGTAAAATAGGTTTTACATCTTCCATGCAGATATAGCTATAATCTTTCTCCCTATCATAATTAAAAGACACTTCTTTGACAATTCTGCCTCTTCTTTTTCCTTTAAATACTTTAGACAAAATACTGAAACTTGCACTTTTCCTTCGACTCCTGCTGTGCTATCACCCCTATTGCAGTCCTGGTGTCACGTTTGTATTCAGCACGACTGCTTTGTGGCTCTGTTTCTTTCCAAAAGTCATAGAGTTTGCATTTTCCTGGCAAAAGCTGCTCTAGGTTCTGTGTGTGATGATGACAATGTTCACCTCCCTTTCAACAGAGTCTTCAACTGATCTGCTTGTGATTGTGCATGGCAGTTGCCCTCCTGGGGATGCACAGAAGTGGAACACATCTGGGGAGTCCTAAAACGCTAGCCAGGCAACAAGCACAACATCTTTTTCTTTTCCCCAGGAGCCACTAACCATGCACAGGCATAGGAAATGATCACATATTTCTTTGGACTGCAAGGAAAGAAAGATAATTCAGATCCCCGAAGAGGTTTGTGTATGAAAACGTATTCTCTCTCTCTCTCTACCCAAACTAAAGCAAATTTACTTCTCTGGTCAATTTGGTTTAGGTCAGCATGCCAAGATCTACAATGTTGCTGAGCTCTTAAGAGGAACAGATTCCTCAAAAATGAATATATGTCCATTGCCATTGTGCCTGGTGGCACCCCACTGGCTGGTCCCTCATGATTTTAGACCTACTGCCATTTCCATTGCTTCTCTTCTTCTGAGCACAGTAGCTGATACTTTTCCTCATGCTTTCTCTAAGAGAGTACTTATGACTTATTCAGAGGATTAATACATTCTACATCTGAAACAGGGAAAGTCTCTCTCAATCTTTCCCCCACCACGCTGGCTGCACTGAGGAGATCTTGATGCTCCTTGGCCAGTCCTGAAGCCAGTGCTGAGTCCAGACACCCAGGGTTTGGCTGGTGCCAGCTCTCTAGTTGTGCAGATGGATGAAATGAGGTCCTCGGCTGCTCTGGGTGCAACTGCAGTAACATTTCTACTGGCACTTTCAAGTGTCCTTGCTGGTACCTTGCCATGGTAGAAATGCTTTGGAAAAGCTGTTCTCAAGGGCACAATATTAGACAGAGTCAAATGATATGAGGGGCTGTGGGAAACCACTTGTTCAGTGTATATTTGGATTCACAGAATACCTGGAACACCTCTCTCCTGCAGGGGGAAGACATTTTGTTAATAAAAATACATGCCTTCGTTCATGCAGCTTTGATAACAGCATCTTTGGGGAAATTTGCTGATAGTGGTAGATTTAAAAATATTAAACCAGCCCTGTGAGGCAGGAAAGTCTTCACAATGTCATGGAGAAGGAAATTTGTATACAACCAGGGAAAGCCAGGATTCAGCCAGTGGAAGTTTGAGGAATCCTTCACAGAGACATCAGAAGGCACTGAAAAGTATTCCAGGTGCTTTCTGTGTGCTTAACTGTAAACACATAAATAACAGAGCAAAGAAAGGAAAGATAGCCTGGCTGTCAAACCCAAACTGAAGGAGAAAACAAGTTTGTGATGAACCTTCCAGACATCAGAAGGGACACAGTAGATGTGCCAGCATCATCAGCTCTTGCCTTTCCAGTTTCTCTGTCCTGAGGCAGACTGGGTAGTGCTCACACCACACACCCCAACAGCCCACTCTGACATTTTTCCTCAGTTTGAAATTTCCTTGTATAATCTTTATGTGCAGAAAATTTGGCACAGGTACATTCAACCCCGCCAAAATGGGAGCCTTGTTAATCTCTTTGTTGTTCTCAGCATAATCACCAAAATGAAATTTTTCATAACTAAAAAAAAACCCAACAAACAAAAAACCACCCAGACTTTAAATACCCTGATTTATTTATTTTTTTGAATGAAAGAACATCCTAGAGTAAAACACCAATATTCCACTTTTACCATTGTATTTATATGCTTGGAATCACTTGCCATTTCTTTCGGTAAAAATTATTTTAATCTCATTTCTGGGAAAATAGTTAATTCATTTTAGTTAATTCAGTCCTCTTCTGAGTTAAATTTTTCCCCTTTATTCACGTGTTTCTTACAGCCACTGCATCCAAGTTCACTGTTGCTTCAAAGCTATGACTCACACTTATGTCATAAAATACAGAATGGAGAGAAACTTGTGAGACTCATTTACTTTGATTTGATGTATGGTTTTGATTCTGTGTCAAAAGTGCAGCAGAACCTGTCATTTCTGTTCAAGACATGGGAAATATTAATAAACCAAATAAAGGCGACCACACAGGAAAATGTGAATTCCAAAAATATCAAAATGAAAAGCTGAAACTCAGTCCATGAAAATGAAAGGAAAGAATCCTGAATTTTTTATCAGAACTGTATTTGGTCTGCATATTTGAATGTATTTGTCATGCCTTATATACACAAAGAGCAAACATAAATCAAACAATTTTTATTATTTTTTTCAAATTAAGGGAAGAAACAAGCAAAAAAAGAAGACATAAACAGCTCATTTTTTACTTCATTACTGTGTAGTTGTTGACTTTGATAGAGTGACTTCAAAGACTTTACATTTTTTCCAGCACAAGAGTAACATCAGACTCAAATTCTTGATATACAAGAGCTCTGTTTGACTCGACAAACATTTTCCATCTAGAACTTTCTTTACTGTCTAAAAGGAAACCTCAAATCTCTTCTCCTAAAACTTGTAGTGAATTTTAATATTTTTTAAGTTTCAGTAAAGAAGTAATCCATGTGCAAAGTCTAATAGAGGTCAAAGGATGGAAACTCTGCAGGAAGGTTAAAGAGAGAAAACTAATCAGAAAATTATAGAAAATCTTCTTACAAATGAAAACTTAAGATTTCTATCTCATATTCTGGTTGGTTTGTGGGGTTTTTTCGAAGAATCATCTAAGTGAAAAAACTACCTCAGTCCCAGTAGTTGGGCTCTGGACTGAGTGTGACCTGGCTGTTCCCAGAAGTCCTCACTGCATAAATTTTGCTTTGGAGTCAAAACCACTCAGTCACACCCTTTGCTACTTTGTAGATTAAAATAGTTCTGCTGAGATGCCCATCTTCTTTTCTGAGAAGTCATTTTGTTTCCTTTCACAAGCATAATACTGGGGCTTTGCAGTGGTGATTGCTGTAGGATTTTCTGTGGGGTTCTGCATTAGTTTTGACTTCTAGTTAAGTCTGCTCACTGTTTAAAATAACCTAGTATGTAAACCTCAATTTAAGTTAGGGGTACAGATAAAAGAGGTGTGAAACCATAATTTTAACCACATTTTCTATGACCTATGTGTTTAAAGATTTACAAATGTTCCTAAATGCAATTGCTTATTTTGCAGAGAAAAATTTCTACAAATTTGTCTTTATTCAGTCAATAATAAAGATGAAAGAGGTTTTTTCAGCAGTGAGGTAGTTTAACTACCCAACTGAATCTGTGTTTTAAAGACTAGGTGGTCTTCAAAAAGACATCAGCTGTTGTTCTGCATATGGGCATTGCAGAGGTGAGAATAAGCTGTGGCTAATTCTGCTAGTATCACTGTGTAAAATAGTTACTCAATTGAATTATTTTCTTTAAGAATGGATCATCTTAGCACTCAGGCTTCAAATTCATATTTGATTCTCTTTGAAGTAAATAATAGAAATTTCCTGCTGGGCTAAGTATGTCCTTGTTTTTTTGGTTTTGCTTGGGGGTAGGAGGCAGGCTCTGAACAAGCAGAATAAGGAGGAAAATATATATCAAGCACCTGATAAATGTCTCTTATTTGCACAGATTTCTAAAAGAGGCGGACTTGTAGGCGGGGAGATGGTAACTTATTTGCAGCATTCCATTTTCTGCAGATTCAAAAAAGAGACAGATTCTGGTATAAAGGCTGAATGTGGATTATGAGACAGCAGATTGATAGAAAAATCAGTCCATGGGACACATAAACTATGCCAGAAAGACGCTGCCTCCTTGCCATACAATCTATCCAATTCTGACTTGGAAGTTTTTGTATACTAACCTGGGTCTGTCAGATCTAGAGCACAATATGAGGTTTCAGAAGGATGTATAGCACCGTTGAGTGGTTCTTGTTCACTGAGGAAGATTGGCACTTGAATGTGGTGACAGGCCTTTATAAATTGCAGTTGTGGGTGGCAGAGCAATCAATGGGGAGATTAAGACTTTATTTTTAGGAAGGTGGAATAGCAACGTGCTAAGAGACAAATCATGAAGCAAACAGAAGTGGGCTGAAAGAATAAAGGAGATAAACAAGCTATGCAGGACAAGTGGATAAAATAAAAACCCACAGGGATAAAATTAGAAAACTAGAGCAAAGTTTCTGACTCATGTGTGAATCCCGAATTCTGTGATTCAAACCCATAGTTATCTATCCAGAACAACTAAAAAAAAAAGGCTAAATAGATTTGCAAAAGGAAAGAAAAATCAAACTTCTGTCACTGGAAACTGGTTAAATCTCAATATGTTTGGGTTTCTGAAGCTTTCTGGCAGGCAGAGCACGACTGGGACCTATGGTTGCCAACTTCACATCTGAACCTTATCAGCACTCCCTTATCAGAGACTGGGAAATGGCCAGGTATGGGGAGGTAATGGGAGAGGCTGGGTCTCAGGTCACCAGGCAGCTTTCTACAGGAAACCCCCCCAAAAGAAGCAGCTTTCTGTAGGAAACCTCACCCTGAAACAAGGTTTTTTGCCTAGATACAGCCAGCCATGTCCCAGTGTGGTTGTTTTTCTGTCTCCTTGTCTTTCTATTTTGTAACGGGGGATGCAAAGTACAAAAATGCCAAAATAATGTACAGGTGAGTCAAAAAATAAAGAATCAAAAAGGATTAATGTACCTTATAGATGAGAAGGTGTGTCCCTTTATCATAAACATGTCACCGAACAGACCTTCCTTTCACCCCAGAATAGTGACTGTCTGATACAGCTCCCTTGTGACACCTTGGCTTGTCAGGAACACTCAGTCTCATGGGAGGTTTCCCACGTCTGTTGTCAGGGTAGGAGCTGCTGTTCTCAGTCTTGTGTAAAGATTACTATAATTGTGGTATCTTTAGACTGTAAGAGGATCATTAGCTCCCCAATGATCTTAAATGTTTATCGTTCTCCCTTTCTCTTCAATTGATTTTCTAAACACAGGTTGCCCTGGAACTGGAGTATATTGTGTCTCTGAAGAGCTGGATACACAGTTTTTCCTTCTGTCACAGGACAAGAGGAAATGCTTGGTCAGTGGGAACTGCTGGAGGAGAGGTGATTATGATGCTTACTTGTTTCATGAAAACGTTCATTTTTAATTCTGTCAAACCAGCTTGAATGAGAATGGCATGGTGTTTTCCTGCATTTCTCACAGATGCAAAGTGTCCTCTGCACTGCTGATTCCTCATACTCTCTTTCTCGTTACTTCTTGCCAGAGTTCTTGCCAGATGTGTAAATCAAAATGTATCAGACAGCTTATACATGCTCTGGGATTTTCTGCATTTTTCATAGTTTTTTCTCATGCTCTTTCATTATCCCTCTCCAGATGCAGCTCACTGATATGTGCCCATCAATGACTTCTGTCCTGCTTCAGAAAACAATATGATTCCATAAAAAAAAAAAAAATAGTTTATAACTTTTCAAAGACAGGGAGAAACACAAGAAACACAAAAGCATAAAGGTTGGCAGCTTGGGATTGGGTGAAGCAGGAAGTTCTAATCTTATTGGTTTTAGGGAAAAGACATTTGGAGAGGATTCCTTATTAGAAAAACCACCAAAACTGAGATATGTGTGTTTTCAAATGCAGCTATTTATATGAGATTTGACCCAAGAATCCTTATGTACATCTGCTCTTTTCTTCACCTTTGCACTTTCTGATCTTCTGCCTGTGAAAATTGCTGGACCTGCTCTGTCACATAGGGAAGAATCTTTGACTTTCCTAGCAATTAACATCGGTTTGTTCAGAGACTAATTTTTGGCTTTTATTTGATGACACAGTGTTAAACCTCAATGGAAGATGCTGGTCATCAACCTTCTTATTTCTCTGGACTCATATTCCTCCTGCCTATAAAGTCAGGTAGATGTCTTCAGAAGACATCTTATTGCCTAATATATTAGGAAAGATGGGCATTTGGGCAAACCTTCCCAGCTCCAGAGCAGGTTTCACATTCTAAGTATAGTAAATAAACATACAAAAAGGTTAGAGGTTAGGAAATAAAAGCTTACATAATACTACATATATTACAATTTATTCCCTGAAATGTTTTGTATTGATTTTACTTTGTGATATTTACTAGTTTGAAACTTCCTGAAAAGGGAAAATACCTTTGAAATCAGTATTTTAATTTTCTATGTTTTTTTCCTTAACTTTTTTTCATTGAATAAACTACATTTGTAAAAACATTAGTGAGTTTAACTTGTAAGCCTAAATGCTTACTTTTGTCAGACAAATAAACTAAACTCCAACCAAAAATAGTCTATTATGTCTGAGAGGATTTTCTCCTGTTAATTGAAAATGAACTGGAACTAAGCTAAATTACTTGAATGTTTAATCTTTCTTTAGTACACTAGGGTTACTAGCAGGTGCAAGCATAGACACATTTCTAAATAGAAATAACAAGCTATTTAGTGTTTCAGCTCTGGTAAATGCTGAGAAGGGCTGTGACCTGTAATACCAGTAAGAGTAAGAGCATTTCGAACTCCCAGGCATTCCTGCTAAAAGATAACTTCTCAAAGCTTAGATTTGTTTGTAGCCGAGGGAAATGTTAAAGAAAGTTCTTGTAAGAAAGCTGATTTCCTCCATCATTAATGCAGAGAGAATTTAATCTTCAGAAAATTGAACTCGTTTGCAAGCAGGAAAATAAAGAGGTTATTTTAAGGATCAAGCAGCAGGATAGACTGGATCTCCTGTCCTGAGGGAAAATTGCAGTAGTTACAGCTCCGTGTGGCATCAAGCCCTTGCTAATCCTCTAGGCATTGCTCCCTATATTGTCAGGCACAGGCAGCACTCTCAGGGAGGACCTGTAGATAATGTATGTGGGGTCAATTCACACAGGAGAGTAAAAGGAGGAAATTGCCCTGCATCCCTAGGGAAACTCTCAGCACAGAGAAGGCAGGAGAAGTCTTTCAGAGGAGAAAAGGTGTGTCTGGCAGATAGACGCTGACTAGGTCTGGTTTTTGGGAAGCAGGGATGCTGGGAGCTGTGTCCAGCAGAAGCTGGTTTGCTGGCCAGGGAGGAGGAGAGCTGGGGAGGTGCAGATATCTCCACTATATCTCAGTAAGGAAGGACATACCCATCCAGTGTATGTGTTAACTAAAGCCAATACTGCACTTGCACAAAGAGGCAGAGGCTGTTTAAATATTCTCTAAAAAACACACCAAACACGTCTCTTAGACTCCTCATTATTTTCACTGACAGGCAGTTCCCCCTGTCTTGCAGCACTTCACAACCCCTTGTTAACATTCCCTTTTCCATCCTTTAGGTACAGGTGCTGTTTCACTCCACTGCCACAATTAAAATTACCTAGATACATGCAGTACAAAGGTGCTCTTTTCTCAGTCCCTCAAAGCACAGACATCAAAGGCTGGATCCCCAGCCCATTGACATCAGTGGGAGTCTTTTCATTCATCTCAGTGGAGTCTGTGCCAGGCCAAGGAGGGACACAGATGAGTGAAGGCAGTTTGGCCATCACATTTTCATTTTATCAAGTGCTTTACACAGCCAAACTGCTTTTAATGTAACTTCTGTTGCTGAGTTGGAAAATTCTGTCCATGTAAAGTGAATTTGCTTTAATAGCTACAGAGGTTTCCGTGCAATTCCAGGATGGGTCTGAGAAGTGCAGTGGAGAACTTAAGTCACATGGGACCTGTCTAAGGTAATGAACATTTTTATTACTTTTTTTCTTCATTTGGCAGCTGAACTGGAGGGAGAGATATAAAACCAGTTTGGAGCACAGCAAGTAGAAGATGAAGGCAAATGAAATATTACCATGGTGGTTTAGCTCCAAGCAGCATCCCTGTGCCCTGGCACACATCAAGTGGCAGGAAGGAGAGAGCTGAGGGATGGCATTCAGGTGCAGCTAAAGCATCAGTGTCACTATGGAGACAAAGGCAGCAATAGTATGGGGAAATGAGCATCACTTTGATGGCCTGTGTGGGAGGGAAGGTAGGATCCAGCTTTCAGTCACCAGTCTGGGATGGGATGTGTAGAAATGGTTGCACTCACCACAACAATTCGCAGACTTCCTGTGGGTGTCAAGAAAAAAGAGATCATTGTGGCAGAAAGAGAACTTTGCAGAGCTAGAGACTTTAGGTGCGGGTGTAGATATGATCTTCTCAAGTATCTGTAAAGTTTTCACTTAGAAAAGAGGTAATATTTAGAAACTATGAATTTCTCATTAAATATTGAACTATCTTTCAGAATAATGGATTGCTACTTTCTCCCTTGGAAGAGGTGTCTTAACATGGTTCTTATGGCATGTCTCTTTAGCTATTGGCTTTCTTAGGAGAAAACTACTGAGTGACAGGTAAGAAAAAAATAATGATTTTTCTCCTATTCTCCATTTAACCTGATTGAGCTTGGCAAACATTGGAAACTCAAGTGAAAAGCTCACATTAAGTAAACTTTCTGCCTTCTTCCGGTAGCACCTCAGCAACCTTAATATTTGGAGTGTCATTAAAAGGTCAACTTTATTTTGATGAAACGTTGTCCCTGGGATGTTAGGGATCATGGTCAACCTGTAACAGCTCGATGCATTGTTGGAAAAGTGCACGGGTGAGGTTTCTGGGTGATGGTCAGAGAGCCACCTGCTCCCTAGGATGAGCTCCATCATGAGTGGAATGTCCAAAGGAGGCCATACCCCCTTCTCACACACCAGTCTGACCAAAAGCTTGGGAGACTTTATCTCCAGAGATAAAAATGGAGACCTTTTCTTCCCCTTGGCATATCTTCTTTTCTAGAGCTGTAGAGCCCTATTCTTTGCAAATACATTGTCATCATTGAAGACCAGGAGGTCTAGGGCCTCAGACATGGTTACAGCATTAGCCATTTCCATTTCTGAACCATAAATGGCTAACTACCCATAATGGATAACTTTTTATTAAATCTAAGGCCATAACGGTGTAAATAGTTTGCTACTGTGTGAAGCAGATCTAAAATTGGTGATATCAAGCAAGGCCTGGCTGAGGGAGGTTTGATCCTAAAAATGGAAATGGAAATTAACTTTGAATTATCTGTGGTTTGCATATTTTTTTCAGGGAAACAATGTATTACAGGGAAGAGGGAACTGCCCTTGAGTTTTGTCCCACAGTTATGGATATGCAATCTCCAGGGACAACCTTAGGGTGAGGACATGGTTCTGAAACAAACATTAGAAAGAGACTTCTGGTTACTGATCTTTGAAACACTCAAACTGAGCAGGTTTAGTTGTTTGGAGCTGAATCTGAATTAAACACAGCTCGGCTTTTTAATTTATGGCTGGTCAAAGTAACTGTGGCCATGAGACTTTTTCCATTTTAGGTCATGGCATGAACTGCTGCTGTTAAGATTCTTTTTGAAATCATCATTTATCTATGCAAACAATTTATACTAATTATATGGAAAGCTCTTACTGTCAGTTCATAGAAATCACCCTATTTATCATGATGTAAAATTATAGGTACAGTGTTCAAGAAGCATATTTTAAATATGGATCTACGTACTGTTCTTTATTTGATCAAACAAAGTCTTGATTACCTTAGAAAGTAACTGAAATCAAGAAAATAATTGTTCCTTCTCACTCTTACAAGTCTCCTTTTTTGAGAGTCAACTTAGTGTAATTGTCCATAAAATGAAAATCTCCATGAACCATTTTGAAAGCAATGCTACAGCCACTTATAAGAAATATAACAAGATAAGCACTGTGTCTTGGATGTACAGTTAGGATACCAATCACAAGGTAACTGTGTTTTACTGAGTATGCATGACAACAAAAACAGGTACATTTAACTCCTTCAGATTATTGTCTTCACGGAGGTAAGAGCTAATTTACACCACTGAGACTTTCACTGATTCTATCAAAGTTCAGAAAATTTCTTTGAAAAGTCTTAGAGTCTAGAGGAAAACAAAAATAAGAAAGCATAAAGTTAATTTAGATGGAAATTAATAAATTGTATTTAACATTTTTCACAGCTTAACTGGCAAAAACTACCTTACTGTAGGTCTGCTGTAATTTGCATGTTCTGCCATCAAAGACCCTTGGAAAATAATTGCCTAAGTCTTGAGTGTCGAACCCTGCTGAGTTGCCCATTGGACAACAGAGAGCGGTACCCAACCCAGAGACTGTGGAATGGGGCACAGATTGGGGCTGCAGCAACAGGTTTCTCTTTGCTCTACTATCCCATGAAATTCTGAATGTGTCCACGGGGCTTATCCAGTACAACAGAAGCTAATGAAAAGATATCATTATGTTCTCTCTTACTTTTTCCATCCCAATAGCGGTAGCTTCTGGATTGAGTTACTGATGGCAGAACATCATTTTTACCCTTTGAGTAGAAAGCAATAACAGTGTTTGATGGCATCTCAGATTTTAAAGCTGATGTTTTTTTCTAGAAGTCAACGTGGTGTTAAATCCAGCATTTGTAAACTAGTTTTTTTGTTGTAATAACTAAGCTATTTTAGCTCTTAAACCCAACTAATAATTGCATCAGCTTGCTGATAGGCTGAAGATAACAAACCTTCAGTTTGGCATACAGGTTGTCACTAAACAAAATATCTGTTTAGCAAACCATCAGAATTTGTGGATGATGGGAAGCAGATGTATCATTAAACACTAAATGGGAATATCATTTACAGTAGATGTCATGTTTCATTTTGATAAACTTCAAAAAAACCCACGCGAAGATACAGCCCTATGTATCCAGTGTTGAAAGCAATATTTTGAAAGGTAATGTTATGGTACTCTGCTAGGCTGGTAAAGCTAAGATTTATTAGAAAATATGATATATGGCCCAAGCATTACCATGAAAAGATAATGAAATGCGATCTGATATATGAGCTGCTATCCCATATGAAAAACTCAGAGAAAAGAAGCTGTAACAAATACAATCTTCACTTTGTAGAAAAGGCACACGAAGGGCAGGGACTTGACTGGGACCTGCCAGTTGTCATCAGCTGTTTGTGGACTTTGGGTTGCTGTAGACTGATCTTGCTTCATTAGCACTTACTGTCCTTGTAGCTGAAAAAATTGTTGCTTGTCATTTTTCATTTTTCATAGCCTGTAATGATCAAATAGATATTAATGTAAATAAGGAGACACAGCGAAACATGCTTGAAATGATTCTGTTGTTGGGGAAGAAAAAATCCTTCTGTTTACCTGTCACACTCCTGTCACTGTCGCTTGAGTGACAATTTACTACTTTTAATGCATGCATATCTCTCAGCTTTCCCTCATTTTGAACATTTTTCCTCCTTTCTCCTTTCTCTTCTTCCAGTTTAATCTCAATTTAATTTAATTTTTAATGTCAACCTACGTAGGATGCCCATATTCTAAATCACAACTTAGTTGGGAGAAAATACATGGAAATAACACCTTTCTTGAAGCTGTTCTAATTCCTGTCTCCACGGTCAGTTTTGTTAAGACTCTCTTTGGTTCAGATTTCCCCAAAATACTTCTCAACAACTATGTTTTTCTTTTTCTTTTTAGAATCCCTGTCTAGGTATTATAACCCATTATACCTTTTCTTTGGGTATGCACCCTATATCCCTTATTATCCATGTGAAATATGCAATATGTATGAAGCAAATGCAAAGCATACTGCATTATCATCATAATTAATAGTAAAGCTCCCTCTGCAGTGACTACAGATCTGCTGCTGGAAAGGTACAGAAAGACACCACTGGTTTGGAAAGTGTAAAGTATGATACAGTGATGGGTTATGGTTTGCTAGTGCAATTTTGTGTGAATTGTCTATTCCCCGTTTGCTACTCAATTTAAATAGGGTGAACACAGGCAAGAGCACTAATGAGGCCCTTCTGAAATTTTAGAATGATGCTCATTACTAAGACTAGAGCAAATATTTATAATTTATCATTGCAAGATGTTGTTAGAAAAAACAAGGATTTATATCAGAAGTACCAAACAGTGGTAAATTGTTGCCTTGTGGAACAGACCATACTCTCAATCTGCTGAAGTACAGCAGTGCAGTGTAAGGAAGCAAAGTGACAGACATGGAGTTCTGGCTTGTTGCCTCTGACCTGTGATGGAGGTCTGTGATGGAGTCATTCCCGTTGTGAACAGTGGTCAGATCAAGAAAAGCAAATTGCAGATCTCACTTGGGGAGCATTCTGTCCTTCTGATCCTGACAAACTGTATTGCTTTACCCAAACCTTTGATCCACAGCCCTGCTGGCAGTTTCCCAAATAAGCAGCAGTGGAACACAATGGACAATTCAGCACGATGTGCACAGGTTTAGGTGGGGATTGTGAGCAGACCATGAGACCATATCTTCTTATAGCAAAGGGGACTCCAGGAGGAAAACAAGGGCACTGAAATGCACTTTTGCTCACCAGAGCTGGATTGTTTATGGAAAATTATTAGGAGAGTGAGGGGAAGTGGCAACTGTACATACACCATGTGACATGGTAGGTTTCCAGATGAATTAAAAAGATCTTGAGGCAGTGAGTCAGCCTCAAGGACAAAAGGCACTGCTCAGTGTGAGACAAGTGTGCCACCAATAACGTCCTGAGGTACTGGGTGTTTTCTGAAGCTGCTGGGATTCACCAAACTGCCTGTGGAGCTGAGAGAGATGGACTTGCTGTGCTGATGCTCCTACCACCTAGCAGTGCCTAGCAGAGAACTGAGTGCTGCCCTGAACTGCACCTGCAAGCCAGCCACAGCCCCTGACTGTCAAGATCTCTGTATGAAAACAGAAAACACTGATTTTTTTAAGTGCCTAATGACCCTAGCTGACAAAAAGTGCTGCCAGAATGATACAGAAGACAGCAGTGAGGACAAGGATGATGGTTATGGATGGTTCTTACATGCAGAATGATAGATGTGCTCACTTTTTCTCATTATGCCACAAACTACTCGGTCCAGTCCATGAGCCAACTTCCTTCATGCTCTCAATCTCCTCTGAAGCTCACAGCACAATTAATGATAAATGAACATCTATCAAATTATTTTCACAAAAGCTATATGAGATCAATAGCAGTACAGTGCAACTGGTAAACTGTTAACTACACGTGACCAATCATGCTCAGAAGATGGGGTGGTTTTGTTGTGTTGACATGTATAAATTGTTAAGCCTTCACTTTCATAGTTTATGATGTCAGATGAATCCCTTGGGAAAGTATTTTCCTTCCGAATGATGTTTAAATGTCTATAATTCTGTGCTGAGTGCAATTTACCAACAATGGTAGTGCTTTAAGGCATAGAGTAGGCTCCTCTATTTCTGTATCAAGCGATTTGACATTTAGAATAATTTGTTAACTGCAGCAAAAATATATAAACAATGTAATTTTCTTGTAAACAGTTGCCATGTAAAACATGCAGTATAATTGGTAAGCTCTGTTGCAAGCGTGAACAATGCTGATTGAGGGAGACTTGTCGTGAACGTAGGTGTACAAAATCAAAAGCACTCCACTGGTTTGCATCTGCAATGGGTCTGCTCAGATGGGAAAGTAAAGGGCGGCTGCTGATGGAAATAGCTTTTTTAGAGCGGGAAGAAAAACCCCAACATTTTCGCCAAGGCTTGTTCATCTTCCTTCTGTCCGGATGTGACAGAAGCTGTTGAACCTGTGGGGTGCATGGCCCTGCCAGGTGATGAGGGCAGCAGTGCTGGGATTCTACAGTACAGCTATCTGGACTTGGATCCCTGCTTCCATGGGGAGTAAGGGTGCAAAATAGCCATGTCTGAGTATCAAAATGACTCGCTCTGCACCACCAGTCAGGGCTAGAGCCCTGCCAGCTTCAAGGTGATTGAGCGCCTGAGGGCCTGTGAGTGCAGCACAGCTTGGGTCTCTCTTCCCAAGGCATCAGCATGTATGACCTTTAATTATGTCCTTAGCAGTCCAGTCTGCTTTTTGTGTGCATTTGTGCTCCTGGAATAGAAAGAAACCCTTTGTTTCTGGTGACCAGATGTATAAGGATATAACCCTATGCATCTTATTTTTTACAAGCAAGTTGAGACATGCACTGCACTGTACAGCAATTCACAAATGCTTTGGTCAATAAAGAGAAAATATAAAATTGCTAAAAGCAACATATTCAAAGAATTTGCTTAGAGATTTATAGTGATACAATTCTTTCTTAGAAGCAGTTTGGAGGATAAAGCAAAGTTTTTTAAAAATGGCTGGTTGCTTCGTAAACTGCAGTAACACAGCATCTATTCATTAACTCATTGCAATCATTAATACTTTGTAGGCTCTGATTCATATGTAAGCTTCTGAGAGAGCAGAAAGAGGATTAATTCCTAGTGGCACATTATTCTGAGTGCATCCTTCATCTAGCCAGTAAAAAGATTCATTTTCCTCTCCTATTCACTTTGCTTTTTTGCAGGACTGTCTTTTGTGAACCACCTCTCTTTGCAGGGCCTAGTCCTCTTCTCGGTGATAACTAGGCTGCCACAAGCCTTTCCCATTCACATGCCCTCTCTTATTATAGCAGCAACCCTTTGTGGGTGCTATTGTCCTCTTTACTTCTATTTCTCTGGAATCAAAATCAAATGCTCTGTTTCTCCCAGAGCACAGTGGTGGAAACATGCTTTTCACAGAAAAGATCTGTATCTCTGGTTCCACTAGTTATCTGCTTCAGTACCACAGTCGTCATTTTGAGTTTATATTATGAATTCTACAACTATTCAAATTGTGCTTACAGTATATTTAGAGGTACATGAAACATTTGCAAGCACCTTATCTTTATTTAAAAAGAAAATAAAATTTTATTTCCTTCTCAAACATGGTCTTTTAGGGGAATAAGGTTTTATATACTCCTTGTGCATAGTAACTGTTGCTAGGGGTCCAGTATTTCTTCAGAATCTCCTTCAGCTGAGGTTTCATCTTAACATTTGTCAATGTGTTCAGGGAAAATAAAGCAGAGCATTGAAAAAAACCAACAACATCCCCCCCCATCATTCACATCACCTTAAACCTTTTACAGATTCAAGGGTTGCAGTAGCAAGGCCTTTTCTCTCTTCCCACTTAGGCATGGTGCATACCAGCTTTGTATTGAAGTAAATGAAATCACACTACTATTTTATCATAAAAATGTTTATATATTATGTTTTTTTTTCCCTGATCAAGCTTAATTATCAATCGGAAAATACACATGTAGCACACAGTGAAATGGGTGGGGGTTTAGCCCAAAAATTATGTGTTCAGGTTAATTTGGTCTCTGTGAAAGCTGAGATTTTGTAGAATTCAGGGAGCTTTCCTGATGAGCAGCCAAGATAGACCATGTGAGGCCCTATTTAACCAAACACTGCCCCACACACTTGAAGATGTGCTCACCTTCAAATGCACAAGGATTTGTGTAAATATACACTATGTGCTTAAATACACTCAGTCACTATGCTCAGGGAGACATAAGTGATTGCACTGAGTAGTTTTATTATCGAAGTAAATCAGATTTAGTTACTCTTTTAACCCCTTCAGAAACATCATGGCTACTCTTTTAAACCATGAAGGTCTTGTCTTCAGGCAACATAAAATGTAAAATGAGCATGGGAGTCAGATACTGGCCAGAGCCTATTATTTGCAGTAAAGAAAGGGAAGGATGAGGAACATGCATCTTCACGTTGGTTCTTTAAGGCCACGCAATGTTCCTACAGCAGCAACTTTTCCTGTTAAAGCTGAAATGCATTTACATTATTTTCAGCAAAATCCTGACTGTATTTCAGCAGAGATACAATCTAGTCCAATAGAGGTAATTTTCAAAACACAGTCACAACATAGGATTTACTCTTTTATTTAATTGGTTTAGTAGAAGATGCTGTTTCTCAAAAACACATTGTTGCTTTGTTTTTCCTTAAAAATCCATTAGCTTTTATGCAGGTCTTTAAATATTTATAAGATTTAAATAATCTTTTAAAGCATCCTCAGAGAAGACGTTGACTCTTCTTTTAGTTAAATGGTTCTTATTTTTCTGGTAGGGGAATTGTTTAAGTACTCAGCCAACTAATTCCCCAAATTAATCACAATATTTTTATACTCAAATGTCTGTTTTATGTAAGCAAAGAGAAATACAAGAGACAAACTTGTTATATTTATGTGTAAACTGACTTACTACTTGTATGATGGGGATGTTATGCAGTGATTCTGGGGCTGACTGTAAACTGAAGATGCTTTTAAATAAACACATCAGGAATTCACGCCCCTCTAAAAAATTATATTGTAAGAAAAGTTTTGCTTCAAAATATGTCTCATCTTCACATTTCTTCCTTAAAGCCATCTGAAGTGTTCCATATTTGCAAAATGGGTGCTGGAGAATAAGCAATGTCATCCACAGAAGAAGCATGACGTTTGTGGTGAAAGCCAGCATTAGAACCAATTCCAAAGATGAGCAACATTCCAACTTGCTCCCACCTCGTGGTCAAAGTGTGCTGTAAGCACAGTCTACAAAGGAAAGGTATGTATTTACAGCAATTCTAACTGTGTGGAGACTACCTTACACTTGAATTCTTGTGGCTTCAGGAAACACTTCTCCACAGAACATATTTCCTTCCCAGAAGTTCCTTGCACGGTCAAAATCTGGGACTGGGGGTGGGGGGATGGAAATAGGGTGTGTCTGTCTGTCTTGGATGCTTTTATACCTGTCCATGCCTAGCACAGGTGAATGAACAATGGCTCGTGGGCTGCATTTTTCATTTAGTTGGCTCCTGGTTGGCTTTATTTGTTTGCTCTTTTGCTGAGCAGTTTTGGTTTCTTTGCATGTTTCTGCTAACAGCAGAAGTGCTACGTCTCTGTAGAGTTAAACTAAATGCCAGGCTTAGGATGTCTCTTCAGAACAATTAATTGTGCTTTAGAGATATGGTAAAGATAGACTCCAGTATCATGCAGGTTCAACAGAGTTTTCCTGTATCTTTGGCTTATGCTGATCCCCTCAGCTGAAACCAATTTTTCTTGGGCATATCTTGCTGCGAAGCAAATCTGCCTTTTGCAATCCAGCCTTGTTTCCCCTGCCCACTGTATTGCCCCTGGCAGCTCTCTGGCAGCCACAGCAGTCAGGCATCAGCAGAAATCTCCTCAGTGGTGGGAAAGTAATTAACAAGAAAAAGCAAAATCATTCATGCACATGGCTGCACCCTAAGATGTTCAAAAAGGTGATTCATATTAATATTATTAAAACAAAACAGGCATTCTCTAGCTGTAGCCAACACCACTGTAATTGGTGTTGCAGGATATTTTCTAGCATTAATCTAACCCTGTGGTGATAACGATAAATGATGCTCAATTTTTTTAATCAAGAGACAATATTCTTGTTGGCTGATTGAAGTGTTTTTATTGGAAATAGCTTCTAATAATAACCTGTCTTGTTAGTAGTGTAAATTCTGCAGGCTAAAATCCTTTGATTCTCATTAAATTAACTAATTACTGTCTCACTGGATCGATGGATTTAGGAGCAACTGACATAATCTTGCTACAAAGAGAAAGCTGCCAAATTCCATCACTTTGCTTAAACCTATTACCCTTGGATCTGTGCACTGGTAGAAAGTTATCACCATGTAATTAATGATTTTAGTTGGTTGATTGCCATATCAAGAAGAGGCAAAGACGTAAGGTTTAAGCTAAACAAACAAAAAAAATGGCACCAGAAGAACTGCATGTGCAGTTTACTAATTCAAGGTGGTTTTTTACAAAATATGAAAAAATATTCATGGGAAAAAACCCAAAACACATGAAGTTCTGCCCACCATTGCAAGGCAGATGCTGTTAAGCCCACTCAGAAGCAGTGTTCAGCTGGCTGCAAGCAGCAAAGACTCCAGGTGGGTGCCCAGGAGCTGTGAGGGGTGTTGGAGCTCTCCAGCACACCACCAGCGGGTTCCCACGGGCTCCCACCAGCACCAGGCACCAGCTACTTGTACACTTGACACTTTGCCTCAGGGATGCCTCTGCTTTGCACAGCCAGGCAAGCAAATGTCAGGCTGAGGATCCCTGCACTGGGCACTGGGCTAAGGTTTAGCCTGTGCTCTGGACCTTGAGCCCCCACAGCAAGTGTTTGTGACACCATTAAAATTATTCCACTTTGCTTTTTTGCTTAGCTCTGCAATGGACTTTTAAGGGTCCTGTCCTATGCGATAAATATAAAAATAGGAATTCACAGGATTAGTGAGTCAATTAATCTCTAAAACAGTTGATCCATAAGGTAGGAGGACTAAATTTTAGAAGGTTAATGATGCAAATAGGTAAAGCCCTCTCTCAGCTGTGAGCACTGCATTACATCCTACTCCTAGCTTAGCTATCCAAGTGGTTTATTATGTTTGCTTGGCTTTAATCTATACATTTTAACATACTCTTAGTTGATTTTAATTTTAAACTAAGATACCCTGACAAAGCTCTTTCAGTATAATTAGAATTTTCCCTTTAGTTTGCTATTTAGTCATTATTTTCTTATTTCCACTTTATTTTCTGGTGGATAAATCCTCTTATTCATTTGTTTCAATGAAGCTTGAATAAAGGTCACTTAAATTGATTCACCTTTCTTATCTGCCTTGCATTTATTCTATAATCCTACCTTCTATTGTGTGGAGAAGAATAGCTTTCTTTTCTCTGCTTCTTTCTGCTAGAAGAAAAATGGTAACCTTTTATTAAATAAATCTGGGAAAGCTCTGCTCCAAATCCATATTATCACTAGCTTGGGGAAACAAATTATTTCACAAACTTAAAAAAAGAAAACATGCAGCACTTTTTGTAGTTTGCTGTTAGATGGTCTGAACTTACTGCCTCAAGCCCCTTAAATGAATGAGGGTAATACTCTGGTATAATTTGCAAAAGCAAATACAAAGCCTCAGGCAGCCAAATATAAGAGCAATTTTCAGTTGCAAAGCCCCGTGGAGGTGCAGAGCACCAGTGACCTCAGTGATGCTGGGTGCTGGGGCACACAGCCACCCAGTCTTTTCCCACTAGTCCCACATATTTCTAAGTTTAGCAGCAAACTCACCAACCTGCCTCTTAACACACAGCTCATCTTCTATAGCTGTACGAGATTTTAGTCTTGAAGGGAATATTTCTGTACTTGATTCCTAACCTGGAATAGATATTTATCTCTTTATGGAATAGACCAAATTATACACTCTCTAAAAGATTTGATATGAAAAGAATAATGAACTACTCAGTTTATCTTGAAAAATTATCTCAGTGCATATTTTCATTTTCTGTTTATAGTCAGTTCACAAGAGTGTCTATAGGCTCCTGCACCATTTTCTGGACACTTTTCTGTTTCTGTTTCAGAGAGAAGTGTTTTGTTTTGCTGGTGTTTTTTTTCCTAATCATATGATGTTCTGTGATGTAGGACAGGTTTTATGTGAAGAAAATTGCTATTTTCTAATACTGGCATGTTTAAGGAAGCAAGAGGAAGAAATGTAGTATTGAGCTATACAATTAGGAAAATAAAAACTACCCAAACCAATCTGTTAACAATATGTTCCCACATGTAAGGGTGTATTTTCCTCATTTGAAACAACTAAACCAGAATTGCTTTTTATTTTGTTGCCAAGGTTACTGAATTTTTAATAGTCTCTAGGGGGTGGTGGTTTTAACTCATTGAATTTCATCATTGTTTAATATTAAGAATATTTTGATAAAAGCTGTCTCTGCTGTGGAAAATCACTTCTTCCTTCAAAAACACCTAAAATTAAGTTGCCATTTTAAAACCACTGGAAAGAGAGGCCATGGCCATTTTCTGGCCACAAAAGTGCTGCAAATAGCAGAAAGGAGCAGTTATGCAAAACCACCCTCTGCTGGTGTGGGGCCAGCTGAGCCTGAAGGAGATGCCCTGGCCTGGCAGCACCACAGGGGTTCTGCAGGACTAATTCTGTGTTTGGTAGCCTGAAGTTTGCTGGGGGTTTGCAGCATGGATGCAGCTCCACAGGGCTGGTGGGAGACCTCTGGATGCACTTCAGCTAATCCTGCAGTGAGGCAGACACTGCCAGGGACAGGTCAGGAGGCCAAGAGGAAATGTGTCAGGCACAGTCACTTGGCACAGACTCAAGAGCAGGGAAGGTGACGTTCAGAGAAGAAACAATTTTTCAGATCAATAGCATAGGCAGAATACAGATAAGTGAGGGAAGATATAGAAGCTGTCTCCAAGACCACAGCAGCGATAAGAATACAATAAAATCTTACCTTATAATCACTGAAATAAAAAGGTGGGGACCCTGACTGCAGTGCAGAGACAGACAATCCCACAGAATAGTGAGGATAAAAGCTGACACTAGAGAAAGGGAAAAACACTCAGGACCCAGACTTGATCACCCATCCCAAAATGAAAGATAGGTACCAACAGGAGGCAGGATTCCTCCAGAAGCTACTGGGTACTAGAAAGGCAGAGGGAATGAGATCTCTGTTTAGATCTTAGCAGCCCTAGACTGCATAAAAGGGACTCACTGCCATTTTTTTTGTTTTAATTTGCTTCTGTAGTCACCTGCAGAAAATGCATTGTATCACCAGCCTCCCATGTTAGCATTCCATGTTCGTCTTGTCGAGGATGGGTGGAAAGGGCCTTCCTCCTCCATGCTGTGAGCAGCAATCAAGGTCACACCTGCAGAATATGAAAGAAAATAGGAGATAAAGTCAGGTGGGGGATAGGAATGCTCTCTTTTGTCTTGCTGTTATTCTTTGCTGTTCATACATGCCCAAGTATTTGAATCTAATGAGTCAAACTAATGCTCTGGCAAAATACAGTTTATAAGAAAGTAATATGCAGTCTGTGGTATTATACATTTACTGCCACCCACTCATCCAAACACACCCACGCTTATGTACATTGAAATGTTTTGACATTGATATAGGCAGTAACTTGAATTAAATGCTTGACTGAAATATTAACAAGCATACTTATTTGAATGCTAGCAACATTTTATCTGGCATACATTAGTCTTTAAGTAATCTGCATACTGTTTTATTATCATGAAACTATAAATCACTTGATGTGAGGCAGGTTACTGAAAGTTGATTGGGTTTTCAGGTATTTGAGAGGTGTCATTTACCAGAGGGATGCCATAATGTAGCATTTGTATGTGCTTTTTGGGACCAGTGGACAAGTTTGGGGGAACTCCAGTACAAGCAGAGTTCCTTCAATCTCAGGTGTTCTGAGGGAATCTCCAGAAGCTTCCACTAAATTCTCAGTTCTGCATCTAACTGTTACTCAAAGCTCACTCAGTTGGTAGTTTGTTTTACACCAAAAGTTTTTTAATGTCTTCAAGTCTGTTACCAAGATCTGGAGTAGTCACAAACCACAGCTTTAGCAGAACAAACATGATCCTTGTGTTATTTTTCAGGTCACTCTTCCCTGAAATTTGGTGACCAGGCTATTTGAATCCATGACATTCAGCCCACCATCCCCACTTGCCCTGTGCAGCAGTCCTCTTGCACCTGAAAAATACATGTGTGGAGCACCCTGTCAGAGCACTCTCAAGGCAAAATGGCTTTTTAAAACCAGTAGGAAGACAGACTCAAATAGGTTAGAATTCTCTTTTCCCCCTGGTAGCCCAATAATGTAAATGAAAACTTTTTTGGTTTCATTAGTTTTCAGAAAATTGCTTTCTTCTGACTGCCTTGGTGTTCAGCTCTGCAATGCTCTTCTGTGAGTTTGGCTGTTAAGCGATGAGCGCCGCTGTTCCAAACTGGAGCCACACTACTGGGTGCTGCTATAATGACCTTCCTCATGAATATGTATTGTCAGATAAGTAAAGCAGAATAAAGATTAGAAACTTTTAACACTCAAAACTCTCCAGAGCTTCAGCACTGGATATTAGAAAGGTATTCTGCTGCTTCAGGAGCAAAGCATTTAGCGAGCTTGGGGATCTTTGTGGTCCACTGTTGTGGTTTATTGGCCTCTAACAAAAAAGGTAGGCTAGAGGACCCATTTATTGCTCTGATAAATATTTTCTATTTAAAAAGCAGTAATGTAAAATGCAATAAGAATTTTGTACAAAATTTAAAAAATCAACCGTCAAGGAGTGGTGGACTAATTACCAAAAAAATTGGTTCCAGGACGCACCTGGGCATTAGGAGTTTGAATTCATTTCAAAATTAGATCAAATTTAATTCTGCACAGAATGGATAGTATTTGATATAATCATAATTAACATTACCATGTACTGTGCAGTGAGGGAACTCAGCTGATCATGCCAAAATTCATTCCTGAAATCACCGCCAACACACAAAAAGCAGCTTCCCCCACAGGCACAATGTTGAGGAGTTTTAAAAATACCTCAGAGTGATTTTAGAGTTATATTTCAAAAGTACCTACTTAAGTTTAGGAAACTATGCCATGCTACCCATTGCCTGGACCAAAGCTCTTTCCAGGATCTCTGATGTTGTGACTTTGTGTGGTCATTCAGTGGCCATCTGTCACTTATCTCATTTGGCTCTACATGCCCTCTGCTCTGCTCATCATCGATTCTATTTTATTTTCTCCAAAAGGAGAGACATAAAGTAAATGCAGCAATTATTTTACTCAGGTCAGGGGGGAAAAAGAAAAGGCTTTTGTTGCTGTAAATTGTTTATGTTTTTCTAAAATGCTGGTTAGAAGCAGGCAACAAAAGGAGAAATCACTTTATAGACACCCTTTCACACTGGGATCATTAAACTCAAGTCCACAGTTTCATTATCAGATGTTATTTTCAGAGAGGTAAAAGTCATCGGCAAAAATTTCCATGCTAAGTTTTAGTGCCACAGAGAAGGGTTGACTTTGCTGCCTCAAGTTTCTTGACCTTTTTGAGCTCTATTTGACTGTTTTGTCATTCTCACAAAAACTGCAAATTTTCCCTAAAAACCACATTGTCAGCAAGTCAGCTGCTTTGCTGCTCTTCTTCTCTCCCTTTCAAGGCTGACTTAGTCCTCTCCCACAGCTCATATCCCAGGACTGTTCTTGGGTTTCTGGTCCCATCCCGGGGCCCCCTGGTGCAAACTGAAGGAGTGAACCCAAACCCCTGCCCTGGGCTCTGTGGATAGCCCCACACCTGCAGCAGGCTGACCAGTAAACCTGCTTGTGATGCTACTTCTTACCTATATTCCAACCAAATACAGACTTCATAACAACACAGTATTAAAAATGGAAACAGAGAATTGTCATCTACTATTTTGATTAAAAACGATCTTCAAATACCTTGTAAAATCACCTTGAGCAGGACCTGTACTTTTTACGTCCTGTAAATTTAAGGTGTAGCAATGTTTCTGTTCATTAATAGCAATGTTTCTGTTCATGAATAGCACAGCTACTCTTGAATAAATTACATTTAACATGGTATTAGCATTTCATCAGTAATCAATAATTCCCTTCATCAAACTAATTCTAAATCTGGGAGGAAATTTACCTTATGCAGCTGCCTTCACCTTAAAGGGATCGTATTAAATTCTACCCTGAGGCAAAAAGTCCAAAGGGATTTCATCCTGAACATTCCCCATTTTCCCTGTTGAGAGGATGTTTTTGCCTGTTTCTGCAGCAGCCAACAGCAAACACTGGATCTGAAGTCCTTTCGTAGTAATCCAGCATGTCCTCTGAGGACGAATGCCTCCCACAATAACTACCCTAGGTGCATTATGTCTTTTACTTGAGGACTTAAGGAGCTGAGATCTGATTCAGTGGGATTTTTGAGATGTTGCACTCAATATTGCTACACCTAAGATAAATAAAACTGAGATTTGTACCTTGCTTTCCCTATATGTTGAAGAGGGAGGAACCTGTTTATATACAAACATATTTGTTCAAGACTGGGGGGGTCCTGAGTATCCTGGTCTAAAGGGTACCACCCCTGCCCACGGCAACGGAATTAGATGTGCTTTAAGGTCCCTTCCACCCAAGCCATTCTTTGATTCTGTGTTTTGCAATATTCAGTTCCATGTGCAGGCACTTGCATTTGGAAAGCAACATCAAGTGCACCTCTGCAATGCAAAGAGCTGTCTGGTCCACAAAATATTTCCCTATACCACCTGCTTTCATTTTTTCAGCTTTATTGTGCTAATGGAAGTTGTATCTCCAAGCACTTCTAGACTGCCCTAGAAAAATCCCAGCTTCATTTTGCTTTTACAAAGAGATCTTCCTAAAGATAGAGGGTCTCTGGATAACGCATGCAGAAACTACACTCATCTGCAGCATCTAGCATTTTTTTTTCTCCCATTAGAAGTTCCAGAACCACTAGTATTGTTCTGATCCTACTGGTTTTAGAGGAAGTCTGTATTTTCTGATGGTTACAGATTTCAGAATACCTACTCAGTATCCTAGCTAAACTAGTATCTTTGAATCCATCATTTCTCTGAGAAAACTGAAGAATGATTTCTTGGTTGATGTGGGCTCAACTTATGTAATGCTATTTTAAATTGAATGAAGTCTTACAATGAGGGTAGTTAGATGAATCTGAAAGTGAATCTTGTGTGAAGGATGCCACTTTTCCTCCACTATTTTTGAATGTCACGATGCACAAGTGTGAAAGAAGACTTGGAGAAGATAACTCTGTCAGTCGTGAGAACACAAGTAAAATAAATGCTCTCTGGCAGTGCTTTTTTACAACACTTACGGTTTCCCAAACAGTAATTTCTGTATTGCTGACTGATCTCCTTGTAAGATCGTGCCATTACACATGGCCACACAGCATTTGAGGACAAAATGGGACCTGACTTTTTTTTCCCTAAAGTCAGAGTATCTGCCTTAGTGAAAGGGCTTTCCTCCACCTGCTTTACACACTGTTCTTTAGCCTTGCTTTCTCATATTTTCAAATACCATCTTCTCACCTCTTAGCAATAGGTACATATATTTTGCTGGGTGCTCTTCCTTTCACCAGTAGCTTAAAACCCAAGAGAGAGTTATCTTTGTCCCACAAGCTGTCACACTGGGAAACAGAACCTGTCTCAGCCCATTTCTGTGGCTTTTCCCCATTTCATTCAAAGTAGGATCTTGCTCAGGTCATCTGCAATTATCTTTCTGTCAAGTGAGTCAACAGCTGCAGTATTTCCTTAATTCATCACCTAAATTGTTGAACTCCCAGAGAGCTGCTATTAGGACTGCTTGGGTGGTCACTCCTCAGAGGAGGCTGTGCATTTTTTTAAGAAAAATTATTTACACAGGTTTACAGTTGTGAAGTGATGTGGTAATGGAAGGCTTTATTGGCTTTCTATTGGTAGCAGTTTGAAATGTTTTGCTTGAAACATGCTTTCAAAGTGTTTCCTTTTCTTTGCATTTCTCCCTGCTCTGCCAGCTTTAAAATTTTCTCTCAAAGACTTCTGGGAATTATACTTCAGTGTGGGTTTGGGGCTTTGTTTTTGTTTTTGCTTGTTGTTTTTTTTTCCTCAAGTAAAGGTTTGCATTAAGAATGCCATTTGTTTTCCAAAATTAGAATGCGTTGAATTCCTAATTACATCAATTGGACTAGCACCATGTCATGAGAGTACAAGGAAAAAAAACAACCTTGTGTAAGGCTGCCCTGGCACCTACACAGTCAAAACCCCATTTTAAGAGAAATGTTGTTCAGTCTACACCATCTTACCCAAGCAGCTCTGAACAGGGAAAGTGGTGGGAAATGTTTTAATATGTCAAAATAATTTGAGGTGCAGCTTTTCTCATGAAAAAGCACCTTATCTCCTAAACTACATGGATTTCAGAGCACATGTACATTTACTTCATCATTTTCTATTAAGATTAATTTCTTGGAAAGCATAAAGCACAGGCACAAATTCTGAGAGAGAATCTTTAATTTGGAAACAGTTTCTGTTAAAAAACACCAAAATGTTGTGAAGCTTCCAATCACTACAGGAAAACAATTAATTGCGTGGCTAATAATTTGAGACCAGAGTTTTTTCAAGGATTGTTAGAGTTTGTTCGAGTAAGAAACTATATATAAATGTGAACTTTGTGTGTCAGCTATGTCCTTTAGTCAAATATAAATTTATATTCAATTAAGCAAGCAATAATCAAGAAAAGTCATACAGACAAAAAGACTAAGACCAAATCTAAGAGTATGAACTACTGTATGATTGGGTTTTGTACATCAAAATTATTTTAAGGATTATTATCTTTGAATGTAACTCAGTAAGAAAATAGTTTGGTTCTGGCCTTCAAGGGTTACGGTGCAACCTTGCAGAATGCACATTGCTCTAAGAACAACATTTAGCAGGGATTCTCAGTGTATTGCTATTGTACATTGTTTTCTTAATGTAAGCTTTTCTAGCCATGCATATTTTGCTACTGTTTTCTTTAGTAATCCTATAATCATTTTTCATTTATTTAAATACCTTGCTAATGCTACTCCTAGCAGTAAAAGCAAGTTCTAACTTATGGCTCACACAAGTGAAGTGTACTCAGGTTTGGAATCAGGCATTTATATTTAAAATATATTCAGTGTACTTGATGCCAATAAGAGTTGTTTAGGGAAACACAAAATTAATTAAGCGACAGATAATACACTTCACTATCTCTTCTTCAAAATGTCGAATAATCTCTGGGCCTGATTCTGACCTCATTTGCACTAATTTAATGTTGCCTAAGCTCAACTGACATGAGGGAAATTATTTTTCATCTACTAGAGAGTGCATGACACCAAAGATTCATTTTTATATATCATGCCTTTATATTTCTTAACACAGGGTAATGATGCTAAGCACCTGCTCAGAAAGTGATTGCTCGTTGTGACGATTCCCATTATACTAAAATATCACCTGGGAAAAAAAGTCATTGTTTCCTTTTAATAAGCAAGTTTTTAAACCAAATGCCTGTTAAAAAGTGCCTTTAATCTTTGCTACATAAATAGGCACATGACATTATGAAAGCCAAGCTTCTATCTGCCAGGATGCACAGAGCTTACCAAGAACAACTGCAAAGTGACTGCACTGACCAGCCCTTTCCCCTTTCCAGCAACACTTTCTTGAGGCCTCATTCATTCTGCCTCAATGAGACAGAATGGAAATGGAGAATGCCAATGCACACTAGATGGGATAATAAATCCCATATTCAAGTTTTTTAAAATTTACCACCACCACAGAAGAAACAGAAGTTAAAAATGCAAACAACAGACTCTGCCTGCTTATTACACTAAGTCTCTATCGTGTGTTCTGGGAAACATCTGTGGATCTGTAAAACCTGATCCTGCTCTTATTCTGTAAGACTGGAAGGACAAGGCAAAGAATTCAGTCCATTTGCAGTACATACTCATAGTAATACTTTTCTTTACCTTCATGAGCTTTATACAGAAAATAACACATTTTTAATGTGAAAATCAATAGAATTATGTGGGAAATAAGGGAATCAAGAATAAAGAAGTAGTAATAGCAGGTTTGGCAAGTTACTTAATGGTTCAATATGGACATGACTCGTCTCATTGTGTAGTTTATATATAGCTTTGTTATGAGCAAAAGTACAATTTACTGTAGAATTATTTTCTGGAAGGCATGTTTTATGCATCATGTACTTTCCTGGCACCTTACAACCATACTTAATCTGTATAAAATTAACTGTATTTATAGGTGATATCTAAACAAGCCAAACATGATATTTTTTTTCTCCAGCCTATTTCCAAAATCAGATACACGAACTTAGAACAGAAGAAACCCGAAGAATTTAACCTCTGCAGCCAGCTCAGTTTCTGTCTTATAATAAGGCAGATCACCCACAGAAAATTTCCTTTGGACTTCTTGAAAATTGAGCCCTATGGATCAACTGGGATGTGGCCCATCTCTCAGACTGAAAGGATTTTGTATGAGAGTATACTACAAGGACAAATAGCTTTTACCTATAAAAAAGAAAGAGTAGGTAATTTCTAAGGTATTTTACCTCCACTGGAACTACTTTTCCATGTAATGCAAAAGATGAATGATAATAATCAAACAAGTAATGTTATTGTATAGTGGTAAGGTGGGGAGAGTTCTCTGTTCTGTAGAAAATCAGAAATCTTATCAGTTGTCAAAGTCCATGTGCATTTGTCTTGTAGAATTATGCCTTCAGGTGGTAGCTAACCATCCTGCTTCTCAGTAATTGCTCTTTGGCTTATTTATCACAATGACTTTGCTATTGCCAGCGTTTGAAGAGTTTTGTGTAAAAGAAATTCGCATGTAATTCACCTTCGGTTATCTATGTATTAGTTGGCATTTCTTAACCACAGACTGTCTTCTTCAGGACACATATTTTCCTGATGAATAAATAAATATATATTTTTCAGGGTAAATATCTATACTGACATAAAAGCTATTTTAGCTGTTTCATATAATGACAAACTTCAATCAATACACAATCCAGGGACCTGTCTTGCCAAGATTCACCTTAGTTTTCAATTTGTTTCAAGTTAGACATCTTATTCACTAAGTATGCATTTATACATAGGAAGTGAGACGTGGGGTAAACAAAGTTTTCAATTACAGGCCATTACATATGGCCTATATGACTGACATATAACAACCATATTTGGTTGTCCTTTATGGCTGTTATATAATAACAGAAAAAAAAAAAAACAACAAAACAAAACTCTGTTTTTTCTCTTAGATCTGCTTTACTGCAGGGAATATTCATATTGGGTCCTCATTAAAAAATAAATAAAATGTTGAGGAGGGGGTGTTGGGGAGAAAAGTATCTCAAACAAAATTAAAGACGGTGATTTGAAACTTTAAATGTTACCCTTCCCCATGAAGTTGACAGG